>NC_064563.1:111233783-111858783 GCF_937001465.1 Orcinus orca
TACAAGTTGAGGATAGCAGCACATAGGAGGACATTCCCTTGTTACATTCAGTGATTTGGATTTTATGAACATTAATTTGCTCAGTACTCTCCTACTACTTCTTGTTTTCGTCCATCTCTAAAGATTCCCTGCTCAAAATTATCACCTTTCTTTTAAATTTCTGCAGGCATTGATTTTGTGTGAGTTTGGGGAATAACATAATGTCATGGGCAGCTTTCACTAAGTAATTTCCTTAATTCATTTTAAGTTCAACAGCAACATAGCCATGGCATTCAGAAAACAACACTGCGTAACAGAGTATCAAATTCAACAAATGAATGTTCCTACCTAGTCTGACATTTAAGATGATTGAGGAGATGTGGTTATCAAGCTTTACAGAATATGAAAAACATATGTGGTGAAGGGAGAAAATGAAATATTTGTTGATGGGGGAAAAGGACATAACCACAAAAAGTAGAGAAGAAGAAAAACTTTAGCCTTAGAAGAGGACAGGTATATTGAGAGCTGGTGGTGCTTTGGTAGGCAGCCTCTAAAATGACCTGCAATGATCCTTGCCTCTGAATATTCATACCTTTTTGTAATTCTCTCCTTTTGAGTGTGGTCTGGGCCTAGGGACTCATTTCTAAAGAATACAATATGGCAAAAGTAATGGGATGTCATTTCCAAGATTAGGGTACAAAAGACTCTGGCTTTTGTCTTGCTCTCCCTCTCTGGCTCTCTCTCACTCGTGCTGAGGGAAACCAGCTGCCATGTGTGAACTGCCCCATGGAAAACTGATATATCTGGACAACAGCCACTGAGGACCTGAAACGTGCCAATAGCCATGTGAGTGAGTTTAGACGAGGACCTCAGCTGAGCCTTAAATTGGCTATAGCTTCAATCTACACCTTAATTGCAGCTTTGGGAGAGCCTCTGAGCCAGAGTTTCCAGCTAAGGCTTGCAGAAATTATGAGATAATAAATATTTGTTGTTTCAAATGGACCATCAGTTACTCCATTTATCCAGTTATCTGTTCCTACACACATCCATGCATTTTCTGTTAAAATACTAATTTCTGGAGGACAGGCAAAGTAATGCCTAACAAGTTTTGCACATTGTTTATTTCAGAACATAAATGCATATTAATTTATTTAATGTCTTCTTTTGATGAGCATAATAGGATTTTCTATCAAAGTGAGCTACTGATTTGAACTTCAATTACCTAAATAATTACTTCAAATTCCTGGTTCACTTTAGCTTTGGATTATTGGGTATGAAAAATTATTTATTCAAGGTTCAGGCTTCTTCCATTTGTCACTTAAAAAAAAAAACCTGTAACCTAAACTTGAGGAATGGAAAGTTGATACCAAATCCTCTGTAATCTGTCAGAGAAAAACAGCTCCCTTTCAAATCACAAGAAACTGAAAGCATGAAATATCGTTCTACATGGTTTCACTTACAGTGAAAATTATAATTCCATAAATTGTGCTTAGTTTGAATATATGTAATATTAATAACTTACTTTCTACATCAACAGATGCAAACTTCAAAACTCTTGTCTATTTACTCCTCATTTTAAAAATGCGTGCTTAAAAGATATAATATCAAGGGCTTTTCATACTTAGAGAAAGACATAACCAAATGTAATCCTATGATAATATTCCTGTTCAAACTAGGTTATAATGATTGACATGTACAGGATATTTTCATGGGCATACAAATATGAAAAAGGAAATACACTCATGGAATTCCATATATTCTGAAAATGTCTATGCAAACTATATATCAATATACTAAATTCCTGTACCTATATGATTAAAAAAAGAAACAATAGGCAGAAGACATCTTGCGCAAATATAGAAATAATTATAACCATGTATAATTATCATTCCCATTTTTTTAATCAAGTACATTTTGAGTACCTACGTTAGTCCAAAAACCCACTCTTGAAACTGATAAACTTATGTGATAGATATTTAGCACTTTTTTAGTCACTTAAACATGCATTTTTGAAAAGATATATTGCATATCTTTCAAAATAGTTTGTATACACAAAGCAATAAGACAAAAATAAAGAACAAATAATTTGTCAAAATATGACAGCATAAAAAAGTTATACTGAAAATAATTTAGGAAAACATATCTTTCACAGACTTTTTAAACAATTAAACCATAGCCAATGGAAATTACATTAGCAATTAATGTTATTATCTAAATTATTTAACAAATGAGTTAATATTTCTAGGATCAAAATTTTAAACATTGACATGCTTTGATATTTCTCATTAAATATTATGCTATTTAATATAAACATCAATTGTAGTTTGCATCATTATTTTATGTACTTATAAGAGAAAAATGGTGCCAATTAAACTCTGATACACTAGGGATTTTAATTTGCTTCACAAATTCAGATATGTTGAAATGTGAAAATGAAATTATGCATATTTCAATGAAATATGATAAGCACTTCATATGTCTATACAAAATACTCCCCCAAATCCTCAAGATCTGCAGCAATTTGATGAAATAGTGCCTTCATGTTAAAAAAAAATCTACTAAAAGCACTTTTTCAACTACCTCTTTTTTAGACAAGAGTTTCTAGTTACGTACTTGTAAAAATCCACGTTGGTTTCTAATGAACATCAATTACACTTCAATTTTTCATATTACTCATGAAAGAAAATAATTTAGACTCCTTTACAGAACTGCCAATTGCAATTTAGCTTGGCTTTTTCAGACAAGAGAAGGTTCATAAATCAGCAAGTTGAGCATTTACTAAATGACAAAGAAACAAAATTATAAATGAATACTATAATCCAAAGTTTTGCTTCAAATAAAAAATTTAATATAGTTTTAGTAAAAAGGTTTCTAAAAAATTATGAAGGATCATTTCTTTTTTGTATTTGAGTTATATTGTTGGACAGACTCCCAAGAGGAATATAAAAAGTGTTTGGAAAAATTAATATTACATTGTTTTAAAATTTCACTGAATAGAAAGTCTCAAACTATTTGGAAATTTTAAAAATAATAGCAAGTTAATATTATGTTGGAGGCCTATAAAACTTAGATATGAGAAAGCATTTTCTTAACAGCTTCCTAAACCATGTGATTTCACTGTCTTGTCAAAGAAAGTCTACCTGTTTTGATAAAAAGAGCTGACTTTGGGCTCTAGTTGTGCGACCTTAAGTCCTCTGAAAATTAACTTTAACTGTGAGATGTACATTACATATATATTGTCTTTTTTTTTAAGCTTATATAATGTGTAAAGACTATCTAGTTCAGTGCCTTAAGTTTAATTGCCATTCATTGTAAAGGGAACTTGCATTATTTTTACAAGGACATAAAGAGAATCATGTAATAATCATTCAATAAATACTAACACAATAGCAATTGACTAATATTTCAAAGTGTATAAAGCAAAGAAAGCTCACCTTCCTTAAATATACTCTTACAGAAATTACCTGTCCCTTTTATGTCTACAGTATATACACACAACTAAATAGAACTACATATATATAATTTATCAGTTAGCCTAGCCAGTATCCTCAAGGGTCCATTTGGTAATGTCTGGAGACATTTTTGATTGTCAATACTAGGGAGGGTCTACTACTGACATATGTAGTGTATATAGGTCAGGGATGCTGTTAAACATCTTAAGATGCACAAGAGTGTCCTCAAAACAAAGAATATCCAGCTCCAAATCTCAAGTGAGTCGTGATTGAGAGGCTTTGTGTTAGCTAGGTGTTTCTGTAGACAGCAATTATACCAGGTAAAGAAATGAATTATAATAAATATAGTTACAGAAACATGTCTGAAAAGGTAAAAAGGTACCTACAGGTTACCCTTCTTATCAGGAAAAAATAAGAGGAAACGTTTAAAGATTTTTTAAAAGGTGTTTGCTAGTGTCATTGTGTTATCTACTTGTTGGTCACTGGATTTAAGATTATGAGGTATTCTAGTTTTTCTTTCCAAAATCAAGTTTGTGACCAGTAGCACCATTTCACTATTGTGCTGGAAGGCAATTATAGGCTCTTTCCTAGATGATCAAGACGTCATAATTTCGGTGAAACTTGTCTCATTTCCCACTTTGAAAGGAAAGAGAAGAAAATAATATTCATAGCAGATCTAAAGATCTACTCTGTGTCAAGAACTGCCATCTCCTTTTGTTCCAGTTTAAAAATATACTTTTTTTTTTAACCTTTTGTATTGTCAGCAGCTATGTCCCAACGATCATATTCAAATGCCTGTGTCATATCAAATTCCATGCTGAGGCATGCTGCCTTACCATGGCAGGACCTCCTACCTACCAGGTACTCTACTGAATTCTACATAGATCAAGCTAAATTGCCATAGTATTTTCCTTCTAAAAGCTCCAAAATATCTTTTGTGGTTGAAGAATAATCAATTACTTCCTCAATTCAATTCAACAAATATTTATTAAGCATTCATTCATTCTTGTATTTTCTCCCCCTGTGGGCTGCTATTCTTAAGAACAGCTGAAAAAGCAAATGACTCCCATTTATTAAAGACTTTTATTTTAAAGGTGCTTAAGTACAGTTCACAGCTCTTCAACTGCTCTTATCAAATCCTCAGAGGCTCCCTTGTAGAGGAAATTCATGTTCTATCATACAGAAATAAGAGCAATGTGTTCCCTTTTTATTTTGTCAAGAAAATGTAAGCATTATAACGAAGAATTTGATGTGCATTTAGAGATGGTGTGTCTAAATATGTCATATGTAACTGCTCTAAAAAGCTTATTTATAAACTCATATTAAAATAATAAATGTGAATTTACCTTTCAAATTGCTATATATGTTAAGCGCTTGTACTGCATATTATATGAAAAAAGAGCATATTTTGTTTATTACATTTTAATTGCTCCTGGTTTATATCAAGGTTTAGATAATACAAAAGCCTGTTAAATATTTTGGGAAACATATGCTCCTATTTCCAATAAGAACTACCACATTTTTTTTTTCCTTTTTCTCCCTGAAAAGCAGAGAGAGTAGTTATATGCCAATCTTAAAATAAATATTCTCTATTTGGATCGATATATAGATGATTCCTTCCAAGAACATTAGTCATAGTACTGCTGGGAACTGTCTCCAGATTTATTCCAGCCAAAAAAAAAGATAGAGCATTATCTCTAGAGAACCCTTGTGGGTTCTATTTTTCCCACCTTGGGATTCAGAAGAGTACTCCAGTACATTCTCTCGGGAATGTCAAAAATAATAGCCTTTTTTTTTTTTTTTTTTTAATGGTGCCATCTGTCTTGGAGCCAGGGTTATGTTTCTCTTATAGGAGGCCTACTACTTTAGCACTTTGTATGGTTGTTCAAAGTCAACATCCCAAGTCTGTCAGAAAGCACTACTCAGGATACCACAAAGGCACATGTTTAACTGAACTTTTCAGGTAGTCCAAATTTCTGAGCAGAGCTCATCTTCCTAGAGGTAAAGGACTGAGGTCTAGGATCCTCACCAATCCAATCTTCTAGACTCTTCACAAACATAAAATAAACATTTGTTACAATCATTAATGATGCACATTAAACTCCATTTTCTAAGCATGGCATTAAAATGTCTTACTGATCTTATTTCAACCAAGTTTTCTATATCTTCCCCCCACTCCGATACATGTAACAAATTATGTTATGTATTTTAGAACATAGTCTTCCTTATACTATACTCTTTGCTATTATGTCTCAAATACTTTTTAAAAAGTATCATTTTCCTAAGGAGAGGGAGCATATCTTGCTCATTTTAATGCCACCCATAGTGCCTAACACTATAATTTGTACACAGCAGAAATCTAGCAAATGTTTAAAGGACTGGAAATAATAAGTAAAATGAAACAAAACAAATTGGTACATTTTCATTACGAAAAGGAAAAAAGAAAAACAACGAAATAAAATATTAGATCATTTCTCAGCCCTGAAAGGTAATCAGTTGTTAAAGGAATCCTGGCCATAGGACAACTGTCCCTTCCTGCATTATCCCATTTACCAAAAGACGTGCCTACACCTGCATTTCCTTGCAAACCACTGGCTTCTTAACCATTAAGAGGCAAGCTCGGGCTTCCCTGGTGGCACAGTGGTTGAGAGTCTGCCTGCTAATGCAGGGGACATGGGTTCGAGCCCTGGTCTGGGAGGATCCCACGTGCCACGGAGCGACTAGACCCATGAGCCACAAGTACTGAGTCTGCGCGTCTGGAGCCTGTGCTCCCCAACAAGAGAGGCCGCGAGAGTGAGAGGCCCGTGCACCGCGATGAAGAGTAGCCCCAACTTGCCACAACTAGAGAAAGCCCTCGCACAGAAACGAAGACCCAACACAGCAAAAATAAATGAAAAAAGAGACATGCTCATAAATCCATTGAAACTCTTACATCAAAGGTCACTTATAATCTCTCAATCAAAACTCCAAATATCTTTCTCATTTCTTTTCTTTATCACTGCCTTGCTGTGTTTGCCTCTCAAGTATACACCTTAAACGACTTTATTTCTTGGCTTCTGTAACATCTTACGTTCTCAACTCACTTCTTAACTCTCTGATCGCCTACTTACCATTTTATTCATAGCCTGTCATGTAAACACTTAAACATTTATGTTTATTCTTTATTTTCATACTCTTTTTCTAGTTAATGCAATATTTTAACTTATCTGTTACTTTTGGTATAAAAGGCACAGCCATCACTTTTTCTAAAATTCAGGTCCCACTGAGTAAATGTTTATTAAATTAATTTAATTGAGTGAATCATGCTCTTACTGTATCATCACTGTCACAAAATAGTAAGGAAATGCTCCCATTCCTTATTTTGGAACTATATTATGCAAATTAGGCCTTACGTTATAGACTTCAGGGTTTAAGGTAGTATTAATACCTAATAGGTAAAGATTGCTCTTTTTGTAACCCGCTGTATAGCTCAACTTTATATGAAATAGTAAGATTTATGAAGAGATTAGTTTATTATCTTCAAATCTAGACATGTTCAAAATAGCCACTATTTCAAATAGCTGTCTCAGCAGAAAGAGCTTTCTGAAGGCACCAGTGGGATTGGGCTAATCATCAGCAGGTTAGAAAGTGTCTCAGGCATGGAAATTACTGTGCATCTGGCTTCTTCCAGCACCTAGACACATAATATATTGAAATGGAACATATTGCGTGTTCTTTTTTCTTTGTGAAGTCTTTAAATAAATTTGGAAAATATATCCTATCATGCTTTCTCATAGGATATTTCAGGACCACAATCATAAATAAGAGCAACAGAATATATTGCACAAACATGCTCTATTTTTGTCTTTGTTTGTATTAATAATCACATGAGTATTCATTTATAGAAGCACATTTTTCATGAAAATAATAAAAGTATGTTCCTGGTTCAGTAAATGATCTCAGATGCATAACCACACTTGACAGATTTTAGCCTCTAATGACTTAATCCTTCCCCAGCATCACTGATGCAATCTCTGAAAAGCTAAGTGTTAATGTGAGAGAATCATTTTTGTTTACATAATCTGGAAAGTAGGATTCAGAGTGCTTCTTGTATAAATTGCAATTATACATAGCATACTTTTTAGAGCTATTTTCATATAACACTTTACACAATTGAATTGTATTCACTTGATTGTTTTTGCATGGGAATAAATGATACAGTCTAAACATAAGTCACTAAAATTAAAATAAAACAACATGGCTTCTAAATAGCAATATAATACTTGTAAAAGTTATCTGGCCAAGATAATTTTCCATTCCAGATTAAAAATGAGCTCTTTACCAGAAAAATATGGATTAAAAAATTTTTAAACACTTAACCATAAAACAATTGATATTTTTCAAATGTTTTATTTTGAAATAATGTTAGATTTACAAGAGAGATGCAAAGATAATGTAGAGGATTCCATATATCCTTCACCTAGTTTCCCCTAATTTTAGTGTCTTACAAAGCAGTAGAACTTTTATCAAAATTAAATGTTATGTTCTTGGGTCCAAGTCAATATACCATGTTGCATTTAGTTGTCATATCACCTTGGTCTCTTCCAGTCTGTGATTCCTTGTCTTTGAGACTTTTGAAGAATAATGGTCAGCGGTACTGTAGACCATCCCTCAGTTTGGGATTGCCTATGTTTTCTTATGATTAGATGTGGTTAATGATTTTAGAAGAGAATACTACAAAGGTAAAATTCCCTTCCCATCATTTTATATTATGGATACAGATAACAATGTGGTGTTACTGGTTAACTTGGATGTCTTGGTTAAGATAGTATCTGCCAGGTTTCTCCAGTGTAAGGTTATTATTTTTCCCTTTCTAGACTCCATTAGAAGTGAGTATCTAAACCCAGCCCTCACTCAAGAGGAGATTAACTTACTACTCTTCCTAGAGGGAGTAGTTTCAAAGAATTGTAGACATATGTAAAAGCACCATAAAAAATGGTAAGTATTTGGGGGAGATACTTGAGGCTATACATATATCTTGTTTCTTCTTACATATTTTACATACTAGGAATGATATATATATATATATATATATATATATATGGTATATATATGACATGTATAATGATATATATTATTTAATATGAAACATTATTTAATATGACATATTAAAATATATGTATATAAAGAATAGATATATTCTTTTAATTCTTCTCTTAGCCATTTTATTTATATCATCTTAACCCTGTGTATCCTATAGAATTTTTATGTGGTAAATTGAGATATAAAATAAAACATTATTAACTAAACCAATATAAAATAATTCTGTTGGTAGACTTCTTGATAATATCTCTATAAAAGTTTAAAAAATACTAATAAAGTAAATGCAAATTTGCCCATGGAGGAACCAGTTTGGGCTAAATTTACACTAAATATTCTCCTAGTCATAGAGAGATTTTCCCTCAAGATTTTCAAAGGAGTGATACCTTTACATTCAATTACCAACTTATATACTATCTCCTCAGAAAGAGTTTCATTAACTCTTCAGGTACATTAGCCTCTCCAAAGTCATTCTCTCTCATATAACTCTTATTTTCTTGCAAATATTATCTTAATTACTTTTTCTCATCTCAATGGAAGTTAAGCTCTAGAAGAACATAAAGGCAGCGTCCGCCACTTAGTTGCCTTCCCATAGATTTTTATTGATTAATTGAATGAATTCATTAATGAAGCATGAAATGGGTCTCTTGGGAGAAATTTTTAATAAAACCTCCAGTTGCATTTCCATCTTATAAAAATCAACCTGACTTTTTAAGTGGATATGTCATGCTCATTTGTATGCATATTCCACTGTGCCCTCATAAAACTGTCATCAGATTATTCCTTACATTACCAAACAGTTTTTCTATTCAGAATTGTTGCATTCCTTTAAACACTTCAAGTGAATTTTTGTATCTCTTTAACCACTTACACTCCAGAACAATAGTATCACAAATCCCCTAAAGATCTTTGTCTGTCTTAGCCAAAACGTTCTTCTGGATTACATTTCAAGATGTATTCAAGGATACATAAAGATCTGAATTCACATCCGAAAAAAAAAATAGCACTATATACTAGAGGTTTAAATTTTATTCTCATTCTTTATTGCTAAACAGAACAATTTACATTTATCTATTCCTAAAATTTTGATATGATACTGCCCAGTGTTAGCCTTCTGTAATATTCCAGACTGAGTTTTTCTGACTTTAGAGATCATGTCTATTACAAAATCTCTCCTTCCCTCTCCTCTCTCTCTCTCTCTCTCTCTCTCTTTCTCCCTTGCTCTCACTCTCTCCCCCCCTCTCTCTCCCTGTCTTTCCTTTTCTCTTTCTTTCTCATAGTTTTGGTTCTAATCCAGTCTCTCACCAAGCTCTGCCACATGATTGCTATTTTCTAAGAGTACATTAGAAATCCTATAGAACTTTGTGAACTTTAAATAGCAATACTGAAAACTAAACACTTAAATTAAGGGGAAAATTGAATCTAAGTGGTTAGAAGTGAACAACTCAGAAAAAGTAGGATGGGAAATTTTTTCCCTTTTTCTTTTCAGCCTGAAAAGATTTTTTCCATTTCTGTGCTTCCTTCAGGTAGCAAAAGTCATCTTCTCAATGAGGCACTTAAAACTATATAACCTACATATAGTACTTATTTTTATGTTTATTTGTCTGTCGGCTCTGATAGACTGTAAGATAAAAGATACTATTATTTTACTATGTACTGTAATATATTGTAGCTATTAATCATTTCTTATGTACTCTTCTGTGTTCCCAGGACTCTATTTTGTATACTTCTGTATCACCGGGGCCTATAGTATTGTTTTGCATATCATAGGTGCGTGCTCAATAAATATTTGTGGGACTATAAATATGAATAAAGTGCTAAAGTAATCCTCTGAAATAAATGAAGCTGAATTTGTATAATTGATCATATTAACATTCTATCAAATGAAAAAATCTCAACATAAACACTAAAATAGGGCTGACTGAGAATTATATATTCAAACTATAAACCAAATTAATTGTGTTTCAAGTTATATTACATATAGTTGACCATTTGGTGTCAGTTTCATATATTTGATCATATATCAACCATTTGTTGTCAATTTCTAAGTACACATGGAAGGAATATATCCAAAAACTATCTTCTAAAGACTTTAGTAGACTTGAAATAGATAGTAACTCCTTCTAAATACTTCCTACTACTCTTAATTAAGAAAAAAATACTGTACCAATAACATGACCCTAGAAACTGTATATGCAGAAAAACTAAGAGAACAGAAATTATGTGAAAAAATTATATTTTTTGCACTGACCTGGTATTCATGTTAAAAATGCAACCCATTTTATATATCATAAAGGTAAGAAGACAATTTTTTAAAAAACAGCAAACAAAAACACCTTCAGGCAGACAGAATGGTTGTTATAAAAGCCATGTACTAAATTTTATACACTTTATAGGAAGCCATGTTCTTACACACATTTTCCCCTTAATTTTACTAAATTTGCAGGAGTTTAGATATGTGTGTTCCCTGCTCACTGACTAGAAGCAACATTAGAAAGGGAAAGATGCTGATGTAAATCATCTCATTTACTGCAGCTTATAGGGTGAAATTGAAAGGCAATTAAAAAAGCATAATAAGAAGAAACTAAAGAAGAACAAATATAAGTATTCAAATATCTTTGCAATATATGGAGAAGATATCCAGACACTTTCATAACTAGGCAATGTACCACTGCAGTTTCGAAGAGTTCACTTACACGTTAGTAATAACTGAATTATCAGGAAAAGTAAAATTATATTGATTTCATTTTTTAGTCATGGAAGTGTGTAGTGTATTTTAACAGATTTGTGTCAAAATTAGTAAAATGTTTTGCATTCAAAAGTATACTTCTAAGTTTTATTTTTATTATTCAAGAACATTTCAAGTATAAATGGTAAAATAGGCACTACATTCCTTTTGTGGAAGTAAAGTTATCACAGCTTTTGTTGGTCACAAGAAAACTTTCAGAAGTAAATTAGTTACCTGAGGTTTAAGTAGATTCACGGATTTTTATGTTTTTTTAACTTAGAACTATTAAACAGATACAAATAGGATCCATTTAAATATTCAAAAATAAGCCTAGGAATTTAAAAATTATTTGTTTCAATAATTTTCTACTGAAAAATACTTGTACTATGTTTAAAAATCTGTATTTAAACATAAGCAAAAGAAACATCTCTGCAAATTTCTGCAGCCTTTTTTTTTTTTTTTTTTGCAGTACACAGGTCTCTCACTGTTTTGGCCTCTCCCGTTGCGGAGCACAGGCTCCGGACTCGCAGGCTCAGCGGCCATGGCTCGCAGGCCTCGCCGCTCCGCGGCATGTGGGATCTTCCCGAACCGGGGCACGAACCCGCGTCCCCTGCATCGGCAGGCAGACTCTCAACCACTGCACCACCAGGGAAGCCCTCTGCAGCCTTTTATTCAAAACCTCCAGAATTAGGAAATGGTGTAATACATGGTCCTCCACTATCATAAATTCTAAATTTGTCTAATTTATCATTTAAAAAAATAGGATTCAGATTATAGTAATGGAAGTTAATAGGTAAAAATGTTCCCAAAAAGATGCAGCAAAGAACAGAACTCAGCACACAATTTATTAATAATCTAAAGCTTATTCCAAGGTATTATTACAAGTAACATTTTATATATAAATATTTAAATTCCCCATTAATTCATAAATTTCATACATAATGTCCAGCAATAATGGAAATTCAAAAAAAGTAAAAAATATCCTTCAGGTTACACTTGGTTGGGGCTCCTAGGTAAAAAGTTTTAATTTAAGCCTTTGAAATATACATTAGCCAAAGTGCTACATTTAATGCTTAATCAGCATTTATAAAGGAAAACATTTCCTCTATGTTTATTTACAATATCTTCTAGTGTTATATAAATTTGTTGCTATCATTCCCAGACTGTAGCTAACTAGATATTGGATTATAGACTTTTTTTGGAACATTAGTACAAATTTTCTGCATGTCTTATATAAAATCTCTAATCAAGAGCACACTAAGACAAAATAGCTTGAAAGTCAATGGCCATTCACTCATATACAAGGAGAACTTAGCTCCCCCAACACCAGGAGTGGTTAATGGAAGCTTTCTCCCCAGATGGTTTTGGAATATCACTTTGCACATGGAATAACTGAAAAAAGTTAAATGATTGTATCTTTATATAGAAGTGAGTCACAACAGGTGAACAAATATTCCTGTTACAGTAAACATTCACGTGGTTCCTATCTCCTAGGACTTGTTAGGTCTAAGCAGGATAGACAGACTACTGCCATGGTTAGAGAAGGAGCCCATACCATCTTGTATGTACTTGTCCTTCCTCAGCCAAACTTCAAGTGGCCACAGATTATGCCTGCAGAGCCTGATTAATGGGCAGTCAGACTTCGGTTTTAGAAACACACATATCACACTTGTTTTTAACATCAAAGATAGCTGTTAAGTTTTTCTTCTCTATGCGAGGTGGCATTCATCACTTCATATTCATTTGGTCTCAGAAACTCAAACCCTGCCAACTCTAGTGTTATATGCGTATCTAAAGTAGAAAATAATTTTTCCAGCTTTATCTTTTGTGATAGTTTCATCAAACAGATATCAAAAGCCTACAGAGCATTAGTCAGGGACAGGGTGATTAGTTTCTCTCTTTATGGATGGGTAATTAATATAAAAAGGATGGAAAAAATCCTTAATCCCATTACACTTGATCCATCATTTAGCAATGCTATTTGACTCTTCAAGGTAAAATCTGCATGTGAATTTCCCCAAAGCAATCAAGTCGTCAGTTTCAGAAAATTATAAAATCCCACAGCAAACTGTACATCACTGATAGAAAAAAGTGAGGTTTCTGACATTCATCTAAGAGTATCTCATTGAATAAAACTGTTTCAAAAGTATCACTTTTAAAATTATTCCTAATAGAGTTGACCTAATTTTCCTGTAGCTTATACAATCCAAGGATAAAGGCGATACCTTCATAACAGAAAACATAATATATCAAAAGAGGACTAGATATAAATCTGTAGATAAAACTTATGAGTTTGCAAGGGGTTACGACTCACGGAAGCGCACACAGTGTTGCAAAGTGACAGAGTAGTCAACTGCATCATCAGGACAGGTCTTTCTCACAATGCTCAAGAAAACATTTCAAAACCTATTAAATGGATCTATCAAGACTGTGTATTGGCCTGATTCACCTTTTAAAATATTATTGTTTTATCTTCTTGTCTATTTACATTTTCTAGTGCACCATGTACCACACAATTAGAATATGACTCAGATGGACTATACTGTAATTTATATGAATTTTTGGGTGTGATGCATCACACACACACACACACACACACACTTTTATTGGAATTTCCTTTACTCTCATTACTCCCATTTTTGTATTACTTCATTTTTTATTGGGATAAACAATTACCATTTTAAGTGTAAAATTCTGTGGTATTAAATACATCCACATTATTGTGCAACCATCACCACGTATCTCTAGGAGGTTTTCATATTCCCCACTGAAGTCTGTACCAATTTACCATTAATTCCTCATTCCCTCCTCTCTCCAGCCCTTGGCAATCCACCATTCTACCATTCTACTTTCTGTCTCTACCAATCTGATTACTCTAGGAATCTCATGTCAGAGGAATCATACAGATATTTGTAATTCTGTGTCTGGTTTATTTCACATAGCATAATATCTTCAAGGTGCATCAATGTTGTAGTGTATGTCAGACTTTTTTTTTCCTTTTTAAGGCTGAATAATATTTTGTTGTATTTATATACCATATTTTGCTTAGAAAATTCATCTTTTGATGGACACTTGGGTTGCTTTTATCTTTTGGCTTTTGTAAACAATGCTGCTATGAACATGGGTGTACAAATCTCTTTTATTCTCTGCTTTTACTTCTGTTGGGTATATTCCCTGAAATGGAATGGCTGGATCATGTAACACTTTTATTTTGATTTTTTTAAGGTACTGCCATAACATTTTCCACTGGGTAAACGTGGAAAATATTTTCTGTTTTACATACCCATCAGCAATGTACAGCATTCCAATTTTTCCACACACTAACCAATGCTTGTTATTTTCTGTTTTTCTGTTGGTTTGTTTGCTTGCTTTTTTTATAATAGCCATCGTAATGGATGTAAAGTACTATCTCTTTATGGTTTTATTTTCAACTCCCTAATGACTAATGATGTTGAGCATCTTTTCATGTGCTTACTGGCCATTTGTATACCTCTTTTAGAGAAATGTATATTCAAGTTATTTGCCCATTTTTAGTTCTTTTTTGCTTTGTTGTTCTTGAGTTGTAACAACAATCTCTTGAATACAGAATACATAGGGCATAAATGATGAACTCGTCTCACTTCCTGATTTTGATACATCATCATTTTATTAGGTAAAGTCAATCTTCTATCTTCCCTTTTCCTTCACATTACATTTAAACATGATCAACAATGACTGGGAAATACTTCTCCATATCTTATAATGTCAATAGTGAAATTTAGTAAGCTTAAGAGAACAGATAAATTTTTATTATAAATTTATTTTTATATTAAAGAGGAATTTAAAAGCAAATTCTGAATAGTAGTTGAATTCAATTCAGCTATTTGGTTCTCTTAAGTTCATCCTTATGCCTCTATTTGACTGCTTAAAAAAAAAAAAAAAAAAGCTTAATTAAGAAATGAGCCAACTGGTGAGAAGAAACTAAAAGCAGAAATTTTCTTATGGGGAAAAACCAAGCCACATTAATTCAGCAGGATACAATAAACCATTCTCATTTTTCTGAGCAAATAAATAAATAAACAAAAGAACACATACAACA
This sequence comes from Orcinus orca, assembly GCF_937001465.1. NCBI lineage: Eukaryota > Metazoa > Chordata > Mammalia > Artiodactyla > Delphinidae > Orcinus > Orcinus orca. The sequence goes on from NC_064563.1 coordinate 111,249,100, forward strand.
AACCTGACAATTTATCCCACTCATGTACATTTCACATTCTTACAGGGCAGGACAGCAGTCCTCAGATATTTGAAAGTCTATTATGTCAAAGAAAGATTAGACTCCTGTGTTTCTCAAGAAAGCAAGAGCCAGTGTTAAAAGTTAAAATGAGGCAACTTCCATCTCAATTTAATAACGAACTGAGACCTGCACAACAATGAGCTGGGAAGCTTTGGAAAGGAGTAAGCCCTCCATGCATTTTCAAAGATAAACAAGAGAATCAGAGGCCAGGAGCATCACAAAAAATTGTTTATGTTTTTTTTTGGTTTTGTATTTTATTTGACCAGGAGGTTAGAATATATGACCTGCTGAGTTCCTTAAAATTCCTTTGTTTCTCTAAGGCTCTCCTAATTATTGTATGGAATATAAAAAGACAAAGTTTTTACCCTAAGGACCAAACAGACAAAGTCAGATGTAAACAAAATAATGACTAACAACAACACAACTAAGATATCAATGCTACATAAAAAAGAATCAGGCATTCTTTGGAAAGTAATTGGTTTTAAGAACAGATTTTGCCTGTAGCTGTAGTCTTAAAAATTGAATTGTTCATATTACTGCTAGGCTCAAATGCCTCATTCCCTTATGCTTCAGTGGATTTTCTTTAAATAAAATAAAATTCCTTACTCTTTAAAATGTCCTCTTATCATTTCTTATTTGTGGACTTCCAAGTATATATGTACATATGTACATACACATATATATGTAGAAATTTATCAGAAATTTATCAAATTGTCAGTCACTCAATAAAAACTTGATGATTCAACATCCTAAAATGTCAGAGAGATATATTATACTAGTCAACAGAAAACTCAAGAATCTTTAAAAGAAAGGTTGAATTAAAGAATCAGTTAACGCTTAGATCACAAAAAAGAAACCACTTCGTCCAAAAATAAAATATTCCATACTGTTACATGAATGAGTTAAAATCATCATTCATGATTTAAATCCAATTACATGAAATCCTATGTTTTGAAGAGTTTTGATTTACAAAATGGTCTTAGAAATTGTCTACAAAATTATGATGTAACATTGTCTCCTCCCTATTTCACATTTATTCTGGAATTTTCCAATTCCTGTCTGTTCAACTTCTGAAACACATATACATATACATATATATATATATATATATATATATATATACACACACATATGGTTGCAAGTTTCAGAGGTTGAGTGGTTCATCCTCTGATTATGTTTCAGAAGTTTATATACATATATATTCATCTCTCACTGCCATGTTTCTAGTTCATACCTTTCAATTTTAGGGCATCTTCCAATAGCAGCTACCCTAGATCATGTGATTACACAGACCCACCCTTTAAAACATTCATTGTATGGCCATTGACTAGAAAAAAACATTCAAACTTCTTAAGCCTGGTCATCAAAGACTTTCACAGTTAGTTCCAGAATATTTTTCTTTATTCCATATGCAGCCATCACTACCATCACATGTCTTACACTTGTCAGTTTGAGCCTTTGTTCATGCCGTCTCCTCCACCTTATCTCTGTTCAAAAATAAAATACTCATTGTTATCCTGTCCTTAATCTCTTCCACCAATGTCCTATCACTTTCAAAATCTTCTAAATGCCACCTCAGCCACTTTTTATTTAGACATATCATCTCCAATTTAACCATCTGAAAGTAATCAACTGCTCTTTAAATTCTATAAATTCTATGTATTTTATTAGAATAGTTATTTTTATAATGTATTCCCCACTAGAAACTTTGTCTCTTAAGGGGGATTACAACCTTTCATTAGTTTTTGCGTCCCCCTTATTTTTCTTATATTACTTTGCTCGTAAGTGATCAAATATATGTGTTGAATTGAACTCTTTTTATAACTGAAGAAACAAAAGTGAAGACTGTTAAAAAGTTTTGCAGAAGATTAAACTGGGCATTATTGGGTGATTCTAAGAATAGAAACTGGGGCTCACCCATGATTGCAGTCTGGTGATCTTACCATTAGAGAATATTCATCCCCAGGTAACCTAATTTTTTTTGACAGCAGTCAATGCTTTGCAACTATAGTACAAAAATAATTACATAAAGAAACAGTAATGAGACATTTATTAGAATAATACATTTAACTTTAGTTTTTAAGTTTAGATTTCTATAAATTGCACAGGAAAGTAAAAGCTAAATAATCCTAGTTTAAACCTGAAGTTTATTGTGCAATCGCAGCATAATTATTTACTCTTCTTGGAGTGTAGATTCAGACAAATCTTGAGGTTTTAGAGACACAAAAATAAGTCAGGTACTGTTTATATGAAATTGCTGCTTGAGAGTACATCACACCATGAGATTGCCCCATGGTGTTCGTTTGATTTGAAATTACATTTCAGTGATTAAGTAAAGTATTCATATTTATGTTAATTTTTTGCTAAAATAATAAGAATATATAACCGTACATACAGAATTATTTAATCCTTAAATCTACTGATAAAAATGGCTACTTATATGGGACTATGGAAGAATGAATAAGAACCAAATATAGGTGATTAATCTGAGCCCCATCTCTACGTTTCTGTGTCAGTAAGCAAGTAGATAAACCTTTCTGTGCCTCATCTCTATAATAAGGATTATAACACTTACTTCAGTGGAAGGTCATAAGGATTAATTAGTATGTATAAAGCATTTTGAATGTGAAAAGCTATTTTTGACTGCATACATGTATAAATATATGCATTATTCCATCCCTAAGAATAATTTATTTTATCAAATTGTACTAGCTAATGAGAAAACCTTAAAATAAAACACATAGAAAAAACAATGATTCTTTTCTTTTAATGGAAATATCTCAACATACTTTTAACTTATGATTATCATGAAGCTGGTAGTCACTCTTAAAATTCTTTCTAGACTTGATATATTTCAATGATGTTGGCTGGTTTATTTCAACCACATTTTAGTAGCTGTTATTCAAATTTAAAATGCTAAGGTATAAATCACCTAATGTGTCCATACAGACTCAAGCAAGTCATTTAACAATACAGTTAAATGGAAGATGACAGTGGAAGATGACAAGTACAATTTTGTTTGAATAAAAATACTTATAAGTGGGGCTTCCCTGGTGGCACAGTGGTTGAGAGTCCGCCTGCAGATGCAGGGGATGCGGGTTCGTGCCCCGGCCTGGGAAGATCCCACATGCTGCGGAGCGGCTGGGCCCGTGAGCCATGGCCGCTGAGCCTGTGCATCCGGAGCCTGTGCTCTGCAACGGGAGAGGCCACAACAGTGAGAGGCCCGCGTACAGCAAAACAAACAAACAAACAAAAAAAACCCAAAAAACACTTATAAGTAACTTCAGGTTATCAGCTTTAGAAATATTTACCATTGTTTTCCAATAGATTTATGTATATATATATTTTTTAAAAATCAATGACAACAATTGTTTCGGGAACTAAAACCTTATCATCTAAGGTCACTGCTCCTATGTTCTGGCTTTGTCTAGGTATAAAACTTTGACTAGCTAAGGAAATGAACTGGCTGCACAAAAGTTTCAGGCCTTTGATACTTGAGTATAATAGTCATATTGTTTACCAGATCACAGCAGATTTACATACTTTTGTGGTCTTGGTAGCTGAAAATAGCATTAAGTACAACTGTGTTATGTAAAGCGACTTAACCAAGACTTTTTTTTTTTTTTGGTCGATTTTTACTTTACAACTTATTGTGAGCTTCAACATATTTCCCTTTTGACATTATCTTTTTTTTTAACAACTTTATTGGAGTATAATTGCTTTACAATGGTGTGTTAGTTTCTGCTTTCTAACAAAGTGAATCAGCTATACATATACATATATCCCCATATCTCCTCCCTCTTGTGTCTCCCTCCCACCCTCCCTATCCCACCCCTCTAGGTAGTCACAAAGCACCGAGCTGATCTCCCTGTGCTATGCGGCTGTTTCCCACTAGCTGTCTATTTTACATTTGGTAGTGTATATGTGTCCATGCCACTCTCTCACTTCATCCCAGCTTCCCCCTCCCCGTGCCCTCAAGTCCATTCTACGTCTGTGTCTTTATTCCTGTCCTGCCCCTAGTTAATCAAGACTCTTGATTGAATACTCAACCTGTTCAGGTAAATGGGCTTAGTGAGAGCTGTCTGAGCCAAGAATTTTTTTCCTGTAAAAGTAGATCTGGGTCATCTGCATCCAACATAAGGACAAACAAGAATACAAAGTCTCCAGGTTCAACACTGCAGAGAAAAGGCATAAAAATTTCCCTTGGAAAATTTTAAAAACAGATGTTACTTATCTACCATCATGGTCATTGAAAACAATCACAATATTTTACCCACGTTACATATAATTTTCTGCAGCATAACTTAATCTAAAAGGCTTCAGGGTAAATTAATTGCAAAATGTATTCCTAGGTAAATAAATAATTTGAGCCATGCAGAGTGATATTGGATAGATGCCAATTCAACAGCAGAGGAGAGCGTAAAAAATTATTGCTATTGTTTAACTTTAATCCTTTAAAGTAGTTGATCTCAAACTATTATTTCTGATAGTAGATAGCAGGACAATTTTTCTGTTGAGGGCTCTTAGTTTGTGACAATAATACTACATTATCAGCACAGGAGAAAACACATCTTTTGAATTCTCTATGGCAAAGAAATGTTATTTGCTCAACACTTTCTGTGAATAAATAATTCTGACAAAAAACATTTCCACAATAAAATAGTACTATCATAGTCTTATGTGATTAACAGTTTTCTCAATACACTGAAAATCAATAAATGTTTTTAGCAATCTTATTTCAAATTTCCTTTGGTGGTTTTCCTATAAAAATACAAATATGGAGACATTTTGCTTCCTATAGGGAAATCAAATCTTACACTATAATCCTTATGAAGAGTGATAAGGGTTGCTTATGTTTTAAGTCATGCTATGCCTACCTAAAATTTACTTTATTTTGATGATTACATTTAATTTGATGACTGAGCTAAGGGTGGATGGACAAAATAGGTGAAGGGGATTAATAGGTACTAACTTCCAGCTACAGAGTAAATAAGTCAAGGGGATGTAATGTACACATAGGGAATATAGTCAATAATATTGTAACAACACTGTATGGTGATGGATGGTAACTGGATTTACTATGGTGATTATTTCATAATGTGTAAAATATCAAATCACTTTGCTATACACCTGAAAATAACATAATAGTGTATGTCAGAATAACAATTTTAAAAATCACGTAAATAAGCATAGATACGTGGACCCAAAAACAAACAAAAATGTAATAAAATTTTACAATTCAATAGTTAAGAAATAAATTCTAAAACTAGGATATTTGTTCTATTTTTCAAATATGTATTAAGTGCCTGCTGTATGCCAGAGAATTAGACAGACATGGGATTTGTCTTTGTGTAACTAATATTCCAGTAAGGATATGAAAAATGATGAATGTGCTGACATTTACAAAAAGAAAAACCAGAATGCGTTGAAACTGAATGTGAGATATATTCACTTAGTCTTAATTCAAAATCTATAGCATATTTACACGGAGGCCCCCAAATATGATTGAGATAGTGAAAAAAGAAATGATGTCTTAGGCATCAGTACCAGCAAGGCAATTTACAGATTAGGCAAAATTTAGACAAAATATACCATTTTTAATGATACCAAATATAATAAGTATGAATTTGTCTGGTTTTATACAATAAAAATGTGTTTTTTAGAGGTTATCTGAATTATGTTTATTAAATAGCAAATAAATTGTGAAAATTAGAAAACTAAATGTTAAAATTATTATAACATACATATTTACTAGAAAAATATGTATTATAAATAATATAAAAATTGACAATATGGACAATTATACCATTAATCCTTTCAGAAAAATCAACTTATAAACATTACAATTAACATTATCACTTTATGTAAAAATCAAAAAGTTTCATTCAATCTTAGTTCCTTTCACTGTTTAGGCTCCAAGCTCTATGATGGAGGGCACCTAACCTTTGTGCCTACCTGGGCCTGTATGGGTCTATATGTACCAAACGTATGGAAAGAGTCCAAGGAATTTGTGATTAATGAGTAAATAAGATTTGGGTAGTATGACTGCAGGTAATTAAAATTTTTTTCTCTGATGTAATTTTCATTTTTTGTATACTTTATAATTAGCACATGCTACATTTGTAATACAGGATATTATCTTTCAAAGAAAGGTACTGAATAGTATTAAATGTAAAATAAAATATTTTTGATAAATTAAAACTTGGAAATGGATTTAAAGGTTTTAATTATGAAATAAAATTAATGGGGAAGAACAACATATTAGCTGAGGGTATGCATTTTATAGTTAGGCTGATTTGGGTTTCATTTCCAGTTCTGCTCCCTCCCAGTTTGGTAGGATGACTTACCTCTCCATGCAAAGCTATTGTAAATCTGAAATGAAATACTGCCTAAAGGCACTGGCACTCATAGTTGCTTTCAAATGTTAGCTGCTTTTATTATTACAAAATGTCATATTAAAAATGAGTATTCTATAAGTTATTAGACTTTTTATGCTTAAATTTATACCTATTTTCTTATCTATTTTTTTCCCATAAAGTAAAATGACTGCAAAAATAATTATCTTTGATGATTATATAATAAAATATTTCTCAAATTTTAAATGGAATTTAGAGCTGGGCATAGTCACTCAAATTTACACTGCATTTTTCCACTGAATAATGCATTATCGGAGGGAAAAATGCATCTAATTCCCATGTGAGCTTCAAAATTCTGCCTGGAAGTCATGCTTTATACTAGAATCTTTTGAAACCATCCATTCTTTAAAATTAGAAACACGAATATTCATCTGAAATAAAGGTTAATCTCGCAACCTCAAATATATTGATAAAGGCTTTAGGAAATAATTATTTGTTATCATGCAATCTGTATTTCTAAAAGAAAAACTAAGACGTGCTTCAATAGTATGAAAATTTGCTTTTGAAATAGATATTTTGAACTAGATGTTTTTCTCTTAATTGAACATTTGTTTCCAGATGTTCATATAAGTAAATAAATCTATTTAACTTTAATTAACTCTATTTCTATGCAATATGAATAAATAGAATTCTACTTAAGAAAAATGGGGGTAAAATTCTATGGCATGATTGGCATTTTTACCATCCAAGTATCTATCATAATGGCATTCACCTGTTTTCCTAACTCTCTACTCATGAGTCACCTCATGTATTTTAAAAGTAATATTTAAACTTACTATTTTGGACATAAATGAAAGAAAAAAAAATATTTTGACTTGGCAACAGTAAGCAACCATTTGGAATTTAGAAGAATTTAAACTTTTAAATTATTCTTTTAAAATCTCCTTAAGTCAACATTATATGAAGACTAATGGTTTTTATATTTTCAAGAAGTTATTAGTTCTTTCTTAAGTATATTATGCTATAAAAATTTTGAGTCAATAGAAATATGTATTTTACTATTTATGATTCCTCAAAGGGTAAAGTATTTGTTATTGTTCTACAACTGTAAATAGAACAGTTATGTTTCAATATTTTTATTCTAGAATCTAGAGATACTTTATGCTTTTTATCCCATTACAGAATAATTGAATTTCTATACTATATACAAATTTTAAAATGTATTTTTAATACAGTTTAAAATATAACATCACACTGAATTAAATTTTCCAAAAATTAAAGCACATGGGATAGTGTGGGAAAGGGGTGTTTTAAATCTTTCTCTTCTATAGATTAGCACATTCCATTTGTATTGCTTTGCTACATAATTTAGCAAATACAAAGGCAGACTCAATATAACAGAGTAGAGCTTCACTAAGAGTTATCAGCACTGATTTTAATTCCAGCTCTATAAATGATATTATTATCGCAGGCCTACATTTCAAACTTTCTGTGCCTTAAAGAACTATATCTGGGTTAAGTGAATCTACTTCGCAAGACTGTTGGGAAGGAAAAATAAAAGAGTGCCTTTATAGAAAGATACTAGACAAATTTAAGATACAATCTATCAGAACTTAATTTTCTTTATTTTACAATGTAGCTACATGACTACATCTCACATGCCAAAATGCCCCAAGATAGTTCATACAAATCCATTGAGAATATTACATTCAGAGAACTATAATTACCGGTTAGTAATTTAATTTTCCTAAAAGGCAAATACTGTATCACTCTGAGAAAAACAGTAACCAATTTTAAATGCAACTTGAACATTTTATAGACTGTTGCCTGCATTTTTCAAAAATGTAACTTCTTAAGCTGGTAAACTCTGCATCTTAAAGGATGATATTTATACACATTTATCACATTTGTTCATTACCTAAGACCTACAAAAGCAAAGGAATCCCTAAATATTCTAAATACTTAGGTGTATTTTTTTTTTCTATTAGAAGTATATATCACTATGGAAAAAACACATATTAAAATTATTGTATACCCTTAAGCATACATTACATCAATATGAAAAATGTTTATTTCCTCTTGCAAATTTAGTGAAGCCTAAAGCAATATAGCATAAGGAATAATTTTTAAAATACCTTGGGGCTTCCTTTTTAACTGCATCCTTAAGTTCTTAAACATTTCTCATATCACTGAGTAAACTGTTTTTCTTTAAAGGTCTGTGAATGTATTTAGCTTTATTTAGAGAATAAATGAATTTTGTGGAAGCAATACCGTCTCATGGAAGGGATGGCGTATTTTAATATCTGTCCTTTGCAATGTGTTTTGCATATATGTAAAGATAAGTGTAATTCAAGAGCTCTGATTTTATGAACTAGAAATAAGTGTATGAAATTGGTAAGATAGCTTATTACAGTCCCCAGTTAGCCGATTTAATTTAAAAATAGTTTTCCTATATTCTGGGCTTCTTTATCATGAAGCTATTGACCTTTGGACTTTTAGATATTTTCAACATTTTTCATCCCATGTGAGGTCTCAGATTGATATTAAATGTGTGTATGTATTAAGAAATGCATTTAATATTCAAGGTAGTACTTGTCTACTTCTACATACAATATTTTGTTGAAAAACATGTTACATCCTCTTATCAAGTTTGAAAGCAAGTTTGTCATTTAAAAATGGGAATAAATTCTTCATGTAAAATGCACTATTCTACAAAAATAATGTATAAATATCATCATGTTTAAACACGTGAAAGATAAATCTCCAAGTGAGGGCACATCCTCGTTTGTCTATTCATTTGGGGCAGATTCTTATTCTAAAAGAAATAATAAAGCAATTGCTGAGATTTGCCTATACAAATCAAGACATGCCTGATTGCATTCTGAACAAGTCTCAGGAGATGTATGCCTACAGCATCCTCTACCAGGAAATGGAGGAAATTTTAACTTTAAATACTGGAATTCAATGAGGCCACACATTCCCCTGATGGACTGCTATTTGGGTATTTAGGATTTTGAAAATAAGATCTATGTCAGAGAGTTGATTAAAGGCAAAGGCTAGAGGCAGAATTGGGCCCAAACAGGAGAAAAGATTTACCCTGACATCTCTCAAAATTCTCTATATCTCTTCTCTCCTTAAGAGAGAAATTATGAATTATATCTTGATATTGTCTGTAATGCCATATCCTTAAAATATTTTTAAAAGACAATACCAGGAAGTAACTAAACATTTCATGAGACTTGCCAATATCTGCCAGTTATCTTCTTTGTCCATCATAAGCCACCAGCTCACCTTCACACACCTATCTCAAGATTGCACATGAAAAGTATATAAGATAAGCAAAGAAGGCAAAGAAATCCAAGGACAAAAATGAATCCTGTGGCTATTCCTTTCATAGTAGCAGTTTCTTCAAATATAATATGTGTAAAGTTAATGGTATCAATTTTAAGTACTGAAATTGATACCAAAGTTTGTGACAACATATAAAAATTACTTCTAAGCTATTACATGAATACAGATAGCCATAAAAACTAAGTGAGGGCTTCCCTGGTGGCGCAGTGGTTGAGAGTCCACCTGCCGATGCAGGGGACACGGGTTCGTGCCCCGGTCCGGGGGGATTCCACATGCCGCGGAGCGGCTTGGCCCGTGAGCCATGGCCACTGAGCCTGCGCGTCCGGAGCCTGTGCTCCGCAACGGGAGAGGCCACAACAGTGAGAGGCCCGCGTACCGCAAAAAAACAAACAAACAAACAAACAAAAACAACTAAGTGAAATGATTTAAAGTGAAGAGGCAAATAAATAAGGATTTTTATAGTCTTTATGTTTTAATATATAACAATTCTCATTTTGTGGGGACAGGAGTATGTAGATGTGTTATGTATGTATTTTTTATATCTTAAAGCTTTATGGTCTGAGGGTGCAAAGTCCTGAGGGTCCATTTTGTTCTCCAAATAAATTACAAATTCTATATCCTTCAATCCGTCCACAGCCTGACAGCTGCTGACATATCAATTTATCTTTCATATAGCTAAGAGGTACTAGTCAGTGTTTATTGAACTTTCTCCCTTTTTGTCACTTCAGTTCATGTGGTTCCTGATGCCCAAGATGCTTTGCACCCCTTTTCCCATCTTGTTATATGAACTTTTTACCAGAGTTTTAAGATCTCTCTTAAATGTCATCTGGCAAACACCTACTTAATTAGCTATGGATCCCAACAAATAAAGTGCTTGTAATAAATTCAACCTACAAAGCCTTTCAAAGACTTCTACAGTCTTTTAAACATGGACTAGAGATCTGCAACTCACAGAAATGCAATACTGTATTACTGGTTTTTGTTAATGATATGATCATTCTAATTACAAAGATAATAAATTAATTATATATTTCTTCCAAGTGACCTACATATATATGTTTATTTTCTTTAAAATATTTCTATCTCCATTCACATAATACATGCTATTATTTGATATTATAGCGGCACTATTTAACTTACAAATACATTGTTGCTAAGGATGCTGTCAATCAATACATAATTCACAGAAGAATAAATCTTGATAACTTTCTGGAAAATATTTTTGCTGTGTAATTTGAATCTATAAGTAAAAGCTGAAATTCTAAGATTAAATCCCAAGTAAGACTATAATATGTAAACTGTAGAGATATTACTATTTTAAAATATTATGTTAATAAGTAATATATAAATCTCATTGGAATGAAGTGATCTGCAGACAAGCCTTTTTTAAATAAACCCTAGAAATACAAACTAACCATAATTTTTTAATAGCAGGTATCTATTAAATGACTTCCATTAGACTTTTGATACTTCAAAATAATGGTCTTTCTAGTTAAGTCTGCTGCTACCAGAATCATTAAATTAAAAGGTAAAATTAGCAAGAATGTTTAGAAGTGTAAACCTATAAAACATACAGAAATTTTCTGATACATTTGTAGATATAAAAAAAGTCATCATTTATTGCATGGTGATCAGGAATATTTGGTAAGCACTCTATATAGATCCCTGTAATTAGGATTATTTGCATGTAGCGAAACTCCTGTTACAACGTCCATATTTTTTCTGTAGAAGCATTTCTTTGATCATGGATTCATCCTTTTCCTCCTCATGATGACATAGATTTTGAGATCTACTAACAGAACAAACTCTAAGAACTCACCCATGCCCCAGAATATAAGCAGGAACTCGCCTGTTACGTAAATTGCTAATTGCCTATCAGAACATATCTGGTCCATCTGGTGAGCTCAATGAATATTTGTGCAACAAATAGTTTTTGATTATAAAAAAAGCTACTTAGTTTTTCTATTTACATCCTGATTTAATACATCCTTACCTTCCTACATGTATCAAAAATATGACTCAGAAATATTTTATCTTCTCTTTCAGCAGACAATACATCCCATCCCCAGGTTTCTGCACTCATTTACTTTGTTGTTGTTGATTAAACCCTGAATAATTGGCAGCATGTTCTGTGAACTTCACGTAGAATTTAGTAGCCTGTGTCCCTGAGCCCTGAAACTGTGGATGCCCTGTGCTTAGAGCGATAGCTTGCTAACTAAGCTTCTTCAGTGGGAATCCCAAAGCTGGCAGAGGGCCCTGAGAAAATGGAGGGCCCAGGACAACGCTTTGGAATACAGAAAGAGAAGGGAGCCTCTCTTCTGACCTCCTCCCAGACTCCACATAGCATAAGCACTCAACCAGGCAAAATGAGCTGTTTGACACCTGCCCCTTCAATTATTTTAGCTAAATCCTTGAAAACTTTTGGTCAACATTTTTTTTTCCCCACAGCTCTAAATCAAATGTTTAAAACTTGAATATACTGACATTCATTTCAGCAAAACCAATCAATGAATGCTATGATAGAAAATGTTTTCTGGTTCAGCTAAAGTGATCAATATTAGGAAACATAAGAGCATACTTTTTCATAACAGAATGAAACAAATAGAATATCTCATCTATATTATATTTAATGGAACCAAGACAAAAAATGGCTTTACCAAGATATGCACCTCTCCTTCAGCTTTACGAGCTCACTTCGACTTTGAGACAGACAGTACACAGAAAAGGGAAACTGGCTAATAATTTAGTGTTCATGTCAAAGATATGGTACAAATTATTCAATCATTTTCATTTTACATTCAGGACAGGAGTAGTATTTATTTCCTCTTTCTCCCATTAGATGTGAAACTCTTCCAATTATTAAATTCCTTAGCTGGTTATGCAATTCCTCAGAGCCTTATTCCTACATGGGAAGACTAACTATTGCATAAATGTCAATTCCTTGAGAACAAATTTGTAAGATTTATGCAAGCTTAGACAAAATAACAATTGAGTATTTTAAACATGAAATAGTGCTTTAAAATTTTATCTGAAAGAATAAACAGAAGAGGGCTTCCCTGGTGGTGCAGTGTTAAAGAATCTGCCGCCAGTGCAGGCGACGCGGGTTCAAGCCCTGGTCTGGGAAGATCCCACATGCTGCGGAGCAACTACGCCTGCGCGCCACAACTACTGAGCCTGTGTGCCACAACTACTGAAGCCTGCACACCTAGAGCCCGTGCTCTGCAACAAGAGAAGACACTGCAATGAGAAGCCTGCACACTGCAATGAAGAGTAGCACCCGCTCACTGCAACCAGAGAAAAGCCCACAAGCGGCAACGAAGACCCAACACAGCCAAAAATAAAACAAACAAACAAAAAATAAAATAAATTAATTAAAAAAATAATAATAATAAACAGAAGAAAGTATCCAAGAAAAATTTAGAGGGCTTCTACATTAGGTATTTAAATATCTCATTTTTTACAAACCTACAAAATGAGCAATAAATAGTCTTAGAAATGATCCTAATATAAATGTGTACATGTGTGTTTGTATTTTTATCTGTTCATGTGTACTGTATAAGGGCAACTTGCAAAACAATGAGAAAAGCATAGTTTTGTTTTTCAAAAGAAAATTAACTTCATTTGAAAAATCAAATTAGCTTCTTACTTTATAATCATCACAATGAATTCCAGATGCATTAAAGAGTTAAATGAGAATTAAAACTACAGAAATGAAAATACAAGATGTGAATAACTAATTTTAAGATTGGGAAGAAATTTATAAGCATAAGAGTAAAGGAGAAATAAATGGATTTATTGGCTAACAATATAAATAATAAAATATGGGAAGTACTGAAAACCCTCGCTCAAAAATAAAGAAATTTAAAGCATAGATAATATTCCATCTCAATAATAAAGAAAATAATATTTTGATGCCATTTTCAGCTTCTCTCTCATATGTACGCATATGTGTATGTATGTATATATAGATATATATCTACATCTATCTGTGTTTAATCATATTAATGATTATTTTAAAAAACAAAGTTAGGGCTTCCCTGGTGGCACAGTGGTTAAGAATCCGCCTGCCAATGCAGGGGACACGGGTTCGAGCCCTGGTCCGGGAAGATCTTACCTGCCACGGAGCAACTAAGTCCGTGCACCACAACTATTGAGCCTGCACTCTAGAGCTGGCGCTCCACAACAAGGGAAGCCACCGCAATGAGAAGACAGTGCACCGCAGCAAAGAGTAGCCCCTGCTCGCCTCAACTAGAGAAAAGCCCGGGTGCAGCAACAGAGCCCCAGTGCAGCCAAAAATAAAAAAATAAATAAATAAAAACACACAAAAATAACAACATTAAATTGCTGAAAAGAATTTCAAAGAATAAAACTTTGTGAAAAGCAAATTGCCAAAATTATGATGTGTTTGGTTTTTATTAATGGGTTTACTTTTAGTTCCAGTAAATTCCCCTCCTAATATGACACAAGATTCTAATTAAATATTTATGTAAAATATATATATTACAAAACTTGAAATAGTATGAACTGTAAACAACACTAGAATAGTTAATAACTTATGTCCTATTGCTTTGATAGGCTATGATGCAATCACTGCAAAATTATTTTTGAAATCTACTGATATGGAGAGATGTTAGAAATACAAATGGTTAAATGAAAAAAGTATGAAATACATTTGTGGTAAGTTGGTTACATGTATATACACATATGCTATTTGTTTTCATGTAAACTATTTTGTATAAATAGGGCTCAGATCTCGCTCTTGCTCTCACTCTCATCACATCCCTCCCCTGCTCCCTTCCCCCCACCACACACATATCATTCTCTCACAAACACATGTATATGATCATAACAGAACACTAAAATAAAAAAAAATTCTTAATCTCCAATACAGGGAATTTTTTTTCCCATTTTCAGAATTTTCTTCTCCAAATTGCCAATAGAAGGATATTTTTAAATACTCCTTTTTGAATGCAATCACATTAGAAAGAATATATGATGGAAGGTTATCTATGTAGTCACATTTGGTAAGCTAAAAAAGAAGAATATAAAAGGGAATTGATGGGAGGAGGGGTATGACCTCAAAACTGCATAGTCATTAAGTGCTAAGGAACAACAGACAAACCTGCTCTGATGAACAACATAAAGTGCTGTAAGTAAATGCAGCATAAGAGAATCAAGTAGCCCCAGTCACCACAGATTCAATCAAAAGCAGGGTAATGGAGCAGGCTGTGGGTCCACATGAAGGTTATCATAACTATAGTCTCCTTCGGGCATACATCCTTGCATATGCATGATGTACCCAACAGCCTAACACACTCATATGTGTGCACAGGCACAGCCTCCATTTAAGAGTGATTACATATATGGAAAATAGGTGTGAAAGTAGACTAGCATTAAATAGTATTATATAGAGTAGTATTAAATAATATGAAATAAGTTTAGACTAGACTAGCATTAAAATGCTGAAAGGTGAGCTAGTAATATATAAAACAATCTGTCCTCAAGGGAAGAGAGAAAATAAGAAATGAAATAAGTAGTTTGAGATTTACAACATATACAATTTAGATTGTAAGGAATTTTTAAAATACTGAAATTACCATCAACAGATATTTGAAATCAAATTAACTTTTCCTAAAGCATATAATATTTGATAACCTAAAAGCTCTTTAATATACTCAACAAATCATTCCTAATATTAATAAAAGATTGTTTTAAGTTCTATCTTAACTGTCTCAAATCAATCTGTCCTGTGGTATAAACCTGTAACAAGGCAGGCCAGTCTAGTTGCTGGCTCATCCTAGGTGCATTAGAATGAAGTACACATTGTGTTCAGAAGAGTGGATGATGAAGGGCAAGAGAATGCTAAATTTATAAGAAAAAGAATATAGGCAGTTTCAAATGAAACTGTATGCTTTTCCAAAGTTTCTTCATAAGTTAGCTATCTAAAACTAGAAACACCTAATTCCAAAGAAGAAATATGCATGATAAAATGTTAATATTCTAGCTTGTCCTCCCCAAAACCTATTCCCCATAAGAACCACCAAAATCCTGCTACTAATACTAATGAGTACTACTTCAAGCATCCTAATCTTTTACATGATTAAAAGAGCACAAGATAAAGTATTGAACATACCTCAGTGACCATTAGGATCACCTACAGGGTTTTTAAAAATATTAATGTTGGGGTCCCAACTACAGAGATTCTGATTTCACTAGTTGAAAGGAATGAATTATTATTTTAGTGGTATGCACAGGTAAAATCATAGTGATTTCAGGATCTCTCAAGGTGATTCTGATGTTCAGACTGGGTCAACATTCATTGGGCCATGGAATCTGAAGGCCACTTTCTTGTAACTTGGGGCAATTTTTAACCTTACTCGGACTTAGGCTTGCTGCTACAAAATAGGGATTTTAGTGGAATCTAACTGATAGAACTACTATGTGGAAGAAACAAAATCCCTTTTGTAAAGAAACTATTACAGTGTCCAGCATAAAACCAAGTACTCTGTGAATCTGTGTTTTTATACCACATACAGCTAAATAATGATACACAACTAACCAGTGTCACAACTTATTTCTATACTAAATCCATTCTCAGTTTTTATTACCACCCATAACAGCTATTTGCTTTAGTAAGAATAATGAGAAACCCTGAGGATTTCAAACTTCCACAAAAGGCCAACTCTACTAGGGATGCATGCTACAGGAAGGCTATCCAGGATGAATAAAGAGCTCTGACAATGAAAATGGTGAGGGAGACTTCATGGCTTGGGTTTTTGGAATGGAGGTGAAGAGCTGATGTGTGCAGCTTCCCAATGACCAGCTACTCTTAGGCAATGTGTTGAGAAGATCAATGCCTTTGTTTGGCAGCATAACCCATAAGGTTATCAATATTTGAGAGAAAACGTGTTCATCTTCTACTCTGGACTGAAATAACAAAGGGCTCCTAAACTAGATGAAGGTTCTTAAGTTTCTAGTAACAATCATAGTGGGAGTAAATAAAAGGGCAAAACTAGTGTTGAGAAGACCAGATCATGTAGGTACAAAACAGGAGTGGAAAAGAAAAAAAAATCCATACTCACCAACAAGGATACTTTTAGAGGGAAGGATTTCAAAGTACAGGAGCAAGGCCAGGGATATAGTGATGCATAAGTAAAGAAAAGCTCAAAATTAAATAAAGAGAGGAATTTGTACTTGGCTAACTGAGCAGCCTCTTTGATGTTCCCCAAATCAGGGACAATATTGATCTGGAGGCTAAGCTGGGGCTAGGTGTATAATTTCATACCCATACTCATTTGTTCTCTGTTACATCCTTGTGTTCCAATCTATCACTGCTCTGCTCATTGAATTTGAAGGCAGATTCCAAGATGTGAGCCTCCATAAACGAAGGAGAACTTTGCCCTTTTATATAATCAGATGGTGTACCCACATTACCTTCTACAAAGCGTCCTTGCCATCTGACTTATTTTCTTAATGGATTGAATTTCAGCAAATAAACTAACTTAAAATCCTAGCTCAGCAAATTGGTAAGGGCAATTATCACACCTATATGCTATTTTATAATGTAATAAGAAAAATATTTTCTCTTCAGTGGAAGATTTCTGGCAGCTCAGAAAAATTATCAGATAAATATAAGTAATTAGTTTGTTACTAACACCTACAGCTTAACTGTCCTTTAAAAGTGCATTATTTCTATCTGTGTGAGTGTAGTAATGCTTTTTGTACACCATTCCCAGCAGCAGAAAGAACATATACTCCCACCTTCCTCCTCTGACTGCCCTTTATTCTTAGCAGAGGGCCCTTGTGAAAAACCCCTTCGTTCTCTAGGGTCACTACTTATTATGGTAAATACAGACGAAAAGGTCCTGTCATCCTATAAAATCTTTCAGTTTCTGAAAGCTAAAATTTAATTCATGTGCAAATTCAAATATAACTCAAGAATAGAACAGCTTCTCTATGTAGTTGATAGGATTATGACAAAAGGGTAGAAGAATTGATTTTCAACTGTAGTGAGAAATTAAGTTAACCTTAACCTTCACTTGGATATACATGCTGGTGTACCAGAAAAGATCATGTAGCTTCTTTCTAGTTATCAGAAAATTCAACCTACCAATATCCATTGGTAAGACACTGTGAAAATAGAGGGGGAAATAGGATGTGCTTGAGAGAATTGTAATTCTCTGATACTCTGGGTACAAGGGTTGATTTGCTATTTAAACAGATTCAGACTATAAAGAATTAGATGCAGATGATTTCAACTGGGTGGACTAAATGGATGCTTTTAAAATTAAAAGCAAACATATTTATAATGCCACTATTTATTAATTGTTTATATGTCTTATTAAAAGATAATGCTAAAATGACACTATTTGAACTGTGGATATCTCTTTTCAGCATAATGGTTTACTATGTGCTCCAACTACAGAACAAATTCATGGAACACTTTTTGAGGCATTGCTGGTCTCCCAAAGGGTGGAGGAAGTTTCTGAGGATAAAATCATCCTCTCTCTACCCTGCTTTCCCACACAGCAAGATAAATGGCTGAGAAATGGAGCATAAGCTTCTCAAAGAATGGCCAAGCACTCCCGGGGAAGAAGTAAGAGGATGATTACTCCTTAATCTGTAAGAGGATGATTTTTAGTCTTGCAAGGGTACTACTTCGCAAGGTATCAAGACTTCCTATGAATCTATGGTGATTACAGTTTTGTGGTATTCAGGAAGAGACAACTATATTGACAAACAGACCAGAATAGAGCCTGGAGGGAAACACACTCATGAATGCAATTGGACTGTATGACAGAATTTGCACTTCAGTTTCGTGGAAAAAGGGGACAAGTGGTTACCCATGTGTTAAGGACTAAAATTACAGTCTTACTTCTCATCATGTGCAAAATATCAATTAAAGGGGGATTAAAGTCTTAATTTTGAAAAGCAAAATAACAGAGTAACTATTAGAGAAAAATATCTTTCTAATAACTGAAACTTTTAAACAAGTCACAAAATAGCACTAACCATACAAAATTCAAATTTGACTATATTATAATTAAGAACTTATGCTCTTCACAGGAACCATGAAGAAATTGAAAATGCAGCCACAAATTGGGAGAAAATATTTGTCACACAATTGTTTTGTGAGAGTTCTTTAATATTCAAGACATTAAAAATTCTTGTTATATATGCTGTTAATAAAAACTAAACACAATGCTATCCTTTTAAACTTTATGGATTTGTGTTCAGTAATTATCATTACTGTGTGCCACATGGAGCATAATGCAGTATACAAAAAAAACAAACAAAAAAAAAACACATTTCTCTGGAAGTTGAAAATTTTTAAGTTTTTTTAAAAAATTGTTTAGCCATATTCTTCATAGCTCTCGAGATAAGCAATATGCTGCCCCTCTTCTCAAGTAGTGCTGAAGGGGGAAATTGTCCAGTTACTGCCACAGCTGTTCCTTTTTTAGCAGCCTGAGCTGCTCTGCTATCTGTTGGACTTAGCTTTGGAATTTAGAGAGGGCTCAGCTGCCCATACAGCTCAGAGAATCAACCTATGTTGACCTCATTTTAGGCTAATGCTTTTTTGAATCTGACATGTCTATTTACACGCTTTGATATTCATTAAGTGACCTGTCTAGATGAGATTGGGTCAATATTATGTCTAACAATAAAATTGTGAGCACTGCAACATCTGACATATGAAGTTTATAACTTTAAGTGTGACCATTGCTCAAACGACAGCAACTTGGTATGATTATATATTTCTAAGATCGTTTCCAAGTTATGTGAATTAATAACAGTGCCATTCTATGACCATATGCATATTCTAATTTATACTTAGTGGTTGGTAATTAATATTAAAAGAGTCTTTCTATTTCTAAATTTCACATCTTTAGGTCTTCATTTCCATACAGATATCATATATTTATAACTTGCTAAGTACATTAATGCAAATAGCATAAATTGATAAACATAAATGAAGTTCTTAATCATTTAACATCCTGAACAAATTTACAGATAAATATGTACACATTGATGCTATACTGATGCTACATCTAGTTGATCCATATTGTTGTTGCACTTTGGTGAATGAATAAATATCTCTGAAGGTTGTGAACTGTTCAAATACTGCAGGATTAAGAAAACAACATAAAAAAGAGAAAACCAACATGGATAAATAAGCAGTATTAAAGAGAAATTTAATATTAGTAATTTTTTTGCTAATAATCATAATGGTTCACACTCTGCAGTTTACAAAGGGTATCTACATATGTTGATTAACAGAAAAGTTTAAATCCCAAGATATATCTCTAGAATTCTCTCATAGAAATGCCTCATTTTCTTCCTTCCAATCCTGCACATTTTTGTCACTGCCCAAACAATCTGCTCACCCATTAATGAAATTTCTTACTCTCTAAAAATGTGGTACTTCACCTAGTTCTTTTGCTTTTGTCCCCTCAATCCATTATTTTATTCAAACCCAGTCCCCTCCTTTTCAACATCTTTATGTCTTCCTTGCTTTCAGGGTGGCATCTAAGGAATAACAACTCACAATCCAAAACCTCGTGAATGTAAATTCCGAGGTGTCACATAACACAATCATTCTCCAGCTTCAGTGACATAATGCGTTAAAACCACTTATTTATACTATATGTCTTTCAGGTAGAAAACCTCCCACAGGCTCTCTATACAACCATGCATTCCCAAAAGTAAGATTTGGAAATTTAACAGTTCATGTCTGAATTTTATTTAGATATTTTACTTGAAATAAATAAAATTCCAAATACAATCATACACAGGTGGCAACACAAAAATTGTTTCTATAAATCAATGATTACTTTGATAAAAAAAATTAACACTAGTTATTATTAAAATAACTTTTAAAATTTAATTATCATGGTATGTGAATAAGGCCAAAAGAAAGTTAATAGACTTAGAATACTTATTAACAAATAATTTACTTGGGTTTATAGATTCTACTTGCTCTCATTTGCCATTGCAAAAAACAAAGTCCTAATTAAAAATCAAAGAAGGAATGATGATGCTTTGATAAGATGTTCATCAACAAGATTCACCACAAAAATGTGTTAATTTATACCCCAATGTAAAGCAGAGAGATACTAAAATACAATTACTGTTAATAGTACAAAAAGTCAACAAGAAATTTATCTGGTTATTTGAGTGTTAAGAAACCAGGGATGCCAAGTCTAGTTGTTAACATAGTACATGCCAGCCACTGTTCTGAATATTTACAGATATCAACTCACAGTAATCTTAAGAAGTATAAATATTAATCTCACTTGCCAGATGAGGAAACCAAGGCACAGGGAGGTTAAAAAACTTGTCCCAAGTCATACAGCTCCTGAGTAACAAAGCTGGAATTCAAATCCAGAGAATTTATCTTCATTATCCATATTTAATTTTTATTCTAAACTGAAATAGCTTTTCTTAGTTTAATATTTGTCTAGATAATCTTCTTGGCACAAAGTTTATGCTAGTGTCATGTCAACATCAGGTATTCAGTAGATTAGGTAGACATGAGAAAAATTTAAATGTTCCATGTAAATTAAATTTATTAAATTTATCCAAAAGGCCACATATTGTGAAAGAACCTATGTTTTTCTATTTTCATGTATGTGCATGAAAAAGATGCTAATTACTATACGTGGATTTAATTGCCTACAATTTAAATTACATCATTCTATTATTTTACTTGTCTATATTATTGAGCATGACAGGGATAATTCTCTTGACTATCAAACTGGTGATAAACTACACTAATATAAAATATTTGCGGCCTTTATTTAATTTTCTCCCCTACTTTATAGCTTTTCAAACTTTATGATAATCCTGGAAGCTAGTGTATTTGGCAAATTCCCTATTCTTCAGCATATAAAACTACAAATAAAAGATTGCTATTTTGTTCTATCCATGGACACTAGGGGACATAGAATACTGAGAAAAGGAAATCTTTATTTGAAACACAGGGAACCTGATATCAATAGACAGATGGACGAGACACATTGATTAATATGTATGTGGCATTGTTCTAAGAGCTTGACAAAAATCAACCCAAGATATTAAAAAAAAAAACTATACAAGGAATTGAAGTAATAAAAGAATCGTGGTAACTGTAATAATGATTTGCTTGCCCATGGTAGATGACCAAATGAACATTCATTGATTTAAATTGAATTTAAACCCCCAAAACATACGAGTGTTAAAGCAATGCCTCTCAAAAAATTTCCACAGGGCTTCCCTGGTGGCGTAGTGGTTGAGAGTCCGCCTGCCGATGCAGGGGACACGGGTTCGTGCCCCAGTCCGGGAAGATACCACATGCTGCAGAGCGGCTGGGCCCGTGAGCTATGGCCGCTGAGCCTGCACGTCCGGAGCCTGTGCTCCGCAACGGGAGAGGCCACAACAGTGAGAGGCCCGCGTACCACACACACACAAAAAAATTCCACAAAACTTTCTCCTTAACAGAGAACAGTAAATATTCTGTACAAATTGGAACTTGGCTACAAGTCGTCCATTTTATGTGAGAGCCCATATCTCTGGGTTAAACTGATTCTATAGAAAGGTGTGCAAGGTTTATCTCAAGGCCTAGCATAGACTTGGCACACGATCTTATATATGCTCCAGATTGCATGCACCTTGTATTAAGAAATTCTGTTCTTAGTGATAAAAAGGCTTGCTCTCCATTCATGGTTCCTCATTTTTATGTCTTTTAGCAGCTCTATGTCTATTGGTACAAATAATAACATTTTCCAAGTTCTATTCCATGCAGTGGAGATACAGCATGGAACAAAACAGACCAACAAATCTTTCTGTCATGAAGCTTATATTTTACAGAAGTGCTAGAGACTATGTGTGTATATATGTGTATGTATAAAATATCGAATATGTTAGATGGTGGTAAATGCAATAGAAAATAAACCTGGTGAGGAGGACAGGTGATGATGAAATATGTCAGGAGGGGGTCTGGAAAAGGCTAACAGAGTATACTTCTGAATAAGGCCCTGAAACATTTTTGGTGCAGTAAAAACCTAAATGGATAACAAATTATTAAGGGAACAAACAGCAAGAGCAGACTGCTTGATGAAGAGATATCTGAGCTGTGTTCCTGGCATAGGAAGGAGGCCAGTGTTACCTGAGCAGAGATAGATGCTAGGAGGCATATCTGGGGATGAAGTCAGAAATAGCCACATTGTGTATAGCTTTATAGGCCTTTGGAAGGACTTTGGTTTTTTTTTTTAAGTAAAACGGCAACCACTGGAGAGCTTGACCCATGGAATTACCTGTTCTGACATATTTTATCAGAAACATGTTGGCTGCAGTGTTGAAAATAAAAAAAAAATAAAAGGATAGAAATAAGGAGACCACTTATGAAGTTAGGGCAATACTCCAGGATAGAGATAATGACAATTCACTTTTTAGACCACAGAGTTAGAAGTTAAAAGTTGACCCTTGGACTTTTCTTGAAAAAGATATGATAGTTTGGGGATTAATTAACACAGTGTTAAGTATTTAATAAGTATTTGTGGTACACCATTAGAAATTAGATTTTAAAAATCACTGAAAAATATTTTAAATATATATGTTTTCACAATGAAATTATTCTTTTTTGTTTAATCTTACTTTAAAATTATTTTATAAATCTAAAGACTAAGACTAAAATGCTTGTATAGTATTTAAGTTGTGAACGCTTGCCTGGTTTTGTACTTTTGCTCACCATTAGCTAGTAGTTCTTGGCCTGTAATTGTAATCTCTTCCCTAGGAGAGTTTACAATATGTTTGCTAAGAAACTTTACAATATGTCTTTAAATGTATTATCAAATGAGATTATGAGATAAATTGGAAAAATACTTTCTAAACACACAAAACAAAATCTTTGCCTTTACACTTCAGAGAACCCCACTAACTGGTGGACAATCTGTTCATTAAGGTCATCATCCTGATTTATACTGACTCTGAGAGACTGTGCAGGAATTCTCATGGCTGGTTAATATAGCTGAAATTAACAGATTGACTCTGCCATGCCCTATTCATTTTCCATGAAGAGATTCAGTTAAAAGGTGCATAGCTTATGATTCTTCATTTTACAGGGATGAAAGGTAGATCATGACCTAAATTTGATGCAATTTATCCTCACTTTAACTCATTGGGAATAATTAGTTCATTTTCTTCTTCATAATAACTGTAAGTCTAAAACTATTTAAACTATTTCAATAAGAATAATCCAAAAATATCCATAGCAATTATACACATATTGTAAGTAATGGAGATGGGAGAAAAGTTTCCCATATGCATTCGCAGTGCAAAGAGGCTCTCTGATAGCACCAAATCCTTTTGGGTAATTTCCTTTCTTCATTCATATTTTCATATCCCTGAACATAAAGCATGCTTAGTAAAGCAACTGAAGGTTAAAAAAAATTCCATATTCAGATCAAGAGTTTGTATATTTTTAACTGGTTCATGGTCTATATTAATTTGACCAGAAAAGTAAATTTAAAAGCCAGTGGCTACGCAGCTAAGATCACAGTGCAAAAGAGAAGATAAGCTAGTTCCCAGGGTGATCATGAGACAGCTCTTTCCAAAAACTCTTCTTCTGACACAGAGAGAAATTGCACTCCTTTTCTTCCTTTGAAGTGAGGTATAACTATGTGATTTGCTTTGGCTGAAGAAACATGGGTAGGAGTGATGTGAGTTTCTTCTTGTCAGTAGCTGTAGAACCTCTCCTGCTTCACCATCTCTCTTCCTTTACTGGGATGACAGGGAAGTATGGAAACGCATGCTGAAATGGGATCTCAGGAGTCTGGATCCCTGAATTGTGAAAATGAACAGATTCTTCTTCTAACCCATGCTGGGCAATCAGCTTGATCACAAACAAACCTCCATTAAGTTAACCCACTGAGATTTGGGGGTTGTTAATAGATTTGGGGGTTGCACTGTTGTAGCTGTACAGCAGAGCAAGTAATCTTATTACCTACCCAAGGAAGAAGCTAGTAACAGGACTAGAGAAAGTAGCTATATTGAGATGTGGAAATGTGCTAAATTGCCCAAAACACAAGAGACTATACGGCCAAGGGGAGTTCCAGATAATTGTTTTATCTAAAGACAGTTTAAACTGTTTTTATTAGCATGTCTCCTTCTATCTATATTTCTAGAGAATATGTTAGAATAAAAAAGGGTTGGAGGTCGATTACTGCTGTCATTAAAATCTTGTAGATAAAAGTATATTGTTATGTTTGAAATATGATATGTAATAGGGTTTACTTTTGAGAAACAAGTAAGAGGTTTTGGTGAAAGCGTATCAGTAGTTTCCACAAAGCATTTTTTCCAATATGAAACTACCGCTATTACTGCTACTACTACTCAAATAGAAGATTTTTACAGTGCTTCCTATATGCCACACCCTGTTTAAGCACTTTACATGTGTTAAATATTTAATTCTCACAAATAGTATCCTACCAGTAAGGTACTGTTCTTATCCCAATTTTAGAGATTTCAGTAAAATGAGGCACTAACAATTTAACAGGCTTGCCCAGTGTTATACAGGTAATAACTGGCAGAACTGAGATTTAGAACTGAGATTTAAACCCAAGCATTCTGGCTCCAGAGTCTGTGCTTTGAAAACGGTAATCCACTGCTGCTCAGTAAAGATTAGTAGTTCATTTCTTTCCATGTACTAAATAAAATAACTAGTTCTTATATTAAATCCAGGGTTTTGCAGAAGATGAAGCCAGATAGAGGAAAATGACAGACTGAATACTATGGAATCCATGTATCTAGTCCCTAATGAAATTTACCTTCATTGTCAAGAAGTCAAAAATGAAGGACCTGTATTAGACATCCTGGGCTTTATGTAAGTTTGTTCCAGCAAGGACCAGGGTGCTCCCAAGAGCAGAGTCTCTGGGTTCCACACCCCTAAGGAGTGAGAACAGCTAATTTAGATAAGCAAAGTTTATAATCAGCTAATTAAAAGCAGGACTGTGAATCCTGCCAGGTTAAAGACAAGCTGTGATATTCTGCCAAGCAGCTGAGAAGCAGCAGCAATTTTAAAAGGACATACTACCCAGATGAACTGTTTGATTCTAAGTCCAAACTGCCTAAATAACTTTCTAATCACTGGGTGTGTGAATTTTAGCAAGTTACTTGACCTTTATAGTCACCAAAACCTCAAGATAATAATGCTACCTCGGGATAGATGTAGAATTAATTGAGATAATGTTTGAAAAGCAGTTGGAACATTTCCAGGCATGTTTCTAGATACGACAGGGTTTATAAGGACAGTGATAAATGGGTACTTGAGAATACAACTGTGTTTTAAATCCTTATTCTAACATATATTACCAATTTATATATTTAGGTTCAGTTTGGAACATTATTTGTCCTTTAACTTCCATTTCCCCCATAACCTTCTTACCTTCCTCTTGATTTACTAAAGCCATATTAAAGAAACTAGGTCGGCTATGCCTTTAGAACCTTCTTACAGAAAAAGTTATTGTTTACTAATAAAGAATTTAATTTGTATTAACTTGTATTAACATTACTAACTATATATTTTCTAGTTTTTAACATCTCATAGATTAGTGAATCCCAGTTGTATGGGATAAGGTTAATTGCACTTTAAATGCTGTATAAAAATATATATATATATACAGTAATTCATGTATAATTTAATGTATGTAAATTATGTAATTATTATGTAACTTTATGCATGACCCAACAAAACCTGCTAGAGTGCAAGCCTTTTAAGAACATATGTGTAGCTTTCTAAGGACTGAGTCCACATTTTTAAACTGATGGCTGTCTGGTTCCTGAATCCTAACTATAACCCTGATTTATGCAATCTTATCATTAGGCAATTACATATTTGTGACCATCTGCTAACATCCCTCCCTATCCACTGGTATTGAACTCCAGCCTGAATCTAAATCTGTCATCTGTTCTGTACAACCGCATTTCACTGTCCTCTTTCGTTTCCAGATACCTCTTCACCCAGTCTTGTACTTCCTACATTCCTCCCATCAATCCACAGGCAAATGTTTCTCCCTTCTCACAAGGTAATTTATCTTTGAAAAAAAATCCCTTATAATGTCATAAATGTAATTACCTCTCATTTCAGAGAAAAATTTGAGCCCCAAAATTATCTCAATTTTTTGCTAAAATTATCAAATCCCATAAAAATGGACACAATTCCTCATTAGTTAACATCAGATATCATAGCCTGACTTATATTTTCTATTTTTACTGACTATTCTATAACGTGACTTTTTGCATGCTTTCCTTAAGGTTCTTTGTAGCTTTTCTGCATGATAACCTATAGCTCTCATAAATAAAATATACATAGAGTAAATACATATATATGATTTGGTCTACAAAGAAAAACCCACAGCATTAAAGACAGAATAAGTCAATAAAAGTCTACAGCTATATAAGCTGGTAAAGCACAAATACTCTGAGATAAGAAGTTAGCAGGTACCAACTATATAATGTAGTTATGCGCAAGTAAATATTGTTCAATGCAAAGAAATAACTCAAAACTCAAATTATGTTTAGATGAAACTCCTCATAAACTTGAAAAGTCTTGTCTCAAATGTTGTGTTTGAGGATATGACTTTTGCTAATTCAAGAAAATACCAGGGATGCTGTTCTCTACTCACAGGAAAATAGATGTTATATGTGTATGTGTGTGTGTGTGTGTGTGTGTGTGTGTGTGTGTTTGGCATTGTTAAAATGTGTATATAGACACAGTAGTTTCATTACTCCTTCTCAAGGATATTTTTAATTTATTAGAGGACTTTTAAGGGAGTAAAGTTTTAAAAGACCAATAGCACCACCAATATTATTTCAGAAGGCTTAACAGCAGGGTTGATTCTGTCCCACATATTCCAACCAGACAGAAAATTCTCAACTTGCACAACTGGATACCCATGATACCTTTCTTATGATACCTTTCTTTGTAATGAGCTCAGTATGCTGAACTCAAACTTGCCCCATTACTTCCACTTCTCCTACCATTTCTCAGTTTCCCTCAGCTTCCTAAATGTAGATTAAAGAAACCACAACTATTCTGCCTTTCAAATCATTAAATACTATCGTTTACCATTAGACAAAACAACTAAAGCCAAGGGAATATGAATGCATTGCTCAAAGTGATGCTACTAG
The DNA here is from genome assembly GCF_937001465.1 of Orcinus orca. NCBI lineage: Eukaryota > Metazoa > Chordata > Mammalia > Artiodactyla > Delphinidae > Orcinus > Orcinus orca. Next base: position 111,277,032 of record NC_064563.1, read on the forward strand.
AGTATATTCTAGTACCCAGTATATTCCATCACATCAGGCTGTCTCCTCCAGGATGGCAAGATTAATGTGTAAATACCCTTATAAAGACAAAATAATTTTTGATGTTCATCGTTTATTTTTTACAAATTGTATTTACCAGTTATTACTGATAAGATACTCCAAATTTTTGTCCTTATGATTGAAATTATTAGCATAGTAAAATATGCCAATAACTGCAACCATAATTTGCCTTTTACAAAATAAGCATTGAAAAATTAGGAAGAAAAATACCTTGTTAGATATTAAAATTTTGTTTAACATGATATTTTTGCACAACGATCTATGGATTATAAATCCTTAAATCCGAATGCCCAACGGATTTTGGAAAATAAAGTGTGAACAATTCACTAATATCACAAACAAAAAAATCTCTAAAAGAACACTCTAGAGGATCACTGAGTCTCGCCTATATTTTCTTACCATTTTGAGTGTTCTTTGTCATTTCCAAAAGCAGCACCTTTCCACTCTTGAGAAAAGTTTCTGTAAACCATTACTAGGAATACATAAGAAGTATAAAAATCTATTTCATGACACTACAGATAAGTGTGTTGGTGCAGTTTTCCCTGCTGGGGACAGAATGCAACAAATGAAAAAACAGCTGAAAACGATGGCATGACTCACTGAGAAATTCTGACTCTGCCTGCTGAATTACCAGTAACCAAAATTTTCTCCATCCTGAGAATTATGAAAATAAATTTATCCTGCTCTTTCTGATAAGGTAGAAAGTGGTCAACATAGAAAAAATTTCCCATCTATTTTAACATTTTCTATGAATGCATAATCATAAAGAAAAACCTTTTAGTTGTCTACTTCAAGATTAAGAACACTAATAATTCTGTATTGAGTATTATATAATATACATTAATTTTGAATATGTACATTTATTCAATATATCCATAAAAATTATGTTTTTACAGTTGTGCAACTGAGATTCAAATTTTCTTATTATTCTAAAACCATACCAAAAGTTCAACCAAACTTTGAAAAAAACGTTATTACAGAAAATGTAAAAATTAATAATAATACCAGCAATACTTAGCCAGTACTTGTATGTGCCAAGTACTGTTTTAAGTGCTTTACCCTGTTAATTTCATGTAATAATTACAACAATACAAAGGGGCATGTGTTGCTGAAATGCCCATTTTATGGATGAAGAAACTGAGGAAGTGAGGTCTAGACTAGCTTAAAGGTCACATAGCTCATAAGTGGTAGAGTTGGAATTTGAACCCAGGCACACTTGTTTAAGAGTTAATGTTTCATTTGGTTTAAAAAGCAAGTTCATATTTTCTCACTGAAGTACATGTATATGTAAATTCTTAGAGAAAAAAGGTTCTCATATTTTAAAACCTAAATGTTATAATGGAAGGAATGCAATCAATATTCTCTGTTCCTACAAATTTTATCTGTCTATATGGTTTTCAAAATCATAAAAATTAGGGCTAGGATGAAGTACATAGTTTAGTCCCTTCTCTTGTGTTATTTAGAATCTTAGTCCAGGCAGAATATCAGGGTGTGCATGTGTTTGCGTGCACATGCACGTGTGTGTGTGTGTTTATCTAGATCAATAGATCAATCGATCTATCTAGTTTTAAGCCAATGGCTCCATACAGTTAGATATATTGCAGAGCCAATCCAAAGTTACTTTGTAAAAAGTTGCTGTAAAAATGTTGTCCAAAAACCATACTTCCATAAGTGCTCATTAGATTGAAAAAAAAAAAAAAAAAAGAAGGCTAGAGTTTTTGCTCTATTATATCCATTTTTTAGAAGTCAAAATTAACACATAGACAACTTAAGCTGCTGAAGTTTCCCCAAGTAAGTAGTTAACCTGAGATTCAAACTAAGGTCTATCAGATTCCCATATCCATTGGCCTGGAAAATATATTACCATTAAGATAAAAGAACAGGGCTTCCCTGGTGGCGCAGTGGTTGAGAGTCCGCCTGCCGATGCAGGGGACACGGGTTCGTGTCCCGGTCCGGGAAGATCCCACATGCCGCGGAGTGGCTGGGTCCGTGAGCCATGGCCGCTGAGCCTGCGCGTCCGGAGCCTGTGCTCCGCAACAAGATAAAAGAACAACCTAGGGTTCAAGGACAATTAAATAGGCTCTTCATGGGGAGAGACATGTTTCTCCTGTTTATAACTATTTCTGGAATTTGAGGAAAGTAGATGAAAAGAGTATTTTCTGCTTCATGAAGTTAAGCTAAGAGAAAATAAAATCTGATGTTCTGTTCCAAAAAACTAAAATAAAATAAATAAAAGCATACCAGATATCCTCTAATACTAAAATTATAAGTTTTAATATAAATACCTCAAAATCAATCTGTAAAATTATTTCTATCACTAATGACTGCTTTGCATTTAAATCATGGCAGGTTAAACCTACAAATACTAAATCATTTCAAAGTTCATTGGTAAAACAGTGGAAACTCAGAAAGTTGTGTTAATTAGTATTCTGGTATCATCTAAATATCAAGGTTTGTAATAAATCACCAGGATAGAAAATACATATTTCTAAAATTATTCAAACACCAGAAAACTGCTAAGTCAAAATTTGTTTTACATTATTAAACTACAAGAACCACCTGAATATTCAGTGAAAATATGTTGTTATATTTGATAATAAAAATAAGCATGTAAGTATTTGTGCTTTATTTTATCCACTAAATGCATTCTTCCAAACCATTGTGGATCTGGAAAAATAATATTTTTGACAATAATACAAATAGCCCTGAGAGTGAAAAAATGTAAAAATTCTCATAAAATAAAGTTTTTTATAATTGTTAAATGTAAAAATATATTTTCTGTTTTAGAAATTAAGAATTCCCAGGAGATCATTTCTTTGAGCACATAGATTGAAAGAAATCCACTTCATTGATTTTAATTTGTTATCTTAATGATCTGTCATACCCTCAGGAAAACAGAACCAAAACAACTCCAAAGACATCCTGGGTAGATTAGATTAATTATTTATACTTCCATGTTATGATACCCCAATATAATCCACAGCTGGGTTATGAAGGGAAGATATATTTTTTCTTAATTGCTATTGTTACTTAATTGTGGGAAGTATCTTATTTGCATAGAATTTTAAATATAAAAGATGTGGCCTATTACAATAGCAACATGTTAATGTTGCTACAATGCAAACTGAACCTCACAATTCACATGATACAAAATGTCAAAAGGTGATGTATTTGGAATGTACTTTTATGTTTATGAATTTGTGCTTAAAAACAAGAGCAGGTTCAGAATGTGGTAGCCTACTTAAATGTAAATTGCACTTTTGTGGTAATTATTTATCCAAATGTATGTTGAAAATTAGTTGACTTTTTTTTTTAAGTTAGTTGTGTCATTACTAAATAATATGTTATAATTTTTTTACATGAAGATATATTATAAGGTGAAATATTATTCATACTAAGATATATCACCTTGAAACTTTATTCTAAAGTACCCATCAATTTGCATCGTAATTCCAATGATTATTATGTGTGTCTCCACTGAACAGGATTTTTAAGGCAGTCCCACTGTTAATATGAATATTCCAGTTATTTAGTAGAATTCAACAGAACGGAAGGATCTGTGGATATTTCCTTCAGTCACAATATATTAATTCAGAATAAACATACTACTTGCCAAACAAATAACAGGTTAAAAGAAAAATTTGCACTAAATCATTTAAAAGGAATATCATCACTTTTCAAAAGTGTCATTATGGTATAATACAAAGTGACATGCTTAGTTATGTAAGTTACTGATATTCTCTGAAATATTGAGGATATTACTGGTAAGGTTTTTAAAGTGACTAACATGGAACCTGGTATATAGTAGTCAATTAATTTCTTTACCTGTGAAATATGTATGAAAACATTTCTCAAAGAGATATTATGAGTATCCTTCAAAGATATGTTGAAACTAGAAAATATTACATAAATTAATGAGATTGATTATCTTTTAAGTGGTTTAACACAGGTCAGTGAATGATGAGGATTCAGGGACCAAATACTTTGGATTTAAAAAAAATGTGACCTGTTTTGGCATAAGAGTTCTAGGAATAGAGATATTTACATGTTCTCAGATTCCTTCCATCTCTCTATCTACCTATCTATCTTGCTTCCTTAAAACATAGTAATTTCTGAGAACCAAGGGCATTTTCTACTTCTCTTAAAATCTTCATTGAATTTAGTCATTACCCTTTGTTGAAATTTTAATGGCATAAAAGATATTCTGATAAATCTAAATTAAATATTACTTATCATTACTTGTGAAAATCATAATAAACTTTTACACATAAATAATGTTACATATAAGAGTTCATGTAAATTGAGTGACACTTTCTATTGGTAATTTAAGGTGAATGAAAGATAAGATAAAGTCTGCTTATGAATACAATGGATTTCAAGAGTCCATAATTTTAAATACGCTGTAATATTAGGACTAAAATAATTTTTATTCACATACTCCATATGACAAATTATTTTATACAGGGACAATCTCTTTATCTTGAAAACTTTGTAGAAGTACTGCATAATTAATCACTATGTTGTATCTAACTTCATCAATATTAGATTGAATAAATTACATGTTACTTAGGAACTGACCTTAATTAGAAACATTGGACATTCCACTAAAAACATTGGTTGAAGACTTCTTTGCTTCTATATTTGCAAATTTTCCTGGATTTACGCAATATATCTCTGTGACAATCAGATGTTTTAAAACATTTTTTTTTTTTTTTTTTTTTTGCGGCTCGCAGGCCTCTCACTGTTGTGGCCTCTCCCATTGCGGAGCACAGGCTCCGGACGCGCAGGCCCAGCGGCCATGGCTCACGGGCCCAGCCGCTCCACGACATGTGGGATCCTCCCAGACCGGGGCTCGAACCCGTGTCCCCTGCATCGGCAGGCGGACTCCCAACCACTGCGCCACCAGGGAAGCCCAGATTATTTTTTAAAATAATGGTAAGGTTACGGTAAAAGTGTAGAGAAAACAATGCTATTTAGAAGTTTAAGATAAACTATGCTTTAAATATATCTTAGGAGATATATATCAAAATTATTTTTCTAGTAGTGCTGCATTGTCAATAGGGGACTAAATCCCCATTATGGGGTCTTTAAGGATCACTGGAACACAGATGTAGAAATCACACTTGAAGAAGCATATGTAATTAAAGGATTTATTTTATTCACAGGTTCTAGAAGAGGGAGATGTGGCATGCCACGTAGGGGAACAGATGGGAGGAGTTCCAAGTATCCTTATAAGCGTTTGGGGTAGAATACACAGCAAAAGGAATGAGGGGATTTCACTGGAGTGTTTGAATGTCACTAGTTCACCATCAGAGGAGAACAAGAAGGGGAACTTGTGACAAGTACCAACCTTATCGCACTGGTCTCCTTGGTCACCTAGGTGAGATGCTTAGCCTGTTTCTGGGGATGTTGAGGCATCGGGAAAATATGAAGTTTTAAAATTTTACAAGTGTCAACTTGATTTGTATTCAACAAATAATCCTGACCACGGCAAAAGCACAGTTCTAGGGACGTAATATGCCTATAGTGTGACAAAGAGAAGCCTGAAAGCAGAATTAGAACAAACGTGTCATAAAATAAATCAGACTTGTTTTCAGATGGGTATATAACGGGTTTAGTATATATTTGCACATTCTTTCACCTTTGCATTCAAATTGTTTTCACTGGATAATCAAAGTCAGAGAAAAAACGAACAAAGTTCATAAATTGGGTTCTCAAGGAGGAACTATGTGTACAATTCTCATAATGACAAGACCAAGCAATATTCTGATATATGGATTAAATCATTGGAAGGTAGCAACAAGATGTTCCTCTGTAAACTAGCTGGTAAAGAATTAAGATTTATAATGGAGTGTTTCCCAGTTATTAATTAGAGTTAGAGTGACATATTACAAGTGTGGGTGTATATATATATATCTCTACATACCAGCTTTGTAACAATCAGCTGTTTTCAATGTTCTAGCCAAATTACATGAAGTGTGGAATTACAAGTAACTGAGAAAAGTAGAGAAGAGTTGAAGATTAAAATACATTATCATACTTTGTGTAGAGATTTCTTAATTGGTCTGGGGGAAATTTCTAGCACCAGCATTTATTTTCCTTAAAACTCCTCAGGTAACAAGAATGAATATGATGGTGAAGAACCATTTGCATTAAGAAGTCATAAGAATTGAGTATTGGTAGGTGAAATAGGTGATTTCTAGTGTGGATTCAATATGCATCAAACTATTACTCTAACGTGACACAAAGGTTTCAGAATACTTTTTATGAATATAGTAGATTATAGGAAAGAAATGGGAAATTAAAGTGATATAATATTTTTCCTTAAATATGTAACTGCCTAAATACAGGAAATAAAATGGAGAAGATAAATAAAATGAAAAGCAAATGTTATATGGTTTAGAGGGTGCAAACAATCAACATTAAATGGAAAATCCCAAAGAGAATTTAAAGATTATTGTGTAAGCAAGATTCATGGTTTATTCTTTTACTTTGACTATGCTGAAGAGGACCACCATTTCTAGAAAAAATAAGGTAAAAGGCTCTATTTCCCAAATGCTCTGTTGAGCTACCCTAACTTAATCTTCCTTGGACCTAAGCACTGACCTGGTGTACTGGCCCCAGGCCAGATCCAACTGCAACTACTGGCAATACACAGCACTTGAGGGTACATATATTTTTGTATGTCAATAAAAAAATGAACACAAACCCTAAAAAGGAGAGGATAATTAGAGCGGGAATCACATGTAAATTAAAGAGACCATATCTGCTAGTAGTTAAATTTATTTTTAAACTTCAATATCTGATATGTATACTCTGGAAAATCACAATTGATTTTGGGGAAGGAAAAAATTGCATAGGAAATGAATTATATGTACTAATAATTTCTGTCCCATCAGTAAATAAGTAAATAGATATTATAAAATGGTTTTCTTTAAAATTCTGCTTTTATTTCTTATAGTAATAAAAGTTCTTTCTACTGTACCTTCATGAGGAAGCGGTGGATTAGTCTAAACATGTTCATTTATCTGGTTTATAGATATCCAGATCTTTTGGTGGTCTAACCCCAAACTTGACTCACAAGAAGGTTGGAAGGGGAATTCGCTAGTATATACTTACGGCCTGTAAGTAATCGATCTTAATAATACCATTGACATGCTGACTAGTTATGAGGTTTATCAGACTAACTTAAGGTCTTTAAGATACAAATTAAACTTAGCCAAATTGTATACTCTATCTTTTTATCTCTTATCACTAAGTTTGTTAGAGATCTTAAAATATGCAGATATTTTAAGGAAAACCATTAAATATTTGTCACATTGCAGAATCTAAATACATTCATATATATATATGTATATATATATAATATTTATTTATTTATTTATTTTTGGCTGCGTCAGGTCTTAGTTGTGGCACACAGGATCTTTTGTTGTGGCATGCAGGATTTTCACTGTGGAGCACAGGCTTCTCTCTAGTTGTGGTGTGTGGGCTCCAGAGCGCATGGGCTCAGTAGTTGCAGTGCACAGGCTTAGTGCCCCGCAGCATGTGGGATCTCAGTTCCCCTACCAGGGATCGAACCCATGTCCCGTGCATTGGAAGGAGGATTCTTAACCACTGGACCACCAGGGAAGTCCCCATTCATATATTTTTAAACCAAGAATTAAATATAACTTCTGAATCTCCTAATAATTATCTCCTTTGTATAAGTGAACCTGACTGCAAACTTTATCCCATGTTGTAGGGTCAATGATGGGAGAACATGAAATTGAAAATGTGGTATTATAAATAGCCCATGTTCCTGGGACAGTTGAACTCTCAAAAAGCATCTTATTTGGTGTCAAAAGATCTGCAGTCTAGTTTCAGCTTTGCTACTCATAGGGCTCTGAGAACACAGGCAGATTTTTAAATTTAAAATTCAGTTGCATTATTAATCAGGAAGAAAAATATGAATTAGCTCTGTTCAACAGAACTTTCTGCAATAATGGAAAAGTTCTGTATCTTTACTGTACCACTCTAACCACTAGCCATGTGTGGTTCTTGAGGAAGCAAAATTGGGTAAGTATGATTGAGGAACTAAATTTTTAATGCAATTAATTTTAAGTAATTAAATATAAACAAATAGTCACAGGCAGCTAGTGGACCATACTGGGCAGTGCAAATATACATAGTATTTGACCACATATATTGGGAAGAGTAAAAACAAAAAATCATGGATAGTTATCATAAATGTGTAAGTTTTGAATGAGTCTCTAAAAACAAATGTATTTCATAAATAGGGATGTCCCTAGAGAATTGTATGGCTTAAATCAATCCTTAAAGATATAGGGAATCCAGGCTGATGCTTGACCTAAATGAAAACTCAGCATAAAATTAATTAAAAGTATCAATTTGCAGAAGAAAATAAAAGCCACAGTATGGCAATGTCGAAACTAAGGAATTTTTAAAGGAAGAATTATGATTCAATTTTCTCCATGTAAGAAAAAGCCTCTTCAATAAGTGGTGCTGGAAAAAAGAATGAAATTAGAAAACTCCCTAACACCATACACAAAAATAAACTCAAAATGGATTAAAGACCTAAATGTAAGGCCAGACACTGTAAAACTCAGAGAGGAATACAGAGGAAGAACACTCTTTGACATAAATCACAGCAAGATCTTTTTTGACCCACCTCCTAAAGTAATGGAAATAATAACAAAAATAAACAAATGGGACCTAATGAAACGTAAAAGGTTTTGCACAGCAAAGGAAACCATAAACAAAACAAAAAGACAAGCCTCAAAATGGGAGAAAATATTTGCAAACAAATCAATGGACAAAGGATTAATATCCAAAATATATAAACAGCTCATACAGCTCAATATTTAAAAAACAAACAGCCCAATCAAAACATGGGCAGAAGACCTAAACAGACATTTTTTCCAAAGAAGACATACAGATGGCCAAGAGACACATGAAAAACTGTTCAACGTCACTAATTATTAGAGAAATGCAAACCAAAACTACAATGAGGTATCACTTCACACTGGTTAGAATAGGCATGATCATAAAATCTACAAACAACAAATGCCAGAGAGGGTGTGGAGAAAAGGGAAGCCTCTTGCACTGTTTGTGGGAATATAAATTGATACAGCCACTATGGGGAACAGTATGGAGGTTCCCTAAAAAACTAAAAATAGAATTACCATATGATCCAGCAATCCCACTACTGGGCATATACTCTGAGAAAACCATAATTCAAAAAGACACATGCACCCCAATGTTCACTGCAGCACTATTTACAATAGCCAGGTCATGGAAGCAACCTAAATGCCCATCGACAGATGAATGGATAAAGAAGATGTGGTACATATATACAATGGAACATTACTTGGTTATAAAAAGGAATGAAATTGGGTCATTTGTAGAGACGTGGATGGACCTAGACAATGTCATACAGAGTGAAATAAGTCAGAAAGAGAAAAACAAATATCATATATTAATGCATATATGTGGAACCTAGAAAAATGGTACAGATGAACCGGTTTTCAAGGCAGAAATACAGACACATATGTAGAGAACAAAAGTATGGACACCAATGGGGGAAAGCAGAGGTTGGGGTGGTGGTGGGATGAATTGGGAGATTGGGATTCATATATATACACTAATATGTATAAAATAGATAACTAATAAGAACCTGTTATATAAAAAATAAAGTAAAATTCAAAAAATATTTAAAAAAATTTTCTCCATGTAAAATTATAAATAAATTGTTGAATATATATGGAATTCAGGACTTTTTAAAACTGAGTTGGCTATAAGGCCCCTTCTTTCCTAGCTGTTTCCCTGTCAGAAGTCAATATCATATGATGCGGAGACAATCATACAATGTCATTCTTCATTCGGTGTTGAAATTTGGCCTATGGGCCATTTATGAGAGCATATTTTCCAAGAACTCCATATAACCTTACAACTGATTTCACACAAACTATGTAGCTTTCTAATTCAAGATGGAATTATTAGGACCATAACTCCAACAAAATTAACCTGGTTTCTATTTTTTAAAATCCCTAGTAGGTCTATTACATTGGAGCATACTGTTATTCAAAGGAGGTTTAATAAATATAAATATATTTTGGTATATATCTTTTCTATACATTAGAAGAATAAAGGCTGGTTTTCCCTCTATTATGTTTGGAAAATGGATTACTCATGCTGAATGTTAATAATTGCATTTTTTTTTAATAGTTAAAGGTTAACAATTCATATAATTTAGAGTTCATCATGGATATACTAAAAACTGTCCTTAAAAATAATGTTCTCTTGGGGCTTCCCTGGTGGCGCAGTGGTTGAGAGTCCACCTGCCAATGCAGGGGACATGGGTTCCTGCCCTGGTCCGAGGAGATCCCACATGCTGCGGAGCGGCTGGGCCCGTGAGCCATGGCCGCTGAGCCTGCGCGTCCGGAGCCTGTGCTCCGCAACGGGAGAGGCCACAACAGTGAGAGACCCGTGTACCGCAAAAAATAAATTAATAATAATAATAATAATAATAATATTCTCTGAATCTTCTTATTTATTGCATAATGAAATCATAATATTCTTGACAGATACTTACTATCCAAATAACATGCAATGCATGCACATACTATATAGCTATTTGCATAATGAAATTAGTTTTTAAACCCTTGATCCAGGTGCATTTCCTCAACACTAGAGAAAATAAATTAACAGAATAACTGACAGAAATAAAATTCCCCAACCAAAAATACCAGCAAACCAAAAAGATAAAGTTATATATATATATATATATATATATAAAATAAACAAAAATGCTATAACATCTACTTATTTGTTGTGTTCATTGTATTTGTCTTAGAAATGATGCAAATTTGTAATAATATGTCACAATTTCTCATATTTGACAGGTTATAAATTTAAGAAAGGCTACAGATTAAGAAAATCATAGTAATTTTCTTAATTTTCACTATGTATGCCACATACAGTTAATACAAAAATAGATACTTTAATGGGAATGAAAATAGTAGCATATTTTATAACAAAAAAGACCTAAGCTAAAATTTTTTTAAAGGCAGTATATTTTTTAAAAATACACGAACAACTTTGTAACAGAAAACGTTTTCTTATATTAAAATTTTTAAATTTCAATTCCTAAACTACCTAATTTCTGGGTTTTTTCCATTGCACTTATAATCTTAAAATATACTGTCTGGTTTCCTTTTCTTTTAACATCTTTATTGGAGTATAATTGCTTTACACTGGTGTGTTAGTTCCTGCTTTATAACAAAGTGAATCAGCTATACATATATCACCATATCTCCTGCCTCTTGCGTCTCCCTCCCAACCTCCCTATCCCAACCCCCTAGGTGGTCACAAAGCACAGAGCTGATCTCTCTGTGCTATGTGGCTACTTCCCACTAGCTATTTATTTTACATTTGGTAGTATATACAAGTCCATGCCACTCTCTCATTTGTCCCAGCTGACCCTTTCCCCTCCCCGTGTCCTCAAGTCCATTCTCTAAGTCTGCGTCTTTATTCCTGTCTTGCCCCTAGGTTCTTCAGAACTTTTTTTTTTTTAGATTCCAATATATGTGTTAGTATATGGTATTTATTTTTCTCTTTCTGACTTACTTCACTCTGTATGACAGTCTCCAGGTCCATCCACCTCTCTACAAATAACTCAATTTCGTTTCTTTTTATGACTGAGTAATACTCCATTGTTTATATGTGCCATATCTTCTTTATCCATTCATCTGTCAATGGACACTTAGTTTGCTTCCATGTCCTGGCTATTGTAAATAGAGCTGTAATGAACATTTTGGTACATGACTCTTTTGAATTATGGTTTTCTCAGGGTATATGCCCAGTAGTGGGATTGCTGGGTCATATGCTAGTTCTATTTTTAGGTTTTTTAAGGAACCTCCATACTGTTCTCCATAGTGGCTGTATCAATTTACATTCCCACCAACAGTGCAAGAGGGTTCCCTTTTCTCCACACCCTCTCCAGCATTTATTGTTTTTAGATTTTTTGATGATGGCCATTCTGACTGGTGTGAGGTGATACCTCATTGTAGTTTTGATTTGCATTTCTCTAATGATTAGTGGTGTTGAGCATCCTTTCATGTGTCTGTTGGCAATCTGTATATCTTCTTTGGAGAAATGTCTGTTTAGGTCTTCTGCCCATTTTTGGATTAGGTTGTTTGTTTTTTTGATATTGAGCTGCATGAGTTGCTTGTATGTTTTGGAGATTAATCCTTTGTTAGTTGCTTCATTTGCAAATATTTTCTTCCATCTAAGAGTTGTCTTTTCGTCTGGTTTATGGTTTCCTTTCCTGTGCAAAAGCTTTTAAGTTTCATTAGGTCCCGTTTGTTTATTTTTGTTTTTATTTCCATTTCTCTAGGAGATGGGTCACAAAGGATCTTGCTGTGATTTATGTCATGGAGTATTCTGCCTATGTTTTCCTCTAAGAGTTTTATAGTGTCTGGCCTTACATTTAGGTCTTTAATCCACTTTGAGTTTATTTTTGGGTATGGCATTAGGGAGTGTTCTAATTTCATCCTTTTACATGTAGCTGTCCAGTTTTCCCAGCACCACTTACTGAAGAGGCTGTCTTTTCTCCATTGTATATTCTTGCCTCCTTTATCAAAAATAAGGTGACCATATGTGCGTGGGTTTATCTGTGTTGTTTTTTTATTTTTTTCTCCCAGTCTCTACCCACTAGAAATGTGAGATTTGTCACTGTTTAATTTACGCCTGTATTCCCATCTCCTAAAACAGTCTAACACATAGTTAGGAGAAAATAAATATTTTTAAATTAAAAAAATTTAATTACTATCCATACTAATTCTACCTGTTAAGGAGAAAAACTGCCTATAAATAAATTCTTAAAACTCTTTTCAACAGTGGAGCTATCCAAATGCAGTGACTATACATACAAAATACATAGTATTGAATGCTACTCAAAAGGTCATCCACACTATTCTTATATATGTTTAAATAATAGCCTATGATAATATATAATTGTTATTACTATGAAATTAATTATTTTCCCTGCAATTATCTAGGAAATAAAGAAACACAGAAAGACACTGCAAATATTATACAATTCTTTTAAAATAAAAAGAATGACATTTTACTTACAGGTTAATTTTGGATTTAAGAATAAAAGCGTTTTAAATTGGGGGCAATATAAAATATTTTTTATTCAAACTTCATTTTTATTTATTACAATTAGAGTGAAATAAATATACACTAAAAGTGTTCATGCCATGTTTTTTTTCAAGATGCATGTGTGATATATTTTTCAATCATGAAAGTAATCTTATTTCTTTATTTTCACAATGCATCAAATCATTATGAAATACATGAGTTTCAAAAACTGAAATAATTCACTAATTTTCTTCCTACATCAGATTAACTAAAATTAATATTTTCTGTCTCTATGTAAATATTGTTATATTTTATTCCTAAAACAAAAGTATCAAACTAATGATGAAAGTTAGGATGTACATAAATAAACAGATGAACTCATATACAGAACCAACTGCAAGTGTCAACTTCCCATTATTCTGAGCCTTTCACAAATTTTTTTTTAAGTTTTAAGGTTTTTTTTTTTTTTTATATTCCTGCCAAAGTATGATGTAATTGAATAAGAATGATACAATATCTCACAAAGAAAAAGACGTTTAAGGAAGGATGAAAATATTAGCCCCTGAACTGGTCATTTTATTTTGGCTAAGGTATCTCTCCCTTCAGAATTTCCAAGATTTTTAGAGAAATTTTCTTTTACAAAATGATTTGCAAAAATGCACTTCACTTTTTTTTAATGCTATAGTTTTCTTTATTAATCCAATGCAGTGTTTCTTTTACTTATTTTAAGTCTCTTAAGTAAGTTATGGAATATTGGCAGGGAATAGATGAAGCACAGAAGTAGTTGTTTAGGTAAAGTGACTTAAGAGTTCCCAAGCATTTAAGATGGTGCACATCTTCCCTTTCCTTTGAATTTACTTTTTTTTTTTTTTTTTACTTTGTCACATCCATTACAGTGTCACCTACATGAACTTTTTTTAAATATGCAAACTCACATGAAATGCTAGACTGCCATTTTTTCATTAATGCAAATTGGTTTATCATGCTGCTTTCCTTCTAACTAATGTCTTTAGTTCTGTTACTCTGAGGCAGATTTCACAACAAAATGGGACTACAGGCATATTCCTCTACTTAACATGTACCTATAGAATCTGGACATTCTTAAAATGCCCATTAACCAAGATTGTTTAATGTTTCCCTCAGCTTGACTAGAATTTATACCTGACCTCCCCAACCCCCTTTTTTTATTTTAGAAATTTTCTTTAGTTCTTTCTCTGCTCCTTTGAGATACATGTAAATGTCTTTAAAAACCTCTTGTCAGTTTTACTATCTAGGAATATCTTTTCAAGGTCCTGGGATCCATACTCTGAAATGTAGTCATTTAGGAAAATAGTACCTGTATCCCCATTCTCTGTTGCAGGGTAGGAACCTAACTTTCCTAGGTACCAATTAGCAAATACAGATGGCCTAATCACAGAGAAAAATATTTACAAGCTAAGGAAATAACTCGCTCTGCTCCATACATCCCACTGATCAGCTTTCTTCCATAATATCCTCCAGTATTTTCTACTAGCTCATCCCGGCCCACCCTTAAAAACCTTCCACCAGTTGTGTCAGTAGAGTTTAGACTTAGATACGGCCTTTGTTCCCTATTGAAAAAGCTTTGAGTAAAATCTTCCTTAATTAACTTTGTTCTGTTCCATTTTTGCTTTGAAACCATCTGTTAAACATAAGATCTAAATGCAATAATCACCTGTAACTTTGGATAACATTATGTGACATTTGAACATCCATGGTGCAAGACCCAAGACTTGTCAGAAAGAATGAATCTAAATAAATAAATAAAACTAAGCAGAAGGGCAGAATACACACACACACACACACACACACACACACAGGGAGAGAGAGGACTTTTAAGATTTGGGAGATTTTTAACACAAGTAAGTGATATTCAATACTACCTACATCAACAAAAGTAATAATAAAATAAAAGTGTTTAAATATAAATTTTATGACCATCCATTGAAATGAGGAAATATCCTCAGTCAAAAAAAAAAACAGATTGATAATTATAAACTATCCTCAGTCAAAAAAGAAAAGATTGATAATTATAAACTATTCAAGAAGTTTCCTTGCTTTGCTTTTTAAACTATAAGGACAGATAAAGGTACTATTTCTTTCTTTCATTTTTTTTTTTTTTTGCGGTACACGGGCCTCCCAATGCCATGTCCTCTCCCCGTTGCGGAGCACAGGCTCCGGACGCGCAAGCCCAGCGGTCATGGCTCACGGGCCCAGCCGCTCCGCAGCATGTGGGATCCTCCCGGACCGGGGAACGAACCCGTGCCCCCGCATCGGCAAGCAGACTCTCAACCACTGCGCCACCAGGGAAGCCCGGCACTATTTCTTAATTTTTATTTCAGTAGTGATAGCACTCTGAAGCTACTGACAAAGCAATAAACAAGGTCCAACAGTACAATGTCAGTTAAATGGCCCAGAAGCTGTTTGTTTTTTCTTTTTCCTATTAAGGAAGAAAAAGCCATGGGAATCTTAGTTAATACTGATGGACTAAATCAGATGAATTCAATAAACATTTGTTGATTATGAAAGATGTGTCAGACACTGCTAAGTGCTGAGATAATGAATAAAGCATCATTCTTTGTCCTCAAAGACACAAAACACTCTCATTGGTTGATAGTCACATAAAAAGATTGTGTTGTTTTATTGTGGTAAATGCAATTTAGATATCCATGAGATGATAAAGGAGAACACTTAGCCCAATCTGAGGTTTAATGGAAATTTCCTAAGAGGGTAACTCCTCCAAAAAGCTAAATCTGGATAAAAATGAACAAGTTAGCCAAATGATGAAGCTGGAGAGAGTTTTAACATTACATCAAGTTATTTTTTCTTGAGTGACTAGGTGGTACTATCAAATGAGATTAGGCAAGGATTGAAAAAAGTAGATGGAAATTGATGTGTTTCAGAAAGCTGTGGAAACTCCAAGTGGCTATCTCCAGCTATAAATGCATGTATGGATATAAAGTCGGGAAACAGGCCTGGACTGAAGATGTGGAGTTGGGAATTATCAGAGCCATTCATGGCTCATGCGTAAAACTTGAAAAAAGATGACATAGCCCAGAGAAAGACAAGAATAATGAATTTGAGAGAGAACTGTGGGTCACCCTAACATTTAAGTGATAGGCAGAGCACAAGCCCACAAATGAAAAGCACACAGAGTAAATAGTATAACAATTCCAGAGAGTAAAGGAGTTCTGGAAAGTTGTACCTGGCAAATAGTATACAATGAAGAGGTCCCGTAAATGGAATGAATGTTCTTACTGGATTCGGCAATACTGAGTCATTGCTGAATTTCAATTTAGTTGCTTAAGTGGAGTAATGAATACCAAAACAAATTGCAATGCATTGGTGAGTCAATTAAATCAGAGATTAGAGATGGTGAATAGAGTTAGAGTGTATATAGCTAATAAAAGGCTTTTTATTTGAAGATATGGAAAGGGGAGATAGAAAACTTTTTACACATAGGATGAGAAAAATGCCTAAGAGTTCTCTAGAAATAGGGGAGATATTGATGGAATAAAGTCCCTGTTGACAAGACAAGGGATAAGGTCAAGTATAAATGTGTAAATACTGACCTTGATCAAGGGAAGAAGCACCTCCTCTCTTGTGAATGAGATAAGAAAATAAAGATAAATTGGAGATAAATAAAGATATCAATACATTTGAAAGGAGGAAGGATAACACTACATTATTTTATGCTAAATGATGTTAATTACGTTTTTGAATTTGTTGGTATGCCAGGAGTAAGAAAAGCATGGGTGGGTAGGAGGCTTAAGGATATGTCATGGGTGATACAGTCAGATAGGGGAATGCAAGAATTGTCCAAAAACAGGTAAAATAACTGATGAATAGTACTGAAGACTAAATAACACAAATTTCCTCTAAATCATTTATTGCCTTCTCTTTCGTCCTTTGCATAGCTTATGTCAGGTATGGGCATCCTTGAGTTAGTATCTCATGATCATATTCTTTGTGTGCTAAGGCTGAGGCCCTGTTCTCAGGTGTGAGCCTCCCCACATTTTCCTGTCTCTCCATCTCCTGCAGACCTCTCTCTTTGTGCCTCTTGGTTGCTGTAACCACCCACTCTTGTTTGATGTTCTGTTTCCCTCAAGACCAGCATGAATATGTGATCATTTCTTCCTCAGTATTTCAATTTCTTCCTCAGTATTTCCTTCGCTGTTTTTTCCAAAGACAGTAAATAAGTCCTCTTTAAAATTTTCAGTTTCACTAGTACTGACTATGGAAAAACAGGCAGTAAATAAAAACGTTATACCTTACACACTGTCAAAATGACAAGTGGTTTATAATTACTGATGACCAGGAAGGAATTATGAATGGAAACTACCTAACCTTTTCCCCTCTGCCTTTATTACCTTGAGGACAGACCTCATGAAAAGAACCCCTTCCTTCTGTTCTCTCATTTATTGAAATTGAGGCCTGAAGACATAATCAAGACAGAACAACAGGTGCCTCTTGTCTCAAGTGGGTCATTTGCATCTTGAAGTATCTCTGGATTCTAGGTGATGACTTTTCCAAGGGGTTTAAGCTTCTTCCTGGAAAGATCACTTTTGGAATTTGCTTCACAGTGTGTTTCACTAGAATTGCTTATATTACACGGAAGATTTGTCAAGTGATTATGCCCAGCTGAGATTTCCAGAGATGCAGGCCCATCTATCTTCTACAGCTATGTGCCTGCCCTAGGGAACCTCTTGGCATAGATACATAAAGCCTAAGAAAAAAAAAATTAATTTAACCCTTCAAAAGAATTACAGTGAAGTCCAAAAAGTAAAATAATGAAACAGAATATTGTGGAGAAAAAGTAGTCTGCAGTAGATGAAAATCCATTACTCTGACAGAGTCTAATAAGTTTTAGATTTTAAGCAACAAACAGTTTAAACCTACACACTGCTATATATACGATAGATAACCAACAAGGACCTACTGTGTAGTACAGGGAACTCATCGATATTCTGTGATAACCTATATGAGAAAAGAAACTAAAAAAGAATGGATATATGTATACATGAATATATGAATATGTATAACTGAATTACTTTGCTGTACACCTGAAACAGAACATTGTAAATTAACTATACTCCAATAAAATTAAAATATAAAAAAAGCATGAGTATATTGTACATACTCATTTATTAAAAAATAAAAAATACACTGATTTTTAATATATGAATTTTAAATTAATATTTTATAGACTCCAATGAGTGTGTGTTGATTGTGTATCTTGTATAAGTGTGCACAAAATTTTGAGAGAATTAACAGCTGAAGAGTTTAAAATCACAATGCTTGAAGAATTTACAATATATTGAAGAAAAGAGAAAAAATGTATGTAAGGCAAAAAAAGCAAAAGTTCTAAATAAAAAGGTGGTATTGTGCAGGGAAGAGAGTTTTAAGAAAATACTTTAGCAAAAGGGACTGGCAATTCAGCTGATGCAAAGTTTGAAAACAAATTTCAATATAGGAGACATAGGAAACAGGTTGGGAAGAGAAAGATATTCTGAAACCTTGGCGAGCCTCATGACGCTTCATCATAACAGGGTGAAATCAACTGCCATTTCAGAAACCCATAAATGAAAATTCCCTAAAGAATATCAAAAACAAAATAACCAAACTTTATTCTAGGCCTACTTACCTATAAAATTAATGGTAAATTATAGGTAATTTAGGTTTGGACTTAGGTTTGGAAAAAAATATTACTTGATAAAAATACCCTAATCCCTATTAACACCCTGTAAATAGTTTTTTAGTGAAAAGCAATTCATTAGTGACATTATGCTTGTCATTTTTAATCAACTGTAATGCCATGTTAAAATCTGACAAATATACTTCAGATAGATTTAAAAAAAAAAAAGAAAAAAAACCCTAAGGCTTTTTGTGGCATTCCAGCCTAGAGTACCTACTGTTTTTTACACTAATCCATAATTGATGGCTCATGACATTGCCATTTTCAAGCCATTAGTTACACAATAACAATGTTAATTGTGTTTTAATTAAGTCAGCAATATTCAAGCTTGGAATATTTTAGCTTTCTTTTAGAGAAAGATGGTATTTCCTAGGGTTATTTTCATTTATATCTATTTTTTAAATCATCCTTTACTGTCTTTGAAATATTGAGAATGAATGTTGACTATCGTATTTAAATAGAGAAACATAAAGTTTACATATTATTAGCTAATTGCTACTGAAATCAATCATACTGCACCATATACCATAACATAATTCCTAAGGCAAGGACACAATTTTTGTGTTGATGATTATTTCTAGAAGTTTGTCACAGTCAAATTTGTTCAACTCTGGTGCTAATTTAGACTGATAAGAGTATAAATTATTTATTAGTAATTAGTAAATGTATGAAAGCTGACAACGTTGATATCATGGGAGCTTGAAGTTTATTATTCTAATTTTCTTGTTTTTAAAGTAGCGCCCCAAAGAAGTCAAAAAAATAATCCCTCTATGTAAGAACATGTGTATGTATATACAAAGCCAGTGGTCTGTCAACTATGTGGATCCTATCACTAATGAAGAAAGTCATGAATGTGTTAATGATGTGATTCAATTAATAGAATCATCTAGCTCTGACCCATATCCAGCAAATACTCTGCCCTAAGATGCATACAAGAGGGACCAGATGAGAAGGAGTGATCTATTTCAGCACATACTTGTCATCACCATGAGCTTACAGGTCTTGAACTATGGCTCACTAACATTATATCAATGTGAAAAGAAAAGCCTTGTGATTGAGATTAAGAAGAAAGCAGACACTGTGAGGTTAACAAGCACACAATCATTACCATATATAGAAAATCAACTACTCAACTCTAAAGTTGCACATTAATAATCTTTTAAATTGGCCTAATAAAGTTGCGGGGAATTTATTATCCTAGATTTTTACAAATGAGGAAAGTGAAGGTCAGAAAGATTCAATCACCTGTTCAAGTTCATGCAGCTGGTAAATGCTTACCTTGGATGGTGAACCTAGCCCTATTTGACTCTGGAGTCCATGCACATTCTATTCTTCCTCCTAGGAGGGAGGAATAACAAACCAGGATGATAGGCAGTGAGAAGCAGGTAATATACTCAGGTCTATGCTCCCAGCTCATACTGGCTTTATAAATAATAGATATGCATTAAAAATATTAATGAACTTTCTACTTTTAATGTCCTGACATAATTCAGACCTTGGAAGAGTATTATTGAGGAAACAGTGATAATTCTAATTAGCAACTCATCTGTTTCTCTTGAGAGTCATTTTTAAATTCTGCTTATTAACTTATAGCATTTCCCTTCTCAGATTGACTGTCATTTCCAGGAATAAGTTAAGGTAGATCAGACCTTGTACGGTAGCAAGTAGGACATTATTAAAAAGAGCATTCAAGTAGTTAAAGAAGTAGAAATTTATCAGAAGTAAATTGGCTATTAAATCATCATTGGCTGTTCTCTCACTTGAAATTTTAAGCATTCCAGGTGGATATAAATGAAATAATATTTAAGACTTCATTAAGAGTTTGGAGAATGTTTAAGAATAGTAAAAGGGCCTGTATAAAATATTTCAGTGTGGTTATGGTAGGCCCCATTATATGAATAACCTACGCATGAACATTTCTATATATGAACTAAAATCAAGATTCCCCTAATCCTTTTCCTTTAACATAATGAATGGTCACAGAAAAAAGGACTGAATGCTTCTTATGTGCCAGGCACTATATTAACTGGCATAGACATTGTTATCCTGATGTCACATATCAGGGAACTGAGTCTTGCAGAGGTTAAGGAACGTGTCCAAGGTCACACAGTTAATAGGTGGGAGAGCAGTCTTTAAACACCAACCTTTCTGACACCAAATCTGTTGCTCACTGAACTATCTAAGCCAATTAACGACAATAAGCACTACCCAGTTATGTCTAAATTCAACAATGAAAGAGCCAATTCATCATATTGTAACCAGGTTATTCACAGAACCACAGAGTTCTTGAACCATGTTTGGGCTTGTTAATTGCACTTCTAGGTCCAGACTCTATCTCTGAAGATAGTGTGTAACCAAGACCTAATTTGTCCAGTGTCCTGAGTAGGCAAGGGAAGGGTGACCAGACTGCCTACTACTCATCATTCAGCTGAACACATAAACTCTCCTCATTTACCCACACCTACTCTGAGGTTATCTGTCTCCTGTCTACCTCCACACCAACCTTCACCACAACCCACACTTCCGTCGTATCAACTCCGGTACAGGGCTTCCCTGTGCTCCTCCATTACTCACCCCTCACATTCCCCACAACTTCATCCCTTGATGGGCTGGAGTTTTGGTCCTAACTGTACAGGAATGTCAGAGAGAGGATTTCTCAGAGCTCAGTTCCAAAATCCTTGTGGATCCTACCATAGCTACTAATTGTGTATTCCATATGCCTGCTTTATCTTGCAAAAATAATAAGATCACACAAACATACCACTAAGACTATTGTCTATCAATATCAGGATTAATTATTTAGTTGAGAAGATTCTAAAGTGGAAAGGAAATTACCTTAGTGTGGAGACTAAATTTTATTTTTCTTTCATGCTATCGCCTTGCATAATCTATGACTATTGAAACTCAGAGAGACTTGAGATAAACTTACAATGAAGTTAACTTTTAGTTACATAATATCAATATCATAAATTTTAAAAATACTAAGTATACTTCTCCTCCTCTCCCTCTCTACTGTCATTTCCATGGTGGTACAGACTGGAAAAAGGCTGGCCTCAGCCTTTTTAAATCCTGATCAATAGGAAAGTCTAATGGCACTAAAAAATAAATTAAAATAATTTTAAAATATTAAAATAAGTTGTTTTATATTGAGAAAGATATAACATAAAACATTTTAGGATATAACTTAAATATTCAATATCAAGACTATATAGTATTGTTTTGCCTTACTTTTTCCTGATTTTTGTTAATACTGATGCTCGTAAAAGAATGATGCTGTTCTCTTACTCTAAGAATGTCAGTGTTATTTTGGTGGACCTCTTTTCTCTATGCTATCCTCTTCACACCCACTACAAGATATAGTGGCAGATACTAGGTCACAGGCATATAATATTCTTTATTTCATTTAATCCTATCAATAATTCCAAGAGGAAGATATTATTAACTCATTTTCAGTTAAAGTGCCCAAAATCAGTTAGACACGAGCCTGTTTTCAACCTGAATTTTCTTTATCTGCTATAAATTACCGAGGCATCAGAGTCAAACCTCTTGGCATCTTTTTTGTTTCTCATTTAGTGAAAGAGAGATTGATTGGCACTGTGCCTGAAACAAAGTAATCACTTAGTAAATGAATGAAAAAATTCATAGTTTTTTGTTTTATTTTTTCAGGAGATATAGGAGACAGCAAGAGAGTGGGAAACCAAGGAACAGAGTGAAGTTCAGGCTGGAGGCAAAGGTATCACAGCCAATTGAAACAAAGATTTTGTACAAGGTTTATCTCTATGTAAAAGGTTGGGTGAGCAATCCAATTCAGAAATTTAAAATTCAAGAAGTTATTAAATTACATATATAAGTACATATATGTATAATAAAATTATACAGATATATCCATGATATATTTTCTGAGCTTTTTAAATTATTGCAGCATATTGGGTTTTTTTCTCCTTTTAATTTTTGGAGACTAGGCACATATGGCTTCAAGAGACCCTAATGTTAATACTGTTAATATTTGATGTATATAGACTGTTCAAGAGAGCCTAATGCTATTAATATTTTTTTTATGAAAAGATCTATCTGCATACAAAAAAATAAAACAGAGTATAAGTTTTTGCAATAGAAGCCTTTAAAAATAAAGTGCTTCATATAGAAAACTGCAGAAGTTAATATTTCACCTACTAAAATGTAGTAAGGATGTCATAATTATAGGTCAATTTTATACAAGGGGAAAATTGCGTTATAGTCACTTTTCCTGCTACTTTTTGGTAATTCAGTTATACAAAAGGATATAAAGAATTCTGAAACA
Organism: Orcinus orca; assembly: GCF_937001465.1. Classification (NCBI taxonomy): domain Eukaryota; kingdom Metazoa; phylum Chordata; class Mammalia; order Artiodactyla; family Delphinidae; genus Orcinus; species Orcinus orca. The sequence goes on from NC_064563.1 coordinate 111,300,248, forward strand.
CTGAAGAATCTTCAGTGCTTTATGATTTTGGTCATAAAGTTTACTTATACCATGTATTTTAGCTCAAGTTTATAGGTCTTAAACTCCAAAAAATAATTTCATTCTTTCCCCAGAATTTTCAAATAAGAGGCAACTTCCTGGAATTTTATGCTTAAATATACCAATTCTGTTCTCTGTGTGATACACACTGGGCAGCATATATAAAGCTGGCCATTGGTTTTCAGTGAATGTTGATAAGAAAGGATGACAGGGTCTATGATGTTTGAGTATCTGTGAAATAAGAGGTATGATATCATTCTATGTTTCAAGAATTTTCACCAAGAACCCTTTTGCCACCTATCAATAACTTTGAAATCAGAAACTTTGTATAGAGGAAGTAAAGGGATGCTTTTTAATCAATAAACATTGTTAAGAACTTAGAATTTAATAGGAGACTTTGTATTTAGGAATCTAAAACTCGCCATTTTTTAAAGATATCTGCTGCAATGGAATTTCTTCCCTCTCCTCTTCCATTTCAGTTCATTTCATTCATCAATGAAGCACTAAATGGGAAGTAGAAACCACAACTTGGCTGCTATTTATGTGTTTTAGTAATGTTGAGACAGATTGAAAGTTGGGAGCATTTTCAAAGAACACCAATACATATTTGATCTCAAAATACTTCAAAATGCTTATATAGGCATAGGTATATTAGTATAATGTAAAGATAACAAATTATGGGGTGTAAAAACTTACATTTGAACCCTGGCTATACATACTTGGCTGTATCACCTTTAACAAGTTAACTTTTCTAAGATTATGCATGTTATCCGCAAAATCAGAAGAATTAAATACAATAAAGCAGGGGAAGTTATAATTATATATGCATTTTAAGGTACTCTAAATATTAGTTATTATCACTATTGTGATATAGGTTATGGATACATTTGAAACTAATTTCTTAAACCATGTGGCCTCTTGATAAAGAAAACTGAAATTTGAAAAGAAAATGTTAGTTTTCATAAAAACAATTACTTCTGGAAAATCTCAAATATATTTGAATTTTATCTGATTTGAATTCTATTCTCTTTTACCACAGATATTACAATGAGAAAGACATTTTATAAATGTATGAAATATTATTTCATACCTATGTGATCTGAAACGCTCAGAAGGAAGGCAGACTCCTTTAAGGAGTTGGTCTGGAATTGAAGCATATTATAAAACTGCCAGAGTGATCTGATGTCCCAAAGAAGTTCCTCATGCTACATTATCTAGCTATAATAAAGGCTGGTTAGAGAAAAACGTAGAATAGAAAGACTCAGTGATGTCCTGAATAATTATAGCAGTATACTTCTAGAAACTCCTAGAATATTAGGAGAGAATCACTTTGGATATATATATAAGTAGAAACCAAATGGTAACAGGTTTGTTGCTTTCTTTGTGAATTTGAAAGAGACAGATCATGGTTGATGGGACATTTTGACAAACCATTCAAATAACAGGCTTTGAGATCCTTCCTCCTCCTTTGCCCTCCTGTTATACCCCTCTGCTCCTCCTGTCTCCACCAAGATAATTATGTAAATAACTAGTACTCATAGCTCAAAGCAAATGAGTGTATCTCCAAAATGAACAAAATAGAAGAGCCTTTGAATTTCCAACAGTGCCAACATTTTTAGATAAAGCATGATCTATTTAAAATCTTTTGTGGATTTATAATTTGCATTATAATATATGGTTTCTAATCAATTTTTTTTTTTTTTTTTTCGGTACTCGGGTCTCTCACTGCTATGGCCTCTCCTGTTGCGGAGCACAGGCTCCGGACGCGCAGGCTCAGCGGCCATGTCTCATGGGCCCAGCCGTTCCACGGCATGTGGGATCTTCCTGGACCGGGGCACGAACCCGTGTCCCCTAGCATCGGCAGGTGGACTCTCAACCACTGAGCCACCAGGGAAGCCCTACTAATCAATAATTTTTAATTTGAAGGATTCTCCTCTTTGTTTGCCCTTCTCTTCCCATTTTCAGCACATGTGTTTCAGGTAAAGAACTGGCAATTATAAAGGTATCAGATTAAGAAATGAGGGTGATGTGTGTCTCTCTTGCTTCTATTCAGATCAAAGGTGGACAAAGGAAGGAAAAAAGAAAGAACGGAGCTGGTAGAAATGAAGTCTGCCTCAACTACTCCTCTTGGAGTCTTATCTATTTGAGTAGACCTCCTAGTCAAAACAGGATAATAAGGAATTAATTGGATCACATTAGTCCCACTTAATTGTTCCTTTTCTCCTCTTCATAAAACTATTCTTGCCCAAATTGTTTTCCTCTCAATAGCATAAGGGAAGCCCTGATTGAGATGCAACTATTATACAACAACCTTGAATATCCTCATCAATGAGTACTTGTTTCTTTCTCAGTGTTTCTTAGACCAGGTATTGATTGAAGACAATCACCTACTCTTACTGCAATGTTTAAGAATCGTTTTAAAGTGGTCATCTTTTCTTATACAAAGTGTTTAATACACTTCATATTAAAGACAGTATCAAAAATTATAGTCATGTAAAACAATATCTTACAAACAATAAAATACAATTTGACACCAATGCTGTATATAAAAGTATATTTGCTATGCTTATTGATTATACACAGTGTTATGGCATTATAGACTAAATGTCTGTGTCTCCCCAGAATTCATATGTTGAAATCCTAACCCCCAGTGTGATGGTATTAGGAGGTGGAACTTTCAGGAGGTGATGAGGTCTTGAGGGTGGAGCCCATATGAATGGGATTAGTACTCTTACAAAAATGACTCCAGAAAGCTTTCTCTCACTCTCATTACATCAAGTGAGGATACAATGAGAAAACAGCCATCTGCAATCCAGAAAAGTATTCTCACCAGAACCACAGCATGCTGGCACCTTGATCTCAGATATCCCGCCTCCAGAACTGTGACAAATAATTTCTGTTTATAATCCACCTGGTCTATGGTGTTTTGTGAGAGCAGCCTGAACTAATACTCATGGTGAACAAATACACCAAAATTGTACAAAAGATCACCACTCTACTGTACCACAAATATTTATTTGAAAGTAATATGCTAACTATGATAAGCAATTAATTAAGAAACTTTTCTTCTTGTTTCTTTAGAAATCAAAAGATTTGGAGCCTAATGTGGTACTATCCTTACCTCTTCATTTTTTTCCTCCTCATAACAATAATTTTAAACAATGCTAATGCTTTCAGAGTAGCATGCCAAGTTGGGATTATTCTTTCCATATCATCCCATTATAGCTCATTAAACCATTAATGGCTGAGGCTTTAAACACAGAGATCTAAAATCTTTACTTTCTTTAGACGCCTTATAATCCTCAAAATCAGCCTTAACTAGAGTATCATACTCTTTAGGAACTGTGCCAATTCATATCTGATGTCTCAGTGCATATATGTACAGCATCTTTGTCATTCATTTTCACTCCCAAGTGTCCTGATTTACAGGATAAATTATAGGGGCACTCTGGTTATGGAGAAAAAGACTCCATATAAGGAATCCGTCCACTTTGGGGGATAGCATTTTGCTATGATAGTGGTACTTATGGATAAAGTGTTTGCATAAAACCACCAGAGGGTTTTTGTTTTGATTTTTTTAAGTAACTTGATTGGAGCCACTTCCTCCTCCTCCCATCTCCTCCCTGAGTCATTGCCCAAAACCCAGCATGTTGATGAACTAAATGGAAAAACTGAAGGGTAATAAACAAACTTGTTAAGTGAAAACCACACGAAATAGATGCTGACCATATTCATAAATTCTTCAGCTGGTGTAGTAAACTAGATAGTCCCACCATTCTTATTTTGGGTCTTAATTAACAATCTAGTTATGTCCTAATTAGCCTAATAAAAAAAAGGCACATTTAAAGAATTGTGTTTTGGATTCCAACTTGATTTCTTCCAAGGATCCATCCCCATTACTTTTTGTTTTTTAAAAAAATACTCTACTACAATTTCAAAACATGGTTAGTTCTTTCTGATTCAAATTACTATAATAATTTCTTCTTAAAATTACATATTCTCAAGCTTCTACTTAATCTGCCTTCTATTTATTTTTCAAAATTGTATTATTGTGGTGAAATTTACATGATAGAAAATTTAACATTTTAACAACTCTAAAATGTACAGTTTAGTGGCATTCAATACATTCTCATTTTTGTGCAACCATTACCACCATCCATTTCCAGAATGTTTTCATAATTTCAAAATGGAACTCTGTAACCATTAAAAATAACTCCCCTTTACCAGCTTCTCCCTAAGCCCTCATAAACACTATTCTACTTTCCATCTCTATAAATTTGACTATTCTAGGTACTTCATATAAGTGAATTCATAAAATATTTGTCCTTATTTCACTGAGCATAATGTCTTCAAGTTTCATCCATATTGTAGCATATATCAGAACTTCATTCCTTTAAAGGCTGGATAATATTTTGTTGTATGTATATAACCATACTTTTTCATCCATTGGACATTTACGTTTTTTTCAACTTTTGGCTATTATAAATAACGCTGTCATGAACATAAATGTACAGATATTTGTTTGAATTCCCATTTTCTATTATTTTGGGTATATACCCAGAAGGGCAATTGATGGATCATATGGTAATTCATGCTTAGTTATTTTAGGAACTGCCACACTGTTTTCCACAGTGGCTATGGAAAACACTTTATTATCGCATCAGCAATGCACAATGGTTCCAATTTCGCCATATCCTCATCAGGACTTATTATTTTCTCTTGTATTTTTTAAAAATAGTCATCTAAACGGCTTTAAGTGTTATGTCGTGATTTTGATTCACATTTTCTTAACAATTAATGATGCTGAGCATCTTTTTATGTGCTGTTTAGCCATTTGTAGATCTTTTTTCTTCCTTTTATTACCAACTTACAAAATAGTAACATATACTCATCGTTATTTTTTGCAAAACTTTTTCAACCTCTCTACCTCAACTTTCAACACATGTCCCTGTATCCCAGCGACTTTTTATTTAAGAATCATAATATTATCTTGTGTCGGTGCCAATAAAAATTCTCGGCTAATGCTCTGCTCTTGTATAATGGGACAGTGATCGCATGGTCAAACCATATCTTCCTTGTGACAATCAGTTGTTAACTTACCCCTCTGGCTACTTTCTTCTCCCTGTCTTCACTTCTCCTTTCCTTCCTCCTACTCCGTGTGCCTTATGTGGATACTTCCAAAGGATATATCTATACTAAATCTCTTCTATTTCTCATAATTCTTTGCCTTCATAAAATTATCCAAACTTAAGACTTATCTAAACACCTAATTGTTATGACTTATCAAAGCTTATTTTCCCCAGCTTCGACAAGTTATATGTTGAATGCTGAATATATATGCTACTCTTTTCTGACCATTTTCCCTCACTTTTCCGCTCCCTATTCTGCCATGGTTAATTCTTACGGGCTCTTAAGCTGCCTAGAATTCACTGCCATAGCAAGCTCCTTGATAGGTCAAGGCTGAGCTTCCTGCGTACCTGTTTCCATTGGACCCTATGGATTTCCAAATCCTAACCTACACATACTGAATTATAATTGACTGTTTAAGGGATACATCCTCCATTAGATTGTGTATAGAAGAGACTTATGTATTATTAATCATTTCCCCAGAGTTTAGCACAATGCTTATCACATAATAGAGCACAATATTTATTTGTGAAATGAGTAAGGGACCTGTGTACAAATACAGTGCCTCTTTTATAACTATGTATTGGGATGCTCAACCTGGATGGTGCACTAATACCTCAAACCAGAATACTACAGAAATGTCCTCTCTTTCAGATCTCTTCCTCCTCAGCTACTGCCTTTTCTGATACTATTAGTTTTACTGCTCTGGAATTCTAAGTTAAAAATCCCCATCTTTTCATTACTTTCATCTCTTCATCCCCATTTGCATGTCGTCATTCACTATGTCTTATTAATGTCAGCTCATAATGTTCCTTAACTCTAGCTTCTGTTCTCTATTCCCATTTCTTATGTTTTTACTTCAATAGCTTATATGTTTTGTCTGGATTAATATAATGGTTCTTCTGTATCCCACTTCCCTGACTCATCAGATCTCTGTTCTGCCAAAATAATTCTCTCTTGTTCAAAAACCACTTGTGAATCCCTATTTCCTCTCAAAAATTATACAGCCTCCTTAATATGCCACCCTAGTTCCCTATCTCTCCCATCTTCGCCCACAACCCCCTGCCCAATATGGTCAAAACTCTTCTTTCTCAACTGGAATTTCCACTAATCTACTTCAAGTACTATTTACTTGCAAATATTCAACATTCCTACACATTACCACCTATGTGCCTTTCCTTATATTCAAATGGGTTGCCTCTTTCCATGCCAGATGTCCAAAGTCTACCCATCATTTAGAGCCAAACTTAAATATTTTCTCTTTCATGGGGATTTCCCTGTTTCCAATTCAAGTGCAAACTGGAATTCATTACACCTGCCACTGAACACCTATGCAGTTATTCTCTGTCTTCCTTATGACATTTGCCAACTTACATTTTAAAGTGTTCTTATTTGAGAACGTGCCATTTTCTTGTATATATTGTAAGTTCCTTGAAGACAAGATTCTACGATTGTGTATCTTTTGCTCCCTCACAATGAATTATATAGGAGACTAGCACACAGAATTTTTTACACTATTTTGTAGAAGCTCAATAATTATTTCTTATACAGGTGAATGAATGAATGAGTAAATGAATGAAATTTTATTTATATTTGTATTCCTCCCGCCTTATATTTATATAACTTATTTTTAGAGTCTCCCTGAATTTTTTCTTACAAACTGCCGGGAAACTCTCATCCTAATCTCTAAAATATTCTCTGATTCTTAGTCCCTGCTCCTCCCTACCTTACAACATAGTCATACCTAGCCAGCAGGTAATTAAAACTATCCATTAGGAATATATTCTTCCATGAACTCACACAAGTGTATTCATTGTAAGTGCTTTTTATTTATCCTGAACATTTTCAAGGTAGCCTTTCTTATTTAAGGTTCTGTTTCCTAGGAAATTTCTGACTGTCCACTGTTGCCCAGCAATAGAATGCACATAACCTGTATTCTATATTTGAATTCTTGTCCAGAAATGAGTTTTAGGTTACCTTATCATTGATTTACCATGCCTATGAACAAAGTCTCGATTACTTTATGGAAACATTTATGTGTCCTTTTTTCTTTCTTCTTTTCTTTTTTTAAGGCAAATACACTGGTGTAGGAGGTGGTACAAGGAAACTCTGTCAAAATAATGCAGCAACCTGAAGTCCTAGATAGCTTCACTTATTTTATAAATTGAAATATAGAAATTCAGTTCACAGCAGCTCAAATGCCAGGACAAGAATTGCCTCAACATTAATTACGAAAACAGTTCTAGGTTTTTGAAGATTGCTGCTTTCCTACTTAAAAGTCAGTGTAAGAAATCAGCATGATCTCTCACCACTGAACTTTTCGCCAAATATTACAGCCCTTGCTTGTTCCTCTAGAGAGAGGGTTTCTCGGAGACTGGGAAGGAGCATTGTTCCTCATTGTTTCCCATTATACGCTACAAGAGAGATACAAAGACCAGTATGAGGATAAAAGGGAAATGTTCCTTCTTTTTAGTCACGATTATGTGTGTTAAATATAGAATCGTTTCCTATGGTCTCTGTGCTTATAATTGGAGTAAATCATCACCTGCTTTAATAATGCAAATGCCCCATCAAATATTTTGTCTCTCCAGTAATATTTATAAATGTAATTGTATGAAATTTTCTATTTAACCATAATTCACATGTTTATTGCTTTAATAATATTCTAATCAATAATATTCCAACAGAAATGTCACAGTGCAGTATCTAAAAGATACTGGAGTATCTTTGGAGTTCAAAGGCAAATTAAGTTTTATATTAAGAGAAAATAGCACAGGCCACTTATAACACTAAAAAAATTAAAATTCCACTTCTATCCTGCTTTCTGAGTAAAAATAAAAATCAGGCTCCAAAATTTTACAACATATTAGCGACACCATCCCATATACCTCTGGTATCCAAAGCACGTATATTACTCCTCTTTAATAAATCACACAAAAAATATTAACATTTCAGGAATTTTCTGGATAAATCATCCTTGATTAAATTACATACAAGAATATGCCAAAGAACCACTTAAGACTTTGTGTTAAATAGATAGCATAACGATCAAGTCAACTATTAATTGCTAGTGGTGTATGTTCCATTCTTCTACTAAGAAGCATCCCATGATTACTGCAGCATTAATCACAACAGCCAAGATGTGAAAATAAACTAAGTATCCATCAATGAATGAATGGATAAATAAGATGTGTTATATATGTACAATGGAATATTACACAGCCATGAGAAAGAAGGAAATCCTGCCATTTGCAACAACCTGGATGGCCCTTGAGGGCATTATGCTGAGTGAGATAAATCAGACAGAGAAAGACAAATATTCTATGACGTCAATTTTATGTGGAATCTTAAAAAGCCAAACTCGTAGAAACAGAGAATAGAATGGTGCTTACCAGACACTGGGGCACGGGAAATTAGGGAGATGTTGTTAAAGGGTACAGACTTGCAGTTAGAAGATCAACTTTTAAGCTCTGAAGATCTAACACATGGCATAGTGATTACAGTAAACAATACTGTATTATAAACTTCAAAGTTGCTAAGAGACAAATCTTAAATGCTCTCACCAAAGAAAAAGAAATGATAATTCCATGTCATGATAGATGTGTTAGCTAATGCTATGGTGGTAATATATAAAAAAATCAAATCAAATCAACAAGTTGTACACCTTAAACTTACACAATGTTATATGTCAATTATGTCTCAATTAAAACCAGTGAATAGGCAAAAGTCTCTTAGGCTTATCACCTCATCTCTCTGAACAAATGTCTCCTCAAAGTGTAATGTGGTTAGCAGTTTTAGGCTAGGTTGTATCCAACCCAGGGATTCAGATATGCCTGTGTATCCGGATAGCTGGTAATGAAATCCATCAATCTATGTACATTAGAGACCCAGAGCCTTCCTCAAAGAGAATGCATTTGAAGAAAAGAAAAATATTAGGCCCAATTACAGAACACTCGTTTTTTGTCTTTGGAAGTGGACTGAGATTCTGAATATATTCATACATATTCCTCTGGTCCATCCTAGGAAAAAAGAAAGCTATGATTTCAAAAAGAAAGTGTTCATTTTACCAAAACTCACAGACTCTGCTGCACAAATAATGATTTATCTTCCTTATAACAAAGAATACTGTGAATCGTGGCAGAACTCACTCTGCTTAACATCCAAAGGGTTCAGATACAACTGGAATGTGTATGGCAGGACATCACTAAGGAAGTGGAAAAGTTTTGATTAGTTCCTCAATTGGTTAATGATAGAAATGGAGCTATTTTTTTGCCAGAGTTCTTAGTGTCATGAAAAGGTAGAGTTCACAGACATAATGGACACATTAGCAGATAATACCAGGGAAGCAGGATTTAGCAGATAAGCAAGAAACCATAGGTATTCTTGGCAACTAGCAGAAATTCTTTTCAGCACAAGCGATACATCTCCTAAGAAATCCCAGAAATAATTACTGTTCGGGACATTGCAAGGCCAAGGACCTTCTAACAGGAAGAGCAAGAACAAGTGAAAGAAAAGTTACCACCAAAAAAAGGACCCTATTTAAACCAGTGTTTAACTGGAATAACTAGCTTATCCCAGACAACATATGGTAATTATTTATTTACTCCTCTGAAATATAAGGGAGAGAAAGGAAGGAAGAAGATCTTATATTTAAGGATGCCATGTAAAATCTTTAGAAACCATACAGTCATCTATAAATCCTTAAATAAGCTCAGTGATTTACTGGTTATAATAATTTGCTTCCCAGTCCATTTCCTTGTAAATGTCCATTTCCTTGTTCAACAAAGTTAGCTTCCTTAATAGATTGCCCTCCTTACAAAGTTAAGTCTCTACAATCACTCAGAGATTTGTATGACTTTAAAAAACAAGGGAATTCCTCCATCTGTCTTCAACTACTAGGGCAGGCCTGTGTTCCAGTTAGGAATGGTGGACTCATGAAGAGGACAATGGACACTGTGGCTCTCATCTTCACATTATAGGGGAGGGAAGATCATTTTCCCGCTACCCCTTCACCATTCATAATCTGCAGATATTTCAACAGGGACTACCATCAACACACTGAAGTATGGGCTCAAGCATCTGTATATAATGAAATCCCCAATCCTATTCACTCAAGCATCACCTAAGTATTTATAATTGAAGTCCAACCAAAGATTAAATATCTGATTAATTCAGGAACTCCATCAAATTAGAGTATAGCATTCACTAACCCCTAAATATAATTTTAGAAACACACTTCAAGGCTCTAGGCCTGCAATTCCTAAAAAACGTTTAGGTATTTTTTAAAGAAGCACTTTTAACAAAATGGATTAGACACATGCATTTCTTATATTAGCATCTATTATGTTTGATGATTTTAATATGATAATGAATCTTAGATGAAACATGCTCATGTATGATATTAGAATGATAACTGATCAAGAAAATTTAGGTTTAAAAGTATAACATACTACATTTTAAGATAATTAAGTGATCTGCTTTTTATCTTTCAAAGGTGTGTATCATATACCATGTCTTAATGGAATAATGAGCTATTACAAAACAATTGCAGAAGACTAGCAACATAAAATAGCATTTGACTAGTTTGTTGATCTGCATGACATTTTATTCTTTGCTTAAGAATTTTTCTAATGTTCAGTAGTTAGATTGAATTGCACTTGACAAAAGGATATAATAACCCTATTTGAATTTTAAGACCACTTTATACAGGATCTAATTTACATATGACACCACTGAAAGTAATTTTTGAATTACATGTACTAAAAAAAATGCTGATTCTGAAAATACAGTTGATGAAGGTTTTTCCATTCCTTCTTACCTGTGATAATTCTTACTTATAAAATCTATGCAGCTGCAAGAGGTCTATTCCAGAGTAGTAAGTCCTGCAATTCAGGATTTTTAGGAAAATAATTTAAAATTGCAAGTTAAAAATGCAAATTCATTTAAAATGTTGACTATGTTTTTTGTGTTTTAAAAATATTTTGGTAATATTTAGAGAAAAGATCTTATAGAACACTAAGTGTGAGCCAATTATATTTAACTTATTCATCAACTTTCAAATCTACTATACTCATAAAAAGATAAATCCTAGTTTTGGTTGGAGATAGTTTTTTAACTGGTTCTGAGAAATAGGTATTTTGGGGCAAATTTTTAATTTTCAGCAACAAGATAAGAAAAATGTTAAAAGAAGATAATATATAGCCATACTAATGATTGCAAGCTTGAAAGAGTGTTCTGCCCTGTTTAATGAGGTAACCTATGACTGATCAGTTATGTAGACAAGCAGAACTTAATTAAACATGTAGAACAAATGTGATTTAAAATAGCAACTAAAATCACTTTAGGTCTACAGCTATTTCAAAAGCACATTTAGATCCTGGAGTGGAAAAGAAATGGTATTACAAGAAAACCATGAAGCCATCACTGGGGAATTTTTTAAAATAGTGGAACAGTGTTTTACCTGGAAAAAAAAAAAAATGTAACGCAGCAGAAGCCCTAGGAGAGAATGTGTAACAGTCACCAAGGCTCCTTGAGACTAGAGAGTGGACTGCTTCAGGCTCCCTTAGTCAGCAGGAAAACAGGAGGAGAAGTAGAGCAATGAGAAAAACAGTGTGAAATAAATAAAAATTCAATTCTAAACTTCAAAGATGAGCAATGATAGATATACTTTAATGTAAGCACACTATTGCTCTGAGACTGAGAACGCTACATTCTATAGTATCAATAGAATGAATGGGGGGAATGTAGCTGGGTTGGTATGCACAAATGAGTTAAAAACCGCTCCAGAAACGCCCAATTAATGGTAGTGGAGCAGTGGGGCAGAAGATACAAGGATTCTTTGATACATCTTGGAACATTCTAAATATTCCAGAATTTAGAATGAAGACAAAACTGGTTTAACAAGTTTAACAAATTTAACAAATTTCTAAATAACACAAAGCTGGTTTTAGGATTGACTATAGTTAACAAAATATAAAATAAATTCAAAATAAAAAGATAATTTAAATAGGCTGGTTGGGCACCATTGAGCAAGACGAAATTTATATAGATAATGCTAATGTTTTGATTATATGAAAAATAGTACTACAATTTGTAATAGTACAGAGCAGAAGTCACATTACTTGGCAAGATTTTATGGGAAGTGGGGCCATCTTGGAATTTTTCCTGTTAACGTGTAACGATAGATGATACTGAAATTTTTAAATCCATCTCAGGCCGTATGAACAATTATTCTGGATCTTCGGAAGTTAGAGAATTCTCTTTTCTGGGCAGACCGTATATGAGTACTATGAGCAGTCCTACACAATCAATTTGTCAATTTGATGATACTGAAAACTTAGTACTTTGTCAGATGATGAAAGATCTTCAAAAATAAAGTGTTAGGGAAAATTTCATGGGACTATCAAACGGACTCATAAAATTAAAGTTTAAAAGGTCCGCAGAGAAGATCTAATCTAACCGTTTTAATTAAAGATGAGATCGTCTTAGATATTATGGTCAAAACTAGGAACAATATAAAAGATACACCTGACTTGACACAAGCAAACATTTCTAACATTTGGAACTCTAAACATGAAAAACTGAAACTGTTGACTTCATCTTTGTATCCTACCACTTTATGCATGATCAATAAATGCTTGCTGAAGTAATTAATTATGTGGGTTTTGAAATAACCAAATTATTAACTTCCCTAATACTACAATACACCAATGATAGGCCTCTTAGCTCTTAGACTTTTAATTTACTTTAGTGTTCTAATTAATGGTGAATATTTGGGGATATGTCAAAGAAAATTTTTGAAGCAAAATATCTTCTAAAAGTAGGAGAAACATTATTTATTTAACTGGAAATGAAGATGAAACTAGGACATGAACATTTTAGTATATTTATTATATTTCACAAAATTATACCTTAAAGTCTAATACAAGTACAATAGAATAAAAATGATTGTATATTTCAAGAAGTAAATGGTTTTATACTAGGTATTCCAACAGCTATAATAAAGTCATAGTATAATTCTTACTTAGTAACTTATTCTTTAATATCTAGAGTGAAAGAATCAAGTTATTCCTAGATGCTTTGTGCTTTAACAATGTTTGTCTCTTAAAGAAAAAAATTCAGAATTTGAAAGTGTCGTACTCTTTGAGAACTTTCAAAATCAGTGATCTGTAAAAAAAAACAATGTGAAATGCTATTTTGGAAAATGCTTTACACAGAATTTTTAACAGAAGTTAACATTTTAATTTCACATATTACATATTATAAATTTATGTTGTCAAGTTCATGACAGCTTTACACTGGATGTTATATTTGACTGAAATTTGACAGATGTACCTCATTTGCTGACTTGTCTGATCATTAAGAAATGAAAGCCAAGGTTCTGCTCTTAATAACAGGAATTTTTAAAAATGAAAGACCAATTAACCAAAACTGACTTACATTACTCTGAATCTTTTGGTTATTAACCTAAACTATTTCCCATATATATATATTTAACATCTTTATTGGAGTATAATTGCTTTCCAATGGTGTGTTAGTTTCTGCTTTATAAAAAAGTGAATCAGTTATACACATACATATGTCCCCATATCTCTTCCCTCTTGCATCTCCCTCCTTCCCACCCTCCGTATCCCACCCCTCTAGGTAGTCATAAAGCACTGAGCTGATCCCCCTGTGCTATGCGGCTGCTTCCCACTAGCTAACTATTTTACATTTGGTAGTGTATATATGTCCATGCCACTCTCTCACTTTGTCCCAGCTTAACCTTCCCCCTTCCCGTATGCTCAAGTCCATTCTCTAGTAGGTCTGCATCTTTATTCCCATCTTTCCCCTATGTTCTTCATGAACTTTTTTTGTTTTTTTTAGATTACATATATATGTGCTAGCATATGGTATTTGTTTTTCTCCTTCTGACTTACTTCACTCTGTATGACAGACTCTAGTTCCATCCACCTCACTACAAATAACTCAGTTTTGTTCCTTTTCATGGCTGAGTAATATTCCATTGTATATATGTGCCACATCTTCTTTATCCATTCATCTGTCGATGGACACTTAGTTTGCTTCCATGTCCTGTCTATTGTAAATAGAGCTGCAATGAACATTTTGGTACATGACTCTTTTTGAATTATGGTTTTCTTAGGGTATATGCCCAGTAGTGGGATTGCTGGGTGTTATGGTAGTTCTATTTGTAGTTTTTTAAGGAACCTCCATACAGTTCTCCATAGTGGCTGTATCAATTTACATTCCCACCAACAGTGCAAGAGGGTTCCCTCCAGCATTTATCGTTTGTAGATTTTTTGATGATGGCCATTCTGACTGGTGTGAGATGATATCTCATTGTAGTTTTGATTTTCATTTCTGTAATGATTAATGATGCTGAGCATTCTTTCATGTGCTTGTTGGCAAACTGTATATCTTCTTTGGAAAAATGTCCATTTAGGTCTTCTGCCCATTTTTGCATGGGTTGTTTGTTTGTTTAATATTGAGCTGCATGAGCTGCTTGTAAATTTTGGAGATTAATCCTTTGTCAGTTGCTTCATTTGCAAATATTTTCTCCCATTCTGAGGGTTGTCTTTTGGTCTTGTTTATGGTTTCCTTTGCTGTGCAAAAGCTTTTAAATTTCATTAGGTCCCATTTGTTTATTACAAAGAATAAACATTTCTCTAGGTGGTAGGTCAAAAAGGATCTTGCTGTGATTTATGTCATAGAGTGTTCTGCCTATGTTTTCCTCTAAGAGTTTGATGGTGTCTGGCCTTACATTTTGGTCTTTAATCCATTTTGAGTTTATTTTTGTGTATGGTGTTAGGGAGTGTTCTAATTTCCTTCTTTTACATGTAGCTGTCCAGTTTCCCCAGTACCTCTTATTGAAGAGGCTGTCTTTTCTCTACTGTATATTCTTGCCTCCTTTATCAAAGATAAGGTGACCATATGTGCATGGGTTTATCTCTGGGCTTTCTATCCTGTTCCATTGATCTATATTTCTGTTTCTGTGCCAGTACCATACTGTCTTGATTACTATAGTTGTGTAGTATAGTCTGAAGTCAGGGAGCCTGATTCCTCCAGCTCCGTTTTTCTTTCTCAATATTGCTTTGGCTATTCAGGGTCTTTTGTGTTTTCATACAAATTGTGATTTTTTTTGTTCTAGCTCTGTGAAAAATGCCAGTGGTAGTTTGATAGGGATTGCATTGAATCTGTAGATTGCTTTGGGTAGTATAGTCATTTTCACAATGTTGATTGATTCCAATCCAAAAACATGGTATATCTCTCCATCTATTTGTATCATCTTTAATTTCTTTCATCAATGTCTTATAATTTTCTGCATACAGGTCTTTTTTCTCCTTAGGTAGGTTTATTCCTAGATATTTTATTCTTTTTGTCACAATGGTAAATAGGAGTGTTTTCTTAATTTCACTTTCAGATTTTTCATCATTAGTGTATAGGAATGCAAGAGATTTCTGTTCCCATATGTTTTTAAAGTTTCTTTAATAGTCTTTCTCCCTTCATTTCTTTAATAAAATACATTGGGAATCACCATTTGAGCAAAACTTTTCTTAATAAGTATATCAACTCAAACAACTTTTCTTTTTCATGAGAATCACATGCTTATCATATTTGTGCAAGAAAAGCATCAACTTTTCATGTAAAACTACCAAAAGTGAGAGACAGTTGTGTTACTCATGAAAAATGTCATATAAATACTAGACTTAAAGCATATTGAGTCATGTGTAAATAATTACACAGATATGTACATGGATAAACAATACACATCTGAGTGTATATACATATCTTTTAAATACCATATAAGTTCCTATCAGAAATAAAATAGCACAAGAAATTATACCCATCTATTTGTGCCATTTCTATTACTATATAGGTTAGTATCAATCACTTGGAATTACAAATGCACCCTATTAGATGAATATTAATAACTGAATAGTGTAACTACAGAAAATTATTTTACATAAATAGATACATGCATATAATATATATACATATATATTTGGTTTTTAAACTTATAAGCATGTATCCTTAAAATAGGTAGTTGATGACAATCATGAAATAGTAAGGTAATCCAGCATATTTATTTAGGGATCACTAGACATTTTTTTGAGAAATTTTATATGGAGAATTTTTAAAATTGAAATTAAAGTTTTATCTATCAAAGATCAGTTAGCACTCATTAGAGGATATATCTAATATCACCTTCAGTCTTGTTTTAAAGTTGCTATTTTGATATAATTTCAAGCATTTTAATAGAGGACTCTACAAATATATATTCATAGGAGGCTATGAAAAAGAATATGGTTGGTTAATAATAATATACTTGCAATTTAAATGCTATTATAATTAATGTTTCCTCTTATTTATGATGAGAATATAAGCCTCTCCTTTTAACTCCATGTGAAAGATCACACACTTTTAAGTATGTATTGGCTTATACTATGAGATTTAGTTCATGATAGACATCAAGTTACTGCAACTAAGGGACAGATTTTAACTAAGTATCTCACATATTTCCCTTGATTATCTTATTTACATTATGCTTCCAGAGAAACATTTAGATATGGACAAAGCATTAAAACACTGGCAGTAAAATCTTGTGCCATTTTAGGTTGTTGGACTTTGAGAAAACATCCTTTCTTTACACCTCCTTCTCCTTCCTCTGTATGTTGCAGGAACATCCTCTTATAGATGCCAGATGCCTTCTCCTTGGAGGCAAATGAATTATGTTGTCTATACAGAACATGCATGTTTGATATTCTCTTAGGAATTTTTTTTTCTAGCCCTGAAGGACAAAAGAAGTACATATTTGTATGCTCTGTTCTATGCCACCAGAGTTCCTGCTGAATTTCTGTGCTTATGACCACTTGAAAGTAATGGTGAAAGATGAAATGTTTAAGAGAATAGTCTGCATCAGAAACCAACAGTTTCAAGCATTGATTTCCCCTCAACTTTTAAAAAATGTTCTTTCTCATAAAGTACAAAAATGCTTACCAGGATAAAAAATGAATAATTGTTGTAATAGTTTTTATGAATGGATCAGGAAAAAAAGCCTACATCTAGGCTTGTGATCACTATATTGTATGTTTGCTATTAGCTATGAAGCTTTGATTATGGTAGCTGTAGTCAATACTGAGTTTTCTGTGAAGTTTCTCTTCTTTAAGGTATTTGCTCTTTTATTATATAATCTAATCATATCTATGAAAACAAAGTTAATGTTGCACAGATCTACATTTTTCTAGCTTTAGTATCTAAATACTATAGCCTCAATACTGAACTTCATTGCGTATTGTATGGGGTCAGATAAACTCAAAATTTCAGGTAAGAGGGCTGAGGTATGAAAATAAAAACTTTGCCAAAATAAAAGTAGCTGTGTGCACAAGAAGGAAATCACGGTAAATATTAATAACCAGCATTTATCAAACTGTTATAAAATTAGTAATTTGTAGCTTTCTGTAGAATTCTGCCATCATATTAGAATTTTTTTTTGACATCTTTATTGGAGTATAGTTGCTTTACAATGGTGTGTTAGTTTCTGCTTTATAACAAAGTGAATCAGTTATACATATACATATGTTCCCATGTCTCTTCCCTCTTGCATCTCCCTCCCTCCCACCCTCCCTATCCCACCCCTCCAGGTGGTCACAAAGCACCGAGCTGATCTCCCTGTGCTATGAGGCTGCTTCCCACTAGCTATCTACCCTACGTTTGGTAGTGTATATATGTTCATGCCTCTCTCGCGCTTTGTCACAGCTTACCCTTCCCCCTCCCCATATCCTCAAGTCCATTCTCTAGTAGGTCTGTGTCTTTATTCCTGTCTTACACCTAGGTTCTTCATGACATTTTTTTTTCTTAAATTCCATATATATGTGTTAGCAGACGGTATTTGTCTTTCTCTTTTAAAGCTAGATATCTTGTTTCTAGAAAGTAAGGAGAAAATAAATTACAGTAAATAAATCACCCCCTTAGTTCCAAATTCAGTATACAAGAGTTAGAAGGCATTTTGTTTTCATGTAATCCATGTAATAGACTTTGAAACTAAGGTTCAAAAAGGTGAAGTGATTTATGCAAGGTTATACAATTTGGTAAGTGGTAGATTAAAGACAGAGAGTTAAGTAAGATTCCTTGAACTATTATAGTGTATTTTCTCCTTACTTTTATCCTCTGTATGTATTCTGTAGCTTTTGGTTTAGGGCAAAATTCTAGAAAAAAAACAGGACTTTTGTCTTCTTGAAGGTGTTATCCAGTATGGAAGAGTGGCACAGTGGTTGAGAGTCTGCCTGCCGATGCAGGGGACACGAGTTCGTGCCCCGGTCCGGGAAGATCCCACATGCCGCAGAGCGGCTGGGCCCGTGAGCCATGGCCGCTGCGCCTCCGCGTGCGGAGCCTGTGCTCCGCAACGGGAGAGGCCACAACAGTGAGAGGCCCACGTACCGCAAAAAAAAAAAAAAAAAAAAAAAACTTGACAATGATAAACTTAGGGGTTGTTATGGATGATAAGGAAAGAGGCAACATGAATGAAAGGATGAAAGAAAAAAATATTCAATTTTAAGATTATCCTACTCACTGGTATATAAATTTGACAGAACAGATAATGAAGGGATCACAATGAGTGGGGGAAAATCATTATTATGAGAGAAAACTTGCGAATTGCAGCTGTACATAATAACAAAGACATACATAACAAAACCCCTTTAAAATCCAGGTGGGACTTCAGACAATGATACTGGCATATTGTCAGCATTTTCAAAATCTTTCCTGTTACTCCAAATATAAAAGGTAAAACCAATAACAACAAAAAAAAGTTGGCAGTCCAAATTCTCTGGAGATTAAAGAGAAAACAACAGAGTAAAATGAAATGAATATGAAGAAGACTTTATCTAGTAGAAGTCATGTATCAGTAAATGTTATACATTGCAATAGAGTGAAGTACAGGGAAGTACAGTCACTGAAATGTTTAGAGATGTACATCTACTACATTCCCTTGGCTGGGAATAGTTCACATCTTTATTTCACAAAAATATTATGCTGTTCTTAGCATAAAATGTATATAAAATTATTTTCCAAAAACAAAAACTAAGTCAAAATTTAATTCACTGCACTAACACTTTAATAGATATACTGACATTCTGACATGTTAAATATAGATAAATTGAGTCCAAATTTATAAACCAAATACTTATTTACCTGATGTCCTAGAATGAACATCTAGAAAGGTTTATTAAGAATCTCTCTTCCTGTAGAACAAATCTAATTAGACAGACATCAAACAATCCACATTGATCTCTCCCCTCTTGGATCTATCACAATAATAGCAGCATAGAGTTTACTATTTAATCTCTAATTAAAATCATGCAGACTTGGAACTTGAGGAATCTTTACAGAGTACCTACCCAGTCACCCAATGTATTACAACTGGAGACAGTAAGGCTGAAACTTTAAATGACTCTTGTGGATTCTGTAACTGGGCCTGTGAGTTAAGGTCTACCCTGTGTCCACAAGATGTACTCAAGAAACTCTAGTGCTGTGTAGTATGGCAAAAGGAATTTGGACAAAAATAAACATGCTTAATGGTTGAATAATTTTGGAAAACTGAATTAAACAAATTTTCAAACAAATTTGTTGGGCCAAAGAAGCTTTAATTTAATAGATATATATCAATAGGTATGTGGGAAAATTATGCTATTTTGAGTTTGTCTTTTCTAGTTACAACATAAGAATCTTTTAAGTGAGGACTATGCATTCCCCATAAAACCTGGTAAAGTGCATCTTAAATATGTTTAAGGTTCATTTATCTATTATTAAGCATGTAACCCGTGATACAAATGAACCAGAGGTACGGGTGTTTAAAAAGTAAAGAATAAAATGTCACACAGTTTCTTTGTGAACCTACCAGACAAATAATATGACCCATCCAAGTTAACCCAGGAATGTGACTATCTAATTCCAAATATTTGGACCACACCATAAGATATATATTTGAAGAAAGGCCCTGCTTAAGACCATTTTCCCTCAATATCCTGGAGCTCCAACAATGTGCTTTTGGAAAGATTGCAGGGGCCAAATTTTGATATTTTATGCACATCTCTAGACTTTGACAAGAACACAAAGGAGTAAAATTACATCTTTCCTGTCAATTTACAAATAAAATATTTTAAACAATTATTTTGAAAACCACATGTAGTTTATAAAGATATCAATACCAATCCATTGAGTATGTTTCCATATTCTATAAGTTATCCACTGAGAAAGAATAAAAACATTTGAACCAAATTCAGAAGAAATGAATGTCAAGATATTGTTATCTACCAAGTCCGGAATTCAGACAAATGGCCCTTTAAGAGTCTGGCACTTATTAATGCCTAATTTATGTTGGAAGTTAATCTACTTTTAAAAACATTCTCCTATGAGTACTGGCACCTCAATTTTTTTTTTAACAGCAAACAAGTAGCTATTATACATTCAGAAAAACACACTTGATAAAGAAGTTAATGTGGCATTGTCACCTTGTAGCACTAGGGACAGTCTTATCATTTAAATATATCTTTGAGCAAAAGCATAAAGTTCTGAAAGTCAAACTATAATCCCCTGGAAGAAAAGTCAGTGATTGTGCATAATATATGAGTTTCACAATAAAATTATTTATCAATATTTGTTGAACTATTTGTCTTTGCTTTAAATTTTCCCAGCTGACATGGAAAGTTACCACAATTTTAAAGAAAATTCGGTGAAGCTATTGACCCATATTAGAAAGAAAATGTCTTTAAAATGTTTTATTTTCATTTTTCTTTTCTGTTATTTTACATTTTCTTAACAATAAACCATAGCAATGTTGATCTCTACCACCCTTCACTCCTGCTTTGTATATGGAGCTATGTAATTACACATATGTATATAAATGAATATACATTTATAAAATGGCTGGCCATCAGAAGGTCAATAACTAATTGCCTTGGCAGAACAGCATTACTAGGACAGGCCTTCCTTAACTCACTGTGTTGAACTCATTAAAAACTACTCCTTAAGTGATTATTATTGCATAGGTATAATGACTGGATAAGTCCCTAGAAGAAGCTTATTTATAAATGATTTCAAAATACATATATATATATATATATATATATATATTTTTTTTCCTATCCAAATTGGGAGAAAAAAATACAAATATACTCTAGTCTTCTCACTTTCCTACATTGTATCGGCTAAGCTGAGAAGTGTGAGTAAATGTAGGCCTCTGTTTTAACAAACTTGGCAGACATCAAATTTGCTTTTTTATACTTTAATTTCATTTTAAATGGAAACCTATTACACCAGTGTACAAATGGGGATATCACTTCCAGATTCATCTCAGGAACTGCCCTAGAAGCACCTCTCCTCCCACCTAGCTTTGCTAATTACCTTACCTTCAATCTTTTACCTGTCAGCCCTCCTGCAGGAAAGAACTCATTTATTTCCATCCTCCCCCAATCATCATCTCCTCTCCCAGCGCACTCACCCTCCCCAAGGAAAGTCGACTAACCACATTTTGAAAAACCTGTCAAAATTTTAAAATAATAACACTTTCACTCTCAGAGTATAGTGGATTAATGTAGATATTTGATATGCAGGGTTTTTTTTTACTTAAAAGTATTTGTAATGATCATAATAGCAATAGTTTTGGACTAGTGCTTGGAAACATTTTATGTAAACAAGTTTCTTCTAAATTTGATTCTTTGATTTTCCTTTTATAAATAGCTTACAAACCTCACATAACTTCTTTCTATTCCCTTTTGTTTGCTAATGTTATGTTTAATAGATGAAATTTATAATGGAATCATCATAAAACTTAACAGTTCGTGTGAAGATATATTTGCTTGTATGGTTGTGTCTTAACCTAAGCATCTTATTATCATAAAAGGATAAAATCCTGTTCCGTGTGTCAGCACCAGTGAAGTTGATGGTTACTGTGGTAGAAATATAGTGCTATGATTTATACAGTAGGAATCCTGGGCCTTTGAAATTTGTCCGGGAACATCCAGGAATGCAACAAATTTTAAATTGAGAGAGTAAGTAGATGTTAAGTGAAGAAGAGAGAAGAATGTGCCAGAAAGAAGGGAAAATTTGTGCAAAGTCCTGTTGTAACAAAAGACATGTACTTCACATAAAACAAAAATAAATAAATAAATAAAGCCTGAAAGAAGTGTAGATTCCAAGGTGGAGAGTTACAAAGGCAAATTTGAAGCAGTAAGGAGACATCAGAATATGCATAATGTTGTAAAATCTAGATTAATTTTAAAGGCAAAAGGAAACAATTAGAGAATTTCCAGCAGTGGAATGACATGATAAATACTATAGCTATCTGTATTTATAGAATGAATTTTAAGTGATGGTTGTGGAAGAGAAAGGATTTGGAATCAAGGCGATCAAACTGTTGGAATAATCTGTGCAAGGGTGAGGGGTTCACACTCAGAAAAAAAAAGAAGCTGAGTCACAAGATTAAAATGCCAAATTAATAGGGCTAAGCTGATATGCAATAGTAAAGTTCTGTCCATAATCACCTGGATATCTAAAGCAATAATTCATACATTCATTCATTCACTCATCCATGTCTACTGGACATCTGCCAAATGATCAATGTCATGGATCAGTAGCAATGCAAGATGCTGAAGATGTTGTAGTGAACATTATACATATATAAAATTTCAAAATGTAGAAATTAGAAGAGGAGACAGACTTTTTTAGAAAGTAAAATTTACAAATTGTGATGAATGCTACAACAGAAATTAATTTTAATTAAGACCATTATCTCTTTTATAAAATTGTTTAAGAATCAATGTGCTGTACTGGAGAAAAGTTTTGGGAGTGTGAAAATGTACACAAAGAGGAGTAAAAGTAGCAAGAAAGTGTTTAGGTGTCAATAAACAGAACAGTGGCAGGAGAGGTAGAATAAAGAAGACAGATTCAAGATATATTTAAAAGGTAAGAGCAAAAATAACTAAAATTACTTTGGATGAAAAAAAAAGAGAAACATTAAAAATTAAAGAATCATTCCTAGGACTTTGACCTGGAAATGAGACCAAGCCATTTTTTGATACGGAGTAATTTTTAAAAAATATACTTGAAGTTTGAAACATTGTTGAGTTTTGGACATGGCAACACTGTGAGACATACAACAGTGGAGCTAAACTTGGTAGTTGAGCTAGTTTGAACTAGAAACCCAGATGATTCATTTATTTCAGACAGTTATTAGCCATCAGATCAATCACAAAACAATTACTAAAAGGCAAACATTTTGTCTACAAAAATGTCAGCAATTTTAGTTGTCTTTTCTCTAATTCATAAAATAGCTACATATTCCAACTATATAAAAAGATCAAAGCAACAATTCATCAAAAAATAGAAATAAGTATTCAAAGTAGTTAAAACCATGACAAGAGTAAAAGAAATAATGTAGCAGAGGACCATTCTCTAGGTTTCATTTTTCTAGAACTGACTCAGGGGTTTTGTTGACATAATATAATATTAAGGAGAAGAATCTGTAAAATAATTTTCTATATTGCATTAATAAATAGATGTCTCTAAAATAAATTATTACCCCTTTGGCTGCAATTTGTGCTCTACATCTAATAACTTATATAAGTCGGCTATTCTTCTTACACAGAAGAGGTCACAAAACCTGCTTACTAAAAATACATTGAGAATAAATGTTACACTTGTCATAGGTTTCATACAAGAAGCCATGCAAACTTAAGAATGAGTTTCTGCTATTTTTTTTATGCCTTTCCCCCTCCCAGATGTTGCCAAACTACAAAAATTTTTTTAACCACAGGGTGCATCGTTTGCATTATCTGGGGTAGCTACTTTATGAATCTACAAACAAAAGAGCAAAAGGGATTCTATTTAATAAATATTAAACATAATTTAAACAAAAAATTATTTCAAATGTTTAAAATGTTAAATTTAATTAAACTCAGATGAGATTTTGAAAATCTGGTCACATATACAACTATTTACTCAAATACCATAAGTTCTCTAGGATGAAGAGACATTGTTTTTTGAATTGATGTTTAAAGATTGTTCCCCATACTCATTATGAAACTCGGTGGCTGAAGCAAAAAATATAATCAGATATTTTCAAGTAAAAAATTTAGAAATGTATTATAATGCTATTTCCAAGATAAATATTGATATGTGACATTTCGTATTGTTCAGATATTCCTGGAACAATTTTTTTAAAGAATTTTCAGCAAATATTTGTCTATTTAAATCACTGAAACTTTACAGATATATAGAAAACTTAGTTCAGCAGAATTTATGATAAATATATTATAATACATAAATACAAAAGCAATTTAACATTTATATTTTAAAACAGTTTGGAATTTGAAGTTATATTTTACTTTCAGTACATTCAGACTGTTGAGAACTGTGTTTACCTTCATGATAGCTCTCAATATTTGAAATATTTGAAATGTTTTCTGCATGATAATTCTTACCTATAACGAGTTATTATTACGCTCCTGTTTTGTATATAACATATAGTCCCAAACTACAGATGTTTGCTATAAAGCTACAGGATTTCTTCACAAATTATGTATAACTAGATTAGTTAGCTGCCGTTGAAGATCTTTCCAGATTTGCACTTGAAGGATTTCTGCCCTCAGACATTCCTGGTGAATTTGAAAAGTCATTGAAGTTTTGACCATTTCTCATGCCCCTGTGATTCCCCAAAAACGAATTATATTTTTCATTCATTGATGCTTTTAGACTAATGATTTAAAACAGTGTGTATAGGAACAATCTATAGATTTAACAGAGATGCTGTTTGATCAGGTCAGTTTTGTATCCATGCATTCTGTATTTTAACAAGCACCCCAGGTTAATTTACTCCTGGGTGATCCTCATTCACACTTTAGAAATACTGCCCCACCATTCTATGTGTATGGAACAATGGAAAGAGTGCTCTTTGGTTGGTGAGCATAGAATTTACTAGGGTTGAAAGCAGATATTGGAGAAATCAAATATGCTAATAGACTAACAAAATTTTTTTTGTATCTTTTTGTTTTTATTATTAGTGAATAGAAAAGTCCACTATTAATTTATGACACTAATATTCCCTAGTAAAGCAAAAACAAGGACAAACCAAAACAAAAACTAAGAAACATTTCCATAAGAATTCACTTCTGTAAATGATCACTGTCCATTTCAATACTTAATTGGAATTATCATATCTAACATTGCATAATTACCAGATTGAGAAATGAATTTGAAAAGTGTAATTTATATAGGCATCTTACAATTAGCTCACATAAAATGAACATATACATTGTGACTATTTTTAATATTCACATAATTTGTCATAATAAAAAATAAAACAGTATTTTTTAAATCAATTCAGAAAAAAATTTACATAAACTCATATACCTAAACTATGAGAGCTGTTTTGTATATAAACCTACTAGATATAAGCTCCTCTCATGTTCAATTTAAATATCAAACTAATACATGCCTGGAAATAAATTTGGGGTTAAACTAAAAGAAGGCTAAAATGTTAGCATTTAGCAATGCTGAACCAGTTCACAGGACTAAAATGCACTGATAAATAACAGTTACACGGAAATCCAGAGAAATTTCCTGTTCCAGCCAATAGAGATGTGGAAGGAAAGAGAAATTCAATTTGCTTGGCACATCAACATTTCAATGTGGAAAAAGGAACATTTTTCAGTATATGAAGATAAACATAGTACAAATAGAAAAGAACTGTGGGTGAGAACAACTCATGCTGTCCTATTTTACTCTGTTTTCTTTAGGGGATTAAAATTTCAAACCTCAAGCTTGTTTTCAGTACGGACAGTCTGGAGGCCTAAAAGTAAATAAATGTACCCTAATTAAGACAAAAAATGTTCTAGTTAAATGGTAGAAATACTACTGTTCATTCCTCAGACCTGAAATATTATTTTCTAAGAATCAAAATAGAAACCCCTCTGACCAGGTTTAATCCTCTGATATAAATTTAATTATAATTTATTGAAAATCATTTATATGAGTCAAAAGTTCAGTTGATAATGAACTTTTGGACTAAACTGCTGAACTTGGACACAATTTGGTGGAAAACAGGCACTGAGGAAAGAATTTAAATGACTTGGATGTGAGGAATGAAGCACTGTATCAAGTTCTTAAATGCTCAAATTACTTCATTGTAGTTCTGTTGCAAAATATTCAAGACAGAAGAATGTGACAGTTTTCTAGGGGATCAAGACTGGAGGAGATAATTTAATGCCAAAATTTACTAAAACATATTCTTTAACATTAAAAAAATTCACGCTTAGAGAATTAACCACATTTTTAAAGTCCAAAATTCTGCCTCATCATCAGATTTCTTCAACAACCTCCATGAGGTCAATAGATCAGATTAGGCAGAGGATTGCTTAACTATAGCTCAGTAAAGTTTCATTAATAATAATTAAAAATAATTATGCAGAAAATAATTTAAGACTGATGTTTCAGATAGTCTAGAGCTCTATATTATAAATCATCATTTGAAGTCAACAAATTCTCATCTATTGACGTTTCCTCAGTTGTCTTATACATCTCCCATGCTTACAAAATACTTTTGATAATGATTGCTCTAGGATAAAATGCTATGGAAGCACACATTCAATGCCAGTTGAGAGCACCAATTAAAAACTTCCTAATCATGAAATTGTCAATAGAGAGAATAATCATCTGTCATCACTTATTAAACAAAGAGATGTCGTATAATGCAGCCCTATCTTTCTTTATGAAGGAGATTTTTATGTCAAATCAGTATGTGTTAGTTTTGATTAATACTACATGCTTGCTATGCCAGCATAAGGTTATTCAATTCTGACTATGTGAGCCTTAGCTATAATCTTGAAATCCTTTTTTCCTCTTTCTGTTTATTTGATCCAAATAAAGACATGTACGCAGTTGTTTTCAGGAACGTATTAATTAGGATCAGTTATTTTGCTCTTACTCTTCTGACTCTGAGGGTATTACCATATCCGCCAATGTAAATAAATGATGGTTTCAGACAAACTTCATTAATGATATCATAAAAAGTAGTTTTTTAGACTCTTGCAAGCCTTGCATGCTTTTTTAATTTTGCTAGTGATAAATACTATGTTTAACAGATTATCACACCAAAATGCAGTTGGTGTTTACCCACAGTTTTAAAATTTGTACAGTTGATACTCTAAAGGATTTTACAATTAAAGATTTACAAAGGTTTTAATTTTTAGATTACTTGTGCCCCAGCTGGTTTTAAGACTTGAGCCACCACATTCCATGTGAGGAAAGTGGCAGGAAGAGATATGAATTCAGTAGTTGATCCAGCAAGCAGAATTAATCAATTGAAAAAATATATAAAATTTATAGACAGAGCTGTCAGAATGGAATAGTAGGTAGTAATACCTTCACTCAGGAGTAGACAACAAATTGTCCAACCTATCTTGTCCTCAGCCTTCTGATTCATTATGGAATAATCATCATTTAATAAACAAATATTTACAGAACACCATGATGTGCAGTGAAGATGTAAAAGGAATGAGACACAGTCTCTGCAGTCAAACAGGCATTAACAGTAAATACAATAAGTGCTATTGCAAAAATATGTAGAAAATGGTAAGAAAACTTTGAAAACATTAAAGAGTCTAGCTGCTATTTCTGTTTTGGCTTCCCTATAGAATATATAAGAATGTATGAGGAGGTGATATTAGGCAGAGACTTAGAATTTTTCCCAACTCAGTATGAACATGTGCGCACTCAAAAAATGGTCACAAAAATATGTAAAACTTCTCAATTACCAAGAGAAATAAAAATGATTTATCTTAAAAAAAAAAAAAGAACTATCCCGAATTAAACGGCTATACCAGAGTAATGTCTCCAAAACAAAGACTACTTTATAATATTTGCTTTATTTATTAAAAGAATTCTTTGTGATAAAAATCTAAAATGAACTAATTGGGGTAAAAAGAAACTACCATTCCCAACTCTATAATCTCTGTGTACTGGTGATCCTAGAATATTAATAACTAATATTTATAAACCTCATTCAATTCTTTCTTGTTTGAAGTAAAATAATTATATTTGCTTATGATGATATAAATAGAATAACTTACGGTATAAGTAAGACTGTTACATAAGATTTGTTTACATGGGACCAAACATATCCAGATGGAAATAAGAAAAACTATAATTAATTAGAAATTTTTCTTATCCTATTCCAACTCTGTAACTATCTAGAAACATGTGGAAGTCTGGCATCATGTAGTTAAGCCCTTGAGAGAGTCAGTAAACTACTCACTGACCTTTCTGTTAACTGAGATTCATGGACTCAAGGATCATCTTTTAGATCTTACAAAAAGGATTACCTTTTTCTGCTGTCATCAGAAGTTTTTGACCTTTCTGTTTCTTGCCTCAAGAAACTGCTCTAGAATTCCAATTTTATCGTAATATTTTCATGTACAAGACACAAAACTTGTTTTTTTTGTGTGTTTTTTTTTTAACTGAAGCATCATCCCTCTACTGGTTTGCAACATTTTGCACTTTTGTGATTCTGAGAAAACTGGACACAAACATTTAGTATCCTCTAATGCAACCTAAAATTTGCTATAAAGGCAGATACCCACACCAGATTAAAAGTGTTAATAAAGATCTGACTTTAGATGAAATGCAGAATAAATATATTTTTAATAAAGTTTTTCCTTTATGTTTCAATATTTCATTAGGGGAAATGAATACATATTTTATTTAAAAGTAAATATTATTTAATGGACTGCACTAGAGAGCAAATGCCTACTGCTCTTTTCTGGAGAGACTTGGGTGGAAGGGATGGGGGATGGGAGAGGCTTGGAATTCATTCTGTGAGCACTTCTTTTGACTTTCTTTTGGACTTCTCACCAGAGTTCGTATTGAAAGATAGAATACCTTTGGCTTCCTGGAGAAAATAATATACATTAAAAAAATTAACATTTTATTTATTTTTTTCTCTATGAGCTACTTCTGGAATAGAAGGCCCATTCTTGAGAATTTTTAATAGCAACATGTAGCATCCCATCTTAAGATTTTTCTTATTTGGTACTGTGCTGGAATTTTTCCTCATTAATTTAAAAGTTTCATTAAAATTTAGTAAAAGACATCAGAACCCTCTTTTTAAGTGTTCTGTGTGGAAAAAAAAGAAAGGTTTTGCTCTTGGACTTCCTTGTGATTTATGAAAAAATAAAATCCAAGTCTAGACTGTCCCCATAATGATGATGCACAATTTTTAACCCTTGCTTCCAATCACCATGCCCACCTTGATATTCTACCCATGAACAATTGTACTTTGAATCTTCCCAAGGTGTTTGTGATGTGCTGCCCACAGGCAGACTGAAAAAAAAAAAAAAAAAAAAAAGGCAAGATTATAGAAGAAATAACTGGCATGAGCATGAGGTTGTTTGGGGAGTTAATTGCTGGTGCACTGAATATGCATGGGGGCCTACTTTGATACCTATGGCACCTACTCTACCAGTTTGTTTTAAGACTACAACACATAGATATGAAGAGAGTTCTGGAGAATACAAAGAAGGATGAAACAGTTAATGGAAGAAAAGAAAGATTTATAAAGAAAAAAGTTATTGAGAAATTATATGCAGCACAGGAGTATGTCTCCTCTACTACTAGTAGTTATTCCCTAAAAAGTTTCTGAAAATCTTGAGAATGGACCAAGGGAAACCTAATATAGCATAGATTAATCTGTCAAATACAAGCCACGTATATAATTTCAAAATTTCTAGTAGCCACATTTTAAAAATGAAAAAACAGGTGAACTTACTTTTTATTAACATATCTAACACAATCTATTAAAATGTCACCATTTCACCATGTGATCAATATGAAAGTTATGAATGAGATACTTTATAGTCCTAATATTTCACACTAAGTCTTTGAAATCTCAGCTTGGACTAGCCTCAGCTAAATTGCTCATGTGACTAATGGCCTCTGTATTGGAGAGTACAGGTTTAATATGTTCTTGTCCTAAAGTCCTTTTACTTTTTCCTAAGAAAACTATACAGAGGTGAGAGTTGAATACCAAAGGACCTTAAAATTAGGTGCCATTCACATATCTTAACGTGAAGAAAAGACTGTTCACTCTTTAAAAAACAAAAAGTTTTCTTTGGCTAAAGGCAAATTTTTGTGTAATCATTCCAGATAGTCTAAGAGAAAAATATAACAAAAATAACTTTGGTATACATAAAGAAAAACTTCTAAGGATTCTTTTGCTGTGTACATGGTTTTAAAAGCAAAAGCATGGATCATGCTATTAGCGTTGACTTGAAACTGTAGAAAAGCCTAAGGAAGTCAGAAAGCATTCAGCAGACCAGTCACAGAAAGAGAGATGCCTTTCACATCATGCAGCTTATTTCAAACCAAGGACTGACAATCTGCAAGAGTTGAAAACAGCAGGGCATATAATAATTGGGTACTTCATTGCATGCTAATGACTCAGTCAGTATATCAGTAAAAGTATTTAATGTGGGTAGAAATACAATCGATCATTATAGGTTTATTTTTTTATTGGGCTATTTCTTTCCATAGGAACTTAAATTCAGTGCTAACACCCTACTCTGTTTCTACATAATACATGTTGTGTCATTCTATGATACTGAAGCACATAAATTTGTGGAAGTTTGTATTTACATGCCTTTATTTTGCTTATGCAATACTGGATCCACAATATTTAGGGTAAAAAAAAAAAGATAGAAAAAAATAAGAAAGATTTTTTTTGTCTAAGTGTAACTTCTCTGGAAGTAGAGAAAAACATTTTGATTATTTTCGTATTGTTGGCTGAGTTCCCCAAAACTATATACTATAAAACACACCATAGGAGATTTTAAAGTAGGATATTCTTAACTGGATCTTCAGGAGCAAGAAAACAATGCACTTGATTAAGAACTGTCTCTCCGACGGGTGCAATCCCTTTATATTCAAGATCATATATGTAAAAGGAGAAAACAGCATTTCAAAAACAATTACAGTGTCTAAAATCCTTATCCAAGATTAGGTAAAAGAGATAGGAAAGGGAAATATAAGGTTTGTTACATGGAATAAATTCATTCTTAACGTTGCATTTTTTATTGAAATTGAATGAGAAATTCTCTGATAGCAAAGAGAAAAGTGAAGGATTGGGATTCCTTTTTCATCCTTTGGTCAACCATTTTTACCATCCTGATTTTACCCATTCTGGCTTTATCAAGGTCAAGATTGACACATACCAAGCATATGACAAATAAGCTTTCATATCTGGCATATCTGGCATGACAGACATATTTAATTTATATGTATGTACATATATATGTACATACATATAAATTTAAGAGATATGGAAACACAGATGTCTATAATCAACCAAATACAACATTCTCAAGGTTATAAAATGCTATTTAAAATGTGAAAACTACAACTTGGAAAATTTTTTGCATAAACATCTTTCTAAAAAATTCTTTAGGACATATGCAATTAGCTGGATTCCATTAAATAGCGTGTGTTTGAGGAAGGGGTAGGGAAGCTTTGTGTTTGCTGCCAACATTGTTACACATTTCCCCATCATCAAATATGCCTTTGTTCTTTCAGATTATGTTTTTCAGACTGTAATGTGACATGCTCTTGCTCAGGATTTTACTGGAAGATTACTCACTGCACCTGTGCAAAAAATCTCCTACCAGTGTTCCCTAAATTCTACACATCTGTAAGTAAACCTTCATTGTTATGTATTCAAGCACCCAGGCACCTTCATTGTTATGTATTCAAACACCCAGGCACCTAGTTATCGAGCCACTTATATATCACAGGTCAAAAATGTGTTGAGTTTTAGAAAAGTACAGTGATTTATGCCGTTAACTGAGAGGAAAAATAACTATGAAGAGCAAAGGGCTTTACATTTTTCAATCTGCAGTCACTGTTCTAAAGAAAGAGCGTGGCCTTTCAGAACAGTGAAATAACTTTGTCCTTCATAAGGAGTTGCATTATGTCCATGTATCTCAAAATATGTCCTGCGCATTGGGGTTCAGCAAGAATCATAACTACTTTGTGAAGTGTGCATGCAGTTTAATTTATCTTGCAAAAATATAAAACATGATATTCAATAAGGCCCTAAGCCAAGCATATATTAATCTATTCAATATTATTCCTCTCTTCCTCCTTACAGTGCTTTTTCTCTGCCTTGGATTCTTGAGAGTAACCTAGTTTCAAGATATTTAACATGAGATAAATATGGACCAAATGACAAAAGGCTTGGTTTTGATCTGAACTCGTCATTTACTAATTGGGCAAACTTGAGCAAAAATTTAACTTGCCTTTTTTTCCTTCCCTCCTGTATTAAATATGGATAATACATATGTTGCAATAAAATCTCAGAATTGTTATGAAGAATAATGAGGTGATATTTATGAAAGTTTTTGTGTGGTATTAACTCTCAAGAATCTATCACAACTGTTTTATTATGAAGGTGACAAATGCTTAGCAATGATATGCTGGTAACTGAATTATTTTTTGCTACATACTCAGGTTCCCTTTTGTTTTATATTTGAAAAACTCCTTGTTGATATCCAAACAGATCTGCATCACAGACAATGGTACATACTCTGTTGTAATCATCCCACATGTAAGCATTTCTTTGTAAGCACAGGGGAGAAACTGGCCTCTCTCATCCCCAAAACCTGAGTAGAGCTATTAGACAGAAGCTAAGGAACTGGAAATAGGCTGGAATCAGGCTCTCCTCCACTTTATACCCCTAGTGGGGTACTACTTACCTTCCCGTCTTAGTCTGTTGGGACTGTTATAACAAAATACCATAAACTGAGGGGCTTTTAAACAACAGAAATTTATTTCTCACAGTTCTGGGGGCTGGGACTTAAAGATCATGGCCTTGAAGATTCTGTGTGGGGGAGCTCACACTTCCTCCCTGGTAGCCATTTGCTCTGTAACCTCACATGGTGGGAGGGGCAAGGGAACTTTCTCAGGCCTCTTTTACAAGGGCATTAATCTCATTCATGAGGGCTCCACCCTCATGACCTAATCACTTCCCAAAGGCCTGCCTCCTAATACCATCACCTTGAAGGTTAGCATTTCAATACATGAATTTTGGGGCACACAGACATTCAGAATGTAGCACTTCCCAAATACAAAAGGAATCACCGAGATGATTAAACCTGGAAAGATACTTCACAAGCTTATTTTCTAAGTAGAAGTTAAAGAAAATTATTATCCACAAAATATAGAAAAACTCTCCTGTCTCATATATATATATATTTAAAAGACACAGCCCAAATCAAAATGTAATCACAGAGTGGAAGACATTACCAAATATTATGTTCCTACTGGGTGTTATGCACTGTGAATGGGGCCTTACATGGGGTAAATCACAGTTTTAGACATGAGTTAACTGGGTACAGGGAAGTTCTGAAATTTGCCTGTGGTCAGATAGCAGGTAAATAGCTGGCTGATGACACTTGCTCACATATGTCTGATGCAACAGCCACCGTCTTAACAGAAGAGTGAATAATTAGATATAAAATAAACCCAAAATAAAATGCAAAGCAATCAACATTATAAAGGTTTCCACCTATCATAATACATATTATATTGTAATTTTTAATGAAAGCAAAAAAAATCCTATAATGTATTTATTACCAGAATTATAGCGATATGTAGGTATCACTTGTAAAATAAAGTGTAGGTGGTGACTCAGACTCCTTAAACTCAGAAACCTTCAATTCTTCAGCATTAGGAAATATGTCTAACTTCTCTGTCCTATACATATAATATACAGACCCAGGTTTTATTTCAATCATTAGTTTTACTTATAAGAAGGGCAATATAAAGAATATTTTAGAAACATAAATATTATTTTCAAGTTAAAAATAAATTATTTTATGATAGTAATTTGTTTTGTGACAGTAACCCACTTCAAGATTTTTCAATATAGGACTAAAACACCTGGACAAAGAGTCATATAGGACAATGATAAGTCTATCTAAATTTAAGTAGCTACATCAGAAGGGAACAAGCCAGGGGTCATCTGATATTTTTTTAAACCATAATATACAATAAAAAATTTTTTTTTATTTACATGTGCCATCAGCATGAAAAGAGAGGATAAATGATGATTATGACATTTCAAAAATATTTATAATAGAGAAAGAAAACTGAGGTAACATTTAATTTATTAAGATTTTTATTTTGATATTTCCACTGAAAATTCGGAACTTAGAAATTGTTAATCTCCCTGATTATATGACATATACTGTCTCTGATGTATATGACAATTGAAACTATATCCTTTGTGTTGCTAGACTTGAAGATATTATTTAACATTTGTTGAATTCCTACTCCTCTTTGAGCACTTAAATCACTTTGGCACATCAGCTAAACAGAAAGAATATGTATTTTGCTAGGATCTTGACCAAGCATGAATCCATATTGTTTGCTAAAGTGACAACACAGTGAAATGTTCACATGAAATAGGAGTTAAGAGTCATGCAATAGAATTTCTAAAGGTAGCTATCTTCCTAACTATCTATAAATTGTAATGATTAGTTTTACCAGGTACAGAACAGATTATGGCATGAGGAAGTTTGCAGTTAACTGATGCATCTGGTTTTATATTTCATTTCCACATAATTAAAACTCCTTCCAAGATTTCAAAAAATGGTTGTTGCACATAAAATAGTATAATATATTCCTTAAAATTGCTTTATTTTATTAAATTATTTAAATCACAGATGATTTATATATTTAAATTTCAACTATTTCTTAGAAATATCTAGGTCTACGAAACTGGGGGGGTCAGAGTCAAGATGGCGGTGTGGGAAGACACCAAGTTAGCATCTCCCCACAACTAGGGCACCTGATGGCCACTGTTGGGGGACTGTGACACCCAAGGAGACAGGAGGAACCCCCAAGTGAACTGCTTGAGAGATCTTGGTTCACAGGCTGGGCATCGGACCGAAGCTCCTGCAGTGGGAGCTCCATGTCAGAACCACTGGACTAAAAGAGAACCTCAGACCCCAGGGGATATTCATCAGAGTGAGGTCTCATGGAGGTCTTCATCTCAGCACCAAGACCCAGCTCTACCCAAGAGCCTACAAACTCCAGTGTTGGAAGCCTCAGGCAAAACAACCAGTAAGACAGGAACATAATCCCACTTACAAAAAAAAAAATAATAAGACAGCAAAAAAATATGTCATAGATGAAGGAGAAAGGTAAAAACCTACAAGACCAAATAAATGAAGAGGAAAGAGGAAACCTACCTGAACAAGAATTCAGAGTAATGATAATAAGGATGATCCAGAATCTTGGAAATAGAATGGAGGCATGGATTGAGAAAATACAAGAAATGTTTAACAAAGATCTAGAAGAACTAAAGAACAAACAGAGATGAACAAAAAAATAACTGAAATGAAAAATAACATTAGAAGGAATGTTAGAAGGAATCAATAACAGAATAACTGAGGCAGAAGAACGAATAAGTGGGCTGAAAGACAAAATGGTGGAAATAACTGCCAAGGAGCAGAAAAAAGAATTAAACATTAAATGCACCAACATTTGAATTATATGGGTCCCAGAAGAAGAAGAGAAAAAGAAAAGGTCTCAGAAAATATTTGAAGAGATTATAGTCGAAAACTTCCCTAACATGGGAAAGAAAATGGTTACCCAAGTCCAGAAGCACAGAAAGTCCCATACAGGATAAACCCTAGGAAAAACACACCATGACACGTATTAATCAAACTAACAAAAATTAAATTCAAAGAAAAATATTAAAAGTAGCAAGGGGAAAAAAATTAACATACAAAGGAATCCCCATAAGGTAATCAGCTGATTTTTCAGCAGAAACTCTGCAGCCATAAGGGAGTAGCAGGATATACTTAAAGTGATGAAACAGAAAAACCTACAACCAAGATTACTCTACCTGGCAAGGATCTCATTCAGATTTGACAGAGAAATCAAAAGCTTTCCAGACAAGCAAAAGCTAAGAGAATTCAGCACCACCAAACCAACTTTACAACAAATACTAAAGAAACTTCTCTAGGTGGGAAACACAAGAGGAGAAAAAGACCCACAAAAACACACCCAAAACAACTAACAAAATGGTCATAGGAACATACATATCGATAATAACCTTGAACGTAAATGGATTAAATGCCCCAACCAAAAGACACAGACTGGCTGAATGGATACAAAAACAAGACCCATATATATGCTGTCTACAAGAGACCCACTTCAGACATAGGGACACATATAGATTGAAGGTTAAGGGATGGTAAAAAATATTCCATGCAAATGGAAATCAAAAGAAAGCTGGAGTAGCAATACTCATATCCGATAAAATAGACTTCAAAATAAAGACTGTAATAAGAGATAAGGAGGGACACTACATAATGGTCAAAGGATAAATCCAAGAAGAAGATATAACAATTATAAATGTTTATGCACCCAACAAAGGAGCACCTCAGTACATAAGGCAAATGCTAACAACCTTGAAAGGAGAAATCAACAGTAACACAATAATAGTAGGGGACTTTAACAACTCACTTACACCAATGCACAGATCATCTAAACAAAATAAATAAGGAAACAAATGACACAATAGACCAGACAGATTTAATTGACATTTATAGAACATTCCACCCAAAAGTGGCAGAATGCACTTTCTTCTCAAGTGCACATGGAACAATTACCAGGATAGATCACACCTTGGGTCACAAATCAAGCCTCAGAAAATTTAAGAAAGTTGAAATCGTATCAGGCATCTCTTCTGACCACAACAATATGAGACTGAAAATCAATTACAGGAAAAAAACTGTAAAACACACAAATACATGGAGGCTAAACAATGCACTACTAAATAACCAAGAGATCACTGAAGAAATCAAATAGGAAATAAAAATTACCTAGAGACAAATGACAATGAAAACACGATGATCCAAAACCTATGGGACACAGCAAAAGCAGTTCTAAGAGGGAAGTTTATAGCTATACAAGCCTACCTTAAGAAACAAGAAAAATCTCAAGTAAACAATCTAACCCTATACTTAAAACAACTACAGAGAGGAGCTTCAATATGGCGAAGGAGTAAGACGCAGAGGTCACCTTCCTCCACACAAATACATCAGAAATACATCTACATGTGGGACAACTCCTACAGAATACTTACTGAACACTAGCAGAAGATCTCAGACTTCCCAAAAAGCAAGAAAATCCCCACACACCTGGGTAGGGCAAAAGAAAAAATAAAAAACAGAGACAAAAGAACAGGGATGGGACCTGCAACAGTGGGAGGGAGCTGTGAAGGAGGAAAGGTTTCCAAACACTAGGAAGCCCCTTCACGGGAGGAGACTGTGGAGGGTGGAGGGGGGAAGTTTCAGAGCCACGGAGGAGAGTGCAGCAACAGGGTTGCAGAGGGCAAAGCGGAGAGATTCCCGCACAGAGGATCGGTGCCAACCAGCACTCACCAGCCCGAGAGGCTTGTCTACTCACCCGAAAGGATGGGCGGGGCTGGGAGCTGAGGCTTGGGTTTCGGTCAGATCCCAGGAGGAGGACTGGGGTTGGCGGCGTGAACACAGCCTGAAGGACGCTAGTGCCCCACAACTAGGCGGGAGAGAGTCCGGGAAAAAGTGTGCAGCTGCCGAAGAGGCAAGAGACTTTTTCTTGCCTCTCTGTTTCCTGGTGTGCGAGGAGAGGGGATTAAGAACACCGCTTAAAGGAGCTCCAGAGATGGGCGCGAGCAGCGGCTATCAGTGCGGACCTCAGAGACGGGCATGAGATGCTAAGGCTGCTGCTGAAGCCACCAAGAAGCCTGTGTGTAAGCACAGGTCACTATCCACACCTCTCCTCCAAGGAGCCTGTGCAGCTCGCTACTGCCAGGGTCCTGTGATCCAGGGACAACTTGCCCAGGAGAACGCATGGCACGCGTCAGGCTGGTGCAACAAAACGCCGGCCTCTGCCGCTGCAGGCTGGCCCCGCATCCGTACCCCTCCCTCCCTCTGGTCTGAGTGAGCCAGAGCCCCCAAATCAGCTGCTCCTTTAACACTGTCCTGTCTGAGCGAAGAACAGGTGTCCTTAAGCGACCTACACGCAAAGACGGGGCCAAATCCAAAACTGAACCTGGGGAGTTCTATGAACAAAGAAAAGAAAGGGAAATTTCTCCCAGCAGCCTCAGGAGCAGCAGATTAAATCTCCACAATCAACTTGATGTACCCTGCATCTGTGGAATACCTAAATAGACAACGATTCATCACAAATTGAGGAGGTGGACTTTGGGACAACGATATATATATATATTTTCCCCTTTTTCTCTTTTTGTGAGTGTGTACGCATATGCTTCTGTGTGTGATTTTATCTGTATAGCTTTGCTTTTACCATTTGTCCTAGGGTTCTGTCTGTCAGTTTTTTTCTTTTTTTTTAATTAAATTTTTTTTTCGTAATAATTATGTTGTATTTTTTATTTTAATAACTTTATTTTACTTTGTCTTCTTCTTTCTCTCTTTCTTTTCATCTCCCTTTCATTCTGAGCTGTGTGGAGGACAGGCTCTTGGTGCTCCAGCCAGGCGTCAGGGTTGTGCCAATGAGGTGGGAGAGTCAAGTTCAGTACACTGGTCCACAAGAGACCTCCCAGATCCACATAATATCAATCGGTGAAAATGTCCCAGAGATCTCCATCTCAACGTGAAGAGCCAGCTCCACACAGCGAACAGCAGGCTACAGTGAAACCCTATGCCAAACAACTAGCAAGACAGGAACACAGCCCCATCCATTAGTAGAGAGGCTGCCTAAAATCATAATAAGGCCACAGACACCGCAAAACATACCACAAGACGTGGACGTGCCCACCAGAACGACAAGATTTAGCCTCATCCACCAGAATACAGGCACTAGTCCCCTCCACCAGGAAGCTTACACCACCCACTGAACCAACTTTAGCCACTAGGGACAGACACCAAAAACAATGGAAACTACGAAACTGCAGCCTGCAAAAAGGAGACCCCAAACACAGTAAGTTAAGAAAAATGAGAAGACAGAGAAACACACAGCAGATGAAGGAGCAAGGTAAAAACCCACCAGACCTAACAAATGAAGAGGAAATAGGCAGTCTACCTGAAAAAGAATTCAGAATAATGATAGCAAAGATGATCCAAAATCTTGGAAATAGAATGGAGAAAATACAGGAAACGTTTAACAAGGACCTAGAAGAACTAAAGAGCAAACAAACAGAGATGAACAACACAATAAATGAAATTAAAAATTGTCTAGAAGGGATCAATAGCTGAATAGTGGAGGCAGAAGAACAGATAAGTGACCTGGAAGATAAAATAGTGGAAATAACTACTGAAGAGCAGAATAAAGAAAAAAGAATAAAAGGAATTGAGGAAACTCTCAGAGACCTCTGGGACAACATTAAAAGCACCCACATTCAAATTATAGGGGTCCCAGAAGAAGAAGAGAAAAAGAAAGGGACTGAGAAAATATTTGAAGTGATTATTGTTGAAAACTTCCCTAACATGGGAAAGGAAATAGTTAACCAAGTCCAGGAAGCACAGAGAGTCCCATACAGGGTAAATCCAAGGAGAAACATGCCAAGACACACATTAATCAAACTATCAATAATTAAATACAAAGAACAACTATTAAAAGCAGCAAGGGGAAAACAACAAGTAACACATAAGGGAATCCCCATAATTTTAACAGCTGATCTTTCAACAGAAACTCTGCAAGCCAGAAGGGAGTGGCAGGACATATTTAAAGTGATGAAGGAGCAAAACCTACAACGAATATTACTCTACCCAGCAAGGATCTCATTCATATTTGACGGAGAAATTAAAAGCTTTACAGACAAGCAAAACCTAAGAGAATACAGCACCATCAAACCACCTTTACAACAAATGCTAAAGGAACTTCTCCAGGCGGGAAATACAAGAGAAGGAAGAGACTTACAATAATAAACCCAAAACAATTGAGAAAATGTAATAGGAACATAAATATCAATGATTATCTTAAATATAAATGGATTAAATGCTCCAACCAAAACACATAGACTGGCTGAATGGATACAAAAACAAGACCCATATTTATGCTGTCTACAAGAGACCCACTTCAGACCTAGGGACACACACAGACTGAAAGTGAGGTGATGGAAAAAGATATTCCATGCCAATGGAAATCAAAACAAAGCTGGAGTAGCAATACTCATATCAGAAAAAATAGACTTTAAAAAAGGCTATTACCAGAGACAAAGAAGGACACTACATAATGATCAAGGGATCGATCCAAGAAGAAGATATAACAATTGTAAATATTTATGAACCCAACATAGGAGCACATCAATATTTAAGGCAAATACTAACAGACATAATAGGGGAAATTAACAGTAACACAATCATAGTAGGGGACGTTAACACCCCACTTTCACCAATGGACAGATCATCCAAAATTAAAATAAATAAGGAAACACAAGCTTTAACTGATACATTAAACAAGATGGACTTAATTGATATTTATAGGACAATCTATCCAAAAACAACAGAATACACATTCTTCTCATGTGCTCATGGAACACTCTCCAGGATAGATCATATCTTGGGTCACAATCAAGTCTTGGTAAAGTTAAGAAAATTGAAATCATATCAAGTACCTTTTCTGACCACAACGCTATGAGACTCGGTATCAATTACAGGAAAAGATCTGTAAAAAATACAAACACATGGAGGCTAAACAATATACTACTTAATAACCAAGAGATCAATGAAGTAATCAAAGGGAAATCAAAAAATACCTAGAAACAAATGACAATGAAAACACGGCAACCCAAAACCTATGGGATGCAGCAAAAGCAGTTCTAAGAGGGAAGTTTATAGCTATACAAGCCTACCTTAAGAAACAAGAAACAGGGGCTTCCCTCGTGGAACAGTGGTTGAGAGTCTGCCTGCCGATGCAGGGGACACGGGTTCGTGTCCCAGTCTGGGAAGATCCTACATGGCGCAGAGTGGCTGGGCCCGTGAGCCATGGCTGCTGAGCCTGCGCATCCGGAGCCTGTGCTTCGCAATGGGAGAGGCCACAACAGTGAGAGGCCCGCGTACCGCAAAAAAGAAAAAGAAACAGGAAACATCTCAAATAAACAACCTAACCTTACACCTAAAGCAATTAGAGAAAGAAGAACAAAAAAACCCCAAAGTTAGCAGAAGGAAAGAAATCATAAAGATCAGATCAGAAATAAATGAAAAAGAAATGAAGGAAAGGATAGCAAAGATCAATAAAACTAAAACCTGGTTCTTTGAGAAGATAAGCAAAATTGATAAAACATTAGCCAGACTTACCAACAAAAAAAGGGAGAAGACTCAAATCAACAGAATTAGAAATGAAAAAGGAGAACAACTGACACTGCAGAAATACAAAGGAGCAAGAGAGAATACTAAAGCAATTATATGCCAATATAATGGATACACTGGAAGAAATGGAAAATTTCTTAGAAATGCACAACCTTCTGAGAATGAACCAGGAAATAGAAAATATGAACAGACCAATCACAAGCACTGAAATTGAAACTGTGATGAAAAATCTTCCAACAAACAAAAGCCCAGGACCAGATGGCTTCACAGGCGAATTCTATCAAACATTTAGAGAAGAGCTAACACCTATCCTTCTCAAACTCTTCCAAAATATAGCAGAGGGAGGAACACACCCAAACTCATTCTACGAGGCCACCATCAACCTGATACCAAAATCAGACAAAGATGTCACAAAGAAAGAAAACTACAGGCCAGTATCACTGATGAACATAGACACAAAAATCTACAACAAAATACTAGCAAACAGAATCCAACAGCACATTAAAAGGATCATACACTATGATCAAGTGGGGTTTATCCCAGGAATGCAAGGATTCTTCAATATACTCAAATCAATCAACGTGATATACCATATTAAAAAACTGAAAGAGAAAAACCATATGATCATGTCAATAGATTCAGAGAAAGCTTTCAACAAAACTCAACACCTATTTCCAAAAGTAGGCATAGAGGGAACTTTCCTCAACATAATAAAGGCCATATATGACAAACCCACAGCCAACATCATCCTCAATGGTGAAAAACGGAAACCATTTCTACTAAGATCAGGAGGAAGACAAGCTTGCCTACTCTCACCACTATTATTCAACATAGTTTTGGAAGTCCTAGCCATGGCAGTCAGAGAAGAAAAAAATAAAAGGAATACAAATTGGAAAAGAAGAAAACTGTCACTGTTTGCAGTTGACATGATACTATACATAGAAAATCCTCAAGATGCCACCAGAAAACTAGTAGAACTAATCAATGAATTTGGTTAGGTTGCAGGATACAAAATTAATACACAGAAATCGCTTGCATTCCTATACATTTATGATGAGAAATCTGAAAGAGAAATGAAGGAAACACTCATTTACCACAACAATGAAAAGAATAAAATACCTAGGAATAAACCTGCCTAAGGAGGTAAAAGACTTGTACTCAGAACACTATAAAACACTGATGAAAGAAATCAAAGATGACATAAACAGATGGAGAAATATACCATGTTCTTGGAATGGAAGAATAAATATTGTGAAAATGACTATACTACCCAAAGCAATCTACAGATTCAGTGTAATCCCTATCAAACTACCAATGGCATTCTTCACAGAATTAGAACAAAATATTTTACAATTTGTAGGGAAACACAAAAGACCCCAAATAGTCAAAGAAATCTTGAGAAAGAAAAACAGAATTGAAGAAATCAGGCTCCCCGACTTCAAACTATACCACAAAGATACAGTAATCAAGACAATATGGTACTGGCAGAAAAACAGAAAAATAACTCAATGGTACAATATACGATGCCCAGAGATAAACCCACGCACATATGATCACCTAATTTACAACAAAGGAGGCAAGAACATACATTGGAGAGAGACAGCCTCTTCAATAAGTGATGCTGGGAAAACTGGACAGCTACATGTAAAAGAATGAAATTAGAACACTATTTAACACTATACACAAAAATAAACTAATAGATTAAAGATCTAAATGTAAGACCAGATACTATAAACCTCTTAGAGTAAAACATAGGAAAAACACTCTTTGACATAAACCACAGCAAGATCTTTTTTGACCCACCTCCTACAGTAATGGAAATAAAAACAAAAATAAACAAATGGGACTTAATTAAACTTAAAAGCTTTTGCAGAGCAAAGGAAAGCATAAACAAGACAAAAAGACAACCCTCATAATGGGAGAAAATATTTGTAAATGAAACAACAGACAAAGGATTCATCTCCACAATATACAAACAGTACGTGGAGCTCAATATCAAAAAAACCAATCCAATTAAGAATTGGGTGGGGGCTTTACTCCATTTTCTTAGTTACCAATAACACAACATAACCATTAAACAGAAATCCAGTGTGGTAAAATCAGATCACTTAAAACATTCCTTTTTTTATAGAGGTGGTTATAACAGCAATACTGCAAAATACTTTAACATTTCTGTGTTACTTTAGACACCCCAGAAATGCAGACTACCTAAAGTTTGTTGCCCTATGGCAAGAGTTAAAATGAAAGAAAGCCTTTTGACAGGAAAAACAAACAAGGTTGCAAATAGCATTAAGTGATGCCCTATATGCACTTGAACACGCCCAAGGAGAAAATGGCTATATCCTTCCCCAACAGATTGTAAAAGGCTCATTTTAAGAAAGAAAGAAATACTTCATTGCAGAGAACATCTATTCACTAGGCTCTTCTGAATGAAAGTTATGAGTGTAAAATTGGGAGACAGTTTCTGGGCTTTCTGCAGATAAGATATCTGC
Organism: Orcinus orca; assembly: GCF_937001465.1. NCBI lineage: Eukaryota > Metazoa > Chordata > Mammalia > Artiodactyla > Delphinidae > Orcinus > Orcinus orca. The sequence goes on from NC_064563.1 coordinate 111,344,271, forward strand.
ATATGAATGCTCTTTGTTTCAATGAATCCTGTAAAGCTTTACATTGATGATATCATGCTATAAAAGTGTCCTTACCCAGCTTTATATGTAATTATATACAAATGTTATAAAAGATGCTATGTTAATCCAAAATGGAACATCTTTTTTTGTTCTTCTCAGCTCTGAAAAGCTGGTGGGTGATCCCAAATCATAATGGCAACCTTATTGCTGTGGCAGGAACGAATAGTTTATTTGTATTAATGCCATGTAGTTTGATATGATTTGTTTTCTGAGATATCCAAAAAACACAAAGTAATTGTTATTGGTTGACTACTAAATATGGATTTTCTGTTCTTTCCCTTCCTCCAAGACAAGTTTTAAAAATAGGATCATTTAAAGGAAGTCAGGGGCACAAAGAGCTAAAAATGCTTAGAGGATAGCTACCAGGCATTTATCCCTTACTAAATGACTCTCTCTTACTAAGATCACTAGCAATGTTATTTTGAACCATATTTCCATACACATTCTCTTTGATGTACATAAATCCGCATTAAAGAATTAAACATTGAAATCAGTCAATGGAGCAAAAGTTGTAAAGGTAATTTGTTTTTTCTTGGTAGAGTTTGCGGGCACCAAACGTGAAGCCAAGATTTTACTTCTACACAACAGTGAAAACATATCATATGATATTAAAGTTTAACTGTGCTTTACTAAAGAACTTTTTATGTGTAATTTTGCTTACTATTAACACTCATCAGATAAGAAATTATTTTATTAACACAACTATAGCATAGCAATTGGCAAAAAAAATTTTTTTCACACAATTTTATACCAAAATTGAATTAAATATTTAATCTCATGCACGTTTATTTGAAGTCTACATTTTAAAATACACTTAAATGTATATATATTTTTTGAGTGAATTTAAAAAGAAATAATAACTATTTAATATATACCTGTAAAATAAATCAGTGAAGATTTTATAGTTTTGGTTTACAAATATATAGTCATCATCATTCAAAAGGAATCACCTGTGATAGAGTGACAGTGCACATGTAAAATGACAAGAACTAAACAATTTAGTACTTGAACATAACAGTTACGGGAGGCCTATATGAAAAAATAAGATATCTGGAAACAATATTGGTGTCCAAAAACAATTTTTTTTTTTTTTTTTGCGGTACGCGGGCCTCTCACTGTTGTGGCCTCTCCTGTTGCGGAGCACAGGCTCTGGACGCGCAGGCTCAGCGGCCATGGCTCACAGGCCCAGCCACTCCGTGGCATGTGGGATCTTCCCGGACCGGGGCACGAACCCGTGTCCCCTGTGGCGGCAGACGGACTCTCAACCACTGCGCCACCAGGGAATCCTCAAAAACAATTTTTTAATAGAGAAAAACTGACAGCATATCTCATAAGTATCTCTTACTACTAGATCCTTAGTCACCCTTTCCAATAAAAAAGTTTCTGTTATAATAAAATACTTCATAATACAGGAATATTGTGAAAGAACCTCAACTAGTAATCACTGAACACATGGAAACAATTTTGAAATTACTTCTGACCTTGGCCAGATGCAATGGATAACCGCTAGGTAAAGAGCTCTTGGATCTATTAAAGATGCTGAGATGTTGTATAGCTTCCATAAACAGAACCAATATTAAGAGGCTTACATTTGATTTCCCAAGGAGTTTTGATTGGTACATTCTAAATAAGACACATACCATATATTATAAAATTGTTGGTAAAATTAATACCTGTTTCAACAGGTTTTTTTTCTTTCTTTATTTATTTATTTTTTTTTTGCGGCACGCGGGCCTCTCACTGTTGTGGCCTCTCCCGTTACGGTGCACAGGCTCTGGAAGCGCAGGCTCAGCGGCCATGGCTCACGGGCCCAGCCGCTCCGCGGCATGTGGGATCTTCCCGGACCAGGGCACGAACCCATGTCCCCTGCATCGCAGGCGGACTCTCAACCACTGTGCCACCAGGGAAGCCCTTTCTTTCTTTTTTGTAGTTTGGTAAGTTTGGTAACTCAGTGACTAACATCAAATTTCCTCAGTTCAAATCCTGGCTACTAAAAAGAGGAAGAAGTCTTACACTACTCCCAAGAAGAGTAAAGCATTAAAAAAAAAAAAAAAAAAAAAAAAGACGTTAATTAACCTGGTTGTCCTGAAATACCACAAAGTGGATGAGAATGGCAAAATCAGTTGCCTTTATCAAGAGTACCCTTCAGAGGAATGTGGCGCTGGAGTTTTTGTGTCCTTTCACTTGAACAGACATTATTGTGGCAAACTTCAATGAAACAGAAGACAATTATGGGAACTAACAACAACAATAAAATCCTGTCTTCCTCACTAATGTGAGCAAGTTATTTAACTTCTTAGTGCCTCAACTTTCTCCTAAGCTACTTGAGGGGATAATAGTAGAATCTGCCCCATAGGATACATGTAAGGATTAAATGAGATAATGCATGGACAGCATCAGAAATGTACTTGCCACATAGTAACTAATTAAACATTTTTGAACCTTATAATCTTGACATTTTTTCATATATTTAAATAACTTTTAATATTAGCATAGTTTTAGATTTACAGCAAAGACCCCACAGAGAGTTCCATATGCCCTGTACCCACTTTCCCCAGTTGTTAACATTTTACATGACTGTAGTACCTTTGTCACAGCTAACAAATTCATACTGATATATTATTGGCTAAACTCCACATTTTACTCAGATTTCATTAGTTTTTCCCTAATGTCCTTTTTCTGTCCCAGGATCCCAGCTATGATATTACATTGAATGTAGTCATCATATAACCTTTTAACTAAGACTTCCTTTGTTTTAGAGCAGTTTAAGGTTTACAACAAAATTGAAAAAAAGGTAGAGATTTCTCATTTACTCCCTGCATCCACACAAGCCTAGAACCCCATTATCAACATCCCCCTGCACCAGACTGCTACATTTGTTATAATTGATGAGAACCTTGACTTTTTTTCTTAAAAGATATACCTTTTCGTATTTTTAAAAATTTTGGACATTAATTAATATATCCTGACTTCCCTGTTAAGCATTGCAATTATTATCATGGTAATTAAAGTCAATTCTAATATGATTTTTTTATGCAACTACATTTGACAATGCCTCTGTGTGGTTATCTGGTTGAATATATGGAAAAATACTGCTGGCATGTAATAAGCTCTCAATAGTTTAATAAATTTTAATTCAATAGTTGAGTTAAATTTTGAGATAATTAGCTTGCTATCCTTTAATATGACATTTTTCCCCAAGAAATAATGACTACTTTTGGTAAATAAGATTGACTTCCAAATGGCTTTAAATTCCTGACTTTAAGTATACTTTATGTATGTCGATGAGCCACACTTGGCTAAGTAATGGTAGTTTTACATTAAAAGGAACTCATCTAATTCCTTCTGTAATGAATACTAATATGTTAAATATTGTGGTTATTTAAAAAATTAAAACCTAAACAATATGGAAAAAGAATCTGAAAAAGAACAGATATATGTATATATATATATATATAACTGAATTAATTTGCTGTACACCCGAAACAAAAAGAACAGCAAACATAATACATGTAACAACAACAAATATACAATTGCCTTGACAATACTACATTATGTAAACATTTTTTTTTTGCCTCAAGTCCTTAACTTGGTTTACTATAGAGAGAAGATGGATCTGAGAGTCTTAGTATTTAAGAAATATCAAACTGCCTTATTTCTTGGGTTATGTCTGTTCTAAAATGAAAACCTACAGCTCTTTTGAACAGACTTAATGCAATGAATATTGCCAGCAATATAGGTGATGTTAATTATTAAATGGGCACTTCATTTTTTGATTAGTTTTCAGTAGTGCTAATGGAGATATTCTTTTAGTAAGGTCACTGTACATCTGTAAGAGAATTTAAAATATCAGCTAATGACTTTGGCCTTCTAATAATAAGCACTTTTTTTTTTTTTTTTTTTTTGCGGTACGCGGGCCTCTCACTGTTGTGGCCTCTCCCGTTGCAGAGCACAGGCTCCGGACGTGCAGGCTCAGCAGCCATGGCTCACGGGCCCAGCCGCTACGTGGCATGTGGGATCTTCCCACACAGGGGCACGAACCCGTGTCCCCTGCATCGGCAGGCGGACTCTCAACCACTGAGCCACCAGGGAAGCCTAATAAGCACTTTTTAAATCATTAAATTTGATTTAATCAATCATCTATTTTTCTCCATTGTCTTTTCAAGTACTGAACTTATCACCTTTTGTTTAAGAAAAGATAAGAGATGACTTTTCACTACTTTTTCTGTCAGTTTATATTATATTATGACTGAAAATTATAATTGAATGTATGTAAAACACATTATATATACATAAATATATACACATATATATGTATAAAGAAATAAATTATAAAATTGGAAATTGGTTCTTGTTTCTCACTCCTAAAGTTTTATACATTCTTATATTTACTATCAAATTAGGGAGACAATAAAACAACTAAGAACAAAACAAAGTGGGAATGTGAAGTAAATGTAACAGATACAAGTAAAAATGCTCTGATAATGTCCCTCCAATGAAGTTTATCTTTTCTGTCATGAATAATTTCTCCTAACCTCTGGAATCCTATTAAAATTTGTATGTCTTACAAATTTCCACATTCTGCCTTATATTACCATTTCAGACATTCCCTTCTTAACTAAAATCTCCCTAATTGCAGTTGTTTATTTTCACATTTTCCATGGCATACAGAACTCTATTTATAGAAGAAAATCTAAACCTACCAAGTTACATCATTTCCAGGCTTCGCTAAACTTCTATTGGTTCAAATTATGTTTTATGACCCCTTATGATATTAAAAAAATTTTCTTGGACCTGAGCACTAAATTAAACATATTTTAATGTATTTTACACCTATGTCTCTCAATAGGAGTTCTTCACCATCATAAGTTTCCTATTCATTGTCTCCAATATTGGCTATGCCAATTTCCTCTCATTTATTTATTCATTGTTTCCCCATTATGGGCTCTGCTTTTACTGTGTTCTCTGGAGTGCAGAGCCTTGCAAATATGTACAGCATCAGATTGCTTACTGAGCTATGCTAAATTGCATTTTACTCCCAGTGGATGGATTTATTCAAACTTTCTTGGAAGTGCTGTTTGAGAAGAATAGCTCTGAGTATGATTTTTAGAAACGGAATGAAATTCAGTGATGCCTGTTCTGTTTTCCTCATAATACAGAGGAGAAAAATCTCAGTCCTGGAATTGTGACTTGGCTTACCTAAGGATACATAACAACAGAGATGAGAACAGAGAGTAGGTCTCCTGGCTCTCTCTCCAGTGCTCTCTGACCCTCTCCTTTTCTCAGGGAACATTTAGTAGAGGAGAAATCTTGCTGACTTAAACAGAATATTATGAAGTAGGGCCCATTATCTGCCCCTCAGTTTGCAAATCCAAACTGTAGGAAGCCATTTAATTATTAATTCAACAAAATCTTACTGAACACCAATTATATGCCAAATACTGTTCTACCTGCTTGGTACATGTAATTAAAGAAAAGGAATAAAAATCCCCCATCATCTGGAAGCTTATATCCTATTTATGGGAAAAAAAAGAACATAAACAATCAACATTCTTTTAAAAGAGTAAATCATTTAGGATGTTGGCAAGAGATAAGTTTCAAGGAGAAAAGAATGAAAGCAAGATAAACATAGAGCTGCGGGAGCGATTTTTCCCTAGCAGGATCAGGGTAAACCCCACTAGAAGCCGAGATTTGAGCAAAGGTTGGAAGGATTTGTGGGAGTTAGCCATGTTGATTCTGGAGGAGAAGCACTGGAAACAGAGTGCAAAGGTCCCGGGTAGGGGACAATGTGAGAGCTGCAGGGAGGGAAAGGCAGCTGATGTGGCTGGAGAGAAGTAGGAAAGAGAGTAGTAGAAAATGAGGTCAGAGTGATAACCAGAGCTTTATCAAATAAAGCTACACTATGCAGTTTGGTAACCACTAGCCACATATAGCCACTTTGCACTTGAAATGTGCCTAATGCAACTTAGAAATTAAAATTTTACATAAATTTAATTAATTTATATCTGATATTAATAATTTATATTTAAAAACTGAAGCATTTGTCATTGTGGATGTAGATATAACTAGGAATTTATTTTGGTAGTCAATTCAGTTATTGGAAAAATTTTAAGTATATTTAAAGCATCGTGAGTGTGTGAATCTACTTTTTCAACTGGAAATTTTATGAACTCCAAGTAACGAGTAATCCTGTGTAAAACTTAGCATCCAAATTGGGAAGAGCTGTTAGGTGTAAAATAACCACTGGATTTCAAAGATGAGTATAAAAAAAGTAAAATAGGTAATTAACAATTTTCACTATTGATTATTTATTGAACTGGCATTTTAGATATACTGGTTTAAATAAAATAGAAATTAAATCATAAAATATATAAGCAAAAATTTTATCTGTTTATTAATGCAATTACTAGAAAATGTACAAGCACTTATATTTCTTATAGTCTATTGAACTGTGTTTCTTTTATTTCTTTTGAAAGCACATTAGGCCATTATAAGGAGGTTGGATTTGCTCTAGGTGAAATAGGGATCCATTGGAGGATTCCTAGCAAGAGAGTAATAAGAGCTATATTTTAGTTCTACTTTTTAATTATTTAATTATAACTATCATTTATATTCCTCATGTAAATTAATATTTAGATAGATCCATACCTTATGCATGTTGCAACACAAATAAAGCATAATTTGGTTAATTAGACAAGTGATTTATCTTTTTCCAATTATATTATTACCATTAGCTTTCATAAATTCATCTAAGCATGAAAGAGGATAGCCCACATAAATGTTGTAAATTATCACATTCTAACTTACTTTAGGTCTGGACAACACTAGCAAGTCGTGTGCACCATCTCCAGAAACAAAACTCAGAGTACCTTCAAGTCTTTATGCTAATTCCCAACTGATACATCAAGTAGCTCATCAAAAATGTCCATACAACTACCATATAATCTATCAATTCCACTTATGGGTATTTATTGGAAGAAAACAAAAACTCTAATTTGAAATAATATATGCACCCCCATGTTCATTGCAGCATTATTTACAATAGCCAAGATATGGAAACAACCTAACTGTCCCACAACAGAAGAATGGATATAGAAAATATGGTAGATGTATACAACAGAATATTGTTCAGCCATAAAGTAGAATGAGAGCTTGCCACTTGTGACAACATGGATGGACCTTGAGGGCATGATGCTGAGTGAAATAAGTCAGACAGAGAAAGATAAATATATGATCTCACTTATATATGTGGAATCTTAAAAAGCAAAAGTCATAGAATAGATACAAAGAGTAGATTGGTAGTTGCCAAAGGTAAGGGGTGTGGAGTGGATGAAATGGGTGAAGGGAGTCAAAAGGTACAAACTTTCTACTATAAAATAAGTCACCAGGATGTAATGTACAGCATGGCATTAGTTAATAATACTGTATTGCATATTTGAAGGTTTCCAAGGAAAAAGATCTTAAAAGTTCTCATCACAGGAAGAAAAAAATTCTGTAACTATATATTGTGATAGATGTTAACTAGACTTATGTGGTGATCTTTCCACAACATATACAAATACCAAATCATTATGTTGTACACATGAAACTAATATAATGTTGTATGTCAACTATACCTCAATTTAAAAAATACGTAATTGGAAAATGTCCATACATTTTACTTATTTTTGACTCAATGAGTGAGAGAAATTATTTTGGACACACTGCCACCAGTGCCTTAAATATTCTCTACACTAAAGCCATACTGGAATTAAGTTAGAGTCAAATATAGCCTAAAACTGAAAAAGAAAAAAATTATTTTAAATGTTTAATCAATGGAAAGCTGTAGTTTTTAAGCTTTCAATGATCTATAATATGATAATACTTACCAATGTCATACCCTGCAATGATTCAATAAGCAACATGCAAAATTAATCCCAAATAATTATATTCAGAAAAAAGAAACTGTAATTTTTAGACAATCATTCTAAGATTTGAAATGATAAAGAGATCCCTCTAAAGTAAATCTGTCAACAATTTAAATGTCCTTATCATAGAATTTCTAAATTTTTGCCTAAATTCAAATTTTTACACAGGTCTAGAAAGGAAAGGGGTATGTAGTTAACAGTTAGGAAAAGAGGCTATTTCTTTTAAATGTATTTCTGTTTTACAAAAATACATTTAGTGTATTTTTAACAAAACTACCATTAGTGTTAATGGGAGTTAAACACATAAATCCATTGTGCATCAACAGAAGAGCGGAAACTGTAATCTATAAAATGAATGAATTAAATCATTATGAGCAATTTTTTAGCACATGACCTCCTCTAAGTTCTATGAAGTATACAGTCTGACTTTTTGAAATGGCACTTAAAAAGATTTTACACTCTAATTGAACAGCCATTCACTAGGCTTATTTGTCACTTAGATCTCTCCTAATACCTGTGAAGTAGGGTTTTTAAAATAGGAGACTGGATGGTAAAAGCAGTAATTTCTCATCAGGGAATATTTAATAAGTGGAAGCTATTAGCCAACTAAAGGACACAAAATAGATTAATCTTTCAAAGATATGTCCTTTGGGGATTATAAATTGTTCAGTTTCCAGGGGGAAGAATCTTCTGGACAGTTATATAAAGATAGATTTACATTTAATATTTCTTCATAATACATGAGAAAAGACTATTTTAATTTTTTCATAATAATCATTAATTAAGATTATTTGAAAATAACCAGAGGTAAAAGTAAATTAAAAACTATCCAATTTGGGTAAAATTTACTTCTTATAGATCATGATATATTTTTGCTTGAGGATGATGTTATGAAAGCTAACTTTTTAGTACAGTATATTATTTTATTTTATAATATTTATATAATACTGTTATGATATAGAAGAAAATCTAATCCTATGCCCCCTGACTGTGGTTATAAAATATACAACCAGAAAATAAACTTATTAACAGAGCTATGGTTTCTAATTAAATATACCTCTTTGCTCCAAAAGATGGTCATATATCAACAACTTTTACAAAGAGTCATGCACAATACGTAACCAAGGAAAGTTGGATTCTTCTATTTATTTTGAGCTAAACTTAGAATCTAGGCTGAAATCACAGGTAATTCAAAAAGTTTTATCAATTATTTTGACTTAACTATCCATCCCCTTTTAAAAATTACATACTCTCATCATTCAAAGATCTTAAAAACAAGTGTACATGTGATTTTATATTTACCACAATGAAGTAAACTCAAGAACACCTGTCAGGTAATCTATTGAAAATATTTTAATGGATCCTTGAGGTTATATATTTTCAAGAGAATATAGAACTGAGTACAGGAATCCTGACATTGATAAAAATTGGGAGCACTACTGAAAAGTTACTAGATTTTTCCATTCCTTTATCATGGGTAAAATTGACTTTATAAGAAAATTTAGTAGCACAAAAATAACATGCTCTTCTCCAATTCATTTATAAGAACTCATCCTGACATCTTGTCTGGTACCTCAGGAAAATATTTTTCCTTGACTTTCCCTCCTCCCCATCCTTTTCTCCTTTTTTTCTCCCTCCCTCCCCTTTCATCAATACATCCATTTTCCTTCCTTCCTTCTTCTCTTACCCTGCCACATATACCTTATTTTTAGGGTTTTATGTCAATACATATGTTTTCTATTTTGTAAGCAAAAAACATTAAAAGTATTTTAATATTTATTAATTATTTAACATTGCTTATAGAGTGCTTACTCTATGCTAGTCACTGTACAAGATACTGGAAATATTTTAAAAAATACTAACAAATAGAAAACTTATGAAGTTGAACTAAAAGTGTCACATTTTATTTATCCATGGAGAAACTGAGGCACAGAGCTCCTAAATAGCTTGCTGAACATGACTATTAAGTGGAAGGGTCAGGATTAGAATCAAGGTCCTATGACTCAATCTATGTTGTTATTAACTATTATGTAATGGTGCTATCACAAGAAAACTTATAATAAGGAAATTGTCAAAATAAGCCAGCTGCAGGTTTATTTAGTCCAAGAATTGCTGGCAAATTTCCAGATGTTAGCTTTAAAGGACAGTTCTACTTCTACTTCTTTTGAAAACAAACGATTTATGATGCTGTGGTTCATATATCTATTCAAGACATTCTGAATTAAATTACATTTCCTTTCTAAACCACAACTTTTGAGTATTAGTCTTTGGCATTTACTATCAGTTGCAAGAAGTAATACACTTCATTTCTTTTTTTTACTTAACCGTACTTCATTTTACAGTTTAGGTTATAGTGAAAAAGACTGTTTCCTACTTGTACAGAAATAAAATTTAATTTGAAAACTGAAAACTTTAAAAAAGGTAATCTAGAATTTATTTTTCCTTGAGTTGAAGTGTTTAAAAGTTAACAGATGAAACTAATTTTCCCATTTTCTCTGGATAACCTAGAGAAATAGAATCTGGTCTTTCCATAAAAATAAATTTTTACGAAGTACAGTGATGCTGCATATTTTGGAAATTTGTGTTAAATGAATAAAAGAGAAATTCACATGAATTTTTCTCCAGTTTGTTCACATTTCACATTCAAACATTTGGACATACGTTGAAAAATCAATAATTTAGTCCACAGTATCTCCACATTTTGAGATAAAGGGCACTGCTTAGCTGGGGAAAGAAAAGAAGAGTGCCAGTAGATAAAATCAGATAGGGTGCATAATGAAAAATATAGTAAAATGTCAGTATTTAACATGCTCTTATCATTTATGTACAATAAAATACTTAAAAAAATTCTGCTTATCCAAAATGCAAAGTCAATAATTTTGAAATTAAACAGAAAACAATGGCTAACATATGATTGCATTAGAATACTAATATCAGAGGAGAATGAAATTACTAAACTTGCCCCCCAAAAAAGGTGATTGTAAAAACCCAAGTCCTAGCAAAAGCAATACAGCCCAGGTTATAGCAACCATAATCAAGTTTAGGATAATCACATAAGTTTATTCAGATAAACTCATACTCAAAAAAATTAAAATGGTACTAATGGTTATGTCATGTCTGGTCATTAAGAAAAATGATATGTAGCTCACACATTAGTAACCTTTTTACTCCTACACTTCACAGAGCCGTAATTCATCCTAGGTATGATTGATAGCCATTTCTTTGGAATAATTGATATTTATAGGTAGTAAATACAGAGCTAATTACAAATAGTGAAGATAAAAAATAAAAGCAAATATTCTAATTTAGGACTGATTTTCCAATTCTTGCCAAAAAATTATCATCAAAGGAAATTTTGGGTCTTGCTAGGAAAGCTTAAAACAAGTTAAAAAAAAATCCATGGTTAACTTGTACTTAAAAGAGGGTCTTGACTTCATTACACAAGATTTGGGTGAATTCACCATATCACATATTTATAATTATACATATACATTATGCAAAAGTATCTGTGTACTTCTTTGGCAAAAATGTGAATTTTTGGCAGACAGGAATTTTTAAAAAAATGAACAAATAAAACAAATGCAATGTCCTAAAATTGTAGGCAAATCACAAATGAATATAACTCCATAACAGTCAAGGGAACAAAGATTCAAGCTAAAACACTGAATTCTAAATCTATTGTCTCATTTTTTTTTCTCTCCTCCATTATTCTTCCCCATGGAGATCATCCAAGTTTTGCCCACAGTAATTCAGAAGCACTGGTCCTGAAATTGAGGGGAAAGGCATCAATGGGCATAATTGAGCCATTCATTCAGCTTTCCTTTGAGAGCATATTTGATTGGCATAATATAAAGATAGAATATACATTTAGAAATAGACTTAAAACTGTTTTAGAAATGGGGACTAAATGGTCCGTGAGATTGATGAGACAAAGATTCTATTACTCCAAATCACTGGTTTGAGTCTAGCTCACATGAAAGTGACTAATTCATTACCATAGGACAATCCTCAGAAAATAATGTGGTTAAGTTAAAGTCTCCATATGACGAGAACTTTCAACAAATGCTACTTACAAAAACAAAACTTAATTGAAGCATGTATTCTGAATCTTGTAGATGTTCTATTTTGAATATTCGTGATTAGGAAATCACTTTACTCTGAATTCTTGTACAAATGGTTCCTGAGCCTCCATTACATCAGAGATTGTGTGGACGATTATAGACAGGACTAAGTTAGATCACATAATGCCAGAGGAACTATTGGTGAGAAATATTCTCAATGTGTTTTCTGACTAAATAGGCAATTGGGATTATTTATTATTTCCTCAGTGTTCTAAGCCTAACTTTGTGTTTCAGTTTAAATTTCAATCTTGTAATCTAACTTAATGAATGGGGCTCTCCAAGCAATATGGACTGATCCTGTCCCTTACAAAGTTCCAGCTTTGTGTATCTGGAGTACAGTCCTGCTACTGCTGTCCTCTCCCAGTTCTTTCAGCTCGTAAGTGTGCATTTCCTGACCCTTGGTTTGAGAGATGATAAATGGATGTATGGTGGGATAGATTGACTGATGGATAGAAAAAGTGATGAAGATTAGCTTTGTTTTCTTTAGGGAGGGAATCAATGTATAAACAGATGTTCCCAAAACAATTTTTCCATCGTTAAAGTTGCCAGGAAAACTTTACAATTGAAGCCTTGCTCAATATCTAACCATGACAATGATTCTCTAAAGTATATTCTAAAAACAGTATGTAGGAAAAAAATATTTTACTTCTTTGAGCTTTTACAATGTTTTCCTTTGGGAGTTTGCTGACCTGATCCAACTATCCTCCCTCCACTCCACTCCCCAAACAAAAGAAAAATAAACACATTCACACACACATACACACACATCTGAGGGGGACACTTGGTAATAGTCCCTAAGCATGTCACAACACCTTGTGTAGAAAGATAGCCCACATAAATTTTATTTACTTCTCACTTTATTGAAAATTACAGTAACTGAATTTCTTAAGGAAAAAAACAATGAGTATTTCAAAAATAAAGGGCAGCTTAGATGAATTCTGTCCCCAGTGCAGAAACTGGTTTCCCTAGATGGAAAATAATTATTTGACACAAACACCTAAAAGAGATGGCAAATGAAAATGGAACTCCATTGACAAGCTTGCAGAGGCAAAACAAAAGAAAGAAGACTCTCTTGTGATTGGGCATTAATGATGCTTCCATAGAGGTAATAATAGTAAAATAAAATATAATGGCTCACATTGCTGCCAGATATCACACTGTTCCTACTTCTTTGGGTAAAACCACTAAGAGACTCCCTCTCTTTACATGTTTTTTCTCAAAAACAGAGAATCATGAATATATGCTATAAACTTCCAAGCATAAATGAAATAATAGTTCCTGTTAAAACTCCAACAAAAAATAGATTAAGAAGGCAATGTTTCACATTATAATCAAAAGCCAACAGTTTTTTGTTCCTCCCTGAAAAGTATCTTTGGACCCAGAATATTTAATACACATACAAACACACACATACACACATGCATGCACACACACATTAATTAGTACACATGGCTTTGAAACTGCTGTAGGCAATACTATAATATTAGTTGCACTTTCCTAAAAAGTGACACTTTTATAAAATATTTAATATCATAAGAACTCAGCAAACACTGTTAGGAAAATTCAGCCAAATAAATGCAATCAATGAATAAAATTTTAAAATATGTAAAAACCAGTATGTTAATTAAAAGGGGAATAGAGGGTTTGTAACCAAGAATTTTCTTAAGCTTACTTATATACTAACCTAAATTAAATGATTAATACCTTATCTTAAAAATACAAATAACACTAATACAGCACCATGAAATAAAAACATATCTTCCCACAGCACTTTAAGATCTCAAGGAAATGAGGGAAATAAGAGAAAACATGATATACAAAAAAGAACAAGTGTGAAATGATGTAAGAATAAGTGGCTTAGTCTGTAAAATAAGCCTCAAGTTGAATACAGGTTAGGAAGTTTACAGAGTATTTGCAAAGGGGATTTACCTTGAAAGCAGTACTAAGTATCAGTGAAAAAAAAATCAATAAACAAATTTATCCAACATAGCTTAACTGGACTGGGGTGAAAACCCTAGGCTGTAACTTTGAACTTTATATAAGGTTGATTTTCAGAAGGTACTGGAAGAGCCTGTACACAACAGTGCTGTAAAAATAATCTAGTGCAAAGTGAATTATAGGCTTGTTATCTTGAAGATGAGTAATACAAAGATAGTTACTACTACATTAAAATATTCAACGAGTCAACATATGGTAGGAAATCCCATAGATCATCTTAACTGTAAATAAAATATCAAGGAAACATTCCATCTAATGGAAAAAACAGATGATGTAAATAATGGTGAATTAAAAATTTTTAAGTTTTCATATTATTCTTTAAAAAAAATTTTGTAATAGTGTATTTGCTGATCACCAAACCCCACTGATGAAATGGAAGGGAGGAAACTACTAAGAAGAAATTGGATATGCCACCTTATTAGACATCACAAAGGAGATAACAATTAACTGGAATTTGAAGGGATAATGAGATTTCACCAGGGGAACAGTGAGGTAGTATGAGGTGAAAGAGTAGAACAGAAGGGGAAGAGGAGAAGGTGTTTTTTGCTGAGATGGCAATTCATACAGTAGGGAATGTAACAGCCTAGTGATGGCACATGCATATGTGTATCACTTTTGTGTGTGTGCATTGGAGGGAAGGGGTTTATTGTGTTTAAGAGGTGAGGTTGAAAAGATTGGTGATGCCAAGTTATAAAGGCAAAACATCTTTTAACAGTTTGAACCCCAAATAGTTTCCCAAAATGGTTGCATATCATATCACTTTGGGAATTTAAAAAAAAATACAAATTCCAGGGTTCTGTTCTGGCAGGGGCATCCATTAGTTTTGGTCCACCAAATGTCTAATGGTCAGCCAGCTTTGGGAGCAACTGCTACAGTTTATCAGCAATAGAAAGCCAGAAAAACTTTGGCCTGGTCTTTACCTGATTACTCTAATCTCCCACCTATGCTTCAGGGACAATGATTATCCCCTTACTGTCCAGCATTCAATAAGGGATGTTTAAGGCCACCTCTTCAGACCTTACTTCCCAGAGTACACTATCTGAAGTAGGTTGCCAGTGACTCCATGTATCCTTAGCTTTTTTTCTGTTTTTTTAAAGTTGTATTGTAGCATTTTAACCTGTTTACTTGTTCAATTATTTGTTTATTGTCTAGTCCCACCCCCACTCCATCCACATGTACATACTCAATTGATGCCTCCAAGAGAGCAAACATGACTGGTAGTGTTTAATGCTTATTTGCCCACCCCTTAGAATGCTGCATGGCATGGGAGTAGGCTCTTCATAAATTGTTGTTATGGTTTAAGGAAAATGTTATTTATTCTTTATATAAACCAAATCTGTACCAAAGTGAAGTTTTGCATCTACTTCTGTGGTAAACACAATTGAAGTTGATTGTTAAGCAAATAATTCCTTTGTGAAGATGGCCAGAATGGATTATATACATATTCTGTGGCCCAGGTTACCTGTTCATGAATAGAAGGATGAGCAACAGCACAACTATAGGGTCAGTTTTTAATCATTCAACATTTTCAGTCATTCAACATTCCCCCTCCCCCTAAAAAGAGGCAAGATCTAAATTTTATTTAGATCTTCAAATGCTTTGAAATTATTCTTTGGGAGGGCAAATGTTAATTATGAGCTTGATACCATTTATAAGCACTGTTAATAAATCAAGGAAGTTTAGAGTATGAAGGTACAGTTTAGATTTTCTGTTCAATCTATTTATTTTACAAATGTGAAATCCAAGGATCAGAAAGAAAAATGATTAAAAAAAGATTAACTGTTAATTAATAGTAATTAAATCTCAATTATCGAGAGCTAATTAATTTTAAAATGAAACAATATCAACCCAATATATTTTGAAATGAAATAGTCTAACTATAGATTAAAATTATAGTAATTTTAGGATATAAAATATAGTTTTAACTTGATTCCATTCATTAGATCTGTATGAAATATATTTAAAATCCCCAAATTAAAATTATTCAAAGAGAAGCATCAGATAAAATTATTTCAGATTACAACAATCATTGTACTATTTATTTCCATGATAAAGGTTTGCTAATTTGCAAATTAAAGGAAAATTAGTATTATCTATAAAAATGTATTGTTGTATAATAAATAAATATATTTTAAAGCTTCATGTCTTTAAAAATAAGAATAAGTTTCCTAATCTCCTTTTCATTATGGTCTATAGATAATGTGATATGTAAGTAGTATTTTGAAGTATTGTAAGTATATGTATATGTATACGTAAGTAGTATTTTACTACCCAGCTAGTAAAACACAATGCATCAGGCATACTGGTAAAGAGAAAATGTGCATATTGTCTATTAAACTCTGATAAAATAATCTTATTTAAACCAATGGAACTTGTATTCCACCTGGCTAGGAGAGTAGTCCTCAACTATTATTCAATCAGCCAACCTGGAAGAGAGAGGAATAAAACTATATAATGAAAGGGTCTAGTCTGAGCAATGAGCAATCAAACATATGTTATTGCCACAGTTCCTAAACACTCCCTACAAATGATCATTTCTCTAATGTTTCCTTAGGTAGGAAGCTGTTCGTTGTTCTCAAAGAACAATAGCCTTCCTCTTTGTGAACGAAGTGAGACCAAAAAAAAAAAAAAAAAGGCAAGATTAAGAAAAGTTGTGGCTATGATCACAAACCCTATGAAAATATGTATAGCACTATTTATCAACTACAAATTATAGTTCAGGGTAAAATATCTGAAAGTCTTATTATTTTGTATAAGATTCCATTTATCTTCATTAAACCATAAGTCCAAAAATAAAAATAATCCTATCAAGGAAAAGAATAGATGATCACAAGGGAAAAGTAGATCATTTGATCATTCTTGGGCAAAAACAAACAAAAAGAGAAAGAGTACCTATGTCAGAATCATGTAAACGGTCCATTTTAGAACATGTACTCTTCCAACATTCTTCTTCAAAGAATATCTCAAAATCTTAAACCTTACTGGTATGAAACAAGGTACTCTTTGGAGAATGAATGACAGCAGCAATATTAGTCCAACTCTATCTCATACAGGAAACAGAATGCATAACAATTGATACAAATTTGCTTCCTGGAGCAAGGTTAGTAAAGGCAAAGAAACTCTCTGAGAATTCCTTGGAGAAAAGAAGCAACCATACCCAAAACAATTGAACAGATTATGTCAACTATCCAAAGTAATCAGTTTTCCTTCAATAGCTATTTCTCTACACAGCACAAGACATAGAAAAGAATCAATAACTTGAAGAATGAAGTGTAGAAACCTTCTGGAGAGGGGACCTGAAATGTACTAAATGTATTTGTGGCAGAATTAATTCCAACACCCAGGAGGAAGCTGCTAATGTGTTAGAGTGAGCTGTCAAGTGAAACAGGAAATTTTTTCCATGCATTTTCTAATGAGTTTTAATACACCCCCAGTATTTATTTTAAGACATTCTGCTTGTCAAGGTGGAACTCCTGTTCTCATTTTCAGATAATTGACTAGTTTAAAAAAATCTTTATTCCATTTCAAAATATTAATAAAATAGTCCACTTCAAATACAATTCCCTTTGTCCCAAAGGTACCTGATTAATTTCTTTTTAAAGCCAACTAAAATAAGAGAGCCCACTGAAAGTTTGTACCATTATTAGTTCTCTTTTCTTTCATTCTAACCTGATTCAAATTTCATAACTTTATCTTGTTCTATGATCCAAATACTTGGATGTTTAAAAATATACAAGTTTAGTAGTCAGTAAGACTTTTTCATCTCATATGTGCCTTTGACTATGACATTTAGTACATGGCATTAGCTCTGTAATTCTAAAATATGCTGCATTTGCTGATTATCACACTAAAACCTTTTCTTTGATTTTGTTTCTTTGGGTCATCAGAGATTAAATTCGGAAAACATATATCCCCAGTTAGAGTGAATTTGACTTAAATCAAGACATTTAGAAAATCATTTAAATTATTAATCAGGAAGATTAAATTTCCATCAAAAGCTTACTGTAGTTTAATAGAAATATAATATGTTTCTATGACTCAGAGGTAAGTTAGCTTTACTTTAGAAGGTATGTAAGAAAATTTAAAGTTTGAATTTTGATTAATATCAAAGTTACATCAGAAAATTCAACATTATTTACTAGTATGATATTAAAGTTAATTGTAGTTTATGCTTGTAAATATATTTAGAGTTTAAATCACATTACCAAGAGATTCCTGGATACTGTGTTACTTATTCAAACTCCTCGCATTTATTCACTTATCAGAAGATTTAAAAAGTTGAGTTTTTAGAAACTTCAATTCCTAAATGAAGCTTCAATTTAAATCAATATAGTCTATAGTAACCAATAGTCCAACAGTAAACCAAATTAGAGCAAAAAAGAATATATATTTAAATAACTTCTATTTCTGATACTAGTTGTAGGTTGAAATTTAATTTTAAAATAATTCCACAATGAATACAAGTATAATTGTCATTGGGGATGAGAATTTTCTGAATTTTCATGTTATAGAAATCCTCCACAGTTGTCACATTTAACCTAAAGTTCTGAGTTCAGTATTCAAAAACTGAAAGAAAAATAAGAGAATGTCATATTTATATATTTTCAAAGCTTCAAATATTAAATTAGTGCATTTGTATCCTTTATAATTCATAATTTATTATCCCATTAAATCACTCTTCATGAGCTTTTAAATAATTAAGAACTTTTAAATGAAAATAAATAAAAATTACTTAAAAACTAAATAACAATTTCAAATTATTATTTACTTTTTATTAAGTATTTTCCCTTTATTTTAAATGGAATATTTCCTATTTATTTAAAATCACTTAGGATAAGCATACAGAAATGATTTTAAAAACACATGTTTAATTGCTGGTGATATTAAATAATGGCAAAAAAGGATTATGGGAAATTGTCAAACTGTTTTTAATTTATGTATTTTTTTGTTTGTTTGATTTGCTTAGGTCTGCAATGCTCTACCAAAAATAGTATTTTTGAGCTCTTTCTCCCCCAAATTAAAGATAAAATATTAAAACATAGTGTTGATTGTACAATATTTATTTTACAGTACTTTGAAAAAATTAGGATTTAGTTAAAATAGTAACAGACTATAAGTTTGGAAACAAGTTGTGTGTTGGGAGTATGGGTCTGGATCTGCCTACATGCATGTGTATGTGTGTGTGTGTGTAAGCTCTTAGTAATGGACTGGAATTTTCTACTCTACTCGAAAGGTGGTTGTTTTTTTTCTTATAGTGTGTTCTTAGGAAAAAAAAAATTCTACCAAAATATTTTTAACACTATTGTTATCACTTGTACTGTTAGATTCTGAAGTGAAGAAACTATGCAGCTAAGCAAATCAACAAAAAAATAAAATCAACAAACAAGCAATCAAAAAATATAACAAAAAATTTGTTGTTATTTTTCACAACTTCATCAAAGTGCCTGAGATGTAGGAGGTATTTGGACTGGAAGAATAAAGTAGTAAATGAAGCCCTCTCTAGTGACAATAATTAAAATTCTCCTTCATATTCAGTTAGCTTGTCCATGACCATCAACCATGACTTGTTCACAAGCTATAAGCTACTGCTACCCAGATATATCCTTGAATAGACCTAAAGGAAATAGACCAGGTAGGGATAATCTAAACTTGGTGAGATGTCTGTCCTGCTTTGTCTTTAATGACAAATGAATCACTTTTTAAGAAATGTATAAACTATATCCCATCTTTATTTAAATAATCAGATATTGACTGTGTATCTACTATTGCCAGTGGTATCATTACTATGAGGTTCTGGTATAATATATATTATTTGAGGTATATGCAGACTATTTATATGCATCTCTGACATGGATTGTAATGCTGAGGATAACTCTTTATAAAATGGCCTCCCTTGCATGGTCCATGACTAGAAATGACCATTTTAACCTCTTATTGATGGTAGTTTTTTTTTTTTTTTCATTAAAAGAGGAACTTTAAGAGTAAATACTATGCTGAAGGGATGTATTTTCTGGTAGAAATTACAGAGAATCCTTGGCAACTTGCGGCTTGGGGCGACCTTCTGTGCAGTCAGAAATGCTCCAATAATTTAGAGTCGTGCCTCCATGTGGGCAGTTCCTCCATAGCTGTTTGGCATCTGCAGATTCAAACATCCCCAGGGATGGGATCATGCAGAAGGTGGACCAGCTCAGTTCAAACCCTGTTGTTCAAGGGTCGAAAATACATCTCTAATATTGCTATGAAAGTCAGTGGGGAAGTATAATTTAACTTAGAAATATTAATTATTTATTTATTTTTGTGTGTGTGGTAAGCGGGCCTCTCACTGTTGTGGCCTCTCACGCTGCGGAGCACAGACTGCAGACGCACAGGCTCAGCGGCCATTGCTCACAGGCCCAGCCGCTCCGCGGCATGTGGGATAGTCCCAGACCGGGGCACGAACCTGTGTTCCCTGTATCGGCAGGTGGACTCTCAACCACTGTGCCACCAGGGAAGCCCAGAAATATTAATTTTTAAAGCAACATTTTGGGAACAAGAATCTGTCATTTTTAATAGTGATTCTTTGTTATCATTGTTACAGATGAATAGTTCTTCAGTAACTATTCTTAGCTCAGTAACTCTTTTTGTGCGTTCCTTGTTAGAAGTATTCTCATGTATTGCTATTTTGGATGGGACTATTTTTCTATTATGTTTTAACTGGTTGTTATTGATACAAAGTAACAGTATTGATTTGAGGATGTTGATCTTGAATCCATCCACCTTGATAGAGAAGATTCTCTTATTAATTGTAATAGTTTGTTCATTGATTCTCTTGGAACTTTGAGGCTATATCATCTGCAAATGGTGAATACTTTTTCTTCTCCTTTGTAATAGTTAAAACTTTTATATCTTTTATTGTATTCATGCATTAACTAGAGTGTCCAAAAAAAAAAAGTTGAATGATAGTAGCAATAGCACACTTGTATTGTTCAGGATGTAGTGGAATTTCCATTGTATTTCATGTTTAATTTGATGTTCTCATCACTCACAAAATTATTTATTATGATAAAATTATTTTTCCTAAGAGGCATTTTAATAGATATTCTTCAAATAATAAAATAAAATAATCCTTTATTTAACTTACAATTTTAGAATTACTTTTCTTAAAAATATTCTTACATTATGAAAAGAGATTCCAGTATTAAATAAAAATGAACATTGTTGGCTATCGCATAAAGGCTGGGATTTGTATCTCTGGTTTAAAATTTCAGCAAATAGGAATTACAAAAATGATGGCTACTTTTGATTATTGATTTGGATAAAAACATATAAGGTTTAAAATAAATGTTTTTAAACAAAATACTTTCATTACCACAAGATAACTCCAAAGTAAATTTATTCTTAATTTTTATGATTCGGACATATTTCAGGATGTTTTAAGCAGGAATAAAACCAATATTTATTTTTGGCACCAATAAAAGCCTGAGGAGTACAAATATGTATCATGCACATTGAATCTGGATCTCTGGGAGTGTGACACAGGAAATCCGAAAGACTGGAATAGAGAGTTACTGAAATTAAAGTATCTTAGTTAGATATGAAGGCAAAGAACTGACTTTTATCCCAGGCTCTCCTTTTAAATATATATTTATGGGTTCATAATTTATTTTCTATGGATGAGAATCAGCCTATCTAAAATAAGAGCTGAAACACATGATTCTATTTGTAATCAAATAGAGCTTTTATTTGATTTATTTTGTCCACTCCCTAATCTCTTATCATACTTTATCAATGAATTACAGTATTTAAGGAAAAAAATGACAAAAAATAAATTGTTCTCTATATCCTAAACCCATTTATCTTTGAAGATGAATCCAAAAGAATTTTTTAAAATGCAGTTTTTTAATTGTTTTTGATAGTTATCTTTAAATATTATATAAAAATACAAGTTAATAAAATTTAAGAATGGAATAAAATTCTAACTATACATATAAGATAGAAACAAGGATATTAATTTTAAAACCATTTTAACAACAATAAAAACCTTCGTTAATATGGACATATCAAAAGATCTCAAAATTGGGTGAGTATATGCAATTATGAGTAGATTCACATATGTGTGTGTATACATACATCCACATATCTCTGTACACTCATACAGTCACATGTGCACATATATATTAATGCCCCCCTTGTTTTCACTTCACTTTGGTCTAGGAAGATTCTCTTTATGTAACTACCTTTACTTTTTCTTCTGCTAAATCTGTAATAGATTTACAGTTCAATCACCTGAACAAACCATTTTGCACTTCATAAAATTTAAAACCAAATAATTACTTTACAAAGTTTACACACATGTGCATTGCACACCCACCCACACAGGAGAGATAGAGAGATACACAAAGATATAATATGATAATTACATTCAAAGTTTCTATGAGAATCATTTGCTGCACCAATTTAGGACTGAGTCCATCTAAATCTTAAGAGTCAGAAGGCTTTTGAAAAATGTCTAATATCTACGTTGGAAGAAAAATTCTCCAGTAAAAATACTATGAACAAAATACAAAAACTTCTGGAGAAAATTCAAATGTACTAAGAAAAACTGTACTGAAAAGCTCCACATTGAGGACACCTGCTAATCATCAGTCGTGTAGAAACAAGATGTGAATCATGCAAGAGAGGAGCTGATTTTATTCTTTGTTATTAGAAGGCACCAGTGGCCACAATATACAATATTAAAACTGTCTTATTCTAGCTTTTCTTTTGATCAAACTATGGTACATTTTCTGTCTTGCTTATTTGTAAATAAGCAACTGTATCCTGCTCAACTTTGAATATTTAAGTATGAGCAGTTATAAACATTGTAAGATATGTCAACAATGAAGAAAAAATCCAAACTGCAAATATGATTCTATATTTAAATAGTAACTAAAGAAAATATTTATAATATTAGAATATCCTAATAGAATCATTTAATTAATACTTTTTATAACTGTCATGATGCATATCCTAAATTTGTGTAAGATTGAAAATGGCATAAAACATTTTTAAATGAAGAACTGTAATAATACATAAACCAATAGGAAGATCCTATAACAACAAATCATTTCAAAGAGTGGTGCTTCTAATTAATAATTATCCTTAAATAACTTTTCCTGCTGTTGTTTAGAGGTTTGTTTTTTATCACTTAAAATATGTTGTTTGGATTTTACCAAGTATTGCCTTAAATTTGATGGGTGAGCATGTTTGTGCATAATAAGTATACCCACATATAAGTTGTTGGCAGGGCTTGAATTTCATGTTTAAGAAATCTGTCAATATATTCTTGTTCATTTATAGCATTTGCCAACAATGAATTCAAGAGCTTATCTTCTCCAGAGTCTCAACTGTAGTAGCATATTAGAATTACATAGAAGCTTTTAAAAACCTGATGCCCGCGAATTACCCCAGACCAATTTATTCTGAAACTCTGCAGATACGGCCTGGGCATGGATATTTTTAAACCTTCACAGGTGATTATACTGAGCAGTCATTATTTCAGACCACAGATCTATACATTTTATTTATGCCCTTCCCTCAGCAGCCAGCAGAAGTCAACTGATAATATCAAATAACTTAGAACCATAAATAGCTATTCTAGGATCAAGAACATTATCAGGTGAATATATTCAGTTTAAAAACTCTTGTAATTAGAGGCATATTTGATTTTCTGTTGGATTATCCTTAAGGATGTGAAAGCATTTTAAAATTAGTAACCCTTTATATAATGTGGATACCAATGTTATGAAGAACAGTGGGCATTCATATCTAAATGTAATGTCCTCCAAAGCATTATCAATAAATACACTTGTTCTATTTCACTACTTAGTTATAGAAGATGAAAAGTAATAAGAGCCAATTACTAATGACCTTTATGTATAAGGCACTATATAGGGGATATAGTACATATATTCTCTCATTTAATTCTCACAACAGCACCATAGATATATTGAGTACGAAAAATAAATTGCTTAGAGCCAAACAACTTTCTGTAAATGGCAGGCGTGTCTGAATCCAAAACTCGTTATCTTTAACCTTAACGCCCTTTCCTACTTATATCCATGAAACCCTTGTAATATCAAGATTTCAATGTGCACTTATAATTAGACACGAATAAAAACTCTTACTGTGAATATTATTCTTAAAATTTTATAATTGAGAACATTAGATACATTCTCGTTCAAACTTACCTCCTCATTTTAAATACGAGGAAACTGAGACTCTGAAGTGTTTCATTTGCCTTACAGAACATCACTAACACAAAACAGAGTTAAAATTGTAAACCATTTCTTCTCACCTTCCATCCTGTGCTCTGTCTGCTGCCCCACACTGTCCACTCTCATTTGTGACGAATGAATACTGCATTTCTTTAACAGATGACACCACTTAAAAAATTGCCTTGCAAAGGTGAAAGTATCAGTGGATATTAGGAAGAGAAAGTGCTAGAATTACCCTCAGGAACTATCACTTAAGGAATAATTAATTTGTATAATAACTTTCACCTGAGTGGTTCAGCAATCTTACGAATAAAAACGTAACGTTCACCATACTTGTACGGTTATATTTTATATTCGCAGAGAAGAGCACCCAACTTATTTATTGTTACAAAACTTGACTATGAAAATTTGATTTCAAACTAGTTTACAGTGCAAACTAAATATAGTGGTGTTTCTCAAACCTTACGGGACCACAGGGCATATGAATCACATGGGGATCTAATTAACATGCAGCTTCAGATTCAGTAGCTCTGGGCTAGGGCCTGAGATGCTGCATCTTAACAAGCTTCCAGGTGATGCCAGTGCTACTCAAAATGTGGCCCATGGATCTCACTTTGACTAGCAGGTAACAGAAACATATCACACTATCCTGTAGTGTCATTAACTGTAACACCTATTAAAATTATTTCTTAAATAGAAAAAAAAGCTAGTAGAAGACAAGCAGCTGTCTGCAATGGAAGAAGTTTGGCTAGTCTGCTACAATGGACACCCAATTATAAGGAGCAAATAATTCAGAAATTACATCAGACTCTAAAAACTGTCATAAAAACTCAAGAATAGACATACTTTCAAAATTTGCATGTAAAATATGTAAGGGAATCCTCACTTGAATTTAAAATGAAAGCACTTAGTGCATGCGAGCTTTTAATAAATCCTACTTGATGATGACACTCACTTCCTAATAATGTGGATGATGATGGGAGTAAAGTAAGGCGTGCATGCAATTTCATTTTATTAACTTGATGATATGTCTGAAAACAGATTTTTCATGACTTGGAAAGGAAAGTTTCCAAGGACTGCTTTAGAATAACAAGCATGCCACATGAATAGTTTTGTGTCCTTGATCCATATGCCGTGATTAAGCCCTAAAACACGTTGTCATACTAGTTTTTAAACAGTTCTATGAACAGTCAATTGAACTCTCAGTTTTAAGACTACATGGTTCTTTCTTATTTTTCCAAACCTTGGATGGCTCTGCTTGCCTTTTAGTTCATTATTATAAGTAAGAATGCACTGAAAGAGATGAACAGAATGATGGTCCCGTGGGGTCATGGCAGAAGTACAGTGAAAGGACCCATCAAATGCTATAGTTTAAAACACTTTCAATGCACTAGGGACAAAATGAAAACCCTTTCAGCACTTGATATTAAGTACATTAAATATTCTATTTATGGGTCCACATCCACCACTTACAGTGGGAGTCATAATCATTTTTTCATGCCAGTGAAGCCTCTCAAATATTTAATAAATATTTCTTTCTCAAGATCAATATAGACTTGGGGCTATTTACTCAAGCACATCAAGCATCACAAAGAGAAACAATTGTTTTGCTTTTAAGTAGTGTTTCCAATCAAGTGTCATTTATCACCAAGAGTATTTGTACATGCTTCAAAAGATAAAGTTCGTTTCTGTACATCTGGTGGCCAAAATGTTTACAAGAGCTCTTCTGGTGGCATCTTTTCTAACCAAGAGCATTCCAGGGTTTCCAAACATGACTTAAGAACAAAAAATACATTTCTCTTTTCCAACTAGCACCACCTTTTCAAAATTCTTAGATAATTTTAGTAAGCTCATAACTGGTTATTCTGAAGACAGGATTTCCCCCCTTTTAATCCATGCCACATAATTCATAAAATTAACCTTTCTAAGGGTAATCCTATGGCACATCTACTCAAAGCCCTTAATCATTCCTTGTTGCCTGTGGAATTAAGTACAAAATGTCTAAGCCTTAACAAAGCCACATCTGAGATCCTCCAATCACATCTCCAGAGTTGTTTTTCAGTTTATTGAAGTCCCAACTTACTATGTGCTTTATATTTTCCTCCTTTCCAATTCCTCCAGCTGTTTCCTATACTTGGATTGTTTCCTCTGTCTCTGCAAATTCAAATAATTTCTATCTCTCATACTTATTTTAAATATCATCTCCCTTGTCATCCCCTCATGAAGCTTTTCTTCATTTTCTGATGAGATAAGCTTTGTTTCTTTTCTTTCATTCTTCCTTTTTCTTTATTTATTTTTTCCTTCTTGCACCTTTATGGCACTGTTCTTAACTCAAATAATCTTTGTTATATCTGCCTTATACATAATAGGTTCTCAGTAAATACTGACAACAACAAATTAAACTATACTCTTCTTACAGTAGATGATTAGTGTGATAATTAGATAAGCATCTTGAAATTACTTAGCTCTTTTAACAGAAGAAATATCACAGAAGGTTTATTGCAATCATGAGGACTACAGGAATCTGTTCTGTTAAAATAAGAAATTCAATTTACTAAAAACATTTCCATCTGAAAAGAGATCTTCGAATTTGATTGGCTGTCCCAATTAAACATGAGGGTGGCAGCCATTCCAGATGGTAAAGACATATTTATAAAAAGTTTTACATAGAGAACTTCAGTGTAAGAAGGGACATTTAAGTTCATCTACTTTAAACCAATATCTGAATCATTTCTTCTACAAACAATTATCTGATTCCAAATTCTTCTTTATCCCCTCCATAGATTGGGAATTCATGATACCTAGAATGGCCTTTTCATTTGAAGAACAAATCTAATTTCTACAATCTTCTTTAGATAATGTTGCTTTGCCTTATTTGCCCAACAATCATCTTTTGGAATGAGACTCATCTGTTTTTCACAATAAAGCCCTTTATTGTTTGAAAAACATGACATTGGTCATCACAAATTTTATCTTCTCCTAACTTATTCTAGTTCTTACAATGAATTTGTCAGGTGTGTTTTCCTTTGACTGCTTGGAAACTTTGTCTGTATGTGCTATCATATAATTTTGTCAAGATAATTTTTAACACAGTCTCCAGACTACAGGGACGGGCCAAAGAGAACAATAACATTTTCACCTTTTGTTGACAAGATATTATACTTGTATTCACTCAAATTTCCCATTAATATTTTGATAGTCTTGTGATGTAATTAACTACTTTTGAGCTTATAATAATTCCAAACTTTTGATTTAGCTCTAAAAAGTTTAGCTTTCATTATATAATTAAATCATTTTTGCTAGCATGGCAAAACCTTTTTATATCATGAGTAATTTTGAACCATATTTGGCATCCTACTGGAAAATTCTTGATACCAGTATTTGTCTTCCAGAGTCTTAAAATTGTGATTTCATTTCCTTAATACGGTACTGGTCTCTTCACAACAACTGAAGTTTTTGCATTCAGAGCCATATGAGCTATTCTGAGTTGTGCCGAGGAAGCTTACTGTAGCTATTCATTGAAATTACAACAAACAAGAAAATTTGCCACCACTTACAGTGCAGGACTAATTCATTTTTCACATCTGAAAAATGTAATGTTTTTTGCAATATAAAACACATTTACTGTATATACTACGTAACATAAACATTTTGCAAATCTGAACTAATGGAAATACATGTTTTAAAAGTAGAATGGTTTTTAAATTACAAGTTATATAAATTAGGAATTCAAGGAAATTTTGTCACATAAATATTTATGGAGCTCCTGTACAAAACCCTATTGTTCTGCGGGGCAGGGTAAAAATTTAAATCATTAGTATATTTGATTTAAATCAATGGTTATTGGATAGAGAAGAGTTGGATACTTTCCACAGACTCATCCGTGTTATCAAAGATTTTCCTCAATTCATATATGACCTTAGCTTCAGTGGTGTATTTACCCTCTTCATTATCCCATCAGGCAAATTTAGGCTCTGGGAAGCAAATGGTGTAATTAGAAGAAAAATTCCCTTCATCTGTAGTATCTTCAAGGGGAATTTGTATCCCAGCTATCGCACAGAAATAATTTACAGTCAGCCCTCCATATCTGCTGATATGTGCACTAAGCCATTCTACATAAGGGACTTGAACATCCACAAATTTTGATATCTGTCAGCCCGTGGATACCAAGGGCTGACTGTATTAGTTTTACTTCCCAGTCCCAACTACCTGTTTTCATTAGGAATTTAATGATGAGATCTAATTAAAACAAATATTACAGACACTCCGGAAGAGAAATAAATTTAAAAAATGATTTATGTTTGCCTCAAGGAGAGACTGATGGTTAGTTATGGAAATGTGGAGGACATGTCCACCCACTTTGCTTTCATAGGAGGATGAGTGTTATTTTGGAGTATTTTAGATGCATATTGACACTTTAAAAAAATCATTGGTAGTGATACCAACATTTCTTCCATCAGAAGTCTTCTTAAAATGCTGCCAAACTACCAGCAACCCAGCCCTCAAAAACATGGGATCTTGAATATTCATTTCAGTTAGCTATAACTGTGGGAACAGTTTTGACCTTGATAAAAAGAGATTTCTGAAATATCTCTAGCGATAAGTTAAACTAGCAGCTCTTCCCTACTCCATCTAAAGTGCCTATATGCATATATCTGAAAATGTCTACATTTAATAAAATTACAAAGTATTTATGGGGAGGGGGGGAAAAAAAAAAGAAGCAATCTACACTTAACTAGTGAAGATCTCTGTTCTAATAGATATAGTTGAAAAGCCTTCATATGCCCCCAGCCATTATTTTGGGGGTAGTAATATGAGGCAGGACTTAATTTTTTCAAACTATATTTAGAGTCATTTAATGACCTTAAATTTACACCTAGAAGGACTTGTACAAAATTTCTGAATGTCAGAGCAGCTCAAGTGACAGATGAGAAAATCATTAACCCATTCTGAATCCCAGAACTCTGGCTAGTGTCCACAAAACCTTGGGAAAGACCTGGAACTTTTTTTGCTCATTCCTTTAAGAATAGCATGAAGCACGCTGGCAGGCTTTCTGCAGCAGTTGAGTGAATTCTGACAGTCCTTGTATAGTCCCTCATGCCAAGTCTAAACTGACATGAGAAAGGGACTTATCCCTGCCCCCTTCGTCATGTGTGCCTGGAATATGTAACTTAAGAACTCAAAGCTTCTTGTCCTTTCTCTTTAGACAGCAATTATGCATCACAGTCATAATTTTTAAAGTATATGAGAGAAGAGTGAGAAAGGACAATTTAACATAGTTTCCACAATCTGAATACCTCATTACTAAATTTTCAAGAACATAAAATTGTGTGCAAATATAGTTCATGGCAGAATTTTCCATAATTAGCTAGAATAACTGAGATTAACTGGATTCTAGCAATGTGTCTGCTACCTACAGGCCTTTTATCTTTATTTATTTTTATTTATTTATTTTTTACGGTACGCGGGCCTCTCACTGTTATGGCCTCTCACGCTGCAGAGCACAGGCTCCGGACGCCCAGGCTCAGCGGCCATGGCTCACGGGTCCAGCCACTCCGCGGCATGTGAGATCTTCCCGGACCGGGGCACGAGCCCGTGTCCCCTGCATCGGCAGGTGGACTCAACCACTGCGCCACCAGGGAAGCCCCCCTACAGGCCTTTTTAATGTTTGGGCAAGTCATTTAATTTCTAGATCTCTCACTTCCCCATTTCCTCAACTTTAAAATTCTTGTAATACCATCTTTCCTACTGAATGGGCTTTGTTTTTAGTATTTAATGAGATAAAATGTGCTTTGAAAACTGTAGAACTCTCTGTAAATTATTGCTTATTTATTATAATAAGTCACGGGGAAATCCTCAAACTGCATTCCATTTTAGTCCATGCCGAATTTTGAAGTGTTGATAATTTTCCAGAGTTTTATTCCTTTGGATATATTTTTATTTATTTCATTGTATCAATATTTCCTATTTACTCTAGTTCAGACCTGCCCATCTATGTTCTGCATGTAGGGTGCAGGTGTCCTTGAAGAGGTTGATCCCCTGGCTCACTGTTGCAAAGGCAGTTTGAGCCTCCTACCTGGGCATTCAGGCTTGGACAGCCTCTGGTCTTCCACAAGAGTTATCAGAGGCTAGCAACGAATGAGCATGATGAACAATGTCCAGTAATCCCTGCTCTTTCTCCACACTGAGTGTGGCCTGGGAGATGCTCTATTTCCTCAACATCTGCCTCAGGAACCCTCCATGGAGTACACTGATTCCTAACAGGACTGGTGGAGTGACTGAAGAATACCACTCTTCCAGTGGTCAAGAAGGAGGGAGGCCAACCCTACGTATGGCTAGTGGGGAGAGGGAGAGGTCAATTGGGGATTCCTATTAAATGCAGAAGCCCTGAATCTTTGTCTTCAAACAAAATGTTCTCCATTTGCTGCTGATGTGTTGGTTTTGTGGTGTCTGAGATAACTTCAGAATTACAGTCCTAACACCAAATTCAAATTCTGGAAATCAGTGATTCATCAATATTTTGAATATTTAATATTAGATTTTCATTGGATAAGAAACTTGAAGTCTGAAAGCAAACATTTTGTTTGGAATTTTAAACAAATTCAATATATATTATCTTCCCCAATGTCTTTTTAGAATTTTTTATCATAATATTTGACATGAAAGTGAAAAAGTGTTTTACCAATACTCATAGATAGCTCATTTCCCTGTAGTATTAGCCAGTATAGATAAAAATAAAAAAGAATAATATTTTCTATGTTTGTTCTCATGTGAAAAATATTGGGCAGCACTGCTTTAAGATTATTCTAGGGTTTTACCATATAAAATATTTAGTTGTACAAAAATATTTTATGGGAGTCATTTTAAAAGTAATTTTTCTTACTATGAAATGTATACTTTGTCAAGCATTGGAAATTCTAAAAATTAAATTCCCTAAGGCTCTTTAAGCAACATTTATCCTTAGCCTATTCCTTTAAAAGAAAAGATTTTTGTTTTGGGGAAAAAATGATAAGGAGCAGTTGTTTAGAATTCAGGTACTCTGCTGGGATAGAAAATTTTGAAAGGGTGAACATATATTTTAGAAACTGTGCAAAGGTTTTACATAAATTATTTTATTTAATCATCACAAGTATATTTGAAATTAATTCCCTATTTTCATATGAGGAAACTGAGGTTAAGTAACCTGATAAAGATTTAGATGCTAATTCTTTGACTAATAAGGATTCAAATCCTAGAATTTCTGATTCTTACGGCATGTCACTTTCAACTCTCTGCTATTGAAGATTGCTCATATTATTAACATTATATGTATGTTACAATATGTGAATATATTTTATATACATTAGAAGCTTATGATATACTTTTTAAATTAGAAGATAGAAAGAAAACATTTTTATTTAGAAGATATATAATAGTTTAAGATGACAAAGTGGCAAAGCAAAACTATATTATAGAAACTTGCTGTCTAAATGGCATTTTTAAAATGCAAGAGTATTGTGGGGAAAAGGTGAATATTATATCACTGAAATTATGTTACTGAAAAAGTTGGATGAGTATTTAAGTATCTACCTAATGTTCACCCTATCATTCGTTTTCAGGAAAAACTGAACACTACATCATCTAGGTGTCAATATTTATCTTTTTAAAAGTCATTTCTCCAATCTAAATATAGAAACTATGCAGACTTTTTAATAATACATTCAGATCTCGAGGAGACAGAAAAATAAAACATTAAACATGTAACCCATATAAATCAAATTATCTTTATCAATTCTTACACTCAAGTCCTTGAAAAAGATTATCCTCATTGCCCTACCACTTTTCTTTTTCAGTTGAGGAGGCCCAGAACAGATAACTTATATTCTTACTACTTTCACTGAAACTGTTCCCACTAAGGTCTTCAATGATCTAAATGCCAAAATCAATGAACCACTTATCCATTATCTTCATAATAATGAACCACTGTACTATTTAACACAATGAACCACTTCCTTCTCCCTGTAACATTTCCCATTCTTTACTTCATTCTCATTGAGACTATGTGGTTCTCTTCCTGCTATCTACTGTGTTTTCCTAATGACTCTTAAATGCTGAGTTTCCATAAATTCAACTTTTGGCCATCTTTTCCTTCCTGGTTACCTTTGCAATACTCCTTCCTGCTGGCTTTCTTTATGACTAAAACTTAACTATCATTGCAGATTCTGAATTTTCTTTCCAATCTAGACCATATTTTAGACCACATATGTGGCTGTTACTTGTTATCTCTTTTTATGTTTCACAGAATCTCAAACTCAGCTACACCCAAATGGAACTCATCACCCTCTCTTGTGCATCTTGGGAATCTTGGGGGTGCTCCATCAACAATTGCCTCGTCCTCACACCATGGAACTGGTCATGAAGTCTTCTTAATCATACCTCGTAACTTTATCTTGAGAACTTCTGAGTTCTTCTTCTCTATCTGTATGGCAGTTGTCCCAATTCAAATTCTAAAGGGCAACTTATCTTGATTATTGCAACAGTTAACCTGACTTTGTTTTCTCAAGCACTTTGTTTTCTTAAGCTTGATCCTTGCTATGGCATTTTATTTCTGCTTCCTGGATAGTCTTTCTCAGTTTCTACTACTATCATTTTATCTCTGTGTAGTCCAAACTCCTTACCATGAACTATAAGCTCTGAGAAATCTTGTCTTTGCCCACTTTTCATACTTAAATTCCCTATGTACATGCACAGTTTTAGGCATTCTATGCAATCTCTTGAAAATATGTTTTCATCTATCTAGAGTACCTTCTTCCATCCCCTTTGCCCACAAACTCATACTCATCATTCAAGATAGATGTCAAAATTTATCTATTTATAAACCAAATCAAATCCCTCTCCTATTGCCTATAACAGGATATTCTTCTTTGCAAACCAATAACCTCTTCTCTATGCACCCTTTCATCACTTAGAACACTGACTCTGGACTATGCCTCCAAAAATACTTTGAATTTTTATTTTTCCTGCGGGTACATTTCACGGTGCTTAGCATAAGATATATGTCCAAAAAGTGTTATAGAAGATGTACATGAGTCAAAAGATGGTAATAGACTTTGTATATTCTCACTTGTCTCAGAATTTAATTTGTATGTCATAGTCTTCTTGATAATGCAAAGGTGGTCATGGCTGAGTTATGAGTGATTATATATAGATTGGTTTATAAGAACTGAACATAGAAGTTGAATTAAACCATTGAGTAAAGCGTTTTATGATCTTTAGCCTCAGTTTCTTTTTCTTGTATGAAAACAAGAAATGTTAATTTTAAAACCATTTGTGAAGATTTAATAATTTATATAAAAATATTAGCATTGTTTCTAGCATACACTGTGTATTTAATACATTTTACTCCCTTTTGTAATTTTCTTTCCCAACACAGTACCCTCTTTGCAAACTCTTGCTCCTTGATTTTGTTTCAGTTTTTTAAAAAGAGAATCATATAAATTTCTATGAGAGTTACCCCTTATTGAAAATACCAATAGTAAATTGAAATAACCTTTGGGAACCCTTTATCATAATTTCCATTGTCAGAGAGGCTTTATTACCTATGACTATAGTCAGAGAACCCACCATTAGGATTTGTACTGCAATTTCCATTTGAAGACATATGAGACCCACAGTAGCTTATAAAGCAAGAGTAGAAAACTGATTATCTTCTCATTAGAATAATGATTTGTGTGTGTGCGTGCTCAGCATATGAAAAATTGGTAGGTCACAAGGGACAATAATATGGTGAAAGAGTGGCCAACAAGGACATCATTGCTCTACAACAGAAGCAAATGCAGTGTCTCTGGTGATAGAAATAATGAAAAAGGGCTGGAGCCAAGGTATATGATGACAGGAAATTGGACAGGATTTATTGCATGAGGGAATATGATATAAAAAGAAAAGCTATCTTCTGGAATATGTTGCTAAATCTTTTTTGATGTTACATAACATGGAGTTTATTTAATATCTATTTAATTGATTCCATGTTATAAAAATTAATCTGCAGGATACCTCATTTCTTATTTTGGGGGTATATATTAAACTATTGCTTACTGTTGTGGGTAATTGTTAAGATATTTTAAGGCTCATGGAAAAATTCTCCCCCAGATTTGTGATGTGCTGATCATTAAGAAAAAATATACATCCTAACCACTAGTTAAAGTAACAATAGTCTTTACACATAATTAACACTATTTTTAAAGCTGTATTTTCATTATTTAACTCTGTGTTACATAATCTTTTCAAAAACTTTTTACAATGTTAGTCTGTCCATGAGAATTATTGTAGCTAAAATGTAACTGCAAAAAATGTTTTATATTAATTTCATAATTTTTCTGTTATAGTCATTTTTATAATCACATAACATGAGAGTTTTAAGATGCTATTCTAAAATTATAGTTTTTTGTAAGTTCATTCTTTAATTTGATTTATTCTGTTAGAGATAAGGCAAATTTGCATTTTTCTTCTAATTAGTAGATGCTCACATGCTGAAAAATTTAATTATAACTGAATATTGGCAAATGATATACTGTACTTTACACTTTAGAAGATACAATCAACAAAGCAGACCAATAACTTATAATTGACCCCATGGGTTTTTGTTGTTGGTTGTGAAAATGGTAGTTTAATTTCACTCCTAGGGTCACATTGAATTAATGGATCTATCTTTATCTCTTAAAAAAAAATAAAAGAAATACATGATGAATTTGCAATATGGCAGTTGAAAGAGAAGTAAAGTTTTGGTTCACTGAATCTTTGTATATATTTTGAAATAATGCAAAATGGTAAGGTCCTTTGGCTATTTTAAACAAATCACCACCAGAGGCCAACTGAACGAATATGACTTCTGACTGACAGTATACTCAGAATTATTAAACTTCTTTAAAAATAATTAGTCCTCTCAGGAATGGGATTTGTGCACATTGTTTGCCAGTTTCCAATGCATCAACCACTACTTATAATCAAGACACAGATTAAACAGTTTTAATTAACATGAACACCTGTCCTTGCTTTCTTCTGTCTTCCCACTTTTCAATCTTTGCAACACTCTTTCAACTGGAAAAAACACTACTACCTGTGTTCCTAAGTTGGTTATTTGGGAACACTGCTAAATAGACCTAACCTAAAAATGTACATAAGATTCTGGAATGTTGTTTTTTAGTTAAATTATATGAACCTTTCCCCAACATGTACTTTTTAAGAAAAAAATTCAAGTCATGCTCCACAAAACTGATACTATATATCTTCTTGCATCACAGGAATGCTGTACATTTATCAACACATCACTTAGAAAAACAGTTTTGAAAGATTGCCATCAATTATGTTTCTTACCTTTTTTGATTACACATTCATAGTAAAAAAAAAAAAGTTTGCACACACTACCCACATATGCATATTTAACTTATAAAATAAACACACACTACCTTTTTTATTCTTTATAAATATTATAAAATATACATAAAATCAATTTTAAAATAAGATGGGATGAAAATAAACAGAAATAAAATTTCTGGTACTTTTCCCATACTAGAGCAGATTATCTTGTACACAGCCTGCAATGTAGAGTACAACATACCCATATCAAGAAGCATGAAAACAAGGACGGCAATGTACAAACAAGCTAGACCAAAAACTGGACACCTTTTGAAGAGTTATGTGAATAAAACATTTTATTTCCTACTGTTAAATTTGTATCTTATGTAACTAATATCTAACATGAAATTGCCAGGTCAGGTTTTCTATCATGAGTTTCTAGACAGAAACAAGAATGCCAAATGAAATATTTCTTGTGCCATATTAATAATATACCCAGGTTCAAGATTTCCCCCATTATCCAGTAAGTTAAAGTAGGGTAATTGAAGCTAGGTTTCAGAATAAATATTTGAAAGATACACTGTACTGCAACATCAAATGATGTGATAAAGCAATGAGCTGCTGGGAAACAATTGTAAAAAATCAAGCCTAACAGTCACCCATGGGGTAGCTTTTTAAAAGGATATCTCCTGCATATCAGGTCATGTAGAGGCAGGGTGACATTTCAGAGAGTGCCAGGCACTCTATGCAGTGACAGCTATAATGAACCAAAGGATATTCTTTGTATGGGTCCACTTTTGAAGAGTGTTGGGAACATATCAGTTTGAGTGATTATTTTTTCTAATCCATATCCATTCACTAGCTGGCTCTCTATCAGTAGAGATTCTTTAAAAGAAAAAAAAAAAGAAAGAAAAACACTAAAACTTTTAAAAAAATGAGATTTTCTTAGCTTCGATGCCAAATATCCACCCAAGAATTTCACTGATTTTTCTTGGCAACTGACTTTTTCTGGAACCTTCCTTGTCTGATTGGTAAGTCTTTCCTAAAAGGTAAAAACAGTGTACAATATCTTAGCCCAGAAAAGATTTGGCAGAAAGTATAAGAGAGAAATATAACCTGTATCAAAGAATATCCTCACTGGTGAGAGGAAGCAGTTTTAGAAAGTTGATATACCAACTGCAGCTAATTTCTTCTGGAATGTATCCCTCTATAATGGAGAGAGGACAGACCCTTCCAACTGACCTAAATTCCATTGCCAGAAGCAAGTTTCATCACTCACTGCTGTAACAGGTCATCACCAAGCAGAAAAGCCAAACTGCCTTGGGGATTACATTTTATATCTCACAATCCTGAGCTCTTTTGGAGATTAATTCCATTTACAAAAAATAGATATGCCCCTGTATTAGGCATGGTTTTGGCGGGCTGCTACAAATAGGAAACACCCTTCCCCTCACCCCTATTGAATACACAAGTCCCAGAATTTCTTAATTTCAAATGAAGAAATGAAGGCACAGGAGCTTTTGTAGTATTAGGTAGAATGGAATAAGAAGTCTCAGTGATATAGAAGCTAGGTTCAGTAAGGTGTTGGTAACTGTCCTTACACAGGCCACAAGGAATTTGGGGGAAACATTGATGAACCATTGTGTTCACATTGTGAGTGTCCAGCACAAAGAGATTTAGAGGTCCAGGGACATGGTATGGCTTAAAGTAGGGAAGAAAGTACTCTTCCTATTTATAACTGGAGCCAGACCTCTTTTCTGGTGCTCAAAGAATTAAACACTTGGGAGCATCCAAATATAGCTCCAGTGTATGGATATTAGGTTTTACTTCTCAGATAACGGCAGACGGATGGTTTCTTCAAGTGGTTTTGGACACCCTGGATGAGGATAATTGTAAACAACCAGGAAAGGAAGATGATGATGGGGGCTGGGGGAAACCATGTGGTTTGATGTTGACAGACCTGTTTACAGGCATATATGGCCACACACTTCTCTTTAGGTTACTCACTCAAATCACCAGGAGAGCAGTTTGGAAGAGGACTGAGATTGCTAATATGCATATGCAGCTATCAAGATAGGTGATATTTGCGCTGGACGAAACCATTCTGCTTCAATGAACATAGAAAAAGACACTTTCATGTACCATTCATTTAAAAAATGATAGAAATTTTGCAAATGCAGAGATCCAGAAGAAATGAAACCTGACCGAAAAATCCTTAGTTATATATTGCAGAGCTTCTAAAAAGAAATGAAAAAAAGCAGGGTGGAAAAATATAGATGTCCAAAGAAACCCCTCAGAATTCCATAAACAAAATCTAAAATTAATTTAGTGTTCATTAAACAAGCATTGTCACTGCCTTATTTAAATCTGAGCCCCAAACTAATAAATAAATAAATAAAGTTGAAACTAACAGTTCACAGTTTTAAGCTTGAAGATTGCTTTCATGCCTGAGACAAATAATAGCTGGGTTGAAGCAGTTGTTCTCAAAAAGAAAGCACAAAATTAATGGGCACTCACTCTCCCTGTCCACATTTGTTTTCCTGATTTGTAAGCAATGCACCTCTGAGTGTACATTTATGAGAGTGGGTATGGAAGAACGGAGGGTTTCTGGAGAAATTATTTTTAGCCCATGATGAAGAAGAGTGAGTGATAGGGTAATATAGGGTAATTACATTCTGAAGGAATGTACACCAATATTTAAAGCTCATTTCCTCTCAATATTATGCATGTGTGAAACAAATCTTTATTCTCCTTCAAATGCTCCTTTATAGTTTGGTGCCTATTATAGAAAACAGCAGAAAATAAGCAAAGTGACAACTGTCACTTACTTTAAGACATTTTTTTTTCCTTTAAATTCTGACATTTTCCATCATTTCTACAATTAGCCTATGGACCTGGCTGAAAAGTCACTGCCTGTCTGCCACGACACAATGAAAGTACAAAATAGTAACACCATTTTCTTCCTGCCAAAGATGACAAACCTCCCAAAGGGATAATTTCTCTCTGGGGATAAAGCCACACAAGGCTCTGAATCAGGTCTGTTTTAAGAGTCTTCAGAGCCTGAATGCCAATTATGCATGAAATAGTGCAGGAACCACTATAGATGACTAAATCCCCTCTCCTTGAAGTTAGAAACAAGAGCCTTGGTACCTGGAAGACAAAGCAGAACATGTGAGCCATATACATATGAAAGGTGAAAAAGAAACAAGATTTTACGAGGCTAAGAAATTCAAGAATAGTATACTACAAATGAATTCTCTTATTCTTTTCTTTCCTCTTTCCCACTCTGTCTGTTTTATATTCTCTCTCCCTCTCTCTCTCTCTCTCTCTCTCCCCTCCCGCTTTGTCTCCTGTCCCACATCAACCCTCACCCAAAAACTCAATGGAAAACAAACTGCTCATTGTGTGAATAAAAAAAAAAAAAATGTGAAGAAATATAGATATATGACTAAAATTACACCCTGATAAAAATTTAAAGATTAAAGAGCATGCAAAAAGATGAACTATAAGGCAGATTTAAGTTGCTAAGCAACTTAGTGTTCACAGGAAATCAGATATAGCAATTTGCTTTGGCAAGACTACACGATAAGTTTAAAGAAACAAAACCAGTTATTAGTTTGAGCTACTAAGTAATTAAAGGAAGAAGAATTAAAAAATTAAACTGAATTAAGTCAGTGTTTAACATATAAGAATACAACCAATTTGTCTCAGAGGCCTGAGGGTCCAAACTGATATTTAATTACAAGACAAAAGACGACTGTCAATTTGACAAAGGCAAAAATAGATTAAAACATGATACTATATTTAAATTTGATCTCGTACAATGAGTTTTGACTTCCTGCCAAACTCCTGTAGTATCATTTCTTACATCATGTAATAAAATGCTCATGTAATAAAAATCTCCCTGTACAGAGATTCCAATTTATGCATTCTTTCTGCTGGGTCTGAAATATATCACCTCAGCAGAGATTAAAGTGCTGAATATAGTGAACATTTATCATTCTGTTTCTGAAAGAATAAAAATATGCATTATTATTAAACTTTAGGACTGTGCTTGTGTTGTTGCCATCAGCTACCATAATCAGAATGCAAAGTAGCAGAACATCTATTCCAAGAATGGGTAATCTGCTCCTTTATAAACACCAGAGGAAAAAGGATTAAGCCTATTGTTTGTTTGTTTGAGATGGCTTAATTCTCCTCTAGCAACTAGCCCCTTGGCCTTTCTTCACTCAAGAGAATATTTGGAAAAGGAAAACAAGAATTGCTATCTATAAGTGTTGCTCACTTTCAGACACTAATCTGCATTAATGAGTCTCTATCACTTCAGTTCCAGGTAATAGCAGCAGTGGTACAAGGATAGACTTGTTGACTCAAGCAAACAAACAAGCAAACAAGCTAACAAATGCAAGGAACAAATAAATTATTTAAAGGATGTTCCAACTAATGAACATTTAATTCTATGATCAGCTTATATGCCTGAAATCTGCACTGGCTCAAGTACTTTATGCATTTAGTAATTTTAGTTTCTCATATCTCCATGCAAAGTGTAGAGAAAGCACAAAACCAAAATGTAACTTTAACTGTAAAGAGGTCACATTTCCTTTGTAGTTTTCAAAGTCTTTGCGTGAAATGTTCCTTTGTTTTCAGGCTAGTTATTAGACTCCTGAATATTCAAGACTTATGTGCTCATATTTCTCATTATGTGAAAACTCATGGAATTTTATCCTCAGCAAACTGAGAATCTTGCAACTACATTCATTTATACTGCCTGAAGGTTTGGTCTTATTGAAATCAATCTAAGGTTTGGAACTTTTGTTTTTTATTAAGTATAAAGGAGGTACTTACTTTTGGCTGCCAAGACTACAGCTGGGTGACGCCAATTTTTTTTTTTTTTTTTTCTCCCTCACTGCTATTGCCACTCAGTTAAGACAAGAAGCAGCAAGTGACAGAACCACACTGGGATTCTTGATGTTGAAAGTGGAGGAGAAGGTAATTGATTTTTCCTTCAGTATTTAACTTAACTAGATACTGGAAACATTAAAGATGGAACAAAATCTCCTACTGGTCTCTTCATTCTCTATTTGCCTTTGTACTTTTCTTTCAAGAGACATAATATTGATGGGACTCAGAGAGAAAAATACAGGTTAAGAGGATGACAGATGAAAGGAGAAACTAAAATTTGTGTAGCTATATGTCATTTAAATATTGTTAAAATATATTTATTTGTCTTTTTTGAGTATACTATAGCCTTAAGAAAACCTATAAAATACATGAATTATTTGTGACAAGCTGAAACTTAATTACTAGGTCTACAAGGGCAGAGGGGTAGATTGTAAAATAGAACTAAAGTATTTAGACTTTCCCCTCACTGATAATCAATTTAAATCAAAAGAATCTCATTATTTTAGAAATCACAGAAAAAAATTCCACAATTTGCCTAATATTTTTCTAGTGTTCTTAGTGTCAGTAATCTTGTCACAAATTTATCCAAAGCATTCCTTTATTTAAGATCATTTCTCTCTCTTTCTGTTATGTTTTATTCTTTTGTGGAAAATAGAGAAAACAACATAAGTATATACCATGATGAAGGAGTTTTGAAAAGACTTTTAAAAGCTCATTTTTGACACAAATTCCTTCACTCATGTATGGATTTATAATGCTAAGCAAGTGGAAAAATTGTTACATTTGCATTTCTAATATAGATAATTCCAGGTCAAAATGGTATTTCTTTTCTTTTCTTTTTTTTTTTTTTTGCGTTACGCGGGCCTCTCACTGTTGTGGCCTCTCCCGTTGCGGAGCACAGGCTCTGGACGCGCAGGCTCAGTGGCCATGGCTCACGGGCCCAGCCGCTCCGCGGCATGTGGAATCTTCCCGGACCGGGGTACGAACCCGTGTCCCCTGCATCGGCAGGTGGACTCTCAACCACTGCGCCACCAGGGAAGCCCCAAAATGGTATTTCTTATTTAATGTTAATGTTATAACCAACTCTGGGGAGGTTATCAAATTATTTCTTTATGTGGAAATATTCCCACTACATTATAATTATAAGATTTGCTGAGTATTTACTATATGCTAAATAGACAGCTTACTTATACCCATTAAAATAAGCTTAAAGTGTTTCAATAACTAGATCAAATTTATATGTTTGTAAGCATCAAAGATTGGATTGGGATCAAAAAGGTGTAAATCCCATGTCTCAGCACCTAATTACTGAGGTCTGCCCTTCAGCAGTATCAGAACCATCTGTTGAGACTGATTTAAATACCTGTATTCCTGGAATGTGGATTCCCACATCAGACCCAGGGAATTTGTACTTTGTAACAAACATATTTGATAACTCCTAAATATGGTATTATCCAGGTATCCCCTGAGACACATAGTATACAATAAGAACAAGACACAATAAAGTTAGCCAAATTACCTTTGTACTGAGTACATATTGTGTTCTAGGACAGGAACTGAACTACATATATGTCATATATTTTGTATTTAATTTTGACACAATGCTCTGTGGTATGCCCAAGTATCCTTCACTATACATGGGAAGACACCACTGTGAAGCAATGTGCCTAAGGTCTCACAAATTAGAAATGGTGGTCAGACTCTGGTCTTTTTGCTGTTCCATACTGGTGCTTAAATATTTGTAAAACTGAGATGAATTTTCAAAATTTCAGAGGAAGTTAAGTAAATAATGGAATCATCATTTAACAGACTAAGTACTAAGAAAAGACTGCAAACTATAACAGATCTTCATATTTTTACTTTGCCTGTTTTAAGAAGCTTTTTTTTGTCCTTACTTTGACCTCTAAGAACTCAACAGCTATTTTCATTTTTTATGTTTTAGTTTTCAGGCCACCAGAGAGGCTAACATTAGCCCTTGTAATTACTTTGTTATTAAAAAACTGGATGATATGGAAGAAGAAAAAAGTTAAAGCAAGAAAGGGAGATTGTAAAGAAACTAATGGAAGGAATGGAAAGGAAAAAGAAGGGGGCTGTGAACAAGAGGCACTTCTAGATGGGAGGAGAACTTCTCACACCCAGAGACTGCGAGTTAACTTGTGTTTTAAATTAAGTAGCAACATTACTAGGCAAGGCTCTGTTCCAAGGCACATATAAAGTACTAACATAAAGGAAACAGACATAAAGAGAAGGTTTTCTTAGTAAGGGAGAAAGGTCTACCAGGCAGTCACGCTGGATGATATTCTTTTAAAGAGACAGGGATGGAGACTCCCACCCTCCATGCCACTATAGAGGTAGAAGATCATTTGAAAGGGGTAACAAAAAATCGGTGCACCTCCTGCAGTACTTGAATAGGAATAAAAGAAGTTATCTGTACAAAGCTACTATGAACAGAAATAGAAAAGGTGAGAGCGATGTACTGTTGGTGATCTCTAATCTAGGCCTAGAGCTTGTACTTTCAAGAATGAATTTTGGGCAACTCCACATAGAAATAGTCAGTGTCATTGCAGATTTAACACACTGGCGTTCATCTGGTGAATCTGCATGTCTACTGTGCAAAATGGAAAATGTGGGTCAGAGAACCAGGAGTAGGATAATTCAAGAAAATACTTAACAGAGACCATTCATACTTACCCTCAGTAATCTTGGCTATAGCCAATCCTACAATGATAGTAAAGTGGAATCCTGTGTTAATATAAGTCCCACCCTGTAGTTTTACTAGAAACATTATAAGAAATTCCACAATGTGGATGGAGGTTTTCTCAACTTATTTATCCCTAAGTTGAAAGGATTTTTTCAAATATTGTTGTACGAGAGATACCTAAACTAGGTGATCTAATGGACTTTTAACAGTCATACTTATCTTCAACTCCCAACTGAGCAGGCAAGTTAATTACAACCATTATACTTGTCAATAGTCCAGGATCCTTAGTTAATTTTTTTCACCTTACCCTTGAATTGATTGTTTATAATTATTTAAATTTATCATTTTTAAACATCCTTAGCATTCTAATATATTTATTATCTGAAGATATATTTATATTTTTGCATAATTTGTAAACCAGGAAGGTGATGCCTGGCCCTTAAATTTAATGTAATAGATAATACATATCAGGAAGAGTGATAAGCACTGTGCCTTGTATGTAGTAGGCAGACAAAAATGGTACTTACTATTAATCATTCTATAACTTCAGACTGATTAAAAGAATGAATATATGTTTTCCTGAAAAACATCTTAAAAGAAAAACACTGGAAGGCTATGGGAGAGTTACTATTTGAAAAATGGAATACCT
Source organism: Orcinus orca (assembly GCF_937001465.1). Taxonomy (NCBI): domain Eukaryota; kingdom Metazoa; phylum Chordata; class Mammalia; order Artiodactyla; family Delphinidae; genus Orcinus; species Orcinus orca. The sequence continues at coordinate 111,388,178 of NC_064563.1, forward strand.
AAGTATAATGACCAGAGACATTAGGGAACCAATATTAGCATATTATAAATGGACACATACAAATGAAGATGTGGATATATCCAATAATGCTTTCTAGTTAGACTATAAAAGAAAATCCAGAAATAGGTTTCATAAACTGCCTTGTGGTATTCTGAGTGTGGTGAATCTGCAGGTATTTTTGATTCCTAACCACTTAGGTCACTTCTCCTTTTGATGCAGATATATTATGCTTACCCATTCTCTTTTCTCCAAGAACAAACCACACATGTTCACAAGTGTTTAATTGCTCTCCAAATGCTCCCATGAAATCTTAAACTGTCATTCTTTCCCCTGATCTTTTGTCTCATTCCTTTCTCCATTACAAAATTTCCCTTTTTAGACAATTCCTTCCTTATCATTTTATTTGCTCTGATAATTCTATTGCCCAGCGTCATAATCCCATCATGAAATAAAGGAAACATGATCAGAATACAAGAAACAACAGAGAGATTCTGTGTTAACATTTTTGAGTGAGTAGAGAGAGGGGATAATGCTTGTCTTGTCTTGGATATATTTCAACAAACACATAACAACTTTGTATTGAGTGTTGAAAATTCTCTGCATTGGCATTTAGTTATAGCTGTCGCCAAGAATTTGAAAGTAAACAATATAAATACAAAGGAGTTACCTAAAAATAAACTCTAAATTCCCATTCAATGAGCACCTTGGGAGTAAAATCCAATCAGGAAAGTGTGAAATGTAATGTGTGGTTAGGGAATAAAACCACCTTTTAATTACTGTTGACAACTAGAGGATATAGTCCTTACAACTAGTTAATTTCACTTTTTTTTTTTTGGTGAAAACAACATCACCTCAAAAAGCATAAATGATAGCACATACGGATCAACATCACCTCAAAAAGCATAAATGATAGCACATACGGATAAACATCTTTCAATTTGGCTTAAATAAAAACAAAAGCAAAACATATCAGCTACATTTCTTTATCTGCAAATTTAAAGAAAGCAGAATTTTTTCTTATCCTTTCCAAATACAAAGCACTGATAGCTATGAAAACAAAAAAAGAGAGAGAGACAGAACACATACTGAAAATCTCTCAGCATTAGAGAAAAAGCTAAGACAGTTTTTATTAAGAAAAAGAAATGTTCTTTTCTCACAATTGCCATGACAAGGTTAATGTGGAATCTTTCCTTAATGGGGCAGCAAAGAAGGTCACGGAAGTCACAGCACACATAGTCCATTTCACTCTTTCTGTCAAGGTAAGTCATGCAGGAATGCCTGTATAGCATGTGAACAATGAAATCACTGGAGAGAAATACTCCTAAAAGTCAAAGTATGATATTCCACATGAACAATTTGACAAAAGCTACCTGAGTACAAGTCTCAATACAAGAATGCAGACTCTTTCTTGGGTGATTAAAAGGAGGGGAAGCTACATATTTCATTGTAATATATACATGACTGACAGCATTAAAGAGAAAAACGCACAGTAGACTAAATTTTATATTTTAATTCAAAACAATTATAGTGAGTTAGATCATTTCCTTCACATTTTTTTTCTATAAAAATAACACCACAATTTTAGTAAATTCTGCATGTCTTTAGTGGTAAATTTGTCTCTTTTCATTCTGAGTGTCCCTACATAACTTCCCCTGTCTATGTGCCTTTGCAATAACAGCACTGAAATAAAAGAGAAAGGCTGCTTTTCCTAAAACATAATGTGGTCCTCTGCCCACAAATTCCCTTGAATTGTCTTTCATGCCAATGTTATCTTTGTGACCTTGTTTCCAGGTCATCCTTTCCAGTTTATGTAACTCAAGATAAAATGTAGTAACTGGGGACTATTGAACCTTCTAGAAAGTGATTTTCATTTAAATATAGCCACTTTTTCATTTAGTTCTCAAGCAGATTACCCACAGCAAACTGTATTCAGCATGTAGATGACACTAGTACAGCAGTTATCAGTAGGGAACTCAGTACTGGGAGAGAGACAAATGACATGCAAATTAATAAAACACATAATTATTGACCATCTAACATTATCCAAGCAACAAATAAGTACAGAACATACAAAGACAAATGAGATGGAGTCCTTGCCCTAAGGGTTCTTGCAGGATCATAAAATGGAAAAATACCTATGCTGGAGATATACAAAGATTTAATGGAAAACAGAAGGGGGCTGATTAACTACCTGGTAAAAATTAAATATAATATTAGAAAATAGACATTTGAATTGGTTAATGGAGATGAATTTCAGGAGATTGAAAAGAAAAGGAAGATCAGTCTGGGGCTGGGGTAACATATGTAGCTGCCCAGACAGCCTCCCAAAAGAGTACCCTATGTTCTGGGTTCCTCAAGTTGCTCACAAGAGCTGAGAAAGTAAAGAAAATTAAGAAATGGTGAATGTCCTTCATTTCCCCCTTCAGATTCAACTTCTGTCCTTCTCTAATCTGTTCTATGCTCTGCAAGGCTGACATACTAATTCAATCAGTTCCCTTGCCCTCTGACTGCCTGCTGTTAAGTCAATGGAAAGCACTGGTAGGAGACCAAAGAAAGGAGATCTGTGAGTGGGAGAATGGCTGCACCCATCAACCAGAGTTCACAGCTGCTGTCAAGAAGCCCTTTCTCTGCATCTTAGTTCAGGAACCACATCCTCCCCTTATATTTTCAGCCTCTTGATGGAAAAGTAACCCCCTGTCACTAGCCCCTGGTATTTTACTTCCCCTTATGCTTTCCCTACATCCTACCTAACCACCCCTCTGTAAAAAGCCCCATTATGAAGTTCTTCTCAGATTAAACTAATTTTAGCATACCATCTGTTTTCTTCTGCAACCCAGACTGATAAGCAGACTAAAAAGAGATTATAGGTTGTTAGGGCTGGAGTGTCCTAGGGAATGACAGGAAGAGGTTCAGAGAAAAGAAAATAACTGACAAACCAAGATCATGGAGAAGTCAGGTGATCTAGGACTGAAGATCTGGCTGGAAAAGAAATGGGCTGTGAATAGAGTTCTCTTCCTCTGAGACTGGAAGGAAAAATACAAAGAGAGATATGAATAAAATGTAGGATCACAGGAAGTTAAGGAAGATCATGACTTATTCTGTTAAGTAGATAGCATGGTAATTTCTTACCACTAAGGGATCAGAAGATAGGCTCAAAAGTTAAGGAGAATGAGAATGATTTTGATTAGTTGTGGGAGAAGGGGCCAATTATCAACAATGATAAAGATTAATAATCAGCTCTGTGTGGAAATTATCCATGGATAAATGTGCTCGTGTGCATGGCCTGGCCATTTTCTCTAGCAGTGCCTTACAACTGATGTTAGGATACACCCTTAGGGGCAGGTAAGGGATGAGAACAACAGAACAAAGAGATGGAAAGCCCTGGTGAGAGAGAAGTTGGACTGTTTCACTGTCTGATTCTAGTTACATTAAACAAGAAATTAAAGTGGTATGACTGGGATAGTAGGGAGAAGTTAATGGTCTAAGTGTTTTAAGAGGTGAAACAAGGTGAGCAGTGTTATGAAAATAGAGAGGTAGTCAGAGAGTGGATCTTGGAGTCTGGAATATTAAATTTAAGGTAGTTCTGGGAATGATAATGTCCTGGGACCAGAAGCGTGGGTTCCTGAAGTAGACTGGAGCAGAGGAAGTGAGAACAAAACAAATCTGTGAAAGTTAAGAACTTGACATCTGCAGATGATGGAAATACTTTAGCATGAGGTCCAGTTTTGAAGTTAGAAGGATGAGCATAAGATGATGAATAAGTGCCAGTGAATATCAGCCCTGCCACCTTTGTAAAATGCTAAGCAAAGGCACACGGGAAATGTGCTATTGAAAGTCTTGGATGAGAACTGGTCTCACTAGTCAAATTCAAGGTGAGGGGGCTTCCCTGGTGGCGCAGTGGTTGAGAGTCCGCCTGCCGATGCAGGGGACACGGGTTCGTGCCCCGGTCCGGGAAGATCCCACATGCCGCAGAGCGGCTGGGCCCGTGAGCCATGGCCACTGAGCCTGCGCGTCCGGAGCCTGTGTTCCGCAACGGGAGAGGCCACAACAGTGAGAGGCCCGCGTACCGCAAAAAAAAAAAAAAATTGAAGGTGAGGATTCAGTTTAATGAAAGAAGGTTTTCAGAGAACAGAGTACCAAGAGTTTGAAGGGAGACGAACAGGTTGAGAATGGATCAAAAGATTGAGGCCTGAAATGAGTAAGAATGACAATCCTGAAGATACAAGTCCACTAAACTTTATCACTGAATGAATGTTTCACTTCAAGATCATGAAGGTAAGGAATCCACTGCCCACTTGTATTAACAGAATAGATACATGAGTGGCTGTGGCCACCATTGATTATTCCTTTCAAGATCACTACTGCCCAAGATATACCTTTTCTGGCCTTGTGAAATTTAGCAAGAGAAATCAACTAAAAGAAAACAATTGTCATCTATTTTTATCAAGTGGACATCATTTAAGAGAAAGAGACTCAAGAAGAAGCCCCTCATCCCATCTCAAGAAATAACTATTACCATATCATAGAAGAGTCATTGTTTTGGTTACACTTAAGATTTCATTCGGATTGATGAAATGCCAAGCATGATGAATAATAAAGTCAATAAATGTCCAAAATATCTAAATAAACTGTGTTTAATTTATTGCCATTATATATGCACAGAACAGCAGTAAAATTACAAAACTTTAATACCAAATTTAATTAGAACAAAAAAGGCAAAAGCACATTTCATGCTACCGTATATTAAAAAATACTTCTAAAATAGTTTCTGTTCTTCAAACAGAAAGAGAATTCTAAAGTATAATTCTACCTAATAACTAGCTGATAAGTAGCCAAGTTTTGATCTAAAGTCTATAAGTGAGGAAAATAATAAATGCTATAAAAAGTATTGAAACATTTAAATTACTGTATTTAAGTAAAATTCTAAGTGAATAAATTTGAATATCCAGTTAATAAGCTACACATATTCTAGAGATGTGGATAACAATGCTGAATTTTTAAAAATAAAGTTGAGATAACACATTTATGACAGTCCCTAGTGTGGAAATTGGTGATAGCAGGATCATTTTACCTTGTTTCCTGATTTCATGAGCTTTCACTCTGTTGTTAGAAAACTTCAGACTTGTCTAATAGGGAGATGGGATTCTTAGTTCTTGCATAGGTGGGTATACTAGTCCTATGTACACTGACACCAAACATTGCCAGATTTCTATTCTCTTCCTTGACTATACTAAATATATTTGCTTTTCTCTGCATTAAAATAGAAGCCCCAAACCAAGGTCTTCAGACATTTTAAAATTAGATAAACCTATATATAAAGCTACTGATTGGTATCGTAAGACTCTAAGTAAATTATACAAATTTTCTGACCCTCAGTGTCCTTAGGGGTAAAATGAAAATAATGATTCCTACAGCACATGTTTTTGTGGAAATTAAATGAGATAAACTAATGAGAATATCTTCCACAAGCCTGATACATGTTATGCATCTATCAGACATTATTGATTCTCTCCCCATTTTGAGAAAAGTGGTTTAGGGAGAAAGTGACAGTCACAGGTAGTTGGTTCCATGTAAAGAATAAAGTTATTGATGTTCTATTGCACTGAGTTTAAATCTTGCCTCTATCATGTGTCATTTGTCTAGCTTTGATATGCTTAAACTCTCTGAGGATAAGTTTCCTCATTTGTAAAGTGGGAACAACAATATCCAGCTCATATTATCCTACAGAGGATTAAATGGGAAATCTATGAAAAGAGCTAACATAGTGCCTCTCACACACAGCAATTCAAGGAGTATGTTTTTCCCATGTCTCCTTTAAAAATATGTATTTTTTAAAGCACAATAGCAACATGATTTGAAAGGGGAAAAAAAAGCATTTTGTATGTTTATATATAAATAGGATTTTTTTTTAATGAAACTACAGAGAACTGATTTTATGATAGAGCTTTATATTAAGGTTAAGGCTAGCTTGGGCAAATATATCAGCAGACCTGGGTTCAAAATCTCTTTGCCACTAACATGCTGTGCAACCATGGGCAAAATCACTAACATCACTGTTCTAATGTCTACAATATAACTACCTCAGAAGTTTGATTAGAGTATTGAATAAAATATTTTATGTAAAACTCTTTATACAAAATGCCTGGCCTAAGGTAAGTTATCTGAAAACATTAGACTTTATTATTCTGACATATCAATTTTTAAATCAAAATAAATACCTTTGTAAAGAATACTTTTGCTCATTTTTAAATGTAGAAATATTAAAAATAAAATATTCTACTAAGTATAAAAGAATATAAGTCAAGTATAAAGCATGATTATTAAGACAATTTTATACTTATAGCAATAAAAATTATTCCAATGAAACTTCTCAGTATTCCACCTACTTACTAAAAAGATTTTTTAAAGGAGCTAAGAATAGTGTCCTAAAAGCATCACATGAATAAATATAAGAAAACTAAGCAGAAAAATGTGCTAAGAGAAAGAGATCCTGCAAAAAGCTGATGCTTAAATTTCATTAGTCTCTCATTGCCATAACTCGAGTAAAAGCAGTATAGAAAATAGATGCTTACGAGAAATTTATTACAGGATGTCCACACTAGCATCTTTAAAATAAAGCAGATTAAGGCAGAACATGTAGTTCTATTCCTATCATAATTTCAACCCAATATAAAAAATAATGTTTTATAAAAAATGTTGCCAGCTCTGATAAGTAACTTGTTGCTCAGTTCTCCCTGGGCAACTTCTCTATTCAATTAAGGATGTTTTCAAGAACTGTTGCAATTTTTGGTACACTGCCTTTTGGGGTACACATAGAAGATATGCTTCACTGTTACATTTTGTTTTTGATTTCTCTTAAAATTCAATTTAGTGTAATAAATCATGAGGATTGGTAGCAGATACACAAAGGAAAATTATCATAATTTGAAGAAAATACCAAACTACACGGAGGATTAATCTCAGTGTTTCATGTTTTTTCAGATCACTGAATTTCTGTACTTTGAAAAGATGAACGAATAAGGAATGTTAAGTAGTGTAATTATTTTTTTCAGTCTCAATTGACAAAGCCTAAGTTAGTTTTAATTAACTATAGAAATACCTGGCTTAAATACTGTTGTTTCAAGGCTGAATGACATTTATCTAGATTTATATTTAATGAAACAAATAAGAAAAGAAAACTTCAACAAAAACATATTCATGCCTTACCTACTTACTGGACTTCATATTTCTTTGAATATCTACATGATTTTTAATAAACTGATTGTATATCACATATTAACCAAATTTCCCTTCTGCTGAATCAAATAAGTATATATGTACACACAAATTCAGAAATTTCTTCCTTCAAATATAGGTTTTGATTCTTCTTCTGTTAAATCAAATGGAGCTCCATTGGATTTCTGCTAAAATAGAGATAATCAAATTCTGCTAAAATAGAGATAATCAAATTCTGGGATGGGAAAATTAGTCACAGGTGTTCCTGTATAATAATTACTGTTGAAAGTGTAAATGATCCATTTATCAGTAGGGCTGATAAGAGAATAACTACTAATGTTACTTCATATGAGATTGTGCTATAGCCCAGAGACCTCCAATTAGTATTTTGAATTTGAAACTCATCCAGATCAGAAGATGGAATAAACAGCTAGGCTTGATGTAGCTAATATAAATAGTATGTCTAATGGCATAATAGTATGCCACTATTAATTAGTGGATAAGATATGGGAAAAAGAATTCACACTATGAGAGGCAGGGTTAAGGATAGCCTGGGTGCAATAATAAATACATAAATTGATTTAAAAAAATAAAAATAAAATGTGACTACTTAAAAACTTTAAATTAACAAAAAAAACCAAATTGCTTCCTTTACTTAGTTGTTTAAGTTTTTAGTGGGTCTTTTTTTTTTTTGGTTTTTATTTATTTATTTATTTTTAACATCTTTATTGGAATATAATTACTTTACAATGGTGTGTTTGTTAGTTTCTGCTTTATAACAAAGCAAATCAGCTATACATATACATATATCCCTATATCTCCTCCCTCCTATGTCTCCCTCCCACCCTCCCTATCCCACCCCTCTAGGTTTTTTTTTAAATAATGGTCTAGTTACGTTTTTCCATTAGTAACTCTAAATATTAGTAAATAGATAACACTATACTACTGTACCATAGCTTCCCTTATAACCAACTACAAATCTATATTAACATTTCATAATGGGTTTTATAATGTTGTTTATATAACTTGTTATGTAGACAAGGGTATAATATTAATTTATTTTTGGTCAAATAGTAAAACAGAATATTTGCATATAAGCTGAGATCACCCCATGCACTATCAGAAGTTTTAATAATTTTCTAATGGTCATTGCATAGGAATTATAGGATTATGATTAAGAGGACAGGTTCTGGAATCAAACACACCTGTATTTTTAATCCTAACTTCCACATTAAATAGTTATATCATCTTGAGCAACTGAGTTTAAAATCCCCATGCTTCCCTTTCCTGTCTATAAAATCAGAAATGTACCATGACCCACTGCAAAGAATCTATACCTGAAGATGAAATGAGAGGAGGCACAGGACAGTGTTGGGCTCCCAGTGTTCACCATTAAATGGCAGTTATTATTATTTGTTATTTGTATTTTTCCTTTGATTACGTACAATTTGTAAAATGTTTGTGGCTCTCATATCTGTAGACAGAAATGGGCTTTATTTGGTTTTACTTATGTTGTCACTAGAGCACTCCAGTTCCGTATTTTTGAATCGCTAAAGTTTAAAAGTGCTGTAGCTGTGAAAATGAATACTATAGATGTTTAGTACCTTCAATATTTGGGCCACACAAAATATGAGAAAGACAAATTAATTTATTTCTTATTTGGAAATGATATGAAAATCTTCTGAAACTATTACTACATATGTATTATGTGATTGGAGGAGCAAATCCCAAATTCTTGATACTATGAATAAAAATTATTTGTCCTGGATAGAGAAGATATTCTTATGCACATAGAAAATAGGTACAATGCAATAAGGAGACCTCAACTATTTGAAGTATCTCATTTTAAAACAACACTAAATTAAGAAAAAAAAGATAATGATAAAAATGGGTAACAATATTATATAGAATATTCATATATGTATTTTATTTAGGAGAGATTGGTACTTATTCTATGTTAAAACATTAATCTACACAACTTCTACCCTGAGTGTTTAAAGCTATAATGCTTATTGTCTAAATAGTAAGAGATGCTTTATATTCTTGGTTTGAATAAAATGATGGTTTGAATTAAAAAATAAAAATTCCAATTCAAGTAAATGGAGGGAGGCTGAGACCTTATTCCTCTACACACATGAAAAAAGGAATCCAATCTACATGACTAGTAATAAATTTACTGGGAAAACTGAGAGAGCAGGAGGAAAAAAACCTTGAAAGTGGTGCAGTTTATACAACCCTGTTCCAGGAAGAGAGGAAAGAGAAAAATTGCCTGAGAAATTGCAAATAAAAAGATGTTTGATAAGATAGAAGACATATTAAAAGGAAAAAATACCCCACAACCCAATCCTACTGAGGTAATGAGTACAAATGGTAGAGAGTATTTCTTAGCTGGGGAAGGATAAAAATAAAAACACCAAAAAACTCCAAAACAAGCAAATGAAAAAGCCAACAGCAACAGTAAAAACTAAGTAAAATCTTTGCAGTGTCTCTCCTTCTAGAGTCTGATCTGAATCCATTTTAAAATCAAACAGTTCTGCAATTCTCATCCATGTTAATGGCACTTAACTCAAAACTCTTTTTTAGTAGAAATACTTTGCTTATGCCATGAATTAATCTGAAAGCATATCAGCAATTAAATGGCCTTTGATATCTGATGTAGAGTAAAACACCCATTTTGAAAATAGGAAATTTAAAACATAACAGCTAAGATGATTTCTCTAATAGATGTTTGAAAAAATTAGGGTTTAGAAAGGTTCTATACAATATAATAAAATAAAAAGGTCTAGTATAAAATTCAGGAGTCTTAATGAACACACTGTATTTAAGATTAAGATAAAACTAGATGAAGTGAAGTCTTTTGTGTACTTCTTTTTTTCCTACAGGTATTTACTGAGTCTCTACTATATGCTGTAGACACAAGTGAATATCTATTGATGCATAAGTCTTGGCCTCTCCCTTAACGGAATTCAGAGAACAATGAGACAAAGCAAATTAGAATATTTTCAGTGCTGGGCAAGAGTTATAATAATGGTACACACAACATGTAATGGTAGAAGAGAGAAGGAGAGTGATTTGGAGGGTTGTCCAGTGGAGAAGGGAAGGAAAAGTATTTTAGGCTAAGGACCTAATAAGGCAATTCATTGGAAAAGTTTGAGAACTAAATATTAATAAATAACAATTGAGACACTTCTCTGGGAGAGCAGAAATCTACCTTTGCTGTTGAATGAAGACTACTAGGAAAATAAGAAAGAACCAAAGAGGACCATTTCTGTGTTGCTGCAAGACTATTCTATATTTTCCCTAGACCCTGAAGTTACAAGCTTGAAGTGTATCTAAGCTGCAAATATAAACTCAATAATCAGGGTAAAATATGTGATAAAGATCAGAGATGCTTAGAACATCTGCATATAGGAATTTTGGGAAGCCTGGTTTTCTCAAGGGAACTCCTATGAACAAATTTAGAAGCCAGTGTTACTCTGGCAGTGTTCCAGTTGATTTCATGTCAAGCTGCCCACTCCTCTTTTTGTCAACAACATCTATAAGCCCCTGGTTCTTAAGCCATTTTGTTTTTATGTCATTTCCTTCCCTCTGTTAGTAGTTTAGTGACACTGACAGAAGTCCACAGTGTTATTAGAGGAACAGTATGCATATTAGAATGCGTCAGCCCCTGGATGGGGAGAAACAGTGGAAGAGATCGGCGTGTTATGCCTCTATTGGGACAACATAACTCCATTAGCAATTCCCAAACTGAGTTCTGTGAGATCATAATAGGTGCTTCTCAAATACAACACAAATAGATGCTAGCAGTATTTTCCTCTGTAGAATATTTTTAAATACGAGAAGGAAAAAAAAACCCTAGCATATTTCTATAGCTAGGTTTATTCCATAATGTTTATCCCTTTCAGAAATGGTGCCATTCTTGATAAATTCCAAGATGTAACCCGTAAAGTCACCTGATGCACCAACTTGTTATTTTTGTCCACTAATGTATCAGAAGCATTTACCAACTTACTGGGCAATGCATGTTGAAACTGAAAAGAAGGATCCTGTGCTTTTCAAATTGTAATAAAAAGAGAAAAGTCTGGACTATTTCACTGTAAAGATGATATAAGCAACTTTGTTTCTAAAGAAAAAAAATAAAGCTATACAAGATGAATCCCTGAATGATGTGAGAAGTACCCAAAATGTACAGTTGTAATTTTCCCCTCTGCTACAAAATAACTTTTGAAAATGGAATTTTTATATTATGCTGCAATGATAATAAAATGCAAGTAATCCATTATATTCCTATAAATGTGTAATATGTTATATATATGCAAGTTATATATATGTATAATATATACACATAAATACATATTATATATACACATATGATGCTTTATCTGATTTCTCAACTTCATGGCTAATATTAAGCTGATATGTGACAGAGACATAGAAATATGTTCTCATTTTAAAGGTGGAATTTTTAAACTGAGTATTATAACCAAAATGTAAAATGAAAGATGTTTCTCTTTTTCTTCATCACTTTGTACTCTTTAATCTTAATCAGATAATGTTATTTATGTTTCTTTTTCATTCACTTGTAAAGTATGTCATAAATAAAACGAAACTGTTCATTACAAGTATGACTACATGCACAGCACATTTTTTACTTCAAATTTGATTGATGTGTTCATTTTACTTCATGACTTATTGCTGATATTTGAGTACCCATCTTAATTTTTAAATTGTTTCATGATCACTGAGAATTTGGAAAACTCTGATCTAAGCAGCCAAAGCATTTCTGACCTAATCCTATAGCAAATGTCAGTAAAAATACTTAATTCTATTAAAGGGCTATCTTGGGTGGTATTTCTTCTGATATTTTCGATAGGAATTCAAAACATTTCCCACTGAAACCACCATGCAACTTAAGCAGGGTACAAATTGTTATAACAATCTTCATATTTAAAAATTCAATTACTTAGTTTAGGATTAGTCCTAGACACAACAGTTTTTACTTTATATTAAACTTCACTCCAATCCATTATTAAGAGAAGAAAAGATAGAAAAACTGTCCCAGAAAATAAACTGTATTTCAAAGCTCAAAGGTTAATCAACAGGGGTATCTCTGTTTGGGAGATGATTAGATTTGTATACACTTAAAACAGTATATTGTTAGGAGTTCATGTCATTTTAAATGTACATCTATGTTTGTGTGTGTGTGTGTGTGTTATCATCTAAGATCAGTGACCTGAAGGAAGGAATTTGGCATTTGCGACTGTTTTAGAATCATGTCTACCTCTTATGAGAGTGTGATTTTGGACTGTTTGGTTAACCTTTCTGAACCTCCATCACTTTAAATGGAGTATTTCATACACTTTACTGGGCTATTCTCATAGTGATAGCATATAATTTGCTTGGCACACTGAAAGCTCTCAATTAATGAAGATTATTAAAATAGTGGCTTCTGTTATTGCTTATTCCCTAGGCTGGTTTCAGGTTTAAACTGTAAAGCCTAGATAATATTTTGGAGTTCTTGTTGCTCTTCTTGTTTCTCTGCTATAAAATGTAAACCTATATCCATAGCACATTTCCTTCAAGCCTGTGGAAGGAATGGTTGACAGTGCTGGACTAGCCAAATGTCCTGGTTTGCTCAGGATGAAGAGATTCCCAAAATGCAGAGCTTTCAATGCAGACCTACTAGAGAATGGACTTGAGGACACGGGGAGGGGGAAGGGTAAGCTGGGACTATACACTACTAAATGTAAAACTGATAGTTAGTGGGAAGCAGCTGCATAGCACAGAGAGATCAGCTCCGTGCTTTGTGACCGCCTGGAGGGGTGGGATAGGGAGGGTGGGAGGGAGGGGGACGCAAGAGGGAAGAGATATGGGGATATATGGATATGTATAGCTGATTCACTTTGTTATAAAGCAGAAACTAACACACCATTGTAAAGCAATTATACTCCAATAAAGATGTTAACTAAATAAATAAATAAGTAAGTAAATAAATAAAACTAGGAAAGTTTCGAGTATACTAGAATGGTTGGTCACTATAGTGACTACCTAAATTTTGTCCCCCTTGTACTTAACTATATTTTAGCTAGAAAATTTCCTAGCACCTTAGTATCTAAGTTGGACCTTGTGACTAGTTCTGGCCAGCAGAATAATGTAGGCACTTCTGAGCCAGATAGTGAAGTATCCAATGTACCTCCCCAAAGCTCTTTTCTTTTAATTTGCTGGCAGATGGCAACAGGCATGGTGATCTTAAAGTCACAAGATCACTGAACTCCACAAGAGGGAGACAGCCTGGGGTCCTGAATCACCGCTTGGAGGAGGTTTTTCCAAACTTCATCAAACTGTGCAGTGAGAGAGAAATAAACTTCATTGTGTTAAATCATTGAGATTTTGGAGTTGTTGTTACATTAGTTAGTGTGCCTAATTAAAAGACAGAACTTATTTTTAAGTAATATTGAAAGTGAATGTAATTTATCAACTTATCTTGCCATAAGAGATGGCACACACAGCAGCTACCGAAGGGCCAGTCTTCATTAACAATACTCTATTCTAAAAAAAAGTCCCCCAGCCACTACAAATTATCCATGGATTTTCTTACTGCTTTCCATAGCATTAACAGGCAAGTAGTATCATTTCCTTCATTTTAAAAGATAAAAAAAGGACTTAAAGTTGTCATTTTCCCCTAATTTGCAAAAAGATAAATACCAATCTGAAGAATAAACTTATGACTTCTGATACAATCCTCCATGTTTTTTGATTAAGCTGTTTCTTTTACATTGTCTATAATCATATATACATATACACACACACACATATGCACACACACACATACTTCAAAGCAATAATTATAGTGAGAACATGTACTTGTTCTTTTCAAGAGAAGATATCTATTACTATCTGGCTGGAATGTCGTCAGGTGTGGAAAAAACTGATAGCCTGATAAGTTTGTTATGTACTCAAATATGGCCATTCTGAGAACATGCATTCACCACATATTATGCAGCACTGTAAAAAGGTTTGGGTTTTACTGTTTCCTTTTTTAAGTTTTCTGATTCCCTGTCCTAAGTCGTATTTATTGCAATTCCTAACGATAGCCCTCTCTCTGTCTTTCAGTGACCTTTAACTCGAATAATCATAACAGAATGAAAGCCTCAAGTTAAATGAACTTTTCCTCCATGTCATGGAAACAACCCTGAAACTTAAACATAACAGAACTGTGGTTAAGATTAAGATTTTATTTAGAGAACTTTCTTACATTCTAACTTTAAAAAGATTTTTAGCAATAGAGGCAATAATAATGAGTTCTAATATCAAGACTATATGCCAATGAAATGGACAACCATGAAGAAATGGACAGATTCTTGGAAAGCTAAAATTTTCCAAGACTGAACCAGGAAGAATTAGGAAATATAAACAGACCTATCACAAGTAATGAAATTGAAAACGTAATTAAAAATGTTCCAACAAACAAAAGTCCAGGACCAGATGGCTTCACAGGCAAATTCTGTCAAACATTTAGAGAAGAACTAACACCTATCCTTCTCAAACTCTTCCAAAAATTGCAGAGGGAGAAACACTCCCAAATTCATTCTATGAAGCCACTGTCACTCTGATACCAAAACCAGGAAAGGACATCACAAAAAAAGAAAATTATAGACCAATATCACTGATGAACATTGATGCAAAAATCCTGAACAAAATACTAGCAAACAGAATCCAACAAAACATTAAAAGGATCATACACCATGATCGAGTGGGATTTATCACAGGGATGCAAGGATTCTTCAATATACAAAAATCAATCAATCTTATACACCACATTAACAAATTAAGTAATAAAACCCATATGATCATCTCAATAGAAGCAGAAAAAGCTTTTGACAAAATTCAACCCCCATTTATGATAAAAACTCTCCAGAAAATGGGCATAGAGGCAACCTACATCAACATAATAAAAGCCATATATGACAAACCCACAGCAAGCATCATACTCAATGGTGAAAAACTGAAAGCATTTCCACTAAGATGAGGAACAACACAATATGTCTACTATGGTCACTCTTATCAAACATACTTTTGGAAGTCCTAGCCACAGCAATCAGAGAAGGAAAAGAAATAAAAGGAATACAAATTGGAAAAGAAGAAGTAAAACTGTCACTGTTTGCAGATGACATGATACTATACATAGAGAATCCTAAAGATGCTACCAGGAAACTACTGGAACTAATCAATGAATTTGTTAAGGTTGCAAATTTGTTAATACAAAATCAATTTGTTAATACAAAATTAATGCACAGAAATCTCTGGCATTCCTACACACTAATGATGAAAAACCAGAAAGAGAAATTAAGGAAACACTCCCATTTACCATTGCAACAAAAAGAATAAAATACCTAGGAATAAACTGCTTAAGGAGGCAAAAGACTTGTACTCAGGAAACTATAAAACACTGATGAAAGAAATCAAAGATGACATAAACAGATGGAGAAATATACAATGTTCTTGGATTGGTAGAATCAATATTGTGAAAATGACTATACTACCCAAAGCAATCTACAGATTCAATTCAATCCCTATCAAACTATCAATGGCATTCTCCACAGAATTAGAACAAAATATTTTACAATTCGTAGGGAAACACAAAAGACCCCAAATAGCCAAAGCAATCTTAAGAAAGAAAAAGAGAATTGGAGGAATCAGGCTCCCCGACTTCAAACTATACCACAAATCTACAGTAATCAAGACAGTATGGTACTGGCACAAAAGCAGAAATATAGCTCAATTGTACAGGATAGAATGCCCAGAGATAAACCCACACACATACGGTCACCTAATTTATGACAAAGGAGGCAAGAACATACAATGGAGAAAAGACAGCCTCTTCAATAAGTGGTGCTGGGAAAACTGGACAGCTACATGTAAAAGAATGAAATTAGAACACTACCTAACACCATACACAAAAATAAACTCCAAATGGATTAAAGACTTAAATGTAAGACAAGACACTATAAAACCCTTAGAGAAAAACATAGGAAAAACACTCTTTGACATAAATCACAGCAAGATCTTTTTTGACCCACCTCCTAGAGTAATGAAAATAAAAACAAAAATAAACAAATGGGACTTAATTAAACTTAAAAGCTTTTGCAGAGCAAAGGAAACCATAAACAAGACAAAAAGACAACCCTCAGAATGGGAGAAAATATTTGCAAAGGAAACAACAGACAAAGGGTTAATCTTCACAATATATAAACAGCTCATGGAGCTCAATATCCAAAAAACAAACAATCCAATTAAAAAATGGGCAGAAGACCTAAATAGACATTTCACCAAGGAAGACATACAGATGGCCAAGAGGCACATGAAAAGATGCTCAACATCACTAAATCAAAACTACAATGAGGTATCACCTCACGCTGGTCAGAATGGCCATTATCAAAAATCTAGAAACAATAAATGCTGGAAAGAGTGTGGTGAAAAGTGAACCCTCCTGAACTGTTGGTGGGAATGTAAATGGATACAACCACTATGGAAAACAGTATGGAGGTTCCTTAAAAATCTAAAAATAGAACTACCATATGACCCTTAATCCCACTACTGTGCACATACCCTGAGAAAACCATAATTCAAAAAGAAACGTGTACCACAATGTTCATTGCAGCACTATTTACAATAGCCAGGACAGAGAACCTACCTAGGTGTCCCTTGACAGATGAATGGATAAAGAAGATGTGGCACATATATACAATGGAATATTACTCAGCCATAAAAAGAACTGAAATTGAGTTATTTGTAGTGAGGTGGATGGACCTAGAGTCAGAATGAAGTTAAGTCAGAAAGAAAAAAACAAATACTGTATGCTAACACATATATGTGGAATCTAAAAAAAAAAAAAAAATGGTATTGATGAACCTAGTTGCAGGGCAGGAATAAAGATGTAGACATATAGAAGGGACTTGAGGACACAGGGTGGGAGGGGGAAGCTGGGGCAAAGTGAGAGTAGCATTGACATATATACACTACCGAATATAAAATAGCTAGTAGGAAGCAGCAGCATAGCACAGGGAGATCAGCTTGGTGTTTTGCGATGGCCTAGAGGGGTGGGATAGGGAGGATGGGAGGGAGGCTCAAGAGGGAGGGGATACGGGGACATATGTATGCATTTGACTAATTCACTTGGGTGTACAACAGAAACTAACACAGTATTGTGAAGCAATTTACTCCAATAAAAATCTATTTTTTTAAAATCAAGATAAGGTGAGAAAAGCTATACAAAAAACTTGATTTGCAGGATTTTGTTGAAACAAAATAAGAAAAATATGGAATTGAATCTATTGTTTAAAAATTAATATTTAGCAAAATTACTTTAGGATAAGAATTATTTTTTCTTATGGCTGAAATAAAAATTTAACTGGAGAAACACTTATTTTCACATGAAGATAAAAGTGAGAAAGAAACAACATTACAATATATTGCTGGATCAGATCACAGTTTCAGCCTTATGCCAAAGTATCTAGAGTTGGGAGTATTTTCAAAAATTCTACTCTTCCTCCAATACTTAATTTGTTTGCAGCCTCCAAAGAAATCCAAAGTAATTTCAATTTTAATATCTCCCTATACTATCACATTCCCTCTTCCATTTATCCTTACTTCTTGAAAGAGTGGTATATTTCCACTAATTCCATTTACTAGTGGCTCTTTCTTTAAACCACACACTCTATCTTCCTCCATTAATTCTTCTCAACTGCTTCCAAATTAGATATTGTGTCTTTTTAAAAGATTTCAACCACCTTCTAAAATTCTCTGTAGCATCAGAAATTGCTGACTATCTGCTCCTTCAAATGCTTTGAATCCTAGTTATAGCATAAAAGTATTAGGTATTTCTCCAAATGCTCGATGATACTCTTTGGTGGGTCTCATTTATTTCCACCATCCTCATGATATAGATGGCCCTTGAGATTGCTTTTCACTCTCTAGTGCCCTTTCACTCAAGTATTTTATCTACATCCACTCTTACTTACCCTCATTTTACCTCTATTCCAAGCTGTGGTTTTTGGCTCAAGTTCCAAGTTTTGTGGGGTTTTTTTCCCCTGCTATTTCCATTTTAATTTTTTTCTCATTTTTTAGTGGAGTATGGTTGCTTTACAATGTTGTGTTAGCCTCCACTGCGCAATAAAATGAATCAGCCGTACACATACAGATATCCCCTACCTTTTGCACTTCCCTCTCATTTAGTTTACCACAGTGCATTAAGTAGAGTTCCCAGTGCTATACTATGTTCCCATCGATACTATGTTTATACATAGTATCGATAATGTATATGTGTCAATCCCAGTCTCCCAATTCCTCCCCAAGTTTTTCTTGAAATACAGATTGACAGGTGTTTACTTGAGTTAAAATGTGCAGAGGAGGATGTCCTGAATCCAACTTTCATTGGGCTACGTTCAAACTCATAATTATGTCCCATAAACCATCTTCTCTCCTTATTTCCCCTTGTTTTGATTGTTCCAATTGTTTTAACTTGTTTACAATATTTGTTACTTTTCTTTGCTTATTTAAAAACAAAACAAAACAGTATTTCATATAATTTGTCCCTCCACGTTTCTCATTCAGCTTCCTTCTTCCCATTCTCACTGTGAACACGCCAGTGGAGGCCCTCACTGAACTATGCATATAGTATAGGAATGAATCTGCTTTACTTACAGTTATTTTACATCCTTGTGGACTTCTCTCTTTGCCTAATGAATTTTCATCCATTTTTTCCCATAATAATTCATTCAGATATATGCTCCTAGACTAATCTAAGCACATATCTGCTCCCGTGTCTCTCTTGCTCAAAGTGGATCTCCATTTCCTCCCAAATTAAGAATTAACACCTCAAACTAGAAGCTTTCTCAATACTCCTTAGAAGTGCCTTTATAACCACATAACACCTACTTATTGTTTCAGCCAAGCAAGATTATTTTCCATTCCCCAAATAGGCTCCCCACTTCTGCTAGTTCTAAACTCTCCACCTAGGAAATTCTATTCTAGTTGACCTTTTGAAACATTTACCACCATTTAAAAACTAACTAAAAAAATCCACAAAAGTTTTATTTTTCTCTTTACCAAAGGCCATTAGACAACCTCTTCCTCGAACCTGCAAAGCACTTTCTTTGTACTTCACTTGGGATATTTACCTTACCTCAAATAATGGAATCTCCTGTGAATTTGTTTTTCCCAAAGATGATTCAAAGTTTCTTATGTGCAGTCATTATAACAATGATCTTTGCATTCCTCAAGTGCTTAGCATATTTTACACATATTACACATCGTACTTCCTAAAAAGAGGTTCGTCTATATGGAAAAGCATTCAATGTAAGGCATTATTTTAGAAACAATTGAAATACCAAATTGTCTAAATATACATGCTTGAGAGTATAAATAGAGCTGATTGGGGTGCAGTAAAACTTGAATGAAGTTAGATAATCATGAGGCAAATTCATTCTGAGTAAGTATCATGTGATGATTAACAAGTTTTTATCTAGTGAAAAAATATGGAAGTAAAACTGTAACTGTCAATTTATCTTTCAAAAGTGCCATGGATTTCCAATGCACAGTTCAACCATAGAAACTAACTTCTAGATATTTTTTCTGGTTTAGGTAAAACAATAGAAAGCTATTACATATCTCTCTATATATATATATTTACATATGTATGTATGTATATATATGGTATAACATAAAAATGGAATATCCTGTTAAAATGTAAAAGTGTTGGCAGTTTGGACTTTTAAAACATAAAGAAAGTATACTATCAAATTGTAAAACTTTCTCTTCAAATTAATCAGAAGATGATTTTGTGTTTCTAAGAAGTGAATGTAAAAAGGAATAGAAGATCCTAAGCAGGCTCCAAAATATCTCCCACCTTCTGGTATTCATACCTTTATGTAATCTCTTCCCAAATTGTACTAAAGTTGTTCAGTGTGACCAAAGCATATAGCAGAAGTGATGGTATGTCATTTCCTAGATTAAGTTATAGAAGACAATGGTTTCCATTTAGATACATTCTCTCATGCTCTCTCTCACCCTTGCTCTGGGAGAGCAAGCTGCAATGTTGTCAGCAGTCCTGGGCCAAGTCTTCATGGCTAGGAATTGAAGCTTCTGGTCAAAAGCCACTGAGGAAATAAGGCATACGACAAACTGAAGCCTGCCATCACCTGTGTGAGTAGGCTTGGAAGCACCACTTGAACCTTGAGGTAAATGTAGCCTCTGTAACCTTGTGAGGGACCCTGAGTCAAAATCAACAAACCTGCACCCAGATCACTAACCCTCAGAAACTCTGTGAGAAAATCAATAGGTGTTATTTTTAAGCTGCTACATTGAGGGATACTTTGTCATGCAGCAATAGTAACTACATAGATACATAGAAACTTTGCCATTAAGCCTATTTATAATAAAATTAATAATATGTATCTTAAAAAAGATTTTGTTGACTGTGATGATTTTATTAACCACATTAATGAAATGTCCTGAAAATAAACATTTATATTATAAGAATTTAGACTCCATTTAATAAAAGTGATTACAACCCCTTACTTTTAAATATTTGACTTCTGGGGTCTCATAAAACCATAACAACTGTGGGGTTTTTTTCCTTTTCTTTAAAATAAAATGTTTTAAGGATTCCTATTTACTCTAGTATTTCTAAAAATAAGGATCCCAGGTAAGTTTCAGTGTCTACGTGAAGATCAGAAATATAGAATTTTCAACAGCTGTTTGGGCATAGCAGGAAAGAGCCACAGGTCATATGAAAAAAGATAAATAGATTCTGCTTCCCAGATCCCTTTCTTGTGTTTTCTTGAAACCAGTTTTTAGATTTGCTGCAGGCCAAAGACAGACCACAGATTTTTCTTCTCCATAATTCAATGAATCATATAAATTTTTTTAATTTCCAGTGCTGTTATAGGAATCCTCAGAGGGGGTCAGATCATAGATAGAAAAAAAATCATTTATTAATATTTTTATATATAAATTAATATTATGGTATATCCATCATTATGCCAAGGCTTTATCTTAAAAATATTGCTTAGAAATTTTAAAAGCACTTTTAATTTAATTTTAATATTGACTTTTTTTGGTACCTCCAAAATTGTATATTCTTGCTAGTAAAACACCAATGGAAAAGAGAACAAATGTATACTATATATCAAATAAATGAGTCTTGGTACCTTTTTGTGTCCTGCAGCAATGCAGATAATTGGCTCCATCAATCTAAATGATACTATGATACTGGGATTTTATTAATAAGGTGAATATAGGATGATTTATAATTTGTATAATTTAGAAATAAATTTTAACTGAATTCATTATATATAATATTATTTCATTTTTATAAATATGGCATATCTTCATGAGAAGAAAGTTGGGGGTTTTGTATCTTTTCATATTTTTGTAAATGCAGATAAAATGTTTAAGCAGTTGTATACTTTCTTATTACTGAATATGAAAACAAAGTGAATTCTTTAACTATAGTAGAGTATTTCAGGTTATGACCTAATTTATTTTAATTAATTAAACATGGATCTCTTGTAGGTTGTAAATAAAGAATATATTATAAAGATATACACATATTTAAACTTCATATATGTTATTTTGTATTGTAAGATATGAAAGTCTTAAACAGTTAAAAATATGAATTAATAATAATAAGGTAAACATTTTGGAAATAAACGTTAGGCAATATTGGAAGAAAATAGACCTTTGAAAAGAATTGAACAAAGTATGAAAAAACTGGAAAAGTCTTCACATTTACTACAGGAGATACACCATTAATGTTGCCAGAGCCAAAGTACCCAATCAACCACCATTATTTTTAAAAGTTGACTGTAACAAAGGTAGACATAACAATGTTTTCATGATCTGCGTCTGAACTACTCTTAATTAAGTCACGTCTGAAAAATGATTTTTATATTTTTCCCTTTAAAATATCAAGAAAAGCAGATCTGCCACTATATCTTAATTGCTAAACTCTTTTCTTCTATAGAATTTAAATCAAGAGTTGAATTGATAATTTAATATTTTATAGCTGAATACATTTTATGTATAAACAGTAGTTCTGCTCAAAACAACAAGCACATGTCAGGCTTCTGTACTTTTAAAAATTCACTGTCCTCACTTTCTGGTAGTCAGAAGATGCTAGATTCTACTGATCTTTGGAAAACAAACATAATGTTTATTTTTATTTGCTTTTTACTTATCTTATTTCAAAAACAAATCACTATATTCTACAACAGGC
Organism: Orcinus orca; assembly: GCF_937001465.1. Lineage (NCBI taxonomy): Eukaryota > Metazoa > Chordata > Mammalia > Artiodactyla > Delphinidae > Orcinus > Orcinus orca. The sequence goes on from NC_064563.1 coordinate 111,410,670, forward strand.
TACAAGAAATTCATACACTCATTTTTTAAAGTTATACAATTATTTTTATGATGCTATATGTGATTTCATACTATAGAAGCTTAATCTTATTCCATAATTAATTCTGAAGTTTGTGCAGTAAAAATTCCTATCACAGTCCTGCCTACAAGCAAATCAGAGCTGGATAGCCTACCTAAGTAAATAAAAATATATTATTTTAATAAAACACCCCGTTACATGGTGCAGGAAACAAAGAGATGAGTAGATGCACACACTTTATAGACTATAAAGGTAGATAAACCAAATAGATAGATAGGTAGATAAACCAAAGGTAGATAAACCAAATACTGCAGGTCAGAATATGAGTGCCAAATATGACATAAACACAGTGATTTTGGAAAACTGAAAAAGAAAAAAGTTTCAGGAAGCTTACAAGAAAATCCTTAAATTATTTTTGCAATGTCCATGGCAATATGAATTAGATAGTACATTTATGTGTCCTAAGACACATATATGAGAGTCTTTAAATAACCACCACAGGAAGGGAGAAACAAGGACAGGTCAAAGTCAAGCCTAGTGAAGGAATCTTTAAGGTGTACTAAAGATTTTTTCTTTTCATCCTAAAGGTAAATTTAATGCTAAGAATTGATAGAGTCCTAAATGCTTGGAATCAGGAATTAGAAGATTATTTTATTTCACCTTCAGTGTCAGTAATAGAATCACTAAGTGTTAGATGTAAAAGTACTCTTAGCCCTTAACATGATGTGAGATGGCTTAGGTTATTCTTTTTCTTTTGTAGTGCCAGCCTCTGTGTATAATAAAATACAGGACTTTACATTCTAGTTACTGTGTCAAATATCCTATTATATTTCAGCTATCTTAGGTTGGTTTAACCTCAGTTTTTGTGCTATTTTCATATGTTTTATAATATGTTCTTTTTGGCGGGGGTGGGGGGAATCATTACAACTCTAATGTGGTAATATATTGGCATATTGGGTTATTTTAATAAAAGTTGTACTCGTTATTCAACTTTTCCAAGCACCTAAACACTCTTTAGAGATTTTTACATTTTAAAAAGAGTTTTCAATTATTTTCTTCAAAATCCCTGTTGGGACACTCTCTATTTAACAACATGATGAGGTGCTCTTGTAAAAAATGTAACTCTAAGTTAGTTTTCTTTTGTTAACAGTCAACAGCTCGTTCTGTGACTTTTAGGGGGCTGAAATAATGAATATAATATATTTTCATGTTATTTACATGATAGTGAATTTTATATTTTCGAAATTAAAATTAGATATTACCAAGGCCCAATAATTGGTATTTACTCAAAAATTAACTAAATAAAATGACTGGAATCAATGTCATCTGGTCCAGTCCTCTTTTACACATGAAGATAAGAGGTGAGGTGACCTATCCAAAGCTACACAATGAGGTAGTTGCAATTCTGAAATGAGAACCCAGGACTTCTTTCTCCTTTTGAGCTGTGACTTAAGTAGGTCCACTCTTCAGATAAAATCCATCTTTCAGTCAGATCCTATCACCCACAGGTAACTCTTTTATATTTTTCTCTATTAATCTTTTGAAGCCACTTCCATCTCTAGGTGTCTGAGTCTGCAGGGAGAGATTAAAAATATCAGAGAAGATAAGCCCTGAATACTGGGAAGATATGCCACATGTTGGGAGAGAAAGTTTAGGTCCACTTCTTCTCAACCTCTCCCAGTGATCCACAATGTGAGAATAAGACCTGTCCTAAAACGTTCCTAACACCTAGGTTGATTCCTTCAAGTAGATACCCTAGGAAATTTCATACAAGCAATGAAAATCAGAATTTTGGGTATCCCAACAACAAATTTCAACAACTTTGTATTCTCTTTTCCTCTGATCCTTCCTATACTACCTTCCTTTATCTTTTTTCTTTCTACTGTTTCAATAAAATGCAGACTAAAGATTTCATTGGTTATACCTCATCCAGGCTTATCTCCATTCTACAAGTACAGAGATAGAAAACATGAGCCCCAAACCTACTTTTCTTGAAATCTTTGAGAGAAAAATAACGAGAATGACATATGGGTAAGGCCATAGGACACTTTCTGTATATATATATATATATATATATATATATGTATGTATATATACACACACACAGGCTTTAATCTTCTTTAATTCCTTCGGCTTCCTTTTTCAAACTCTGTAGTCAATTATTGTCTCTATTTTTATGTATGTCCTTCTTTTTTCTTTCTCTGATTTTTATACCTGTCTCTTCTCTACTCCCAATTCCCTATATTTTTTCTTCTCACTGATATAAAAAAAAAATAGACCCTCCCTGCAAGACTTCCAAATGAAGTTTAAAACCTTGTCAGGAAATAAGACTCTGAGAATAAGTAGGCCCAGTATGTAACTTAACAAGAAGCACCCTGACAGTTAGTACCAAGTCATGGAAAGTTAAATGTAAAATGTAAGGTAATTCAACATTGAACTGAAACTTGAATGGGTATATTTGTCCTCAAATGAGGTCATATGTGACTGAGAAGAAAAGTGTATATGCTCTTCTTTCACATCAAAATTTTCAAAATAAAATAAAAATAAAATACATTTTTTATAATATATACAACAAGTAATAGAAAAGTTCACACACAAATACTTACCTAGGAATTAGTTAAGTGGTCCCCTACCTCATTCCATCATTTGAAAACTAACAGAAGTAAACTCTGGAGTTGGTGCCGTCTGCAAACATATTTTGCATGGGGCAATGGCAACATCTTAGATAGCTCAATCAGCTGATCTCAGAGGCACTGATATTTGACAGACTCAGTCCTTTAGACAGCTACAAAGGAATATTTATCCATTGTGAAATCTCCTGAAATATCCAACCTTACTCCCACATTCTGAGAAATTCTGCATCCCCATTAGTTCTTCTGACAAAGCCAGCTAGGCCAGTGACTGTCACTAGGCCCTTTCTTTTCCACTTCTTACCAGAAGTATTTTTCTAACACAGAACTGTCATTTCACTCCCTTGATGTTAACATCATCGATAGGTACTTGATAAACACCAAATTCCAGCCTTATCCCCAGGTACACATGCTATGTTGCAATGCCAGATTTAAGAACTGTTTAAATACATTATGTCTTCTGTGTGTGTGCTTGTGTTCAGGACTTTTTACTTGCTATTCTCTATTTTTTCTAGCTAGTTAATTTCCACCCATTATTTTAATATCCATTTAAAATGCCAAATTCTGCAAAAGCAATCTTGAGTAAAAAGAATAAAGCTGGAGGTATCATGTTCCCTGACTTCAGATTATAATACAAAGTTACAGTAATCAAAACAATATGGTACTGGCACAAAAACAGACACACAGATCAATGGAACAGAATAAAGAGCCCAGAAGTAAATCCACAAACCTATGGTTAACTAATCTAAGACAAAGGAGGCAAAAATATACAATGAAGAAAAGACAGTCTTTTCAAAAAATGGTGCTGGGAAACTGGACGGCTACATGTAAAAGAATGAAATTAGAACATTTTTTCATACCATATACACAAATAAAATCAAAATTGACTAAAGACCTAAATTTAAGACCAGAAACCATAAAACTCCTAGAAGAAAACACAGGCAGAACACTCTTTGACATAAACCATAGCAATATTTTTTGGATCTGTCCCAAGGCAAAAGAAACAAAAGCAAAAATAAACAAATGGGATGTCATTAAACTTAAAAGATTTTGCAGAGCAAAGGAAATCATCAAAAAAACAAAAGGACAACCTACTGAAAATATTCGCACATAATATGATTGACAAGGGGTTAATATCCAAAATATATAAAGATCTCATACAACACAATATCAAAAAAAAAAAATTAAAATAGGCAGAAGAATTGAATAGACCTTTTTCCAAAGATGATATATAGATGACAAACAGACATCTGATAAAATGCTCAACATCACTAATATCAGAGAAATGCAAATCAAAACCACAGTGAGATATCACCTCACACATGTCAGAATAGCTACCAGCAAAAAGTCTAGAAACAGCAAGTGTTGGTGAGGATGTGGAGAGAAAGGAACACTTGTACACTGTTAGTGGAAATGTAAATTGGTGTAGCCACTATGGAAAACAGTACGGAGGTTCCTCAAAAAAGTAAAAATAGGGGCTTCCCTGGTGGCGCAGTGGTTGAGAGTCCGCCTGCCAATGCAGGGGACGTGGGTTCGTGCCCCAGTCTGGGAGGATCCCACGTGCCGCGGAGTGGCTGGGCCCATGAGCCATGGCCACAGAGCCTGCACGTCCGGAGCCTGTGCTCTGCATCCGGAGCCTGTGCTCTGCAACGGGAGAGGCCACGACAGCAAGAGAACCGCGTACCACAAAAAAAAAAAAAAAAGTAAAAATAGAGCTACCATATAATCCATTAATTTCACTCCTGGGTATATATCCAAAGAAAACAAAAATACGAATTCAAAAAGATACATGCACCCCAATATTCATAGCATCATTATTCACAATAGCCAAGATATGGAAGCAACTTAAGTGTCCATCAACAGATGATGTGATTATATATATATATATATATTTATACACATATATATACATATATACATACACACACACACCACGATGGACTATCATATATATATATATATATATATATATATATATATATGCACATGGAATATTACTCATCCATAAAAAAGAATGAAATCCTACCATATGCAACAACATGGATGGACCTATAGGTTATTATACTTAGTGAAATAGAGAAAGAAAAATACTCTATGTTATTACTTGTATATGCAATCTAAAAAAATAAAACAAACAAATGAATTAAACAAAACAGAAACAGACTCACAGATATAGAGGAGAGTGGAGAGAGGGAAGAGAGGAGGGGCAAGCTAGGGGTAGGGGATTAAGAGGTACAAACTACTGTGTATAAAATAAATAAAAAACAAGCATACATTGTACAGCACAGGGAAATAGTCATTATTTTATAATAACTTTAAATGGAGTATAATCTATAAAAATATTGAATCACTATGTTGTACACCCAAAAGTAGTATAATATTGTGAATCAAGTATACTTCAATAAAAAGTAAATAATGAATAAAATAAAATGCCAAATTCTGTGTAAAGCATTCCCTGAGAAAAATTTAAACTGCATCCCTTGAACACCTCCCTTTAGTACTCATTTAAGTTTAACAATTTCTTTAATGTCTCTATTACCCATTAGACCAGGGGCTGGTTGAGAAACTTTGGACAGTGGTCCATATATGATGCTCTGTTTTTGTAAATAAAGTTTTATATTACCATAGTCACACTCATTTGTTTACATATTGTCTATAGCCTCTTTTGTATAATAATGCAAAATTAAATAGTTACCACAGAGATATAATATAATCTTAAAATAATCACTATCTGTCCCTGTACAGAAAAAGCTTGCTGACCTCTGCACTAGAATGGAAATTCTTAAATATGATATCCTGTGCCACGTCCATCTTTGTATATCCACAAGCTTGCATAATATCTGAGTAGGGGATAAAAATATTTGTTGAATGAATGGGTGGATTTTTCTGGATCTTTTTCCATATTTCTTAGTATTTTATTTAAGCCCCTCTCATCTACAGAAGAAGTAATTCTGTTGGAGAAATTAAATGATTCCAGTAACCCTAGTATACAGTTGGCATTAATTACGTACATAACAAATATGTAGAAAAATAAATTTGATTAAGCTGTCAAATCTAAGTAATATGTTATTAAACACTAATTGACAGATGAAAAATACCTGAAGGGGTATTCAAAACAGGAATATGTGATGGTCAAGATGAAGTAAGATAGATTAGGTTGTCAATTTCAGAAACACTAGAGAACATACATATTCAAACAAAGTAGACAAATAAAAATAGTGGCATTAGTGACTTCTTTTTTATATTTTATCATATAATTTTCAAAATATTATTATAATGGGTTCTCTAGAAGTATTAATAATCCTTCAATACTGACCTTCAAATATAGTGGTGAAGATGAGATTATGTTTCTCAGTGTATATATATTAGCTTGGCATTCAGGAAATATTACTGCTATCCCACACAAACGTTAATCAAACTGAGGTTAACCAAACCAGGCATGCTTTTCCATCCTTGACTATGTTCCTGGCATTTATCATGAAGATACATTCAGATACAGAGGTATAGGAATTGCATTCCAAAAAGTTACACTTTCAGTAATTTCAATTTTCCTCCAAACTAGAATAAATCATAAATTTAATTGTGATTAAAAAAATTTCCAACCATATCTCTTTTTTCTTTTTTCACATATAACTCAGGGAAGAAAAAGGGACTTTTTTGATGTTTTCCTCCAGGTTTGCAGACAAATGTCTCTGACAGTGAATGTGATCTAAGGTTGTACGGCTCAAACAGCCAGTGTAGTACCCAAAGTGCTTTCTCCACTGGGCACACACAAAATATGTTCTTTGATTGTAATCTTCAGCCTCCTTCTCTAAGACCTGTTTCTGCTCATAACTCTTTTTGGGCTCAGAATCAACTCTATGTTTGTTTTAAGCAAAGAGAATTCCTTAAAGCTGCATGCGAGGTTGATCTGCTGGCTGCTTTGATTTCTCAGCTATCCAGCTATGCCACATTGTTTGCATCTGTGTTTAAGTAAGACTTAAAAGCATTTCTCTTCCTGTGACTGTTTGCAATTACTTCTGCTGGTCATACGTCTATACATACTAGTAGGAGAGCATTCTCTTTGGTATTTATTAATAGAGCAGCAATTAGAATTAATATTAGACTCCTACTCAGTGAAAATGCCATCAGAAAAAAATTAATGGCAGTCATAAATGTATCCCATTTTAAGTTGACAAATTAAAGATTTGTGGCTTAACCACTCAGAGTTGGCAACTGAAAAACAAAACATATAATTCCATTAAGAAAGACATAACAATAGCACCCACATACAGGTCCTAATCCAAATCAGATCAATGAATATCAGATAGTTAGATAGCTAGATAGCTTGATAGATACACACACAATAAAATGTTTATTAGAACTTAGAATCATCTACTTCTTGGTAAAATAACTCACGTTATACGATCTCTGGACTTCATATTCCTAGAGGATGCTGCTGCCTCACCATGATAAAATGATGTTATTCTAATTATCCAGTGGATTTGTCCTGATTTATCTCCCCAAAGTTTTGTCTTCCTGTCTGTGACCATGGTGTAAACAGATGACATTAAAAAAAGAACTAGGGGAAAAAATTTTCCCAACAGTGTCTATAGTGAAGTCAAAGGTCTACTCTGTCCACTGAATGTAGTGAAGCTAAAGTATTGTGATTTTAATTCCATCAGCCATACATTTGTCTATGGCTACTTTCTGGCTACAACAGCCATGTTGGGTAGTTTCAGCAGAGACCGTAAGGCCAGGAAGCCTAAAGATCCCTTGAGGAAAAGTTTGAAAACTGCTTTTCCAGAATATTGGAATCTGAGACAATGGTCTCAGACCAAAAGTTCTGCTCTCTGATTAACCAAGGTCACTGGAAGTTAAAGTAGTCCAGATATTTATTCCTGGGACTATAAATTTAACACTGACACAGAATGTTGTTTCTTATGACATTAGACTGACACCTTTTCTGAGCTTGAGACCACAGCACTTAACTGCCCACTGTTCATTTCAGCTTGGACATACCAAGTCATCAAATTCTCTTCCTCTTCCCAGACATTAATCTTAACCATCCTCTAGTCATTCCTCCAAATTGCTGCCACAGAAAACTCCGACGAGACAAAATTGACATGAATGTCTTACAACTGCTTAAAATCTGCAAGCACCATCCCATATATTTTAAAACAAAATCAAACTACTTAACATGGCTTAAAATAATCTTCATGAGATGGATCAAATCTTGGATCCAACTTATTAACAAACTTGCTACCTGAAAGTCCTCTCGTGCTTCAGGGCCTTCAAGTAGTAGCCCATTTTCTCAACTTTTGTCTGGCTAAAGGCTCAGTCAAAGCGCCAGCTCAGATATTATTCTACCAGAAAATGTACTAAATTTACCCTGACCCCAACCTAGATTAGGCATCCCGCATATGTGCTCAGAAGCGCTTATCAACCCTGTCATGCTAGTATAAACTTACACTGGAATCATTTTATTTACTTTTTTCAATGATGTACCTAAAAGGTAAGCTTCTTAAGGGCAGGGCCTTATTTTATTTTAATTTCCAGTTTCTGAGTTCTTAAAACAACAAAAAAAAGTACTTCTTGAATACTGAATGAGCAGAGAGTACTGAGTCTGCTTTGGTGAGACACAAGAGCCTAGTGTAAAATAATTCTAGCAAAGGATGTGTAGAATGAGAAAAAGCTATTTTTGTGACATGTGTGCTAATTAACAAAAGCTTCTTTGGCTTCCCTCATCTAAAACCAAAACTCTAAATTGTTTGGGCCTTTTTTTGTTTTAAATGTGAATAAAACAATGACCACTTGAAAAAAATAATCCTAACTTTTTCATATTATCAGCAATCAATAATTCAATTATATAAGATATGGTGTTACCACAACACTATTTTGTGGAAAAAGGGCAACTGGCAACTTCACTTCTTAAAATGTTTATGAAGTGAAAAAAAAAAATTATCCTACCTGCAAATATCATTAATATGGGTACTAGAGAGCTCTACTTTTATAACTTAGAAGCTATAATTACAGTTTACACATTCAAATTAGCTTATTATCTACATTTTACAGATGAGGAAACATACATACACAGGTAAATTAAACCATCTTTTTCAAGGCCATAAGGTAAGTAATAAAATTTTAAATGCATAAATTCTCATCTCCTTTCCAGGGCTAATGCTTAAAATTAGGATTTTAGTTATCATAGTTTCTTTATAAAGTTTTCAACAGTAAGGTAAGAGCTATTTGTATAACAATACACCAAAGAATTCCCTGGGAGTCCTTTATTATTGCACAACACTCTGTAAGAAATGTGTACATCATAGCAGAAAAATCACAAAAACCAATTTTTTTAGTCTAAGTAGTCACATTTATAACAGATTGTTAATAGTAAAACTTGCTCACTCTAACAGCTTAACAGATTACAACAAAAGACTTTGCTTCCAAAAATAGATTCCATTTTGCTGTCTGATCAGTATCTTTCGCCAAATATGGTGAATTCTGTATCTTAGCCATCTAATATTTTTAATGCTTCCAGTTACTTTTCTAGCTTTTCCACAGAATTTCTAGCCACATAAGTGGTAACACCTTTGAAAAAAGCATCCCATCTTTGGAAACAATCAAGTAACAATAGATCATTGTGGCAAAACATATTATTTACTTCTTAACAAGGAATGATCTAAAACAAGTTTTTCTTAACTCAGAAGTCATGTCATTCTATACCAAATAAAATGAGAATAAAGATGAACTGGGACTGGGAAGAATTGTTTTAATGAAAAATTAGAATAGCCTTTTTAATATCTGGCCTTTTAATTTCTAGCCACTAAGAGTTATAACAGGTACACCTTTCTTATGGTGAAGGTTCTCCAAGGAAAGCCAGATAAAAGGCATTTCTTAGAAATTCTGCTAAATGACTCTGCAAACAGACACTTTGAACTTCAACCTGTTCACTGGCTCATTGTTTGAACACCGAAGTTGTAAACGAAGAAAAAGCAAAAACAAAAATGGGAAGTATATACTCCAGAAAATTGTTCTCTAAATAACCTGTAGTTCTAAAAACACAGGATTTTTAAAAAAGATATCTGAAAATTGGTCAGTCTCTGCTTCTTTTGAATGAATCCATATGCTTTCACAATATGTTTGCTTCTGGTTGTGAAGGACAGTAAAATGAAACAGACTCTAATTCTGATCTTTGTAACACTGACTTTAACATGATCAAGAGCCTAGGATATTCCTCTTTGCTGTCACTCACTGACAGAAATGTATGTAATACTGCACAGCAGGCGGTGCAACCTTGAAAAACACCAAGGGACATAACAGTAAAGCACCACAGAAGTAAAGGACAAGTATCCCTGGGGGGAAGAACAGAATACATGTATAGCAGAGACAGAGGAAAACAGGGCAAAGAACATGGCCAGAAAAGATACCATTGATAGATATAATTATTAGGGCAGAAGTTCACCAAAAATATTTATAAATGAAATTAGATTAATATAAATATCAGATTGAGCAAAGCATGCTAAGGAAAAAGAACTTATGATCCTAACAACGGAATGTACACTCCTAATGCAGAATGAAATTTTAAGAGTATTGGTTTACCTAACAAATACTTATTAATCAAAGAAGTCACCTTAATTCTCTTGATTAGATTATAGTACCAGCAAAATATTTAACAGTTTTGATTCAGCTGAGTGTTTCTGCCGATGTTATAAGATATTTGAAAGTATTTAACTATTTCAAATTGGGGTATATCTGTCTAGGGGAAGGTGGCTGCTACAGACTGAAAGGTTGTGCTCCTAAAATTTATGTGTTGTAACCTAATCCCAAAGTGATGGTATTTACAGTTTGGGCCTTTGGGATTAGGGTGATTAGGTCATCAGGGTAAAGCCCTCATGAATGGTGGTGTGATTATTACAAGACATATAAATCCAAATAGATCCTAGAGAGTTCTTTTTTTATCCACCTCAATTTGTTCATTAAATTTTAAAAGTCCAAGGGCAGATTACCTAAATTAATATGATTGTAACGATAAGAATATCCACAACACCTATTCTGTGGGCAGAAGGTAGAGAAAAGTGCATTGACCATGAAAAATTGCACAATGGTATGAAGTTAATCCTTTGTAAGACCAAATTTTATTAGTGAAGGCACTTACTTTGTTTCCCTGTTGGTAATGTCATCAGAATGGCTAACTATGGTACAGTGTATATATACTTATATACATATATATGTATATAAATATATATGTATGTAGTATGAACACATACAGTTACACACACCTTTTTGTGTGTAATCGTGTGTGTGTTTTCAAAAAAAGCATTTGGACAAAGTAACTGAAGATAGATACAAAAACTGAATTAGTATCAGTAAATTTATTTTTTGAATATTGAACCAAAAGTCATATTCACCCACGGTAGAAAGCATTGAAACTTTGTGCTTTAGACTCTGCTGTTTAGTTTTTATTCTCATATTCAACAATTTGAACGAAGGCACAGAAAACAAAACAAGTATTAAGAAATCTTTAGGAGACAGTTCACTTAGAAAAACATCAGCATATTAGCAAACTTGAATTTCTAAAGTATTTTTTATGTGAACAAAGAAAAGGACTTACGCTCTATAGCTTTAAAAGATGAGAAGTAGAAGCAACTGGTACAGGTTATATTAAAACAATCAAAAGTCATAATCAGTGCCTGTGTAATTTATAGGGTCCCAATCGTGGTAAATGTTAGAGCTTAAATCTGATATTGATTCTTCAGAGATAGTTTACAGGAAATTTCTACATGCTATGGCAGTTTGAACTAGTTAACTCCAAAGATTACTTCCAACTTAAAAATGTTATAATTATGTTCTGGAATTCATTACAGACACAAATACATTTCAAAAAACCATTCTGATTGACAACATATGGTACAGTAGATCCTCATTATACCCAGATTCCATAATTTGCAAATTTACCCACTCCCTAAAATGTATTTGTAACCGTAAAATTGATACTTGCAATGCTTTAAGGGTCATTTGTGGACATGTGCAGAACAACAAAAAAAATCAGTTGCCTCACATGTTCCCAGCTGAGGTTGCCTTCTGGTTTTAGCTTTCATACTCTAAAAACTGTCCTTTTCAAGGTCTATTTAGTGCCACTTTTGCATTTTTGTTTTTTCATTCTTTAAAATGGCCTCAAGCACTGTACTGAAGTGCTATCTAGGTTCCTAAGCACAAGAAGGTGGGGATGTGCCTTAGGAAAAAAAATACGTGTTAGGTAAGCTTTGTTGAGGCATGAGTTGTGGAGCTGTTGGCCATGAGTTTAACGTCAATGAATCAACAATATATATTAAATGTAGTGTCTTCAAACAGAAATACACATAAACGAGGTTATGTATTGATCCATTGACAAAAATGTTGTGACAAGAGACTCACAGGAATTGCCCCGAATTTTTCCAAGTAGCAAGGGTTCAGCGTTCACTAAATCGGCGTTCCAGATACGTCAGAGAACACAACTACTGCGAATAATGAGAATAGACTATTTCCCTACATGAAGCTAATATTGAACATATAAATCTCTCCAAAGGTGTTTGCAGTTAGGAAGTGGAAATCATCTAGGTTAAAATTAGCTTCACAAATGAATACCTTATGGCTCGGTATTCCTAGTGCATACTTTGTGAACCAGTGGTAAATGTAATCACCTTTAGGGAAAGTTTGCTAGCTCTGTGATGTAAAATCTTGCCATACTCCAGGTATACATGTAACTTTCTATGTCTCATCCTCACTCTCACAATATGAGATCAAATATCTGGGGAACTAGAGACATTGTTGTAACATGTATTTTCTTTTAGCATTTACATCTTTATAGTGAAAGCTATAACCATCAGTCAACCAGGTGGCTATTTATTAGTGCCAAATTGAGATCAGTAAATCTGAGCCTCTGGCTGCCTGCCCCTGATCACAGAGGAAAACATGCACTGCTCTGTTCTGTTCCTGGAAACCTCCAAGACAAACTTTTTACATGGCTGTTATGAAGGCTGAGAAATCCAAAGAATTGCTAAACAACTCTTAGAGTTATTAAGTTGCTCAAAACTTACTGTAAATACTTACAGAGCTGCAAGCTAGTCCAATCCACACTCTTGCTCAATTATAAACAACATTAAAAAATAAAATTTCACAGTTTGCAATTAGATCGATAGTTGTATAACTTCTGAGATTTGTTCCTCAGTATCTGTCCCTGTTGTTAAACATTTTCCTTCAGTCCTGTACTTCAAGTATTAAAAAGGGGACATCATGATCTTAAAATTATGGTTCCAGAAAACATATTTGCTATAGTAAAACTGGAAGCAAAATCTTTTATTAATTTAAACTAGGGGTTGAAAATATGAACACAAGATTATCTTTAAGTTTCTAAAGATATTCTAATAGAAAGATAACTTTTGGAAGATCATGCTATGTGACCAGGTTTCACAAAGTAATTTCCTTCATTTGATTATCTGAGCCTCATAAAAAATATCTTACTGTACCTGAAGTAGATTGAAAATAAACTTTCATGAAAAACAACAGATAAGGAAGGCTTAGTTAGATGCAGTTTTTATTGTGAAATCTACATATTGCCTTTTCCTATCAAGCACAAATTAAGAAGATACAGCCCACTTGCAAAGACACAGAGCACCCAAAAAATCAAGTGAAAGGACCCCTTGCAATTTTACATGAGGAAAAATTAACTTCACAGTCAAATAACATGAGTTTCATCAGGATGACAAGCAAGAAAATGAGTTTCAGAATATTCTTTCCTCAATAATCAGCAACAGCTTTCTCATATTGAGAGTGCCACTAACTTTAAACTTTTCTTGGATTATCAAACGAAAATGAACCCAGTATCACCCATTTCATTACAATCTAAGAGAACCATGTTGTTGGTTTGGGTTTGTTTTTTTTTTTTTTGAGGTACGCGGGCCTCTCACTGCTGTGGCCTCTCCCGTTGCGGAGCACAGGCTCCGGATGCGCAGGCTCAGCGGCTCCGCAGCATGTGGGATCTTCCCGGACCGGGACACGAACCCGTGTCCCCTGCATCGGCAGGCGGACTCTCAACCACTGCGCCACCAGGGAAGCCTGGGTTTTTTTTTTTTTTTTTTTTTTAATTTTCATTTCAATGTATGAACCTGGAGAGTTTTATATACATGTGTGTATATATATACACAAAACTTACAGTAAGTTTTGAGTATTGCAACTATATATATATATATATATATATATATATATCAAGTCCAAGTTGATATGTTGAAATGAAATATATATATATATATAAATTTGATAGCATTTAAAACCATAAAAGGAAATAAATACAAGAATAAATGTCATTAACCTCCAGATATTACCAAACAAATATATAAAATTAGTATAAAATCAAAGCAACATATGGAAGAGAAAAACACTTATTTAAAATCATTTTTACTTTATCTTCCCTTTTCTTAAGAAATAGTCAATATTTTTCTCTAAATTCACAAGCAATGAGAAAAATAAGTTTATGTTTTTTACATTGTAAAATTCTCTCTCTGGCTTTTAAATAAATTCTAAAAAGAAACAGACAATTCTTTGTATTTCAGATAATATAGAAACTAATGGGAAAATCAGTCCAAAATTTAAGATATTTATTAATTCAGCAAGATTTAGAGTCACACTCATCCAAAAATGCATCACATGAATCTTGGGATGACAATGAGTATGACATTGTTTAACACAGAAAATGATTCCAAACATGAGCACATATGTTTCAACTCAGAACAAGATGTGGAAGCCCTTTCCAGGAGGCAGTAAAATAATTTCAAGTTTTCTTGGACAAGAGAAGATAACTGACATAAAGTATTTTCTAAGTACTGTTGAGATAAAGAGAATTTTTAAATGCCATTTTTAAAATCCGATTCTGAGGCAGGGCAGAGTTCTGCTACATAGTTATGAAACAGAATCAGGCTGTGATCCAAATGATGCTTATGACAACCACTCACTGTCTGTAGGAGATGTAGAGGTTGAAAAACAGTTAATAATACTTTTTTCAATGTCTTTTAATAAGAGTATCATGTAAACATTTTCTTGAAGTTAATTGTTCCCCTCTATTTTCTTTCCATCTCAGTTCAATATATTTGTAAGAAATCCTTGAGCACCATAGGTTTATTCAAACTTTGGAGTGAAACTGATCCAAAGGACATCACTAGAGTATTTTCAATGATGCTGACTTTGTAAATTATGTTGTCAATTTAAAAGAGTGATTAAAGAGTGATAACAGACAAGTAGGTTATATTGTAAAATTCCTGGACAAAGGAAAAGAAAGCTATACAAAATGCAAAGCATACAAGACATGGATAAAATACACAAAGCATGGTTTTAATTAATAAGGGGAAATGCATAATAATTTTTACCATTAAAGCAATTGAATGAGTGATCTAGCTTTTTTAAAAATACAAAAAAGTAAAGCAATGTAAATAAATAAAGCTGTCAAAAATACTGTTTTTTTCAGTCAGTCTAATTAAGACCAGTCCAGAATAGTTGAAAAGATAGTATGTATGTACTATAATAAAGTCCTTTTTATACAGGTAAATTATCTGTAAGGTGAAGCGTGGATTATGGGAATTAAGCACAGTAATATTTGTGAGTTGCATCATTATTTCCTCATAACCATACTTTAAACATTAATGAGGTAATTTAACTTAATTTTAAAAACCTGTAATTTACTATTACTCTAATGAGTAGAAAACAAATTTTGTACCCAATTTATATTTTGAGTACAAAGATGCTTCACTTTTTTTTCAAACCTGTATTATTTTTTAATTTAAATAAATTTGGTGTTATCCACAACTCCTCTGAAACCTTGGACACATAAAGTGAACAATATCACCAGGGAGCAGGTCTGGGAAGGTAGACACATCAGATTTTGCTTGAGCTGAAAGATCCTGTACATGTATCTGCTCACATCTCTAATAGTTAACTGAGACAATAGGTTACAGACTCTTATGTCACTGGGGCTTTTATCAGTTTTCTCAATCTCCTCCAAGTGACGAAAAACCCATCACTTGATCAGTCCAAGGACAAATACCAAAAATCAGAACTCTCATCATGGAATAAACCAGGATTATTAATTAGGCATTTGTTCTCCACACCTCTGAACTTTCAGCAATCTTTGACCAACTTTAAATAATCTAGGTTCTTCTATGGAGAAATGAATTCCCACACATGCTTAAAAGTCAGTTGTGGAAACAAGAAGCCAGAGGAATGGTCAAAATTCTCAATCACGGAAGGAAATAGTATATTAATCTCTTTTATGGACCAAGTGTGTAGGTAAGTGTTAGGTATAATCCCCAACAATTGCTTGCAGAATGTATTATTATCCCCTTTTATAGATGAAGAAACTGAGGTTTGGAAAGATTAAGCAACTTCCCTAAATTTACCCATAGGTAGGATTCAAACTCAGGTGTCCTCTAAACCAAATTTAAGTTTCTTTCTACTACAGTGCAGTCACATCTGAATTAAGTAAATCTCAACTATTGCAAATTCTCTTAATTCACATATTTTGAAATTATATTAATTCCAGAAATTATAAAACTTGATAAGAATCACATAATCTCAAAGTTGGTAGACTAAATCAATTAATCATAAGCTGTGATTGCTATTTCCACATTAGCTGGTTAACAAATGTATTTGCTATCCTCCAAAGGGATCAGTTTGAAATTATATTAGTTTGAAATTATAGCAGGTCTTCAGCAACAAAGCACTCCTATAGAATGTCACCAACCCACGTATCATGCTGCCTCAACTATTTTAGATAAAATTAGCTTCTAATAGTTGTTTGCTCTCCTTACATAGAAAGATTCTTTTAAATGTCTCAAGGGAATGAATGTTTGGGGATGGACTAACCCTTATATATTCTAAATTAGTTAAAACTAGTTTTTGATATATCCAGCAATAATAAAATTTATTTTAAAATAGTTTATTAAATCATTCTCTACACATTTTGATGTTATGCTAATGTTAAGGGAAGAAAACAGGACAACATATTGTATGTAATATATGATCTCAACAAGACCAAAAAGCAGTTAAAAAAAGACTGAAAGGAAATGCTCTAAATTTTCTAAGGTATAGGGTTTAGGAGAATTTTAACTACCTTCCTACTTATATAAAGACAGAAATATTAACTGAAATCAAACTTTTATATGTGGATCTTAATGAGTGATCACATATGAATCAATGCTGTCTTTATCATTTGCAAATGTTGAGGTTTGTATAAATACAGCCTAAATGTATTTATTCAAAATATCAGCAAACCCATAACTAATTAAACTACTCTTGTTATAACATGTACAATATTGACACTTGAAATAAGGGAACTTCGAAAATTGGCGAAAATATATTTATTACGATGTATTTATACTGATCTTGGCAGGCATTCTTCAAACTTAGAGAGTTAAAGTGGAAATGTGATGTCTGTACCAAGTTCCTTCAAAAATATTAGATACTCTAATATAGTGTGCATGACAAGCCTGAGGTGTTGAAGGGAAGCCATCTGAATTATCTGAGCACAACAAAAGACATCTGGAAAATTACATAACAACTGAAACATCCTATTCACATTTTCTGGAATCTCATAATGCTGAAAGGATGTTCGGCAGGTCCCAAACTTACACTAATTTGCAAGGTTTTGAACAAATATAACAATTTCAAAGAATAGGTTCTATATGGTGGGAGTATAAAAAACGAAATATGATTTTAACAGAAGAAAAAGAACTTTAACCTAAATTTTGTTATTTTTGTGTAATTCCTATTACAACATTAATATTTAGTGTCATATTAAGGTTCATTTAGAGATAATAGCAGGAAACAAGGGTCATAGTTCATTCTTTGTTCTGGTTCCTAAGGCTTCCAAGCATGGAATGAGCAAATAAAACAACCTAACTTCTTTTAGAACATTGCTGAAAGGAGAATGAGAGTTCACATCAGCCAGTGTGCTTCTGCTAATGGCTTTCAGATTTTCACTTCAGGAAGTTGGAGTCAAGGTATTTTCTGTGGAAAACCCACACCTTTATGACTTTTTGCTCTTCCTTCACTAAATGGTGAACTACTGACCATCAGTGTGCAGTTCAAAACCTACCCTTTAAAGCTGACACTGTGACAGTCACAACTAGGACCTGCAGTAAGTTGATCTTAACTATTACCACCACTTTTTCTCCCACAGTCAGTATTATCTCTTTTCTCCCAGTGTTCCTTTTTCCTTGTCCAGAAAACTACTCCAAATGATTTGGGAGCCAGCAGTGCTTTTAATCATTAAGGTGGCTCCTGTTACCTGATCATACCACTGGGTGTCAAAATATTAGTTACTACTTGAGATCCTGAAGATTACTGTAGTGGACTATGGTAGACAGGCACATTCTTATCTCTTTTTCGGTAACAACTGTTCCCACCTTCTTTTGGGAATATCTTCTCCAACTCTGCATTCCTGCTGGGGCTAGAAGTAGTGGTAGAATATTGAACCAGCCTGGGCTAATGATAAGACTCCCTAGCTTTATGTGCCAGTTCCTGTCTTCTCTCTGAAGCTGGTTTGTTTTCGGTTTTGTAAGAGGTGAAATTACTAGTTACTTAGATTACTAAACCATACATCAAGGGTTACAACATTCAACATCTAATCTAAATATGGGAATCAACCTTAATGTTGGGGCATGACATTCACTACCTGAAAAGGCTGCTTCTCTCTACCTCCACCTCTTGCACAAATTCTCATATTCACTAACCCTGTGAGTGTAGGTTTTTAGTTTTAGTTTTTATTTTGTTTTGCCACTTTTGAAATATTAGTGACCACTGTATTGGGATTGTGGGTTTCTGACAGCAGAGTTAGTCTTACTGATTAGCAGCTGCCTTTATAATATGATCTGAAGTACAAAAAGTCCCTAATTATGTGGCTCAATCCAGAAACCAAAGAGACTAATAATTTTACTAAAGATCCATTTCTGTATGTTAAGCAGCATTTTCTAAAGACTTCATTTTTAATGTAAATTCTATAAATGAATCTTAAATATTAAGACTATTATTTTTCCTACAATTTGTGATTGATATTTTTTAATCACATTGCTTTGTATATTAAGAGAGATCATGAAACCTTTGAAGAAACAAAGAGCCATCCAGAAAGTTAAAAAATACCAGAAATACACTCTGCCATTTCACAATTTTGCCTCCAGCTCATTTGCAGGATAAGCCTATATGTAGGTTGCAACATAGGAAGTATTAGATCTAGAATATGGGTCAAGTTCCAGAATGGCCCTGTGGTCCAGTGAATATTTCACTACAATTCACAGCCCCACATAGAGTTATAATTTCTTAAGTAAAAAACAGACCCTGAAAGATCTCTGTAGAGATCTGAAATACTGGAGAGTATAGGCCACGAGGCTAACGTAGATGCAAAACTACAAAACAGTTTAGAAATAAAATGAACAAATCTGGTGGGCCAGGGATTATCTTGGAATAATTCATTTTGGCTCATCGAACAGGGTGAAAGTCAGTAAAAAATAGGTCTAATGTGTTCCTTTTGGCATTTACCAAAACGGGAAGTTAAAGAGTTGTAACCCATTACACATGTCTATATATTATTTTACCTTATTTCTCAAATAAAACAATAAAAAGAAATCAAACAGCATTTATAAAATACCTAATCAGGGAATTCTTTAGTGGTCCTGTAGTTAGGACTCAACTGGTTTCACTGCCGTGGGCCCAGGTTCAATCCCTGGTCAGGGAACTAAGATCCCACAAGCCGCACAGCCAAAAATAAATAAAATAAAATACCTAATCAGTACAGTGTCAGATGCTTTTCATCTTTGTGATTAGCTGTCTAATAAGACAGAGCTGAGAATCTGTAAGCTTATATAAGTTAATGGGTGATTTTTTTCGGCATTTGATTTTTCTCTTTGAACAGAGAATCAAGTTGGAAAAGTAACCGTATAAGGCATGTTAGACTAAGAGTAAATTACAAACCGCTTTGATACCTATGAAGAGATACCTCCGAAGAGATACCTCCTCCAATTCATTTTCATTAAACATATAATCAAAAATTATAAAATTTATCTTTAATATTGAAAAAATAATTTTAATAAATGAACCAAGCATGTAGCTTCTTTATCATTCAAGGGCAAAATGAAGGCACTTTTTTTTTTTAATACTACTACAGGAATAAGCCAATTAAAATCATAAATTGATTTTTTTTAATGCAGGAAAGAAATCAATTTTTTAATGATTTTAAAATCAATGTTTTATACTTTAATGTTGAAATATATTATAAATTTTGTTATATTCCAGTATTGTAGCTACTTTAGAATTAATCAAAACAGCACTTCCAAAGTAAAAAAATAATAATAATAATTCTATAAAATTGTATTGGATGAAGTGCTCAAATAAAAATAATATATAACTCATTTCAGTAAAATGTTTTATTTAATTACCTAAAATACCAAGAAAGTCAGACAAGACTTTTAGAGGTCACTTTAATATATTATAAATGTGCTTAGTCTTTAGGGACAATTATACAGATACTCACTTACTTGAAATCTTCCTGTTAGTGGATAGAACTATATTCTTGAAATCCATACCCTCTCATGTTTTATTAAATATAATGAGATTATTAAATATTGAATATTTCCTCCAATAGAATATTGTAAGAATATATAATATTCAGTGAATTAAGTATTGCACTTAAGTACTCATCAACTGTCTTTATAAGAATCTGTAACCCTATTAAATTTTGTTCTTAATTTATTTCTTCTATTTTTAAATAACTAAGCTTTCTTCTTTCTTTTATTGCCCTTTTATTGTGTTTCTTTAAAAACAGGTAGGTGTAGAAATGATGAATGGCTTAGGGAAGAAAATAGTCATAATACTTAAAATTTATAGAAATCTTACTATGCGACAGGCATGGTGCTAAGTTAAAAAAATTATTTCAGTTAGTTCTCACGTTAACGCTATGAGGTAGAGAGTCCTATTAAACCCAACCTCACAACATTAAAGATGAAGAAACTAAGATATATACCCAAAATCTCATGCAATTTAGTGGGAAGCAGCTAAGCTATTAGGAGATTTAATTTTGACTAAAATTTGGAAATTGACAATTAAGAAGATATGAGTTTTTATAATATACATTAGCTAAACAAGTATTTGTAAATACATGAAAATAAACACTACAGAAAAGCTTAAAAAGAAAACATACTTTCCTAGAACACAAGATGAAACTTTAAGTCATCTATCCATTACCAACAACAGAGATAGTTTGCCCATTACAAACGCATCAAACAGCTACCAATTGTTTGCAGACTATATTAATTTTAATTGTTATTAATTGTTTAATTGTTAGTGACTTATCTATTTAAACAAATACATATTTTAAAATGTGAACCTGCATTAGAAAACTAATGCAGGCTTAAAGTCAACTATAATGAAGCCTGTCCCAAAAGGCAAACCAACTGAAGGGATTTAAATTCTAGGTGAAAATTCTATGGAATATTTTGACCAATTACGTTTCAAATTATTAAGAATAAATTATTTAAAAAATCTACACAGAGATAACTATATTTAAAAATTTAACAGAGATAACTAAATTTTAAAGCCACAAGAGACTTCAGATATGGTACAATAGATCTACTTCTTTTTCACATGAAGAAACTACATTTGGCCTCCAAGCTTGTGTAAATAGGAATTCTACATTAGCCAGGAATGGCACCTTAACCAAGACACTGTACTGCCTCTACTTTGTCTTTTGTTCCTGTCTATATCCCCAAACCTAGAACTATATCTAGAACCTAGCAGGTGTTCAATACACATTTTCTAAATTAATTACTTTTTAAAAATCACAAATATTTGAGGTACAACAGTTTAAGCATAGTACAGCTCAGTGCAGTAGATGGAGAGATAAACTAACTGCAACCTTTATTTAAGTAAGGGAACAATTTATAGATAATATAGGATTTCAAGATTGAATTTAAAGATGGACAAAAGGGTTACTGAGTTAAAAATAGCATAACCAACATGTTCAAAGCTTATTAAAATGTTGAATCAAAGGAGTTATGTGTTCAAATTAATTCAGTTGAACATAAATTTGACTGAGAGTAATGGAGAGATAAATAAGACAAAAGCTAAAGAAAAGTAGGTGTTCAAAGATGGCAAATGAGGATTTTAAAACAAAAGAACCTAAGACAAACTGTAAAATAATACTGTGTGATCCTAAGAATGTAATCAAAGTGAAAAGAGTTAAATTTATATGATGAAAACAAAATTTTACTGAAAATGTACTAAATGTTGGGACTGTGCAAGGTGTTAAGGATGGAGCAATGAACAAAACAGCTAAAAACCCTGGTCCTTAATGGGATTATAAAAAGACAAGTGTTCTATAACTAAGAATTTGCAAAAATAACACAGGTGAGCACTGGCTAGAATTGGCATCCTTGGTACATTGGCCTAAGGCCAATGTACCAAGGATGCTATAAAGGAAAAAGAAATAGAGGTAATAGATAAAATATATACCATGGATGCTGGTACCAAATCAAAGGACTGAGATCGGGCATCTGACTAAAATGTCCTCTAGGAGAAGGAAATGCTTCTTTCTCTGTATTTCTCAGAAAGTGAAACAGGCAGGCAGAAGATCCAAAAGCAGCATCCATCCCAGCTCTAGCTGTGTGGCTGTCAGTAAGTGGGGGGGGAGTATGGGAGAATCACTAAAGCAACTCACATATTGTCTTCTTTTGTGGTCACAGCTCCAAATCAGGACCCTCCCTAGAGATAATTCTTATGTTTTTACCCCCAGATAAGGGCTATGTTCAGTGAGTTTATGGCAGCACACACACACACCCCCCCCATGGGGGGGAATTGGGCTCATTTATCCTTATCAGTTCCAGCAATTAGGAAAACAGATGCATCACAGAACAGTTGTGGTACATTAGTAGATGGCAAGGCACTACGTGGTCTAGGGAGTTGGGGAGACAGCTGGGTTAGGCATAAACAAATATGAGCTTCTGACTGCTTGGAAAGTTCTATAGACTCCATGACTTTTAATAAACACACATTAATAATCACAGTTAATTCTATTGTGGTTACATAATCAACACAGTCAGGCCAGATTAGCCAATTTTAATTCAAATCACACCACTTACAGAAGGCCTACGAAGTTCATGTAGATTATGTAATAGAAGAGGAGTGAAACTGGCAAGTTAGCCTTTAGAAGGTCTGTCAGCTGATGGGCAAGACATTCACTTGATAATACGAAGAAGACTATGGTTAAGTCTACTCAGAGTCCTCTAGGAGAGAATTCAGGGTGTCTGAGAAAACTTCTTGAAAGAGAATTCAAGCTGAACTTTAGTTCTCCTTCACAGCTAGTAGAGAAAATCCTTTATACTCCACAAATTACCTTGCATTGCACAAAAAAGCAGAGACTAGCAGTTTAAAGTGGCATCTGGCTGCCAGAGTTCCTCGTTCAGTTTCCCAGCTTCCCAGTACAAACATCAAGAGAAGACAACTTCAGTGAGGGCATCTGGTGGGTGAGCCAAGCTATGATACACATACCCATTGCTAGAATCAAGGAATATTGTTCTACTCCAAACAAAACCAATGAATCTGGAATCCAAATGCACCTAGTGACCCAACCACACACTTCTTAAGGTGAGTAGGAAGTCCATCGTCCTTCTTCAATATCTGCTCTCTGATTTAGAAATGCAAGGTCGATTCCAAACTGAAGATCAGAAGCACCTTTCTAACCCATAGGTGTACTTATTTGGCACACTATTAATACTTTCCTTTCTACATTCATTTGAGAATTGCACTCTAATACTAGTAATAGTAGTGGGAGATGGAGTGGGGCCACTGCCCTGCCCTACAAATTACATACACAAAAGTACCAATCACTAAAATAATTACAAGAGGGAAACTAAAACATTTGGATCACTCTGCAAGTCACATCACTAATGTCTGAGAAAATCTGAATTAACACTTTGCAGAAAAAAGTTAATATCAAATAAAAAGGTTGAGATCAAGCTTATTTCAAATGGAATAACTATTGTTACTTGATAAATTATTATCCCTCATTTCAATCTAGTGTCTCCTCAGTCTCCATGTTAAATATCTTGATTGTTTTTTATTCAGTGATCCCTTCTCTGAGGTTAAGCAATGGTAGTTGTCTGATGAAGTTCATTCAAAGGCTTTCAGAAGTGCTTACTCAGCAGCAATTGTCTGTGCCATAGGAAAGTCGTATCTCACTAATGGGGTCAGCAAAGCCATGGACAACTTTAAAAATATGAAATCATACTCTGAATTTAAAGTGGTCAATATGAAAAAGATCTTTCCTTAGGTTAGATTAGAGTCTTTTAATTGCATTGAAGGTACATCACTTACTGATGCATTAACTGAAGTACATCCAATTTAGACCACTAGCAATTATCAGGTCAGCACTGCTGCTAAAATAGCTGCTTTTATTAAAGAGCAAAAAAATGTTATAGAATAGTTTGCTTTTAGTGACATTATGGCTTACTTCCCATACATCTGGAAGGGTAAAAAATATATCAAAATATCTTAAATGAAATGTGTATAATCATTTTATATCACAGAAGCAAACATCAGTGAACATGTATTTTTCTTCTCCACTCATCATAATTATTATTAATGAGCCATGATTAAAAATTAATTTCTAGAGTTATTCAAATCTCTATGGCAAAGTACAAACTAAAACTCTTAGTATTCTATTAGCTTAATAAAAATTATATTTTTAAAACCTTGTGTTATTCCTAAATAGTTTTAATGAACCTTATTTTGACTCATACTTTGTAAGTTTAATTAAGAATTAAAATATCTGCTGACCAGAAGTGCCTTGCCTTTTTAAATATGTTTACTTCAAACACTGAATTATAATTATGATATATTTCATAAGGTTATAAAAGAATGCTATCAGCTAAATGTTAGGATATTAAAACTAAATGACTATACACAGACCTATAAAAATTCACAACTTTGGCTTTAAGTACTGGAGTTAGATAATTAAATAAAAAAATGATCACACTTAGAACAATAATTCCTGAAACTAAAGCATGAACCCACAAGGACAAAACCACCCCAAATCTGTTTCCTTTAATTTAATTTAATTAATTAATTAATTTATTTATTTATTTTTCCTTTTATTTTATTTTGTTTCCTTCTTTTGATAGCTATAGAGAACTGGATTCACAAATTTATTACCTACTAAATTTTACTATTAGAAATATTTTCTTATAAAGCTCTGGGCATCAAATATGGCTTATTTTCAAGATCACTTCAAGTTCCACATGAATTGATTAGTACATTCTCTTACCTGTTAATGTTTGGCATGCGAAAGGCATAAAGTCATGTTAACATGTGTGTGCTTTGGGAAATGCTGTAAGTTCAATGGGAATAGGACTCAGAGAGTGAGTGGGGTGGTTAGCAGTAAGTGGCATTTGGGGGTAGAATGAGAACGCCTTTTCTGTCATGCTTAACAGTCTGTTCTTAGTGTTGTAATTAGTGCTGAGAAAAGAGAGCCTATAGTGAGATTTACATAGAAGAGAAAAAGCAACCAGACCTTTTTTTTTCCCCCCAGGAATATAACCCTGGAGACAGTGCACAGAGTGGGAGGGTGTGAGGACAAATTGATGAGAGAATGCAGCAATAGTACAGATGAAAGATAGTAAGAATTCAAACAAGGTCCTGATGATGCAGGTGAAAAGGAGAGGCCACATGTTAGGGATTGTGGACTAAGTTAGTGGAAAGTCAGGGAGATGGAGAAGATAAGGACAACATCAAGTGTTTTGTTTTAGCATAGCTGTTAGGGCAGCTATGATGGCATTAACTGAGATAGGGCATTCCAGAGATGCAGAGGGCTGAGAGGGGGAAGCTGAATGGAAAAGATAATGAGTTCAGTCTTTGGACCTGCTATGTTTTTATGTGCCCACACATATTTTGGTAAAGATATCCAGGAAGCAGTTAAAAATAAGGGGTTGTTACATGGGAAACAGTTCCGGACTGGATAGCTAGATTTGTTGGATTAGTCAGCACTAGGCCTCAGGCACTTATTTGTGTCTTATTAAATCAGTCAATCAGTATATTATTTAAGTGGATTTTAACACGTTTTCTTTCTTTTTGATCTGCATTCTTAACATCAAGTTGTGAAGAGAAGTCAAGGACATGACTGTAAAATGTAAGCATAATGCATGATTAGCAGAGAGGCATGAGAAGCTCAAAAAAATTTGTAGAACTCTGTTGTGTAGTATAGAAGAGTACTAGATGATAAGTCACTGAGACATTGAGAAAAGGTTAAATTACTTTTCACATTTTCCACAAAAGAAGAAATAGTATAGTAAAGAAAGGTTTCCATCAAACTTGGTAAAAAAAATTTTCCAGGTGCTTATAAAGCTTTTATGTGTCATAAAACATTCTCCCAAGATGCTGGTTACATTATGGTACTCTAAGATCAAAAGTCGAAATATGGTGTTTATATTCCTATTATAAGTAGAAAACTTAGATGAAAACTGAAACATATCTGAGTGAACTGATTTCTCAGGTTGTACAGTTGGGAGCTCCCTATGTGTTAGAACACTGACCTAGGCACGGTACACACAAAGATTCCCGCATTGCAGGAACCCACTGTCTCCATCTCCCGGAATTCTTCATTCAGTCTAATTGCTGGAAAAAAATATTGCATTTCCTCCCTTTTAAAATATCCTTCCAAATAAATTGATAAACAAAATAAACTCTTAATGTTGCATTAATAGCATGTAATGATTAACCACAATGAAGAAAGCATCTGTAAAGACAGAAAATACAAAGGTGATTTAAAATCTTGGGCAATTTTTCTAAAAAAAATAATTTTTAGAAGTTGATAATTGCACCTATGCATATCACACTCTCTGGATGTTTTGATATTCAGAGAACACATTTTTTTCCAGTTTGCATTCATACAGCTAAAATATTTATATTATTTAAAGATCTAATTGCATTTTATATTGAAATTGAAAGAATGAAAAATAAAAATCGTAATGCAATGCAAAGGCTAATGTTTGACAGAAAACACCTCTGGCTGCCATGTCTGAGTTGACAAGTTAAAAGGCAAAATAATATGGATTAAATGCCTTTACATTCTAGCAGGTGTCCAGTCATCAATAATATTCACTGAAGGCCATTGTGTGCAGAGCACTTCTCTTCATTTCCTAATTCCCTGCTTGGCTCTCCGTAGAAAGAAAGGGAGGTAGACAGTGATTTCTGAAACCTCTAAAAAACTTTGCACAGAAAAAAGCTTTCTTTGCAATGCACAAGTATCATTTCATCAACATTCTCTTAAAAATTATTTCTTGTAAAATTTTTGTTTTATTAGAAATTGACATCTGTGTAATTCCAGACATAGAGTAAAATTCCAAATGACTACACAGGAATAAGAAAATCTGTATGTTCAATGAACAAAAAGTAGATGTAGTCAGGAACTGTCCAAGAGAAGAAACAAACCGATTTTATAAGGATTTGTTTTTAGCATCACACTTACAGAGAAGATAGGATCTCCAAAGTATCTGTACAAAATAAGAAACTGATGAAAGACATATTAATATCCATTTTAGTGGTCTCACAGTTATAGCACAAAAATAATACATCAAAAATAAAATATAAAAACTTTGATATTCAAATAGAATGTATGGAAGTGTAACTATTCCATTTCAAAAGGGGTACCGTAAGGAGCCACCTCAACTGAAGTAACATTTTGAAAAACTGTATGCTCGTAATTTTTATCTATATTTCAGGACAATATATTAACATTTCATATTTTACTGTTTGATATACTTTTTGTGCTGAATTATTATTTTATACGAGAAAAGTAATTTTGCATTGTCTATTAATTAGTCTCATAGCTTCACACTACTGTTATTTTTTAAAATCCCAGCTCAAGTTCTAAAGAATTCTCTGAAAGAACAAAGATGATATTCTTCTTATATGTATAGTACTCACACATATAACCAGAGAAACTCCAATCCTAATCTTTTCCTCAGTATAAACCCATGCCTCTTTGTCTTTTCCATGATATTCACTCAATTAAAAATGATGTGTGGGTTTGTATCACAATAAAAATTCAGTTCGCTTGTATGCTTGGTAAAAATACCAATCCTGGATTTTAGCGTTATATCCAGATATTTAGCTCATGGTAATACAGACTATCTACATAAATCATCATAAAAAATAGTTATATGTATTTAAAACACTATTTTAAAATTTATGTTCTATATTAATTTTGAAATTTTAAAAATGGATTCCATTTTACAGCTACATCTACATCAAGAAACACAAATGAATATTTATTTCATTTAGTAAAAGAAGACTGGCCAATGTGCATATTCTATGACCTTAAAAATGATGAATCCTTAAAAAGATATTTTCTCACTGAGAACGTGTCCCTTTAGCACAACATCAGAAGGACAAACAAATCCACACTACACTTAATTCAACTAAAAGTCAGTGAGTGAGGGGAGATATCAAATTTTGGTATCCCAAACGTGTGCACCGAAGGTCAACTACAAAGTTCCAGGATGGCTATTTAAAACTTGATTAGATTATTTAAATGAAACCATTTAAAAGTTGTGAATTTTCTGTAAATCTTACTTAAAAGAGAAGGTCAAAGACAACGTGAGCAGGAATTCTCATGTGGTTTAAAATAATGTCTTCTACTGAAATATAATTGTACTTGAAATCAGAAAAGCAAGAGAATGCAATCACCTCATAGAACTTGGCAACAGCGCCCACTTGGGTAGTACACTTTTTGCCTGTGTTGTTGATATTTGATTTCATTTAGGTTTGGAAATCCATCCATACAAAAGTAAGATGACTCTTTCCAGGAATGCATTTAATACTTTCAACAAAGAAAAGGACTCTCTCCAATACATTCTGATTTACCGGAAGGAAAGCAGGAAGGAAGGAAGGAAGAAAGGAAGGAAAGGAGGAATGGAGGAAGAGAGGAAGGAAGGGAAAAAAGTCAAGTAGAAGCTGTCTACAACTCAAATACAGAAGTGATCTTCAAGCTGTTTCTATAGCTGTAGAATATCTAAAATGTAAGTTACTTAGCTTTAAAGTATACTCCTTTTAAAACATTTTATGGCCACTTTTCTCCCAATACTTATATATAGATTTATAAACATTGCATCCTCCCTTTTTCTTCCTTCTATATTCCTCCTTTCTCTACTGCTCCTGAACAACTTTACATTATGAAATGAAAGAATATAATGTTATATCCTTTTAAAATTTTCTGTGATTATTTTCAGGGTTCTCCAATCTTTCTCATTCGATTACCTTTTAATTCCTATAATATTCTCTTTAAAATATTTTATGAAATGCCATCGAACAATGTGCATTCAAAATTCTGAGGACCTAATGCAAACTTCTGATTTAACAATTTTAAAAATCTGCTCTCACAATTTATTGCTCTCACAATCAGGTATTTTACTA
The DNA here is from genome assembly GCF_937001465.1 of Orcinus orca. Taxonomy (NCBI): domain Eukaryota; kingdom Metazoa; phylum Chordata; class Mammalia; order Artiodactyla; family Delphinidae; genus Orcinus; species Orcinus orca. Next base: position 111,439,781 of record NC_064563.1, read on the forward strand.
TGTTAATTAAATAACCCTCACAATTACCTGTGAGATAGCTATCACAGTGCTTATTTTTCAGGTGAAATACCTTAGGCTCAGAGAGGTAAAATCACTTGCTCAAAGTCACACAGCAAAGCAAGATCAGAGGTCAGTCTGGAGTAATTTCAAAAGCACAACATACTACCACCCTCTGCACCTGTGGTTATGTTTCTGTAACTGCAGATAACAGTACAACATAAAATGGTTACTGTTTATTATTATTACTAGGAATACCAAAAATGAGTAAAGAGGGACTGAGCCTGGAAGATACTCTCACCAGGTTACTTTCCAAACTGTGACTAAATGTGTTATTAAAGAACATGCACATGTGCATAAACTCTTATCTGTTTATATTTTGCTGTTCATAATAAATTACTTTGAAACCCATTAATAGGGTAAGTGAGGTGATCATCACCCTGAATTACATTTCCTAATTCTGTTCTTTCCGTGGCAATTGTAAAATCCACAGGCTTAGCAATGGGTGGGAAAAAAAGAATGTTCCCTGCAGCTGCAGCTGACTTTCTGGCAGACTCGGAAAGCAACTGTGTTGGCAGCTTAACCGGGCATCTGGGGCTGTCGGTGAATTAGTCTGAGTACTGACCTTCTAGATGGCCTATAAACACTCTGCGTTTGCCTTGCTCCATAATGAAGGGAATTTAACTCTTTGTACGATTATGATTAGAGGTTATTATGAAATCCTCTCTAAATTAATCAATGTAACCTTTAATGACATACTTACAAAGGAAATAAGCGTTTGGCTTTCTAAAGAACAGATTCTGTTTGATAAGAGTGAAATTTTGGATTTATTAGAACTTGTGCAAACTGGTTTCATGAAGAGCTATCTCATGATTTGAGGCCCTTCAGTTCTCTTTATCTCTAAGAGGGCACACTTTTAAATCATTCAATAAATGAAAAAAAAAAAAAAAAAAAAACCATCTACCCTTTCAGACACCAAGAAAGCATTTCACCACTTTCTAGTCTGGAAATTATTTCTTAACTAAAGTCTAAAGTACTCTTGGAGTAGTTTAAGGACATTATTTTGACCCTTATGAATATAAAAAAACAGTTGTTTATGGCACTTAGTGCAAAATAATCTTCGTTTATTGAAGTCTACTACTGGAATCATCAAGCTTTTTTATTTTATCCTTTTTAGGCTAATAATTTCTAATAGTTTAAGATTTTTCTTGCAAGTGTTTTACGAAATGAATATTTCTTCAATGATCCCTCTTCTAGTTATTCATGCCTTTCTTATCAGAGAATAGGGTGAAAAGTCAGAAATGCAATAAATTATTATGTACACATTAAAACAAATGACATCATAATAAGGTTATTGGTTTATATACTGATATATCTATAGTATGCCAATATAACAATACATATATGAATATATATACATAATGGACATGCATTTTTAAAACACATTAATTGTATATCAGTAGAATTTTATAAACACAGCTAATAATTGATTTCATCATTTTAAAACACTTATATTTAATTAAAACTTTTCATTTAATGATGAAGACATAATCATATCCTAACCTTTGCAAACTATACCTATTTATTTTATTTTAATTGTGGACTTCGGGTCAACCTTCAAGTTGAAAGAGAGCCTGGAGATGATCCAAGTCTAATACCCCCGAGTAACTGACCCCTAGAGAGATGAGCTGTTTCCCCATGTGACAGAGCCAATGGCACAGTCATCATCAAAACTTTAATTCTTGATGCCCTATCCCTTGTACTTTCCACTTACACTATGCTGCCTCTGAAATAAGATTTAAATAGAGTTGAAATGAGATCATGTTTAAATCTAAAGTACAGCAGAGCTTATTTTAAACTTCCATCCAATTTTACTATAACATGTTTCTTATGTAGAATTTCCCCTATGGCCTATTATGATCTTTGGTTTTATTTTTTTCACATAATGCAGTTATAATGCCATGATTTTAGAAAAATTTCTGATATAAAGAATGCACACACAGACACACACACACACACCCTGAACTATATACTAGCAATGATAAAGAGCTAATATGGAGAATATATTAATACTTTGAAAACTGTTCTTATGGCATTTCAACAAAGAAATTCCCCTGCTCTATGTTCATTTATTGTTTTAAATGAGCAACAGCAGCGTTGTGCTTTATTTCAAGTCTATGGCAATAAACACAATTACAAATGTCCTCAAATAACAAATGGTCTATAATCAAATGTGGGACATGATGTGTCTAAAAAAAAGGACTTAAAGAACTTTACTACATAATAAGTAATCTTAAGTAGGTATGTTTTAAATATAAGTGTTAATTTGGTTTCTGTTCACTATAGGAAGTCACTCAAAAAGTAAAGTCTTTTATTTAAAAAAATAAATCAAGAGCATCATATTCATTCATGTTAGAACTTTTACTGAATAGCTGTGTGCCAGATAATATTCCAAAAGTAGAAGATAAAAACCGTAAACAATATCCTTGCACTCACAGAGCTTAGGGTCTACAGAGAAAAGGCAGAAAATATGAACAAGTTAGTAAAACAACAAGATAATTTCTGACAATGATGCTAATGTCTTAGATAATATCAGGGGACTACTTTAGGTTACTAGTACATTTAGATTAATTTCTTGATGTTTACATTAGCCAATATAACTATTTTATTTCTAAATGTCACATTTCTCTAATTTACAATATATTTTTAAGTGAAATGAGAAGACAAACTTTTTGTAATGCCTTAATTCTCTTTTAAAAGTTTTTATTTATTTTTAGACTTTTGGATAAAGAAGATGGCTCCCTAAAATGTCAAGTTCTCAATAATTTTCAAAAATTTAGTTTCAAACAAGCAATGTTCCCTTTGAAGCACCTGCTGATTGACACATTAGGAATTAAATGCAGAGGCTGTCTTTGTAAGTTTTGTTTTGTTTTATTTTGTTTTGAAGTCACTCTCTCATGAAACAAACCAATGATTAAACCATTGGTCTGTTTTTAGGAGCTGTTCTGCTGTGGTGTTTTTCCCAGTTTTACAACTGAACATATGTAGCCAATAATAAGATGCTGTAAGCAGCTAGGGTAGGTGTTGCCAGAGAAAGAGAACCAGGCATGGCTTTCTGGACATAGGAGAAGCCATTTTTCCCCTAAACCATTTTGTGATCTAAGCCTGGACGCTAATGCTTGTCCTTGAACAGGTCTCAGTAATTAATGATCTTAAGGGTACAAAAGAATGCAGGAACAAACTACTGTTATCAGGAACAGAAGTAACAACAGCAAAGATAATGTATCAGTTGTAAAGACTCCCAGTTTCGTTTGGTAAGATTAGCCTGAAACACTCAACCATCAGATCAACTAGAACCTAAGGGATGATGATGTTGACATTTTCTGACACTCCTGACTTCAGTAAACTAAACTTGGACTCTACAGACCTTTGCCCCAATTCTATGCTTAATTCTCCTCTGCTCAAGCCCCTTCATGAATATGTATATACCCTTAGCCTAAAACTTCCCCAGTTTTGTTGTTGGGGAAACACTGCTTTGGGAAAGATCCCCAGTGTTTACCTTACTGCTGCAAGTAATAAAATCCTTTCTTCTCCTGATCTTTAGCTTGGTTGTGTCTTTTGGCTAGACACCCACCAAGAGGTGAACCCAGTTTTTCGGGTAACAATACTTTTTGAAAAGTTGACAATTTGTAAACTGCAAAGCCATAATATGAAGACCTTCTCCTGAGATTGACCTTCAATATACAATTACTTCCTAATTATTGTATTCCATCTCTTCCACTCACATTAATGCCAACATAGGAAGACTGGGTTCATCAAATTTTAAGACAAATTAGATCTTGACACAATCAAAGCCAACTAGGGGAGATATATTTAGAAATCTCTCTGTTTGTTAAGTTGTATATGAAAGTATATTAAGTTTATGATATAACATTTTCCCCAAGGGTTATCCATTGTGTTATTCTTGGTCATATGTGACTAATATTAATTACACTTATCTATAACAGCGTTAGAATTCTTCATTACTTGTGCTGTCTCACTACAATTAGGTTCTAGACATGCTGCACCAAAGATCATCCAAAATTCTTATTTAGTTATATGCTAACCTCCTTCACCATGAACAATGTCTCTAGCTATTGGGTCCACCAAAATTTGATTTGTTAACGTACACTGTAATTTTATATCAAGACTCATTTGGAGATTCTATTTTCTATCAGCCTAATAAGGAAAAATATACTTAAAGGTACAAAGATTTACATCCATCCTCTCCATGATACTGTTGCTTTTATTCTCTTAATTATCACCAGTCCCTTTACTGACTTTTTCACCTATTCTGCTATCTGACTCTGATTTCAAAGGAAATCCAGAAATCTCTTACTTATTGTTGTTTTCTTTCTTTAGTCTACTTTTTAAAGTGAAAAACACCTTTAGATCGATGAGATATAAATCTTTCATCATTGATAAAATATGGCAAGATGAAAAGGATCCTCATCAGAAGTTTCCAAAGGAGCATTTGGAAAAATGAAGCTCTTCCGAGAAAATGACATTCCATGTAATCTACTTGCTGCCACTGATTACTAACAGTCAATGCCTTATGCTATATTGCTTGATATTAATCTTCATCAAAAATAATTGTGAAGAAAGCCTCTTTTTATTCTAACACTAGGTCTCAAATAAATAACCAGAATAAATTATGAAAAAATCATGCATTATTTTTGGTGTTAATTCTGGAGCCTGAGTCCAAGAAGAAAGCATATTGCCAGAGATGCGTTTTAGTCTCTTCCCTTCCAATTTACTTCTAAAACAATAAGCAGTTACCTGAGTTACAATATAGGTTTTTGTATTTTTGACACTTAAGAAATGAAATAACCTGTACACTTTCTATATTCTGGGAGGAAAAATAATCTTAAAATATATTCACTTATAATTTAGATGTTTTTTCCACCAAATATCATGCTTTATTTAAAGTATGATGTATTTTAAAAAAACAGACTATCTATTATATAAAGGATTGGTCCTGATGACAGTGCCATTTAACTTTCCATAATATAAATCTGGCATTTACTATGTTAAAGTTGAGTATTTTTTTATTAGTACTGCTGTCAAAATGTCAACTTTCAAAAAGTAGAAATCATAAACACACTGCATATTTTTGAGCAAATCTATGAATACCTTTCATAATTTCTTTGTCTAATCCAAGCTTTACTTTCATAATGATAGTATCTAAAAGTTAGAAAGTATTTTTGCAATACAAAAAATTAACACCCAAAACACTGACTTTTGATCTAATCCCAAAGTGTTTATATTATTAGATTTCTTCACACTTTAAGGTTATGGCAATATAAAATGGGAGTTACCTAATCCTTCTTAGAAAATTTTTCATTTGATAGAAAATGAAGGCATTCTTGTTAATGAATAATCTCAATTCCCTTATGCAGTTTCCCCAATCTGAACTCTTATTTGACAAATGTTTAACCACTGGCATTCATCCTAATACTTGTGACTTCCATTTTATTCGAGACAAGACATGAGCACAGAAGTATAGCAGCACTTTCACTTAGGCTTATTAGCCTAGAAGATGTTCATCTCAGAGATTATCTCTCTGCATTGTAAAATGACATGCCACGGAAACATCCTGAAATTCCATATTGATTCTGTCTTCTAAAGATAAAAGATTTGGGAGATACCAGAAAACACAAAAAGTTTTCCGTATAACATTCACTTTTCTATTAAGGTAAAACTTAAATGTTTTATGACATAAATAGCTAGGAGGATTTATCCTATCAGAAAAAAGAAGGATATAGATTATTTTTGTCCCCATTCAAAATGATAGAACTACAATTCTACAAGAAAACACATGGGTAGAACTCTTGAAGTACTTCATCCTTATTTTATATCCAGATTTACATTAGAGAATAAATTGCATGATATACTCTTCTCCAAAGGTATTGAAAAATCATTAAGAAACAACTTACAAGATGATTTTTGATGGAAAAAACTGCAACCCTTTAAAATTTTCTCTTATCTGATTCTCTAAACCTAACGATATCTGAAAGAAGTCATAATTCTTACCAAGAAAATATACCCCAGAAATACCAGTGTACTAAATATACAGGGACAGTGGGGTAACTTTGTTTGTTGTTGTTTACTCTGAAATAGGTTTGCTATTTTATTTCGGACTATCAAGTACCACCAAGATCATTGGAACACACAATTAACGATATCTAGAAAAATGAAAAGATTACTGATGGCTTGATTGAGGTTACTTTTCTTATAAGGAAGTAAATTAAGCAAACAACTCCTTTTCAAGGGAAAGGTTTTCTTTTTTTCTTTGTTGAAAGGTTTAATTGAAATTTTTTTAGTATTTCAAATAATGTAAATAAGTTTTCCTTGAGCTTATGCATTTTGTGGCATTTTTATATTAAATCAACTCTGTACAAAAATTTTACCACTTTAAATTTTGATTAAATTAATAGTAAGTTGTTTGGCAAGTAAAAGAGCCAAAGCATTTAAAAACACATAATAACATAAATACCTGAAGATTTCAGAATTTTATACATTATCTTAAATGATGAAGAAATGAGACATTGTAAACTGTGACACTGCTTAGGAAGAAAATTTTTATCTGCTGTATGAAAATACTGCTGAAAATAAAGATGCAAGATCAACATAAATTTACTTGTTTAATAAAAATAATGCCACTATAAACAAAAACTGTATCTTACCGAATGCACCTATTATATGAAAGTGTTTTAATGAATTTAGAAAAGAACCAAAGAAGTCACTAAGACACAAAGATGACAGAACAGCACCACCTAGTTCCCTCTAGAAAAGTTTCCAATTACGTATGCATCTCTGACTTACTTTGGAAAACTGAGTATACTTTCAAAATAAATCATTTAGTATAAAACTACACTCTTGCAAATTATCACCTACAACAGAGCATTTACTGGAATTGCTTTAATTTTAAAGTTTCCTTTAAAATATAAAGAAAGCGAAATTAAAGATTACCGTTAGGCTGAGGTTTTCCTAGCTGTGCAATGTACTGTTGAGTGAAATCCAGATAAATAAGTCTCTAAATAGAGTAACTATGCATGCTAGACAACCACCATTATGATTTCTAGAGGATATATCAATTTTTTTATCTTATCTATTATAAGGTATATATCATCTACTCCAGGGATCACACTGGCCAATGAGGTATACTATTCAAAAATACCATATAATGTCTTAGAAATATGACATCATTTGCATATTGAGGTCATGAAAGTTAAATATTAAAGGAAGTAATATAAAGACGTCAAGAATATTTGCAGCCCGTTCATATGATATTGTATTTTTTCTCTAACATTTAAAATAATTGTATAAAAAATTCACTTTATTTAAAAAAAATTAATTGTATCCTCATCAATTTGCCAGTTTTGTTTACCAGTTGATTAATATTTCATATCATACTAATTAATATTTCAATCATATTCATAGAGATTCAGTAGGAGGAAATATTTCAGGAGCGACATTTAATCGGCACTATCAAAAGGCCATATTACAGAAGTACAGGTTTTAATCAGGCACGATGTACTGTAATATAAGCAAGGGATGGCATTTTAATATATATGACACAGTACAAGGAACACTGTTTCTAGATAGGACACTTTAAAAATGTTTTCCCTGAGGCATCAGCAGCTCTTTAAATGACTGTTGCTGGTAACATCAGAATTGCTCAAGCAGAACTTCAGCTCTAAAAAACTAAATATTGTTGCTTGTTACATAGATCCTTCTCACAGACCTCTTCTCCCCTACATTCCCTCTGCTGACCTGGTCATCTACAGTTCTGGCCCACTGAGCCTTTATGAAATTAAATGAATCATCCTCTTGAACAAATCAGTTAGAATAGAACAGGCTTGAATATTTCTGTTCACTTGTCAGCTTCTTTCAACTTGTATTAATAAAATAAAGAAAGAAACTGGCATCATACTGAGAATGTTTTCATGATAAACAACTGGAGGAAATGAGAGCCCTTTAGTCCAACCTTAAATAAAAATGTTAAAAGCCCAGTGAGGTTTATAATATTGTTGCTAAATCAGTGATTTCATATCCTCATTGATATATCCGCATTTTGTTGCTATGGAAAAGATATTAACATAAAAATAAAATATTTTTATTTCAGAGAAAAAAGAATTAAGGCATTGTAATATTTTGATTTGTTTATTCTGTATCTCAGTTACTAGAATGCGAGCTCCATAAGAGCAGAAACTATTTCCATCTTGTCTACTTGTATAACCAACATTTACAATGCTGCCTTCAAGTACATATTTCTTGAAAAAATGAATCAATAAATGAATAAGTTATGTTTAAGAAAATCAATGGCTATGAAAAATAAAATGATTGTAGAGATCTTTACATACACACATATTAAATGCATAGAAATACAAAGATGAAGTCAAAATTAAAACAATTCAATCCACTCCCTAATAAAAATGACTAACAGAGCAACAGTTTACTAATTTTCAAAATTGATCTATGGATGTAATTTCATTAGAAAAAACTGTACAACCCAAACTCAGGCTGATGGCTACAAAATTAATTTATAAAAGTCATTGACAGAGGGGAAAAAGTTCTGAAATTTATACAGACACATATCAGAATAACAATCACTTAACATGTGTAAAAATGTTAAATACTGAATAATGCATGAGTAGATATAAAAAATTAAATTTTAGTAAAAGGTATTTAAGGGCACACAGTTAATGTTATAGTGACTGTGTTATAAAAGATTTTTAGGTGGAAAGTTAAAAGAAAAACAGCATTTCTGCAGTTTGCTATCATCCATAAGATCCTTCTACAACATATTGCCAAAGAATGGATGTGGTTCCTATCTCTCAATTCACAGATGAAAAAACTAAGCTGCAAGAGAAGTAACTCACTCATATCTAAAATAGTGGCATAGCTTTGATGAGAACTTGGGTCCCTTGATTCCTACCATTACATCTTGATGCTGCAGGGCACTTCCAAAAATCAAAGTCTAAATTAGTTCAGTGGTATCTCCTCCCTCTATAGAATAGAGAACTCTCACTACAAAATAAAAGACATTCAGCAGGTCAGCCTCACTACCACTCCCACACTAACTGTATTTTGATATGGCAGCTCCTTGTATTCCACTCAAGGATCATGAGTATCTATTATTGCCTCTTCTTCTATCACCAAGTCACTCCCATTCTCCATCTGCGTACACCAAGATGATGTGAAGATCTCAGAAGGAAATATTTCTAATGCCTGAACATGTTTACTGCTACCTTATAGTAAGATCATTATTAAATGATAAAAAGATTATCAGTCTTCCCAACCTGTCCATACCCATCTGTCAAACATAGTTGTTGTATTATAAAATGTACTTTTATGCTGTCACATCCTTCAAAGATAATCTGTTCTGCTTTGTTGGTAGTCTGTATCTGTATAGTCAATAAAATTGGGTAAAGCAAAGCAAAAAGTTAAAGTAAACCTGACTTTAATGACCTCTATCAGACCTCTAAAAAACTATGAACTTATCTCTACCAATATCTTTAACTTAGCTATCCCACAGAAGTGAAAGGATATGGAGAATTGAAGTTCACAACACCATCAGTCTTACCTCACCCACAGCATTTCTATGTTATATATACATATATATATATATACACACATATATATGTATGAAGCAAGCCAGTGGACATGAAACTATCCTCTATAAATGTTTCTTGACCTTTAAAAATATATTCGTAAATATTATCAAACACACTTATTTTTTGTGCTAGTTACCATCAAATCTTTTTATAAAGACAATGCACTTAGTACAATATACTTTTGGTGAATATTATGGATGTTGTTCTTAATTTGGCCACTCTCAACAAGAATGTTGGTCTGAAATGCTTTAGCATTTAAAGTAATAGATAAAGGTACTTCCTTCTCATATCAAACTGAAAATTCAATTTCTGAGTGGGCCATTATGACAAAAATGTTGAGAAATATAAAGGTGTGATTCTTCCACACATTTCCAGTGTTTCACATACTATATGATTACACATAAAAAATTTTAAATATGTCACTTCTAACCATAGATTTATAGGATATCTCAATATAATGAATAAAATTCAGTAACATAATAAAATAACTTTTCATCAAAACAGTGATATAGTCAACAAAATTGATTCCCAAACTATCTTCCCTTTTTTTTCACTAGGCTCTGGAAAGTGGATCAGCTGGGGCTAAACAAAAGCCATGTTAAAGATGAGATTATTCTTACCTGGCTGTTGCATCATACTGACACTCACATCTTCACATAAAGCAAGATTTTCGGTACTAACAGAAGCTATGGGGGAATATAATTCTAATATTAACTTCATAAAGTGGCAATAACCCTCAGTAAATTGAGATAGTTTAATCTACTTTGAATATCTGTTAACTGAATGCGTATTTCTAACAGGCAGATGATACAGTGATTTGGCTTCAAGTAAATCTTAACTTAGCCTACTTAATAATATCCTTTCAAATGCCAAGAGTCATGAAACAGTCAAAAATCTGAAAGACAATGGGGAAATTATTTTTTTTAATTTGAAGAAAAACTATATAACTTTTAAGAAAAACTACATTTCTCTGGGACATTTTAGAAAAAGAATTCTTAAAACACTTTATGTGGAAATAGAGTCACTACAAATTGTAGAAAGTCTTTTCACTGTTGGAGTTCAGCTCCCAGTAACTATATTTAAATTCTCTTCAAAAAGCAGTTAATATTCCCATTCTACCTCCCACTGTCTTTCCAAATGCAAAAAGAAAACTAAATCAAATTCAACCATAGCAAACATGTGTCCTCAATTGTAGAAGTATGACTTAGCATTAAATATATATATATATATATTTTTTAGAATTTTCTGTAAAAGCCCTTTTAAATAAAACAAATGGAAACTCCCCGAGTTAAACTGAGAAGAATATACCCTGAATCTGTACTTCAAGGACTACTCAGAGCACCTCATCTCTACAGCTTGGCAATGACAAAAGCAGGTCAGTCCTCACTGATAATCTGGCAGATCAAGGTCAGTTTGTAATTCCTCTTTGTTTATACATTTATCCAGAAATACCAGCTACTCTAAATAGAACAGTAAGATGATTTGGCTTCATGTTTATCCAAAGTCATCATCAGGAATATTTTGGGGGCCAGGGATACATAAAGAAAGACAAAGGGTTACAATGCCCAGAGAAATCAGGGAGATTCAAAGCTATGAGACAAATGTTTTCAGGGCAAATTTGAACTGACTACCTTAACTGAAAGGAGTGATTCTACATTTTTTGTGAAGTATGTCATTATTTAGAATTATATTTCTTAGTATTCATTTTTGTCTTCTCCCTGTACTTTACATACAAATGAAAATTGATTGCAAACATTTATTCTATTCAGAATACTGTATTGGCATTTTGGCAATTATAAATACTTAAATATTATTTGGATCCAATTAAAGAGATGCGTCATGATTAAATGGATTGGAAGAGAACTAATCAATCAGTGGAATGAAAACATTAAAAAATAGACGTTCGATTAGGCAGTTGAAATAAAATGAAGACTAAGACCCTGCACTCTAGGGGCTTATAGTCCACTAGAGGAGACAGACAGATAAATACCTAACATTCAAAATGCTATAATAAAAATATATGTAGGGGTTATATAGATCATAACATAGGCAAAATAAAATGCTTAGTTCTCTCATAAACTAAGAAAACATAAATGCTTAAAATAATCAATAAAGGGCAGATGGCACTCTTTTGTCTACTAAAAAAACCACATCATATTCTGGTCAAAACTTCTCATAAAAAACTCTCACGGGTTCCTGGACATTAGCATTTTTTAGCTACCATTAATAATGATAAGGCTTGGAAAATCATTCAGTTGTGTAAAGTAATGAAACAAAAATTCGTTAAAAGTGTCAGTATATCAACTTATAAAATGCTTTTTACTGCAATAGTCATAAAAAAAGAAAGAACAGTTGTATTTACAAATTAAACTCAAATTTTTTGATGATATATAACCCAGGAATACAAGTAAGTCAAGGGGTACAATTAATATAAGTATACTCTCAAACTCATGTAATGTAGGAATATATCCTTTTTATAAATGGTGACATGTACTAAAATGAGCAAATTATTTGCAGCTATTCCTCCACAAATATAGTCTCTCTCTAAAAAAAAAAAAAAAGTGTTTCTTTCTCCCTCTCTTTCTCTCTCTCGTTCAATATTCCTATATATTTGCACAGTTGTCCACATTGCATCCAAATCAAAAACTCAAAATATGTCTTAAATTTGGCAATGTACTGACATTTAGCAGCCCATAAAGACTGCAGGCAATTAATACTCTCTAAAAATCTATAGCCTCAAATAATAACCAGCATAACTTCAAGATCCCACCATAGCAAAATGTGTTAATGGACTAGTTAAGGAATAGAGTATTGATTCAGGAACAATTTCTGATTCTTCTTTTTGTTTGGGAGAGTGAAAGGAACAATCCCTATTCAGGACAGGGGATACACATTTTCACTCATTATTTTATTTCATTCCCAGAGCAAAGAACTATTTAGAAATAACAGATACTGTATTCTGCATCACAATGGTGAATTTCATTCTGCCTTGGCAGGGTAACTAGTAAGTGTAGAATGTGAGTAACTGCTTGCTATACTGGAGTCATAGATATATAATTGCCTTCAGAAACATCCTTCTCTGAATACCACCTACACATTAATACATGACAGTGAACTTACAGCCAGACCCCTTGTTCTATCCACATGATCCCTGAAAAGGCTTTGAAATGAGGACACGTGCATAAATAAGGCACACTGAATATCACAGTACATGTAACAAACTAGAGTATTATGAATCCTTAGGGGAACCTCATAGAACTAATACATTTTCTAAAGAAAGCTGCACATGAGTAAAGAGAGCCTAAAATGCTAATTAGGTCCTCTCAGTGAAAGCTATAGAAAAGTTGATTCCTGAATCCTGAAGTTGGGCACAGAATGGAACATTTGTATACAGAAAGACTGAAGGGGGAAAAAAAAAAGAATTTGGCATAAAAGCCCTTCAATAGATGATTTACACAATTCTTGAGAAAATAAATGAAGCAAAATAAAAGGATAACAGTGGGAGAATTCCAAACCTCCTGAAAGGGTTAAGTAGGAGAAGTGATTTCCTATTAGAAAAGAGTTATGTAACAACAGAGGGAAATACACAGCCTAGCATATGCTAATTTAGTCAGCTTTGCCAGGCGTTTCTGTGTGTTTGGCTGGCTGACTCACATTCCTTCCCTCCTCTTTTTGCCATTTTTATTATGAGACTAAGAAGGTTGAACTCTCACGAAATGCAATGATAACAATAACAAAAACAACTAAATGCACACTGTACGTGTTTTATCCTTGCTAAAACACTGGGGTACAAGCCTTGGAAGTTCAAAGAAAAAACACCCAATCTGGACATATTCAGTACATAGGTTTAGCAAAACTCCCTTTAACTAAACTTCATCCCCCGTTAATTTCTTTTAATGGGTCCTTCAGGTGGGTAGAACGGTGTGGAGTTGGTGGATATTATATTGCTAGAGAATATAAAGGAAGCTGAGTTACTATTCAGATATCAGACCATAAAACAGATTGCAATAAAGGAATGACAAATCAGAAGCTTATTGTGCATTTGCTGTTCAATACAAATATTCTAATCATCTCTCATTTCAGCCTAAGTCTACTACTTAAAATTGAAAGCAGAGGACATATAAAGTATGAGAGGGAATGGAAGGTATAGATGTCAGGGACATTTTCTCCAGCAGGGATATAGGACAAGTTAATGTAAAATATGAATTTATTATGAAAGTAGAAACATATTTTATGCACCATAAATTTTAGGCTTTGATGTTTAAGTTAGCATTATGGGAGGCACTTGTATCTCTAAATGCAAACAATTTTAGCAAAGAAGCTAAAAAGATTTCTTTACAAGAACAAATTAATTGGTTTTATAAATTATACTGAATCAATATAACAGCTATACACTTAGCAGTTGGCAGCACGTCCTTGTCAGGAAAGGTGCTTTCTCACTGTGCTCCCAAAGATGACTTTAGATAGATAATGCACTGTCACTGTAAATAAGCCATCATCAAATCTATAAAATTATTAGGGGGGGTCAATTTAACCTATAAATGGACTTTTGTACGCTTATGTGAAATTATTTACACTATTTGATCACACTTAGCTTTAAGATTTTCTGTTCTTCAAAGCAAATGAATGCTTATTTTTGTGTTCTAAACATCCCTAATGACGTCAGTATCTAGCCCCCAGAATAACTGCTTAACTGTGACTAAACAGGGGCTTCCCCTTCAGCATTCAGATGGCTGAAAAATAATTTAAATATTCAAGTGAAAACTATTTGCTGACTCAGAAAGAGTTATCCCCAGTGTTGAATAATGACTGTCTTAATATTTACTTCAAAGACCTCTAAAATAGAATGTGAATAATTAATGGCTGGCTCTCTCCATGGCAGGTCTCCTTACAACCTCAGCCCTGTCTCTATTCAGGTAGCAGTAGGTTCTCATCACTCAGTTTTATAAGCACCAAAGAAGATCCAGAATAAATGCTGAGCTCTATTGCAAATTCAGAAACTGTAAACCTTGCGTGTATGTGTTTTTAAGTGGAAAAGTTAATCATTGCCGCAGCCTAAGAAAATGTATTCAAATAATACCTTTTTTAACCTTCATAAAAAGGGTAAAAGAAAATAATAAGTGCAAACAAAATAAACTTTTCCTTTTTCCTCACACTTCATCCCTGAGAGCCCCAAGCTCTAATTATGTACAAAATTATAAACACGTCCTTCAAACATCTTTACAGTTAAAAATAACTGTAAATTTTAGGCTTGTATGTGCATATATATAGATAAATGATTGAGGAATATTTCCTTTCTCAGTAATTACATCTTTGATTTGGGCATTAATATTTAACTCATACCTAATTAAGCAGAATATTTACTTTCCTAATTTTTATATATATTACATATTGCTAAGATAAAAATAATTTCATATCTGTTTAAAGAAACCTACTGAACACATAAACAGGACCAACTGGCCTCATTTCTAGAATAAAAATCAATATGCATAATATGTTCAATTACTTTGTTCTGTAGCAAATGGAATCAAAATAAAAAATGCTACATTAGTTACTGTTATCTGATAGGCTTCCATGATAGGTTGCCCATAAGGTCCACAACTCTTACATTTATTAAGGAACGTATTTGATGATTTTGCCTGTGGGATAAATAAAATTGTTCAGACAGAAAGGAAATATTCTCTACTAGTTTGATGTTAACACAAATTCCAATTTATGACACTAAATAAACTGTGTGAACAAACATTGAACAATTAATTCCTATTCCTTTTAAAACTACTGTATTCTCGCAAAACAGGAAGTGCTGTAATAAGGAAAAAATCAAGGGACTGAGTCCTTACTCACTAAAGGAAGAGAAGGATAACAGAGTATTTGCCAGCTCAACATTGATTAGGTCCAACACATGTAAATAACTGCATAAGAATCCTATTTTAACTTTGCTATTTATTTTCATTAAACTGACCCGTGGTCCTGATAGTTTGCAAGATAGTTGCAAGTTTGTACCATTCATTTGATGAAAATGTTGATACTTTTATTAGGATTTTTTTACTACATTAATCTCTAAGCAAAATATGTGTTCTCTTTTGCTTTGCCATGACCTCACATGATTAGAAATACTTTCTGAATTGTTTCTAGTTATGAAAAGCTGAAGGATGGTTCATGTCCACTACAAGCTATGAAATATGAAAAGACTTCCCATTTCACTCATGCCACATGACTGCTTTCCTGCGTGTTCGCCTGCGGCTGCAGAGCACATTAGGCCTGAGATGCCATTTGCAACATCACACAGCAGGGGGCTTCAGCTGCCACAGCTCTAGGTTAATCTTCACCCACCTCTTTACGCGAGGAATTTGCAGATGTCTTTTTTTGATACTACAGAACTGCACTCCAAAAATGCTTGACATTTTCAAATAAAATGTTGGCAATGAACTTGTCTTTTTAAATATTTTAGGTTAAATCAGTAAATTTAAGTCATGCCCCTCATTTTTTTTTTTTCATGAATTGAGTTTGTAATCTTATGCAAAATATTTGTGATTTTTAATTCTGGAAAAGAAAAAAAATGGGTAGGGAAACCTCATGTCAAAGAACAGCTGATCAAACTGTATTCATCTAAAGATGTATATCAACAGCTATTGCTATGATAATTTTTGATAGGAAAACAGTTTTCTAAACCAATACGACCTACAAAATGTTAAAGTTAACTCATATGTATTATTTAGCAAAGTAAGAGGGCTGATATATTATGAGGAGAAGGGACCATTTAACTCCATCATGACTAATTAGGACATACCTATTATTCAACTCAAAACTATTAGGCATTTACTAAACTGAGAATAAGAAGATTGCACAGATAAGTAAAGCTCAGGGCTTGCCCTCAGGAAGCTTAAGTTTAATAAAAACCAGGCAATAGAGCTGTTTTAAGAGGGTAAACAAACCTGTATCTGACAATTCCACAAGGGACTTCTGACTTCAGTTTGTGATTTCCACTTCCTTGATTTGTTATTTCCCTTCTCACTGCCTCCTCAACCTACTCAGCTAGCTGCCACACAATGGGGGATTTTGCCAAGGAAGTTTAATGAAGTCTATTAAAACAAGGAGTCTCTATCAATAAATCTCATAGAATGCATGTCAGCATGATCAAATAAAACAATAATATGAAACACCTATGTTATATTATTAATGTACCCCCAAATACTTCATAATAGATAAATTTTACTTGTCTTAACCATTTTTTACCCCATAGACCCTCTATTTTCAAAAGAAAATTGATTATCACTTGTTGTTGATTTCAGGCCACTTTAAAATGCATGCTTAGGATGTCTTCCAACATTTTTGCACATCCATTTGCTGTTTAAGTGATTTAAGTAAGTTTTTCTTTAAGAAAAATGACTATCTCACTATTTAAATGGGGGGCAAATATTTTTCACATATTTGATCTTCTGGTGGAAAAGGGAGGAAGAGGCCATCTCAGTTGATGCTTATCTTTGTCATATTATGTTCCCAGAATTCTACTAGCTGTAGAAATAGGGGAAAAGACAATGAAGTAAGCTTCCATATCTTGATACTAAATTAGTCTAGGAACTCCTCATATTTGCAGGGAGATTATCGTAATTACTGTCTGGTGTTTGCTGTTTAAGTCATAGTCATTGACTCTTGTGTACAAAGTCTACTTTTCAAAGTTTCAGCTGTTAATCAAAAAAAGGAAGGAGTGAGCTGTATCTTAGAAACTGCATTCAGCATAAGAAATGAGCTCAACATGGCTAAGGCTACTACATGTAGAGGGAAAAGAGTGGGAGAGACTTATTTTTAGGAAGTATTAAGTTGTCAATATTTTATTAAGTATATATAAATGTATTTTGCATTACAATGTGTTTTCTAAAAATGTAAGGGGAGGTGCATGACACACACTGAGGCAAGTAATATGTATGTTCAACAGACCTTTAACTTGAAGATCTTTCTAAGTATAACAAATTATTTACTAGAACGTCCGTCCCATAGCCACACACACACACAAAACCCCTAAAGCCCCAATATTAGTGTTGGGTATGTTTTTGTGTAAGGCTAACTCTAAAAAGGAAATAAAGTTCTCAACAAAATTAGAATCTATGCGTCTCTATTTTGTGGTTACATTTGCCCTTCCTTCCTTTTTGCCCTTTCTAGAATTGTTTGCTGTGCTAAACAAGACAGTCTCCATCTTTGCAGTGTCTCCTCAGGCATGGAAAAGGATACAGCTTCAGGGAGGGTCAGCAATTGAACTGGATCTACTCTGTAGCCAAGAAGAGGTCTTAGTTGCAGGTGGTAAGCTTTTATACTCCTCATTCTACAGAAATTCATTTCTTTAATGTGTCCCCTGCCCTTGCCCCAGGTTCTCCCTCTATGATGGAGGAAAATAAAAAAGGGTGCTGTATAGCTTAATACTGAATCAAATTTTATTACCTAAGTAGTCTACATTCCAAGTTATACTTTGGTCAGAAACGTTTATTTTCTATCTAACTATGCATTTCCTAAAGACCCAGTGAGGATGAAGTAGTAGATGTTGTAGAATAGAACTATTTAAGCCTTTTTTTAAAAACTCATTTTATCATTATCTTGAATCTCACCACTGGCTTATCACTCTACATATTAACAAGCCAAAAGATTGAGGTTGCTTCCCAGGAAAAGTAAAAAATTGTTGACAAGGTAAAACACAGTGAAACCACAGGGAAGATGTGTTCAAATGAGCCTTCTTGTCTAAAATAATGCGTACCACAAGAAATGGGATAATAATACAAAGGATAAATAAATTGATTAGTATGTCTTAAGTGAATATACCACTATAGTGTTGATAACGCTAATAATAAGAAGCTGCAGACTGCGTATAGTATTTGCCTAGTCATAACTACTAACAGGCAGAGCAGACTACCTCTGGCCAAAATCAGTTGCTCGCTAGTTCCCCCGCCACCCATCCTTCCCTGTGCATAGAAAGGAAAGACCTGCTAAGTATTTAATCTGTGTCCATGAAATAAAGCTTTCATTTTACAATCTAACCAAGCCCTAATAAAACAGTAGAGTAGTGGGAGAAACATAAACCTGGACCCTGAAGCAATGTTTTCAGCCAAGACCAAGACAGGAAGGCATGAGCAATTTGTTTGAGCAGGAACTGACAATATCAACAAAGTGTGATGTGTCTGTGGAGCAGTGTTTGATAAATGTGAGGCAGCCATAAACATGAGAAGACAGTCCAATGGGGCTTTGTGCCTCCTCCCGCTTCTAGTTTTTTTTTTTTTTTCTTTAAATCTTCTTCTCTCTTTTGGTGTATTAATATGCCCTGATCTAAGATGCTCAGAAGTACACATACATCCTTGAGCTGGTGCTCTTTCCCTGGTTGCTGTATAGGACACTTATTTATTTATTTATTTGGACCTGCTGCTGGTTGCAGTGGTACATTTTCTCTGGTATACTTTCCACCCCTCTTCCCCAGTCTGCTGTGAAAGGCAGCACTGTTTCAATACTTGGTTTACATACTTAATAAAAGAGGCCCATGCCCTTAATAAAAAAGAATGCAGCTGATGGAATCTCTCAGGGTAGAGAAAGAGTAAATCCTCCTTCAGGCTGAGAGAGAGAGAGAAAGAGGCACCAGCAGACAGTTATTTTGCAGTGCACTGAATAGACAATTCACAGGGAAATGTTGAAGGCAGAGAGGATGCGACCCCCAAGTGCAGTCCATTGCCCACATGCTCTATAATAAATAATCTTCTCGCACCAGCCCAGTAGTGTGTGCAGTGACGTGCCGGGGCCAGCATACACAGAATGGCAGGGAAAACACATCCAGTGGTGTCGAATTTTCATCGCAATCACCAAATTAACTGATTTCCCCACATCACACTCCCCTTACTCAGCGTGGCGTGTGCGGACACACACACAGACACATACACACACAGCAGAGCTGAGAAATGCAAGTTACTGAGAGGTGAAGTGGGGTCTCTAGGAGGATGTTTCAGGACGGATTAGAAACCTAAGTAATGTGTCAGCCACCGGATTACTTGTGTGAGGGTGGCGGTATAAGCGGTGGGAAATGGGACCAGGCGGCATAAGAAAGAAGAACAGGCTGTCTGCCTTCTCAGGGATTCTGGCACATGATATATCTAAAATTTACATCAAACATAAAATACACAAAGTTACCACAAAATATTCTAACACATATCTCTGCAAGTTCAGTTAGTTAATTCAGGAAAATTCTGTCCACTATCTCTTCTTTCACATTCATAAATATGCATTAAAAAATATATGGTCCCGGTCTACCGGAGGAGGCTAGGAGAGAGGATGCATTCCAAGAACTTGCTGAAAGATGGTTCATTGACCTCATTTAAATCCTCCAAAGGCCAATTGGGTTTTGCACGCCTGTGGTTCTATGTGTCTTACTTTCAGATTCCTTTTACCCAGGGACGAATAAATTTGATCAACTTATCTTTCCTACAAATACACAAATGATGACAGAGGGGATAGAGGTGGGCAAAGGTTTATCAAGAAATCAAGAGTCACGTAGCTTAAAAGATATCATATGGACCATAATTTCACATCCATCCTCCCTGTATCTCACACTCAAGCCACATCCCTACACCACTCTCTTCAAAGCAACAATCTTCCGCCTTACAGCCCCTGCCCACTCAGCCCTAGCATGCCGCCTCTGCCTCCACTACCACCCAAAGGGTGCTCTTCCTATGCACTCCTACTCCATTTATTTCATAATCACCATCGTCCTCCCATTCCACACAGCCCCCTCCTCTCTCCTTCAAAAGAGAGGGTCTGAGGAAAAGTGTACCCCAGTTCCCTAGCCAGTCTGCATCCAAAACCAGTAATTTGCATAATAACAGTGTTTTGTGCGGTTTCCCTCTGCTGCGGTCACAGGGGGTCCTACATTTCACGTGAAAGGATAATATTAATTACGGAAAAGAAGCGGCAGAGAGCGGATGGAGAGGTAGGGAATCTAAGCGAAAATCCCTTAGCAGTAAAGTAACTGCTAGGGTGCATATGTTTCTTGTCTTAAGAAAAAAAGAAAAAGAAAACCACACAGACTGAATAATAAAAAGTCAGTTTGTTGATAAAGTGGCTTTTGGTCTTTTAATTCTTCCCTTTCCCGGCCCTCTCTTTTTATTTCTTGGTTTATTTATGCATTCTTTCTTTTTCCGTTTACTCCTTTTTTTTTTTTCTTTTTCTTTTCGTTCTTCCTTCTCTCTCTCTCTTTTAACCTCAGACAGTCTCCTCTCTCTTCCTAGGTGAATGACATGTCTCACGACACATTCCCCCCGCCCCCTTCACCGGGGATGTTATTGCAATGCACACAGTGCTGCCGCTGCTGCTGTTCTCGCCGTCTCGGTAGCTCGCTCCCAGGCTCTCACACACTTTTTAAAGGCACACGGATATGATGATGGTGGGAGGAAAGGGAAAGAGAAAGACGACCCGAAAAGGGGGAGGTTAAAGAGGTGACAAGAGATGGAGAGGGTCGGTCAGGATTGTGATGTGGGAGGTGGCTGGTGGGGGTTGGTGGGAGCGTGTAATGTTCAGAGAAGGCACAAGTTGCCAGCCAAAAGGCGTGGGAGTGTGTGTGTGGGGGGTTGGTGCTGGCAATGATGGAGAGTGAGAGATGTAGGAAGCTCAGGTGAATGAAAAGGCGAAAGGTGCCCGTAAGGGGCTGACTGCCGAGAGAGCAGGGTTGAGACAGCGCTAGAGATTCGAGGGGCTGGAGCAAACTGCCACTGGCCCCTGCCGCACCGGGGTGTAGGGGGAGGGGGTGGAAATCGCCAGGGACTGGGGGACTGACTGTAAGGGGGAGAGTGGAAATATGGGGTGGAGTGAGGATGACGGGGAACGGGCATGAAGTTGATGCTCCCCGCGGCGGGGCGGGGATTACCTTGTAGCAGGAGCCCGCAGACACTGTAAAAGCGGAGAACGGCGCTGCGTTTCCAAATCATGGTCCCTTCTGTGGAGGGTTTGGAATGGAACGAGGGGGGCAAAGAGATGCTGGTGAGCGGAGCACCAGAGTGCGGGGCTCCGCCGGTGTCTTCCTCGCGGAGCCCTCTGGACCCAGGGTCCTCGCCGCTGCGGTGTTCGAACCCGCGGACGCTGATCAGCAGCAGCAGAAGCGGCAACGGCGAAGCACCCGCAGAATGGGGTTTCGGTGGGCAAAATAGTTTCTTCTCCTCCTCCTCCTGATGGTGGTGCAGCCGCGACAGTCCGTCTGCCAGGCACGGGTTCGGAGCTTGCCTTCCTCTCCGCGCGCGCAGCAAGTCCCAGCACCCGCCGGGGCTGTCCGAGCAGGTGGTGCAGGGATGCCGGGGTGTCGGAGAAGGGGCGGACGAGGGTTGCAAGGAGTGGGTAGGTCACGGACGGGAGAGGCGGGGAAGAGGGGGAGCAAGCAAGCAGCAGCCGCCGCTCGCGCTAGGGGTGTCTCGGGGTCCTGGGAGTGGAGGTGGAAGCTGTGCTAGAGGTGGAAGCGGCGCTAGAGGCGGTAGCGGCGGCAGCGGCGGCGGCTCCCGGATGCTTCGGCTGCAGCAGCAGCAGTGGCAGCGGTGGCGGCGGCGGCGGCGGCGGCGGCGGCGGCGGCGGCGGCGGCGGCGGCGGCAGCGGCGGCAGCTCTACAGAGCACCAGACACAAGGGCAAGCTCAGCGCGGTGGAGGCCCCGCCCCCACCCTGGCCAGGGACAGACACCGCCCCCCGGCCAATGGAAACACACCCGCCCACCAGGCCTGGCCAATGAGAGAAAGGGATGGGTGGAGACAGGCGCCGGGAAAAACAAACAGGCTTCTCAAGGACCCTTCGGGCAGGAAGAACTGAATCCCCCATTCACACACCCCCGGCTGTTCTCACCTCCTTAGAGAGTCTCGCCCTAACTTTCTGAGGAGACAGCACCTCCATTAATCAGTGCCTAGCCTTCGGGAAGGGTTTAGCCAATCGCCACCGCGAGGGGGCGGGGTTAGCCGTGTCCCCAGCAGGTTCTGGAACCCGTGGTGGCTGGGCCAGGTCTGGGTGCTAAGTTCTTGTGCGCAGTTGGACTCCTAGAGCAGATGGTGGCTGCACCTGCCCACTCACCAGCTGCAGTAGCATTCTCTGAAGCTCCCAGAAGCAAAAGGGAAAGATTGCAGAGGGCGTGGGAGAGGCTAAGTATAGGGAACACCTACCTGCCTACAAGAACTTGTGTGACGGAGGAAGAGTTAGGGGTGGAGGAAATTAATTTGTTGTTGCTGTTCTTGAGAATTTGACTTAATCTAGACGTAAATTTCAGTAGAGCTTAGCAGGTGACAGTATCACATCGGTCAGTACTGAGATCAGGTAGATCCAGGTTCAAATCCCATAGCTGTCACTTTTTGCTTCACAGTGTTTGATGATTTTACTTGAACGTTTAAATCTGAAGCCTCCTCAACTGCAAAATAGGGATAATAATAGTACTTAACTCTTGGAGTTGTAAGGATTAAGTGAGAATGCATACCTGTTAGTACAGGGCCAAGCAATGTGTAAATGCTTTATAAATGGCGGCTTTAAGCTGTTTAGTGGGATTCTTCTAATTCGGTATAGCAAGAAATCTTGGGCAATCCTCCATAAATGTCTTAACAGCAACCATAAGGAAGGGAGAAAAAGCATAACTGTGCTTTCTTCAAGGGCTTAACCAAAGGTGATCATGGAAAGAAATTCAGGAATCTGGAAAGAACCATCTCTATAAATCAGCACCCTGAATGTGCCCTTTAGAAGAGGAGATATAAATGAACAGGACATAAAATAATCAGAAGTTGTGTTTCCAAACGAGCTTAATTCCCAGGCTTTTCCCTATGACCAGTTTTTAATTGGACCAAATTAGCAGACGATGGACTAGTTCGGTAGTGTTAAATCAGTCACACCATAAATAAAGTCCATTTTGTTTGAGCGACTACACAATAGAAACCTGCAAGCAAGGAGACAGAGGGAAAGATGAGAGGCAGGATCAATACTGAGGCCCTTAGCTCTTTCTCATTTGTTGCTTACTTTGCCACAACCTTTTACAACTTCAACCCCTGCCTTTTAACTAATGACCCATTCATTTCTCTCTCCACCTTTCTCCCCAGGTTCTCAAAATTAAGAAGCCACATGTCCATAACAAAACTGCAAGAAAGAGGATATGTGAATACTCTTGTTATTGTAGCAGATAGTTGCCTACTGTGAGTTTTAGCTGTTAGGAATCTAAGTCCAAGGATACTGCTATCATTTAAACTATTGTGAGCATCAGAAGGTGAAATTCTAATCATTATTGACTCATGCTTAGGTTTTGTGTCAGGGAGTATAAATAAAAATGGAAATGCCAAAGAAGTTAGGGTTTCTTTATCGACACAGTAGTTAGGGTTCCTGGGTTCTAGTGCCAGCTGTATGACCTTGGGCATATACTTAACTTCCCTGACCCTCAATTTCCTCAACTATAGTATGAGGAAGCTGTATTTGATGACTTCTAAAGTCTCACTGAGCTAAAAAAAAAAAAAAAAAATTATTACTCTAAGATTGTTATGTTCAAGAAAATGCCCCAACTGAACATTTGAACATGAGTATCTCAACATTTGTGATCAATACTCAGAAGCAAGTTGTGTTTTTGTTCTTGTTGATAACTACCAGAGCAGTTAGGATTTCTATACTGAAATAGTCTATAGGTTTACAATGCTGTATGTGATCTCAGACCAGCATCACCACCATCACCTGGGAACTTGTTAGAACTGCAGAATTTCAGGCCCTGCCCCATACCTACAGAGTAAGATTAAAGATTCCAGGGTGATTTATATGTACACCAAGATTGAGAAGTTCTAGTTTTTAACAGTGCTTTACTGCACTCTCAACCTCAGGGAGAATTTTGTGGGTGTTCTATGAAATGGAGGAGACTAAAAAGCCCTGAGGATTTTTGTTAAATTATTTTCAGGAAACCCAGGAGTCTCCCTGCCATCATAACACAAAAGTAACTCTTCTTGTAAACCATAGAACAAATTGAGTAATTTAATTAGATAGTTTAAGAATGGCTGCAAGTTTGATTGTGATGAGAGTCATAAACTTTAATGTGATTAAGAGCTCTCTTTAGCCCACACACCCAGGGGACTGGAAGTAAGTTTGCATTTATTTCAGTCCTGGGGGGGAAAAACACTCAAAACATTAGCTCTGGCCATTTGGATAAATAATGTTATCTTCAAGTACAAAGAATAGATAATGCTCTACTTTGTAAATAGTCTATTCTTAGATGCTATTAATCAATTAACTTAAAAAATATCAAATGCCCAATGGTTGTAAGATCTCTCAACGTTTTAAAATGAGGCGAGTCAATATGTTCTAGAGTTGTCATTGTATGAATAAATTCATTTCTAAACTTGAAACATTTCTTAGAATGCAATTAAATATCTTTAAATATCTTCATTTCATAGTTTTAAGGCTATCATTGTCTACATATATTATCAGTGTCTCAGTAAATGTATAAAGTGACCTCTTATGAACCATCAGGCAATGAATTAATTTTATAAATTGCCAAAAGATGGCATCTATCCATGAATCCCTATATGCAAGAGTCTAAAATATTAAACCTGTTTGGAATATTTTCTTTACTTTTTTTATCATTAAGACTTGTATTCTCCTTCTCTTCATGGTAAAATATTGTTCAATATTTCATATTTTAAAGTAAATTTTTTTTTTTTTTTTTTGCAGTACACGGGCCTCTCACCGCTGCGTCCCCTCCCGTTGTGGTGCACAGACTCCGGATGCACAGGCCCAGCGGCCATGGCCCACGGGTCCAGCCGCTCCGAGGCATGTGGGATCTTCCCAGACGGGGGCACGAACCCGTGTCCCCTGCATCGGCAGGTGGACTCTCAACCACTGCACCACTAGGGAAGCCCTGAAGTAAATTTTTAAATGAAGGTAAATTAATGTTTTAAATGTAAGTCATTCACTTAATACTCATTTTACAAGTTATATAAAGATAGCACATACTTTTTTCCTGCCTTGGGAATGATGGTTCTCTTTGCTTGTACTGTCCACAAAATAGGATGACAGCCTCATTCTCCTGCAGTAGTACCCTAGATATTATAGTTCTTTTAAGATACATTTCACAGAGGAGACCACAGTTAGTTTGTACTTTATGATTTTTTTCAACAATTTGAAATAATTGGTACTTATCATGAATGTGATGTTTATGCCTTTTTTATTCGACTAGGAGCAAAGTACTTTGTCAACAGTTTTAAGGTGATGGATGTGATAATTAACTAGATAGGGAAAATCTTTTCACAATATATACATATATTAAATCATCACTTTAAATATATTACAAATTTGTCAATTATACCTCAAAGCTGAAAAAGAAAATAACAATTTTAAAACCAGTTTTTTTTTTTTTTTTTTTTTTGGTACGCGGGCCTCTCACTGTTGTGGCCTCTCCCGTTGCGGAGCACAGGCTCCGGAAGCGCAGGCTCAGTGGCCATGGCTCACGGGCCCAGCTGCTCTGCGGCATGTGGGATCTTCCCGAACCGGGGCACGAACCCACGTCCCCTGCCTCAGCAGGCGGACTCTCAACCACTACGCCACCAGGGAAGCCCTAAAACCAGTTTTAATTGTGACAAAATTTTTGAAATATGAATGGGAAAATTATTGTGTCAATTTTTTCCAACTATGGATAAATTTAGTAGGATTTCACATGATTAATGGAAATATTTATATTTCTCTTTTAAAATATTAAATTTAAGTGAAATATCTAAACACTTGAAATATACAGTCATTATAGATACCCAGGACTAAAAATCTAAAAATCCATGCTAAACTGACTCTCATAGTAAATTGAGTCTTGCAGTAAATTGACCTAGAAAAAGAAATTTCATGGCCTGGTGAAAATGTAGACCACTGTGAAAAAAAATTGGCTTTACTGAGTACTGGAAGCATTGATTGTCATTCACCATGCTCACCAGTATATTAAATATGAGGTCAGCTGCCTGTGTTGCAGAGATGTTAAGAATCCTTGGGTTTGGTATATATTATATTTAGTATAATACATAGTATATAGTATTATTTATATATATGTGTGTGTGTATATATCATACATATGATAGTATATAGCAATATTAACTGCCTTTATATACATTTTTAACTTAGCATTTTGCTACTGCTTACAAAACATTCAATGTCCTTCAGAGTTATGACCTATTATTTTACCCCACCCCATCTCAAATACTTTATAGCTAGAATTTTAACTTATATTGATGATGGTATATAAATGTTGAAAAGAAATTCACAGACATTCAGAAATTTACAATCTCAATATTAGCTGTTTCTTCATTTTTACATGAATAAACCAAGTGGCAATATGACAAACATCTATACGTTATCTCATTTTAATATATGCAGTTACAATATATAGAGTAAAAATGACCTTGTGATGTTAGGTATTATAAATTCTATCTCTACAATGATTGAATCTAAATGATCTAAGATATGTGGCCATCACGCCTTCTTAAACTCGTCAAAGGGGATAATTCCTTTTCCTCCATTTCCCCGCAAACAAGCAAACATTCATCCTACTTTATATAAGATTGTATGATCCTAGAGTTTAATATTAGCTAATATGTAAAATAGTAGTTTAGAAATGACCAAAGGTAAGTGGAAATATTCTGGAGATAACGCCCAACTCGTGGACACTGATATTGAAAATGGGCTCTATTAAAAAACAAAACAAAATAAACAAAAACTCTCTGAAGAAAATGACATTATATTCATTCAAGACAATTTCATACCTGCCGTACTGTTTTTGTATGTGGAGTGTTTAATACTTGGAACACTCCTTTTCAAGATCAACGTGTAAGTCATTTCCTTACTTTACCAAGGAGTCTGCTCAAATGTACCATTCCCAGAGAGTCATTTACTGACTCTCCTCTGCTTCTCCACCCCCAATCCATCTAGTCACTCTTTATACATCTACCTTTTTTTTTATGACCTTTATAAACTTGACCTTATATACTATTTAATTCAGTTGTTTACTTGTATATTTGTTTTCTCCCCAACTAGAATGTAAGCTGCAAAAATGCAGGGACTTTGACTTGTTGATTGAATTTTCAGCAACTGGAAAAGAGCTGAAATATATTAATCATTCAACATATATTTGCTGAGGGAATTAGTGCATCCATGCAAATCTGACTACCTTCTGGTTTAACTTGTATAAAGACAGATTCAGTTATCTTCCCTCTTTGTATCTTCTTTTTAGGCATTATTTTCTTTTATAAATAATTCTAAGTATTATTAAGTGCAACCATTCAAACTAAAAATTCAGCACTTATAAAAAATTAGATTTATATTTTATTTACAAAAGAAATACATATAAGTTGGGAAAATACAAACTATGTAGGAATAAATAAAATAAAATAAATAAAACAGACACCCAGTGAAAGTTACTTTAGTGAGTTTACTCCCTATACATAACCACTGTTGACCATTGTTAACTATCCTTGATTTTTTTCAACAGCAAAATGTTTGGAATAAATAGATAGAAATATTACAGTCTACCTATTAAAGTGTACACAACTGTTTTTTAGGCACATTTGTAGTCCCTTGTCTTAGAAGGTTCTTAGTATTTGTACTAGTATTTAATATAATTTATGTTAGGAATATTACATTGTTCTATGGAATGAGCCAGGTCAGACTAACAATACGGAAACCAACTGAGGACCCAGTTTTTGATCCAGATTGACCAAATAAAAGGAGCTATGTTGGATACTAAATAGCTGAGATAAAGAATTGTGAAGAACTCTATGATATTACTTGATTCCTGGTGAATCCAGGATAAATTAAGCTAGCTTATAATTCCAATGATTGAACAACCAAGTTGATCTACATCTCTAGGGAACATCTAATTTGTTCCTTAATAAAATAAAAATAATCAGAATAATAAGGCATCTTGAAGTAGCAAAACAAACAAATACTAAAAGGACAGGGTAGAATAGAAGGAAATAAGTTTGGAAAGTAAAATACAAAGAATAGCATGGTTTTAAAACTACGGCTTATTCCTAGAGCTGTTGACACTAACACTTTATGACTATTTAAGTTTAAATTAAGTAAAATAAAATAAAATTTTAAACTATGCATCTTAGTCATACTACTCACATTTTAAGTACTCAATAGCCACATGTGACTAGTGACTACTCTATTGGACAACACAGGTTGACAACATTTGCATCATCACAGAAAGTTCTACTGGATAGTTCTGTCCTTGCTACCAAAATTTGTATTAGTATAGGCTCTCTAGAGAAATAGAATCAATAGAATAGAATAGAATAGATAGATATAGATAGTGATTTATTGTAAGGAATTGGCTCATGCAGTTAAGGCAAATAAGTCCCAAGATCTGCAGTCAGAAGCTGGAGACCCAGAAGATCTGAGGGTAGAGTTCCAGTCTGAGACCAAAGGCCTAAAGCAGGAGAGCCAATGGTGTAAGTTCCAACCCAAGCCCAGGAGGCATTAAAAGGCTAATGTCCAGATTAAAAACAGTCAGACAGAGAGAGAAAATTCTTTCTTACTCTAACTTGTGTTCTATTCAGGCTTTCAACAGAATTGGTGATGTCCACTTACATGTAGGAGAGTGTATTAGGATTCTCCTGAGACAGACAGACAGACAGAGACTGACTTATTATGCAATTATGGAGGATGAAAAGTCCCACAATATGCTCTCTGCAAGCTGGAGACTAAGGAAAACCAGTGATATAATTCCAGTTCAAGTCTGAAGGCTTGGGAACTGAGGAGCTGATGGTATTAATCCCAGTCCAAAGACAGGAAAAGACAGTTGTCTCAGCTCAATCAGGCAGGCAGAAAGAGGAAGTAGTTTCCCCTTTTCTGCTTTTGGTTCTCTTTAGGCCCTCAAGGGATTGAACAATGCCTGCCCACACTGGGGAGGGCTGTCTACTTTACAGAATCCACTGATTCAAATGCTAATCTCATCTGGAAACACCATCATAGACACACCCAGACATAGTATTTAATCTGGGCACCCCATGGCTTGTCAAGTTGACATACAAAATTAACCATCACAGAGGGGAATCTACTTTACTCAATCTGCTGATTAAAATGTTAATCTCACCCCCAAACACCCTTCCAGTCATACCCAGAAATAATATTTACCCAAATATCTCAGCACCCTGTGTCCCAGGCAAGTTGACACATAAAATTAACCATCACACTTTTCATTTGATAAATATCATGTTGGCATTCATTGTCACCACTATGATATTTTCACAACTCTAGGTCTACAGCACAGACATTCAAATCCAAAGTAAATAAGATTAACCTCTCAGATATGCCAAGGTCCTTCCTAATATATTTTGTTTATTTTGCTATAGATCTGCCTCTTTCCCATAACATGGATAGTAAAACCATCCATTCTTTTGGTGGTGAAGAGATGGGGAGACGCTCACAACCAGAGTATTATCTTACATTATGTCTCTACTAAGATAATCAAGGATGAATAGGTATTAGTCTGAACTCTTTGGTTGCAAGTGACATAGATCCAAATCAATTTCACTTAAATGAAAAGCAAAACATCAAAAAACTACTAGTTAATTTAACTTAAAAGTCCATGGTTGGGGGTTATTTCAGTCTACTTTGATCCAAATGCTTAAGTGATATCGTTAGAATTGTGTTTCATTTTATCCAAGGTTGAACTCTTTTTTCCTTAATATTAAGTAAAGCTTAAGCTGATTTTCCACACAGTGAAGCCAAGAGGGTCAACACATTCCTAGGTTTATCCCGTAATTTTATTGAAGGGTTCCAGAGAAAAGAGAAGAGCTCTTTATTCATAACCCTGACAAGAGCTCTGTATGACTTGGTAACAGTCCATGTTTGATTACATGCCCATCCTTCAGTCACTCACTCTTCCTAATTGTGCAGTGACAATGAAGGTGTGAATGGGTGACTAATTAAGCAATCCCACCAAAATGGAGAGGACAATTCCTAAAATAAAGAGATGCAGGACAGACAAAATGTAACATATGTCCAATACAGAATACAATAAAATTATAGAATGTGACACAGGAGACATTTACCTTTACAAGGATGTTGTTTTCTTGCCTATGGTAATTAGAAGGAAGTATCAAATGATAGTCTGTAGCATTTCACACTCTAAACAGTATGGTCTCAGTCAATAGTTATGAGAACAAATAAACATGTTTCAGTAATAAAGTTCTCACTACTGGCAACATTTAGAAGAGGATTATCCTCAGATTTTACAGAGCCAAAAGATTACTTCTCTGCTTTGCTATGATAGCTCATAATACTGTGTATCTAAGTGTCATATCAGCTCTTGAAAATTAACAACAGTTTAATGCTGATTAATTTCCAGCTTTTCTCCCCTATAGTTTCTACAAATTTTTTTCAGACTTGTTTAGAGTTACTCCTGTACCTCTTGCATGCATCCTTAGTCGATTTCCCCTATGTACCACTCTGCACTTGTCGCTATTAAATTTCACACTGTTTTTGATGGATGACTTCTCTAATTTGTCAAGGTCATCCTAAATTCTAGTTTAGGCTTCTAAGATCAGATCAGCTTGACCCAACTCAATATCACATTGGATGTGCTCTTAAGTCCATTATCTAAGTCTTTACAACATATCCCCTCCTCCCCCCCCCCAACACACATCATGTGAATCCTATTCATGAACTATACTACTTATACTATTTGGTACTACAGAAACAGATGATTAATTTTAAGGATATGAACAGCAATTTAGAGTTAAGAGTTGGGTAAAATGGAGCTAACTCGAAAGCTCTCTACATCGTGTGGCATTTCTTGCAGGAAACAAAAATCAGTTCAGGAAGGCAGGCAGATATAAACTATGTCAATGGTATTATATAGGCAAAAGCGTAGGATGACCAGGATTCTAAAACCAGTATCAGAGAAAATGAAATGCAAACTTGAAGACCCAAAAAGAAGTTCTGAGCAACATAAAGATAGAAATTTGAGAATACAATGCTTAGAAAAATATCCCAAGTTCAAGACAAAAGCGTGAGAACTCAACAATGAACCAAATAAATTTCATCTATGGATTCCCAGTTTGCTTCTTGCTCAGAGTGAGGAAAAAAATTATTTTCAGAATTTGGGTGATCCTGAGCACTCAGGTGGAGGCATTAGGTACTACTGCCCAGAATGAGGAAAACAGGGTTTGAGATCTAGGAAATTCCAGATCTATGCTTAAATATTTATTGTGGCTATTTCATCTTGTTCTGTGTTTGAGCTAAATGAATGTACATAGGTTATTTTAACCAACCACTTTTATGGAATAAAAAGATACAATATATTACAAATTACACATAAAGAGATTAATGACTTGTCTAAGGTCATTGAGCTTTTTAAATAGAAAGAGAATAATAGTGCAAAATGGTTCTTGATGCACAGCCAAAAGTTAAAGATAGTGTATTTCCACAGCATCTTTCTCACAGTCTCATCAGGTGTTTTGATACTCACTGGATAGTTTTGGCAAAAATGGTAAATTACTTATCTCCAAAAATGTCTCTATTATGTGAAATCTACCTGGAAATTGAAAGATCACATTGGTATCTTACAGCAATACATTTAGACAGTTTTTAAAATTATTGTCTAAAAATGGCCCACTTACAATAATCAAGTTTATATGATTGACTGTCTTAGCAAATGGCATCATAAGAATGAAGTCATCTAGAACTCTACAAGTTGGTAATGAATTAGACACTTTTTTCAGTAAAGGATTATGGGGCAGGAGAAAGAGATCCAATATTTTTGACATACATTTTATGTGAGATGCCAGATATAATCCTTAACAACCCTTTAAAATATATCAGTATGACTATCATTTCATAAATGATAAATCTGAACTCAGAAAGTTTAAATAACTTAATCAAGTTACAAAGGAAGTAAATGCCAGACCAATTTAACTTTAAACCTTGGGAATCTCCATTAATTTTTTTTTTTTTTGTCCTTTATCAACCACAAGAAAAGAGAGATATAAGATTGTTACTACAAAATATGCTTTGTTCCATGTACACAGAGTCCATAATGTGGAAGTCCTACTGGGAAAGAATTTAGCACCATGGTCAGATTCATACCCCAAAAATAAAAAATAAAAACTTGAGTCCTGTTGGAGAATAAGAAAAAGATGGAAAAGTGTAGAAGTTACTTGAGCACAAAGTGGTATTTTGCCTCAGCATACATTAGAATATTTGGATATCCATACCATAAAGTGAAAATCAGCATTATTTTTTAAAGATTTCTTAGTTGTCTCTAAAGACTTCCCAAGAAAAACTTTCCACAGGTTTCTCATGCAAAAGGTTTCTGTACTTAAAACATATTTACAGAAATGGCATTATCAAATATCATTTGAAAATGTCAATGCCTTTCCTTAGGCACACAAGGCTTCTATATTTTTCATTTTCCCACTTGTGCTCCTATTATTTCCATGGTACATATTATCCTTCTAACTCATAAACTAAGCTCCATGCTTTCATTACTGGTCTGCATCCCAAAAACCCTAGAGGGATTTTATCCTTACCGCATATTCCACTTTGCATCATTTAAAAAGAAAAACTTAAAAAAATGTTTCACACTCCTTCTTCGGACTTTCCAAAACACCATTCAATAACAGTAAAAAAAAACTCTGTGTCTTACATAATTACATAAACAACTTGCAGATAACATATTCAACCAAAAATTCTGATTTGATATTTCTAACCAATACTTCCTCCATGAAAGTGGCTACCTTTCTTTGTTCAACATGAATAAAAACAGTACTAGTGTCAGTATAAGTTAGTATCTAAAATCAGAATTATTTGTATCTACTTAAATATGGACTAATATTTTTTCCATGTCTGCATAATTCTGATCACATCATTCTCTAGATTCTGAGGTACACTGATTTAAATGAGAGTGAATTTTGCTCACAGCTACCATGTGTTTTGGAAGAAACAGCCCACAGCTAAAGTTGCCTTTTCTGCTTCCTTTACATATAGAAAGAACTGTCAAATTAGAGGTGATTTTTAGCAACCTAAACTTAATAATGTCTTGTATTATAAAAGTTTATTTGCATTTTTAAAGGGAACTAACAAATAATACTTTTTATCGCAACTTAGGTTCTGAAAAGTTTGATAAAAAGACAAAGAATAAGGCATTAGAGGTCTGAATATTAGCTTTATAGTTGGTAAATGATAAATTGGGGCATTTCTGTTAGTCTCACAGTCAAGGGGGGCTAAACCCCAGATTTTCACAGACTTATCTATGCCATCAAATGCACTGTGGTATCAGGGGCTGGTCCTTCTAAAACAGGACTTGGGGGGGAAGTTTAGGTGAAGGGGAGAAATAGTGGTCAGCCTAAATTAGATTTATGACACTGAAATCAAAATCCTCAGCAAAATGGAATGTCTTTTCCTTGTGAGAATTTCACTTCTAAAATGAAAAAGGGACAAGCTCATTATGTCAAAATTATTATTTCAAAAGTTACTCATCAAATAGTCATGACATCTCCATTGAAATAGACAGAGGCCAAGAATTTCACAGTTATTGATGCCCCTACACAGGAAGAAAACCTTGGCTAAGAGAAGTTGTGTTCCCACTGATGTCATACCCTAATATGACACAGTGTTGTTTGCTTTTATTGCTATTGTTCTTTTAACTAGCTGAGCATCAGCATTAAATCTACAGCAAAGCAGGTTTCTGGCTATCTTCCTTTGGGGAGAAGATGGACAGTACCTTAGGACAATTCTGCTCCCACCTTTATGATGTTGGGCTCCCGATCGAAACCATTACACTTTTGTTATCTGCCTGGGATCACCGAAGGATGCAAGCAGATAAAAACACATTAATTGAATCAACTCCAAATCCTCACTATATTAAGACTAAATAGCCATTCCTTATTCTATTTCCCACTGCAAATATTGTACATTCACTTAGTCCAATAATAGCCCATCTAAGCCCTACCATGAAATTGATGGCAGCATATGCCAAAAACAAAATACATAGCTACTGCAATAAAATGGCAGCAACAAAGAGATGACTCAAATTTGAATATAATTTCTCTATTATGAATTTCCAAAGGAAAATTAAAATCTCGAAGATTAAATCCTCTCACAAATTAAAAACCTAAAATGCTAAAACTCAGAGAAACTGAAGTCCAAAATAAAATTCTCTTTGTCCTTGCAATACTATATTTCAAATAAATTAATGTAAAATGTCAATCTTCCCTTTATATTTTATTCAATCTCAGGTATTAGATGGATCTTAATACCTGAGTTTTATTCCTTCAGTACCTATAACCAGAACTATCTCTCTTGGAAATGAATGTGTGTCTTAGAGCCTTTGGAGTTGTACTATCTTAATGCCAAGTCTATGATGTGCCTTACTTTTATAGAGTCCAAAGAACACATAATATTTCAAAACACAGGACCCAAGCTCACCAAATGTAGAACAGAAGTTTCTCCTTCACATCTAGAACAGCTTAGCCCTAGCAAAATTTTTTTCACAGAACTCATTTTTTCATGCTGTAGAGATCAGAGTGGAGGTTTGGCGTTGACTGAGTAAAGGAGGGAGGATGTAATAAATCTTGCCAGAATGACCTGGAAATAACTCATTCCGTGTCATGTCTCCAAAATCTTCTGAACTAAAATTCATTCTTATCAAGTGATTAATCATGGAGCTGTAGTTACCACATTGATTGTCATTTCCCTCTTCAAGTCCTGTGTTTCTGGTACTTCAATACTGATTTGAGTATAGGTTCCATCAGGTGACATAGAGACCATGTCCTCATAGAACCAGGCATTTTCATTTCTGAGTCATTTCCACTATTTCTTTCAGTGGATTCTCCTAAGCCTAAGAAAGCTACCTTCTAGAAAATGTTTACTTTCCCACTTTGGTTTCAGCTAAAAAGGCATACTCTGCAGCTGAAGCTGCTGTTAGTGTTTTTGAAGCCAAGCCCCTAGGGGGCTAATAAAAATCAACATGTCTTTCCTTTGCTTTAATGTTACAAACTTTGAATAGCATTTTTGCTGCATTCTTTGCAGTAGTGGGCTAAGTGTCTGGTATTTTGGTTCTTGTTTGGCTTTTTTGTGTTTTTCCATGATCTCATTTTGTTCATCTATTCTAGAAGACTCAAATGAAATAGGGGAGCCCATCCAGCACTACCTTCTCAGGTCTGGAACTCACAGTTTAAAGCTAGAACCTCCCTAGTGCTACTAGCACATGTGGAACACAGCTGCTCCATAGTTTTAAAGTAGCAAATATTGTTCAGCCAACCAGTGACTGAACGGCATGTGAAGACACTCTTTTCCTATAATTGTATATTTGCCTCAGTGCTGCCTGCTTACTAAGGTCTCTGTGATTTGCCAACATCTGCCAAGGTATCTGGTAGAGCCCTGGCTGCCAGCATATATGCTCTAAGTGTAGTTTAAGATCAAGCTGTAGCAGCCTGCATCCTAAAGTCCCCTGTATTTCGCCAAGACCACCTATGCTTTTGCTGAGGCCCATGTGGCTCATGTCTTATCTTGCTAATCCTCCCTTGCAGCTGTCATCTGCCAAGAGAGCCTGTACTCTGAAGCCTCTTGCCCAGTCCATAAAAGTTAAAAGCCAAGAGTACCACAGTAAATGCCCTCTAGCCCCAAATTAGCCCCTACACACACTAAGGTCAAAATGCTCTAGCACACAAGACTCAAAGCCAAACGTTCTAGCTTTATCAAATCCACCCTCTGTGTATTTTCCCCCAAATTCTCATCTTTTGTCTTGTATCTTAGAGTCCCTTAACTCTGAACCTATTTCTGGGGTCATTGAGGGACTCAATATTTATCACTGTTTTTTTCTCAGCTTGATTCTAAACTATTTATTTATTCTACATATTTCTATTTATTATTATTTATTCATTCTATTTATTTTAAACTACTTATTGAGAAATAAGATAACTGGTAAAGTGGAAGCAAAAATAGTAACCTGAATACTAATAAGACATCAGTTGAAGAGGTAGCTTGATTAGGAGTGTGTGTGTGTGTGTGTGTGTGTGTGTGTGTGTGTAGAGAGGAGGATATGACCAGCTACTACTTAGTACATAAAGAAGCAGCATGCTGAAGCCATCTCTATGCAAAATTATTTTTTAATGATTTGAGA
Source organism: Orcinus orca (assembly GCF_937001465.1). Classification (NCBI taxonomy): domain Eukaryota; kingdom Metazoa; phylum Chordata; class Mammalia; order Artiodactyla; family Delphinidae; genus Orcinus; species Orcinus orca. The sequence goes on from NC_064563.1 coordinate 111,476,556, forward strand.
CAGTTGAACATTTCCAACTGATTCTCCCAAAATTCCACTGAAGTGGAGGAAGAAAAGGGGTGGAAAATGCCATAAGCGACATAGTAATTGAGATCTGTCAACAGCAAGGAAACATCTGGAATGCAGTAGAAGCATACCATCCTAAAAACAAAGAATTTTAAAATATTTTTCTGTAATGTAGACATTGTTTTTGTACAAAAAGTGTTATACGTAATTAATGGTTAATCTCCCAGGTTGGTCCATTTAAACTATTTTAAGCAAAAAAATGTACCTGAAGCACAATAGGGTAATTGGAAGGCCTAGAGAAACTATCATATGCAATAATTGTCCTTAAAAGTAATGCATTCTGAAATGATTTGGATACCACAAAATCCATTTTTCCTTATTGTGGCTCTAATTCTGGTGGGGTTCCCCCAAGCTTTGAGCAACTGTTCATAAAACCTCTGCCTGAGGTCTGGTTCTCTTATAAATAGTATGTAAGGTGGGAGGGGGAAGCAGTGGCTCTGGGGATAGGAGTTGAGACTCATGTGGTGATTCTAGGGTAATGAGGGAATGATGAGTTGATAGGATAGGGAATAAATCAGGCAGAGAGGATACAAGGGTGTTCGTGGAGGGGAATAAATATGGTGGATTGTGGAGTGCTGGTGGATTGTGGAGTTACTAGAGAGTTATTGAATATCTGGATGCTGGTTTCAAAGAAAAGCAAGTATGAAAGGCACTCTTCCAGTATTTCCATCATCTTCTTTACCTGTCACTATCTCCTGAATTAGTCACCACATTGGAAAAATACAGTCAACAATGTTTTCAATATGGAGGGGATTTGAGGTGGAGGAATTTATAGCAGAAAATGAAAGAGGTTCTTATGTTATTTTGTTGGGCAATTCATTTACTTACCAGAAACGGATGTTATGACTGCAACAAAATATGTCTATTAAATTTCATTCTATAACATTAAATTTTGTCCAGGATGATCTAATAAAATATATATATATATATAAAGAATATTTTTTCAGACCATTTATAAAAGAAAATTTTATATCAGCCATTATAGCAATTATATCAGATGGCAACATTGCAACAGCTTTTAAATTTTGTGTGGTATTACCAGGTGTTTTGCAAATTAGGTTAGTACCTGATATGTCTAAAAAAAAATGGTAAATGAAACATTCTATCATTCAGATTCTGAGTTGTCTAAATTTCTACTTAACTACAACTTTGGTGTAGTAGTTAAAATGCATCTTTTAATGTACTCACCAAAGCATCTTTAATGACAAACAATTTCCATGAATGAAAGTCCAATTCTGCTTTCATGATTTTGTCATATAAACTTCTCTGAAAGGGAAAATTCCAGTCCCATATTAAGGAAAATTTTATTAGACATGATTTATCTTTAACAACTTAAATTTACAAAACACTAAACAAAACTTAAAAAAATATATGTTAACTTATTTTCACTTTTGTTACTGAACAGATAGCTTAACACTGAATACCTACTGCCAATCTCCATTGACTGCAGGACATAGAAAAATATATATCTGATGATAGACAAAGGTATTTATATAGAATAGAATAGATAGATAGATAGATAGATAGATGACACATTTGTCGGAAATTATGATAGAATGGTTTCTGTTTTGTTTTATTTGAGGTTCATTGCAATGAGCAGGAATACTCTCACTTGTATTTTGTGACTTATGTACAAATAAAATTAACCTTAATTATAATTATGCTTACTTGAAAGAATATATCAGAACTTGCAGTGCGCATATGCTCAAACACCTTCTCCCCTCCCACCCTGCACACACACTATACCCTGAATGGAAAAGCCAATTCATTAAAATGATAATAATTTTTAAATATAATATGAACTGTTTTGGTGAATCTTATATTTGAGTTTATCTTACAATGTTTTATTCTTAAAGTTCCTAAATTTGAGTTGACATTTATTTTTACATAGCTTCCATTAAGCTTTTACTTTCTGTTATAGCTCTGGATTAGGAAAAAAATGGGTTTCTTTAAATTGTTAAGCTTTAATGATCATTATGCTCATTTCAAAGTTGTAACATTTCACAGCAAATGGCTTTTTAGGGAGCCTTGCTGATTTGCAATTTGTTTTATCAGAAATTTCTTCAACTTTTATTTTCCCGATTATTCTCTTTGAAATTAAAGAACTATATAATTGTATCTTCATTTCTTTAAAATAGCAGTTAAGACATTTGTAACAATTTTCAACCATTTCCTACATTCTTACTCAGCATTTTATTAAAGTTACTTAAGCTTAAATCATTAATTTTCTTTCTGCTTCCTTTAGCTGTGATAAGAACCAACTCTGTTTGTAAAATTGATGCATGCTTTTTTCTCAAATTCTTCCTTTTGCTTAGGAGTTAACCATAATCTTAATATATATGTGTATATATATGTAATATATAATATATTATATAATATGTAATTTTATATCTGGACATATGTATATATATACATATCTACATTTATTTATTAACTTCCTATTGCTATATTGCCTGTACTCCCCTTACTGCGTGCATTTTTTTAAAGTTTTGAAGTCCTTTTTCTCTCCTTCCTCCCATGATATTGTGTAGTACATCTTTCCCTTGCTTCATCATTAAGTTCTGACTATGCTTTTTCTTTAGTTATTATTTTACTTCTCTTTCAAAATTGCTCCACTTTAGTATGCTTCTATGAGAAAGTATCTTTGTTAACACCACATGCTTAATTTCTTGTTAGGTCTCTTTATAGAAACTTGAGGATCTCTCTCTCTCTCTCTCTCTCTCTCTCTCTATATATATATATATATATATATGTATATACATATATATATATTCTATCTCAAACATTGTTTATTTACAGCTTTCTTCAGAGGCAATGTGCTTAGGAAATTCTGGGCTACAGAAGAAAAAACTAAGTAAAAATAGTCTCCGCTGAAATATATTGTGTTTCTGTTAACTGGATTAATTGTGATTAAATCAGTGAATGAGGGTTGAAAAATTGAAATACCTCAAAATCCAGAATTTAATATGTATTATCTGTAAGGAAAGCAAAAAAAAATTATATGTGTTAATTTTTCTTTTTTAAAAAATGTTATGTTGATTTTGGAAGACTACAGAACTTTTGAAATTCCTACTTGTAAATGCATACTAGAAATAACATGTTTTCCACATAATAATTTTAGTTCTAGTTATTAAAACACTTGATGAATCTACATTTAAAAATATTTCCATTGTTTCTTTCAGTGAAATTGCAAAGCTCAAACATGTCTTTTTATCTTTTTTCAGTCTCTCTTCCTAATTAAGCTTTCAACCATATCCAGCATTTGGATTTCTAAGAAAGTTTAGATAAAAGATACTTGGCATAAACCCTTGCACTGACATCAGATTGTGCTATAAGTTGCAAACTGGATGTGGTCTATTTAACTTCTCATGATAAAGTTCTACTCAAAACTTGTTTTACTTTTCTACTAGTTTTCTGATTATTACAAGCAGTTTGGTTTTTCCTCTAAGATTTTTTACATGTATTTTACATGTCATATATTTCAGAACATGTACTTCAATGTTGTTTTAAAACAAAAGAACTTACTCTTTCTGACAGCATCAGACACCAAAAAGTCCATGTTCTACCCTACATTGCCAAGACACTCCATCCAGCAGTTAGGGATCATACAACTTTTTCAACCTCTTTATCACTTTCAATAAGGAGTTAAAGATATGTATGAATTTTCTACACACTCCTTTTCCATACTTTTACAATTTGGGGGCTCACATGTTCCAGATAAGAAGGAAGAGGACTGCTGATCTCTACATAAGACTTTACCTGAGAAACTGTGTCAAGGGTTCCCAAGACTATCACCAGATTTGGTGATTTGCTGGAAGACACAGGGCTCAGAGGTCATTGGACTCATAATTATGGTTTATTACAGCAAATGGATAAAAAGCAAAATCATCAAAGGAAAAATTGCACATGGGGTAAAGTCTGGAGGAAACTAGATGTAAGCTTCTAAAATTTCTCTCCCAGTGGAGTATCACAGGACGTAGTTAACATCTCCAGCAACAAAATGAGGAAATATGAAGTATTATTTACCAAAGAAGTCACCTGAGCCTAAGATTCCAGGGCTTTTATTGGGGGTCCATCATGCAGGTGTATAGTGCCTGCCTGCCCAATTACTGAAGCTTCAGATAATCAGAAGAAAGGTGAGTGTTCACCATAAATCACATTGCTTGTACATACTCTAGACAGACTGGTTCAAGACACAGGCATGAAAAAACAATTTTATTGGTTAGAATCCATAGATTTTTAAACAACTTTATTGAAATATACCTCACATGCTATACAAATCACCCATTTAAATTGTACAATTCAATTGCTTTATTCTATTCACAGACATGTGCATCCATCACAAAACTTTTATAATATTTTCATCACTTCAAAGCAAAGTCCAAGATTTGTGGTTTCTAGTTCTACATGTAAGGAGCTTGGAACTCAATACTCTGCCCTAACAACAAGTAAAAACCAAACAGACTGAAAAATCAACAACTCTTCTCAAATCCATAGAGAGAGGAGGACACAGTGCAAACCACGACCCCCAAGACTAGAGAGACAGGCAAATGAATGTAGGGACCCATGACTTACCTGGAGCAGACACTCACAAGTGGAACAAGTGGAAACCCCTGTGGAAACCAGTGCTGGAGTAGGAAAACTTGAACTGTAATTGTTGAATTGTTGGAGGCTCAGTGTAAACAATTCTGAGAGTCATATGGTGGCCCCCTCGATATTGTTAATTTACCTCCAGGAGCTCCACCAGATTCCCACAGTAAGTATCAGGGAAAAAAAGTCTCCTGGGGCTTCCAGCAGGGAGAGGGAAAAAGAAACCATTTTGAGGCACGTCACAGCCGTCTGTTCTTCTTAACAAGGCTTGACCTCAGGAGAAACTAGCTAACCAAAGTCTAATCTGCTGGGATATTATCAGAGCCAAACTCAACTGAGGAAAGAAAATACTCTATTTCAGCTCACAGTAGCCATCCTGTCCCTCAGAGAAAGTCTTGTGACGTTCATAGTGCAGAGGCATAGGCCCACTAAAAGACTTAGACCTAAACACAGAACAATGGAGTACTTCTCCTCCCCCTCTACAACTCACTACTACATTACTAAAGACCTATTTCCAGCAGTCTTTTTTTTTAACCAGCATATAGTACTGGCTATCAAGAAAAAATTACAAGGCATACCAAAAGACAACAAATGTAATTTGAAGAGACAGAGCAAACATCAGAACCGAAGGCAAGGATGTTGACATTATAGGACCAGAAATTTAAAGCAAATATGATTAATATGCTAAGTGTTGTGATGGATAAAGTAGACACCACGCAATACGGACGTGCTGTGTAAGCAGAGAATGAAAATGTTAGGGAAAAAAAAAGAGATGCTAGAAATAAAAAAAAAAAACACTGTAACAGAAATGAAGAATGCCTTTGATGGGCTTATTAGTAGATTGGACACAGTTGAGGAAAGAATTTCTGAGCTTGAGTATCTCTCAATAAAAACCAGCAAAACTGGAAAGCAAAGAGAACAAAGACTGGAAAAACAAACAAACAAACCCAGATTATTCGAGGACTGTGGAACAACTACAAAAGATATAACATAAGCATAATGGGAATTCCAGAGGATAGGAAAGAGAGAAAGGAAAAAAAAAAATTGAAACAATTATGATGGAGAATTTCCCCAAACCAAACCACAGATCCAGGAAGCTCAAATAACACCAAGCCAGATAAATGCAAACAAACAAACAAACAAAACGCCCTCAAAAAAACAAAAAACCGGGCTTCCCTGGTGGAGCAGTGGTTGAGAGTCCGCCTGCCGATGCAGGGGACACGGGTTCGTGCCCCGGTCTGGGAAGATCCCACACGCCGCGGAGTGGCTGGGCCCGTGAGCCATGGCCACTGAGCCTGCGCGTACGGAGCCTGTGCTCCGCAACGGGAGAGGCCACAACAGTGAGAGGCCTGCATACCGCAAAAACAAAAAAAAAACAAAAACAAAAAACCTACACTTGGGCATTCAAATTATAGAAAATAAAAATAAACAAAAAATTCTGAAAGGAGCCAGAGGGAAAACATACCTTACCCATAATAGAACAGAGATAAGAACTACATTTGACTACTCAGAAACAATGTAAGCAAAAAGAGAATGGAGAGAAATATTTGAAGCATTGAGGAAAAAAAACAAAAAAAATACCAAATTAGAATTCTGCATCCTGTGAAATTATTCTTCAAAATGGAGAAAAAAAGATTTTCTCAGACAAACAAAAATTAAGGGAATTTATTGCCAATAGACTTGCTTTGTAAGAAATGTTTAAAAGAAATTATGTAGAGAGAAAATAAATAATATAGGTTAGAAAGTCAGATCTATACAGAGAAAGGAAGAGTACTGGAAAAGGAATAAGTGAAGATAAAAGAAAATATTTCATTTTTCTTATTCTTTTTTCTTTGAAGTATAGTTGATTTACAATATTATATTAGTTTTGGGTGTACAACATAGTGATTCAATGTGGGGAAAAGCAACAAATTTCTGTATATTAATCTTTTATTCTACAGCTCTATTGTATTCAATTAGTTCTAATAGTTATTCTGGTGGAGACTTTAGGGTTTTCTATGTATTGAAATATATATCATGTCATCTGCAAACAGCAACAATTTTACTTCTTCCTTTTCAATTTGGATGTCTTTTATCTCTTTTTCTTGTCTGATTGTTGTGGCTAGGACTGCCAAACCTATGTTAAATACAGTTAATGAGACTGGGCATCCTTCTCTTCTTCCTGATCTTTTAAGAGAAGCTTTCAGACTTTCATTATTCAGTATGTTGTTAGCTGTGGGTTTGTCATAAGTGGACTTTATTATGTTGAAATATGTTCCCTCTATTACCAACTTTGGTGGGAGTTTGTTTTATTTTTTAAATCATGAATGGATTTTGAATGTCAACAAAACGTCAGATGCTTTTTTCTGCATATATTGAGATGTTCGTGTGACTTCCATACTTCATTTTCTTAATGTGGTATATCACATTCCCTATAATTTTCTTTTACTTGTAGTGTCTTTGTATGGTTTTGGTATTAGGTAATGGTGGCCTCATAGAATAAATTTTGGAGTATCTACTACTCTTTAATTTTTTGTAATAGTTTGAGAAGGATCATATTACCTCTTTCTATGTTTCACAGAGTTCCACTGAGAGGCAGTCTAGTGTTGGAATTTTGGTTTGGGGGAGTTTTTTGATTACTTATTCAATTTTAATACTAGTCAGCAGTCTGTTCAGATAATCTATTCCTGATTCAGTTTTAGAAAATTATATATTTCTAGAAATTTGTTCATTTCTTGTAGGTTGTCCAATTTGTTGGCCTATAACTGTTTGTAGTATTCTCTTATGATTGTTTGTATCTCTGTGATATTGGTTGAAATTTCTCCTCTTTCATATTCTGGTTACTTGGGTCCTCCTATTTTCTTCTTGGTCAGCCTGGCTAAAGGTTTATCAATGTTGTTTATCTTTTCAAAAAAAAAAAAACCTGTTGTTTACATTGATATTTTCTTTTTTTTTTTTTTGGTCCCTATTTTATTAATTTCCTCTATGATCTTTATTATTTCCTTCATTCTGTTGACTTTGGGGTTTCTTTATCCTTTTTTCTTTTTTTTAAAACATCTTTATTGAAGTATAATTGCTTTAAAATGTGTTAGTTTCTGCTGTATAACAAAATGAATCAGCTATAAGTATACATATATACCCATTTCCTCTTCCTCTTGCATCTCCCTCCCACAATCCATATCACATCCCTCTAGGTGGTAACAAAGCAGTGAGCTGATCTCCCTGTGCTATGCGGCTGCTTCCCACTAGCTATTTATGTTATTTTGGTAATGTATATATGTCAATGCCACTCACACGCTTTGTCCAAGCTTACCCATGCCCCTCCCCATGTCCTCAAGTCCATTCTCTACTTCTGTGTCTTTATTCCTGTCCTGCCCCTAGGTTCTTCAGAACAATGTTTTTTTTTGTTTGTTTTTAGATTTCATAAATATGTGTTAGCATATGGTATTTGTTTTTTCTCTTTTTGACTTACTTCACCCTGTGACAGACTCTAGGTCCATCCACCTCTACAGGTAACTCAATTTTGTTTCCTTTTATGGCTGACTACTATTCCATTGTATACATGTGCCACATCTTCTTTAACCATTCATCTGTTGATGGACACTTAGGTTGCTTCCATGTCCTGGCTATTGTAAATAGTGCTACAATGAACATTATGGTACATGCCTCTTTGAATTATGGTTTTCTCAGGGTATATGCCCAGTAGTGGGATGGCTGGGTCATATGGTAGTTCTATTTTTAGTTTTTTAAGGAATCTCCATACTGTTCTCCATAGTGGCCGTATCAATTTACATTCCTACCAGCAGTGCAAGATTGTTCCCTTTTCTCCACGCCATCTCCAGCATTTATTGTTTGTAGATTTTTTGATGATGGCCATTCAGACCAGTGTGAGGTGATACCTCATTGTACTTTTGATTTACATTTCTCTAATGATTAGTGATGTTGAACATCCATTCATGTGTTTGTTGGCAATCTGTATATCTTCTTTGGAGAAATGTCTACGTAGGTCTTCTGCCCGTTTTTGGATTGGGGTTTTTGTTTTTTTGATATTGAGCTACATGAGCTACTTGTATATTTTGGAGATTAATCCTTTATCAGTTGCTTCATTTGCAAATATTTTCCGCCATTCTGAGGTTGTCGTTTCGTCTTGTTTATGGTTTCCTTTGCTGTGCAGAAGATTTTAAGTTTCATTAGGTCTCTTTCGTTTATATTTGTTTTTATTTCATTTCTCTAGGAGGTGGTTCTAAAAGGGTCTTGCTGTTATTAATGTCATAGAGTGTTCTGCCTCTGTTTTCCTATAAGAGTTGTATAGTGTTTGGACTTATATTTAGGTTTTTAATCCATTTTGAGTTTATTTTTGAGTATGGTGTTAGGGAGTGTTCTAATTTCATTCTTTTACATGTAGCTGTCCAGTTTTCACAGCACCACTTATTGAAGAGGCTGTCTTTTCTCCATTGTGTATTCTTGCTTCCTTTATCAAAGTTAAGGTGACCACATGTGTGTGGGTTTATCTCTGGGCTTTCTATCCTGGTCCATTGATCTATATTTCTGTTTTTGTGCCAGTACCATACTGTCTTGATTACTGTACCTTCGTAGTATAGTCAGAAGTCAGGTAGCCTGATTCCTCCAGCTCCATTTTTCTTTCTCAAGATTGCTTTGGCTATTCGGGATCTTTTTTTTTTTACTTTTTGGCAGCACCATGCAGCATGTGGGATCTTAGTTTCCTGACCAGGAATCGAAACTGTGCCCTGTGCAGTGGAAGGGCAGTGTCTTAACCGCTGGACCACCAGGAGAGTCCCTATTCGGTATCTTTCGTGTTTCCACACAAATTGTGAAACTTTTTGTTCTAGTTCTGTGAAAAATGCCATTGGTAGTTTGACAGGGATTGCATTGAATCTGTAGATTGCTTTGGGTAGTATAGTCATTTTCACAATATTGATTCTTCCAATCCAAGAGAATGATATATCTCTCCAACTGTTTGTATCATCTTTAATTTCTTTCATCAGTGTCTTATAGTTTTCTGAATATAGGTCTTTTGTCTCCTTAAGTAGGTTTATTCCTAAGTATTTCATTCTTTTTGTTTCAATGGTAAATGGGAGTGTTTCCTTAATTTCTCTTTCAGATTTTTCATCATTACTGTATAGGAATGCAGGAGATTTCTGTGCATTCATTTTGTATCCTGCTACTTTACCAAATTCATTGATTAGCTCTAGTAGTTTTCTGGTAGCATCTTTGGGATTCTCTATGTATAGTATCATGTCATTGGCAAACAGTGACAATTTTACTTCTTCTTTTCCAATTTGGGTTCCTTTTATTTCTTTTCCTTCTCTGATTGCTGTGGCTAAAACTTCCAAAACTATGCTGAATAACAGTGTTGAGAGTGGGCAACCTCATCTTGTTTCTGATCGTAGAGGAAATGGTTTCAGTTTTTCACCATTGAGAACAATGCTGGCTGTAGGTTTGTCATATATGGCTTTTATTATGTTGAGGTAAGTTCCCTCTACACCTACTTTCTGGAGGATTTTTATCATAAATGGGTGTTGAATTTTGTTGAAAGCTTTTTCGGCATTTATTGAGGCTACCATATGGTTTTTATCCTTCAATTTGTTATATGGTGTATCACATTTATTGATTTGCATATATTCAAGAATCCTTGCATTCCTGGGATAAACCCCACTTGTTCATGGTGTATAACACTTTTAATGTGCTGTTGGATTCTGTTTTCTAGTATTTTGTTGAGGATTTTTGTGTCTATGTTCATCAGTAATATTGGCCTGTAGTTTTCTTTCTCTGTAACATCTTTGTCTGATTTTGGTATCAGGGTGATGTTGGCCTTGTAGAATGAGTTTGGGTGTGTTCCTCCCTCTGCTATATTTTGGAAGAATTTGAGAAGGAAAGGTGTTAGCTCCTCTCTAAATGTTTGACAGAATTCGCCTGTGAAGCCATCTGGTCCTAGGCTTTTGTTTGTAGGAAGATTTTTCATCACCATCTCAATTTCAGTGCTTGTGATTGGTCTGTTTATATTTTCTATTTCTTCCCAGTTCAGTTTCAGGAGGTTGTGCTTTTCTAAGAATTTCTTCATTTTTCCAGGTTGTCCATTCTATTGGCATATTGTTGCTTGTAGTAATTTCTCATGATCCTTTGTATTTCTGCAGTGTCAGTTGTTACTTCTCCTTTTTCATTTCTAATTCTGTTGATCTGAGTTTTCTCCCTTTTTTTCTTGATGAGTCTAGCTAATGTTTTATCAATTTTGTTTATCTTCTCAAAGAACAAGCTTTTAGTTTTATTGATCTTTTCTATCATTTCCTTCATTTCTTTTCCATTTATTTCTGATCTGATCTTTATGATTTCTTTCCTTCTGCTATCTTTGGGTTTTTTTGGTTCTTCTTTCTCTAATTGCTTTAGGTTTAAGATTAGCTTGTTTATTTGAGATTGTTCTTGTTTCTTGAGACAGGATTGTATTGCTATAGACTTCCCTCTTAGAACTGCTTTTGCTGCATCCCATAGGTTTTGGGTCATGTTTTCATTGTCATTTGTTTCTAGGTATATTTCCTCTTTGAGTTCTTCAGTAACCTCTTGGTTATTTAGTAGCATATTGTTTAACCTCCATGTGTTTGTATTTTTTATAGTTTTTTTCCTATAATTGATTTCGAGTCTCATAGCATTGTGGTCAGAAAAGATACTTGGTACAATTTCAATTTTCTTAAATTTACCAAGGCTTGATTTGTGATCCAAGATAAGACCTATCCTGCAGAATGTTCCATGAGCCCTAGAGAAGAAAGTGTATTCTGTTGTTTTTGGATGGAATGGCCTATAAATATCAATTAAATCTATCTTGTTTAATGTGTTATTTAAAGCTTGTGTTTCCTTATTTATTTTCATTTTGATTGATCTGTCCATTGTTGATAGTGGGGTGTTAAATTCCCCTACTATTATTATGTTACTGTTGATTTCCCCTTTTATGGCTGGTAGCATTTGCCTCATGTATTGCGGTGCTCCTATGTTTGGTGCATAAATATTTACAACTGTTATATCTTTTCTTGGATGGATCCCTTGGTCATTATGTAGTGTCCTTCTTTGTCTTTGTAATAGTCTTTATTTTATTTTATTTATTTATTTTTTTGTGGTACGCGGGCCTCTCACTGTTGTGGCCTCTCCTGTTGCAGAGCACAGGCTCCAGACATGCAGGCTCAGCGGCCATGGCTCACGGGCCCAGCTGCTCTGCAGCATGTGGGATCTTCCTGGACCGGGGCATGAACCTGTGTCCCCTGCATTGGCAGGCGGACTCTCAACCACTGAGCCACCAGGGAAGCCCAGTCTTTATCTTAAAGTCTGTTTTGTCTGATATAAGAATTTCTACTCCAGCTCTTTTGATTTCCATTTGCATGAAATATCTTTTTCCATCCTCTCACTTTCAGTCTGTATTGTCCCTAGGTTTGAAGTGGGTCACTTGTAGATAGCATATATATGGGTCTTTTTTTTTTTTTTGTATCCTTTCACCAAGTCTATGTCTTTTGGTGGGAGCATTTAATCCATTTACATTTAAGGTAATTATCAATATGTATGTTCCTATTACCATTTTCTTAATTGTTTTGGGTTTGTTTTTGTAGGTCTTTTCCTTCTCTTGTGTTTCCTGTCTAGAAAAGTTCCTTAGCATTTGTTGTAAAGCTGGTTTGGTGGTGCTTAATTCTCTTAGCTTTTTCTTGTCTGTAAAGGTTTCATTATCTCCATCAAATTTGATATTACATGGGGCTGGGAGGTCTCTGGTCATCCATTGTCCTGAACTCAGCTCTCCCATCTCCAAGGCTCAGGCCTGACACCCTGCTGGACCACCCAGACCCTGTCAGCCACATGGCTCAGAAGAAAAGTGAGGGAAAAAAAGAAAGAAAGAAAGAAGGAAAGAAAGAAAGAAAGAAAGAAAGAAAGAAAGAAAGAAAGAAAGAAAGAAAGAAAGAAAGAAAGAAAGAAAGAAAGAAAGAAAGATAGAAAAAATAAAATAACTAAAGTTATTAAAATAAAAGTTATTAAAATAAAAATTTTAAAAGTAATAAAAAATATAAGACAGCAAACAAACCAATAGACAATTACACCAATGATAACAAGCACTATAAACTATACTAAGATAAACATAAAAATCTGAGACTAGTCAGTGGCATATAGCACACCCCAAGTCTAAAGTTGCTCCTAAAGCCACTGCTTCAATTTTGGGATGATACGTTGTCTATTCAGGTATTCCACAGATGCAGTGTACATCAATTTAATTGTGGAGATTTAATCTGCTGCTCCTGAGGCTACATGGAGAAATTTCCCTTTCTCTTCTTTGTTCACACAACTCCTGGGGTTTAGCTTTTGTTTTGGCTCCACCTCTGCGTGTAGGTCCCCCTCTGGCATCTGTTCTTCACCCAGGCAGGAGGGGTTAAAGGAGCAGCTGATTAAGGAGCTCTGGCTCACTCAGGCCAGGGGGAGGGAGGGTTACGGAGTGCAGGGTGAGCCTGCAGTGGCAGAGCCTGATGTGACATTTCAACAGCCTGAGGCATGCCGTGTGTTTACCTGGTGAGGTTGTCCCTGGATCATGAGATCCTGGCAGTGGTGGGCTACACAAGCTCCTGGGAGGGGAGGTGTGGGTAGTGACCTGTGCTTGCACACAGGATTCTTGGTGGCTTCAGCAGCTGCCTTAGAGTTTCATGCCTGTGTCTGGTGTCCTCACTGATAGCCATGGCTTGTGCCCATCTTTGAAGCTCATTTAGGTGGTGTTCTGAATCTCCTCTCCTCTCGCATCCTGAGATGACGGTCTCTTGCCTCTTAGGCAGTTCCAGACTTTTTCCCGGACTCCCTCCTGGTTAGCTGTGGCACACTAGCCCCCTTCAGGCTGTGCTCAGCCCCAGTCCTCTCACTGGGATCTGAACTCCAAAGCCTAAGCCTCAGCTCCCAGCCCCCACCTGCTGCAGCAGGTGAGCAGACAATCCTTTTAGGCTGGTGAGTGCTGGCTGGCACCAATCCTCTGTGTTGGGAATCTCTCCACTTTACCCTCTGCACCCCTGTTGCTGTGCTCTCCTCTGTGGATCCAAAGCTTTCCCCCCACTCATCTGCCATTTCCACCAGTGAAGGGTCTTACTAGTTTGTGGAAACTTCTCCTTCACAGCTCCCTCCCAGAGGTGCAGGTCCTGTCCCTAATCTTTTGTCTGTTTCTTCTTTTGCCCTACACAGATACATGGGGAGTTTCTTGCCTTTTGGGAAGTCTGAGGTCTTCTGCCAGAGTTCAGTAGGTGTTCTGTAGGACTTTTTCCACATGTAGATGTATTTTTTATGTATTTGTGGGAAGGAAGGTGATCTCCATGTCTTACTCCTCCACCATCGTGAAGGTCCTCTCCTATTCCTCTTTTTCTAATTCCTTTAGAGGGTAGGTTAGGTTGTTAATTTCAGATTTTTCTGGTTTCCTGAGGTAGTCATTTAACACTATAAAATTCTGTCTTAGAACTGCTTTTGCTGTGTCCTCTAGATTTTGGAAAGTTTTGTTTTTATTTTCATTCGTTTCAAGGTATCTTCTGATTTCCTCTTTGATTTCTTCATTGACCCCCTTTTTTAGCAGCATTATGTTCATTATCCACATATTTGTGTTTTTCCCATTTTTCTTCCTGTAATTGATTTCTAGTTTTATTCCATTGTTGGAATAGATGCTTGATATAATTTCTATCCTTCTAAATTTGTTGAGACTTGTTTTATGGCCTTGCATGTAATCCATCCTGGAGAACATTTCATGTGCACTTGAAAAAAATGTGTTTTCTGCTGCTTTTGGATGGAATGTCCTGTAGATATCTATTAAGTCTAACTGGCCTAATGCATTATTCAAAGCCACTGCTTCCTTACTGATTGTCTAACTGGATAACCTGTCCCTCTATGTAAGTGGTGTTAAAGTCTTTGACTATTATTGCCTTACTGTCAATTTCACCTTTTCTGTTTGTTAATATTTGCTTTATATATTTAGGTGCTTCTATATTAGGTACATATATGTGTATGAATGTTTTATCATCTTCTTGTATTTATTATTATAGAAAAAAAATCATCATATAATACCCTTCTTTGTCTTGTAGACTTTCTTTTAAAGTCTATTTTGTCTGATGTGAGTATTGCTACCCCAGCTTTCTTTTCATTTCCATTTGCATGAAATATATTTTTCCATCCCCTCACTTTCAGTCTGTGTATTTATTTAGCTCTGAAGTGAGTCTCTCACAGGCAGCATATAGATTGGTCTTGTTTTTGTTTTAATCCAAAAGCCATTCTATGTCTTTTGATTGGAGCACTTAGTCCACTGACATTTAAAGTGATCATTGATAGGTAGGTACTTATTGCCATTTCGTTACTTGTTTTCCAGTTGTTTCTGTAGTCCTTCTCTTCTTCTTTAAGTCTCTTCCCTTGTGGTTTGATGAATATTTTTACTGTTATGCTTGTGTTCCTTTATCTCTAGTTTTTGTGTATCTATTGTAGGGTTTTGATTTATAGTTTCCATGGAGTTCATATATGTTAACCTATAACTATATCTACTTGTTTTAAATAATAGTGATTTAAGTGCAAACATTATATTACTCCTCTCCCCCACATTTTGTGTTTTTGATGTCATATTTTACATCTTTATGTCTACCCTTTAACTGTTTATTGTAGTTTAGTTGATTTAAAAATTTTTGTTTTTAATCTTTGCATTAGCTTATTTAAAAGTGGCTGATCCATAGCCTTTACCATATATTTTCTTTACTAGTGGGATTTTCCCTTTCCTATAATTTATTATTATTATTTTGGTAGCCTTTTCTTTTCACTTGAAGAAACCCTTCAACACTTATTGTAAGGTGGTTTAGTATTAATGGACTTATTTAGTTTTTGCTTGTCTGAGAAGTTATTTATCTCTCCCTCAATTCTGAATGATAACATTGCTGGAAAGTATACTAGATTTTAGTTTTTTCCCTTTCAGCACTTTAAATATATCATGCCACTCCCTTATGGCCTGAAAAGTTTCTGCAGAAAAATCAACTGATAGCCTTATGTGGTTACCTTATATGTGACTCTTTTTTTTTCTCTTGCTACCTTTAAAATTCTCTCTTTAACTTTTACCATTTTAATTATGATATGTCTTATGTGGGTATTTCTGGATTCATCTTGTTTGGGACTCTCTTTGTTTCATGTACCTGGAAATCTGTTTTCTTCTTCAGTTTTGGGTAGTTTTCAGTCAAATTCCATCAGATACATTTTCTACCCTTTCTCTCTCTTCTCCTTAGACTCCTATATTGTGAATGTTAGGATGCTTGATGTTGTCCCAATGGTCTTTTAAACTATTTTCATTTCTTAAACTTTGTTTTTCTTTTTGCTGTTCTGATTGGTTAGTTTCCATTACTCTATCTTCCAGGTGGTTTATGTTGTTCTTCTGTGTTACCTAATCTGCTGTTTATTCCATCTTGTGTATTTTTCATTTCAGTTGTTGTATTCTTCAAGTCACACTGACTTTTTAAAATTTTATTTCTTTGTTAAAATTTTCACTGTGTTCATCTATTCTTTTCCCAAATTTGGTTAGCATTCTATTACTATTGCTTTGAAATCTTTGTCTGGTAAATTATTTACCTCTTTCATTAGGGTTTTTCTCTGTTTTTTTTTTCTTATTTTTTCATTTGAAACATATTCTTCTGTCTTATTTTGTTTAACTTTCTCTGTCCCTATTAAATTAGGTAAACCAGTTACCTATCCCAGTCTTGAAGGGGTGTTCTAGTGTGGGAGAGTTCCTATGTAGTCTGTGTATACCCAGTAGCTTTGGTGGAAGAGCTGTGTTTGAAGTGAGCATGGGTCATGTCTTCCCCTAGGGTGTGCTGTCAGCCACCATCTTGTTGGGAATTAGGGCTGGAGATGGAGGAGCTAGAGCTAGGTGTAAGACAAGGCTTCTTCTATGCTAAATGGCAGCTGCCACATTCTCAGGGCTGAGATCAGGGCCCAAGTATCTGGAAAAGAAGCCCTGAGGGATTTGGTTTTCTTCTGTGTTTGATGGTAGACCCTGCCTTGGTTGGGATAGTGGCAGGGGCCTGAGGGAGTGGGATTGCACTTTAGTGCCAATTTCACTTTTTCCCATTGTGTGAGCCTTGGTTAGAGGCTAGGTTGGGGCCAGAGGGGTTGATGCCACACTACTGAGCTGGTTTCGCTCTTGGTGATAATGTCAGTCTCTGCCCTAGAGCTAGTTTTGTTCCTCCAAATGTGGGCAGAAAACATGCACTCTGGCAATGGCTACTTCCATCATTGTCAGAGGCAGGTTTGGGTTCAAGCTGGTTCCATTCTCTCTAATTATGTGCACTCTTATTAGCAATGGCAGCCTCCAGTCTAGTGGAGAGCAGTGCCAGGGCAAGAGGTGCTGGAGCAGGCTTCCAGCAAGCCAGCCAGAGCCCCATGCAGTTTTCAGTCTGTTGCCTCTGCACTATGACTGTGAATAAGCGAGTGTGTGTGCCCACTGTTCAAGGGCAGTCTTGGTTTCTTACGGTCCTTTGATAAGCCTCACCAGTTTTTGAACCAGCTAAGAAGACTCCCAGCATCAGACGCCAAGACTAGAGTGCCTAATATGTGGTTTGAACCCCTCGCTTCTTGGGACAGATACCTGAGCCTATGATATCCTCCTCCTCTTCTGGGTCCCCCACCAGGGGTTTGGGTCCTGACCAGACTGCCTCTCTTCTTTTCCTACCAGACTCCATGTGAAGCTTTCTTTACAGTCTTCATTGAAGAAGAGCCTTTCTGCTAGCCTTCAGGTTGTTTTCAGTAAGAGTTTCTCCACGTGTAGTTGTACATGTGTTCACGGGGGAAGGTGAGTTCAGCATCCTTCTACTCCACCATCTTAATCCTCTAATTTGTTTATTCTTAATTGATCTAAGAGATAACAGTTTGTTCAAAATAATAATAGAAACCACACATTTGATTATGTATGCTTATGTGTATATTTTATATATATATTTGGTATGCTTATATATAAGTGAAATGAATGACAGCAATGACATAAGCAATGGGAGAAAAGAAATTAGAATTGTTTTCTCATTATAAGGTACCCACACTACATGTGAAGTGGTATATGTTATTTGAAAGGGGACTTGGATTAGTTGTAAATATATATTGCAATCTCTAGGGCAACCACTAAAAAAGTATAACTGATATGTTAAGAAAGGAGAGAAAATTATATCATATAAAGTGCTTTGTTTAAACAAAAGACAGAACAAAATGTACGTGTGACAAAAATAGAAACAAAGGAACAAGGGCAACAAATAGAAAACAGGAATATGGTAGATATTAATCTAACTATGTTGACAATCACTTTTAATATTAATAGTCTAAAACATACCAATTAAAAGACAGAGATTGTCAAAGTGGTCAAAACACAAAACTATATGTCATCTACAAGAAACCCAATTTAAATAAAAAGACACATAAAGATTAAAAGTAAATAAATGGAAAAAATATATACCATGCTAATGCTAATCAAAAGGAAATAGGAGTAGCTATATGAATTTCATATAGAAAAGACTGAAAAGTAAGGAAAGTTATCAGGTGTAAAAATAGGAATTACATAATAATAAATGTGTTAGTTCTTTAAGAAGACATAACAATTCTTAATGCATATACACCTAACACCAGAGCACTAAACTGCATGAGGCAAATACTGATAGAATTGCAAGAAGAAATAGGGGAATTCACTATCATAGTTGGAGACTTTAATGCCCCCTTCTCAGAAATGGACAGTTCCAGCTGACAGAATATCAGTAAATACATATTTGAACTCAACAGCACCATCAAACAACTAGATATAATTGACAACGTCTATAGACTACTTAACCTAACCACAGCAGAATACGCATTTTTCTCAAGCTGTTCACCAAAATAGACAACATTCTGGGCCATAAAACACACCATAACAAATTTAAAGGAAAGGAATCATAATTTCTGCTCTCAGACCTCAATGGAATAAAACAAGAAATCACCAACAGAAAGATGACTGGAAAGTACCAAAATACAGAGAGATTAAGCAATGTACTTCTAAATAACACATGTGTCAAAAAAATTTCAGTGGATATTAAGAATAATTTTAACTAAGTGACAATGAAAACACAACATATCAAACTATGTGGGATGAAGAGAAAACAGTGTTTACAGGGAAGTTTACAGCATTGCATATGAATACATGCATGCATGAATACATATACTAGAAAAGAAGAAAGATCTAAAATTAATAATCTGTTTCCACCTTAGGAAACTAGAAAAAGAAAGAATAAATTAAATCCAAAGTAAGCAGAAGAAAATAAATAAGAATTAGAGCAGAAATCAATGAAATCAAAAACAGGAAATCAACAGAGAAAATCAACAAAACCAAAAGCTGGTTCTTTGAAAAGATAATAAAAGCAATAATTCTAAATAGCTAGGCTAAGAAAAAAAGAAAGAGGACATAAATTACTACTATCAGAAATGAAAGAAGGGTACATCGTTATAGATCCTATGGAAACTTAAAGGATAAAATAATATTATAGAAAATTCTATATCCACACATTTGACAAAGTAGAGAAAATGAACCAAATTCTTGAAAGACACAGCCTGCCAAAACTCACACAAGAAGAAACAGACACAAAGAATAAGCCCATGTATATTAAAGAAATTGAATCAATAACTTAAAACCTTCCAAAACAAAGCATCAGGCCCAAATGGGTTCATTGGTGAATTCTCCCAAACATTTAATGAAGTAATTTTAAAAATTCTCTACAATCTCTTTTAGAGGATAGAAGCTGAGGGAATACTTCCTAACTCATTCTATGATGTCAACATTACCGTGATAGCAAAAATGGACAAAGACATTACAAGAAAACTATAGGCCAATGTCTCTCACAAACATAGACATAAAAATCCTTAACAAAATATTAGCAAATTGAATCCAACAATGTAGAAAAAATTATACACCATGACCAACTGGGATTTATGTCAAGTATGCAAGGATAATTCAACATTTGAAAATCAATTAATGTAATCCAACACAACAATAGACAAAAAAAATCACATGATCATAACAATAGATGTTGAAAAATCATTTGACAAAATCTAACACCCATTTATGATAAGAACTCTCAGTAAACTAGGAATAGAGAATAATTTTCTCAACTTGCAAAAGACTATCTATAAAAACATACATTTAACATCATACTTAGTGGTGAGAAACTTGAAGCTTTCCCTGTAAGATCAGGTACAAGTCAAGCAAGTCCTCTCCTACCACTCCTTTTCAAAATTATACAGGAAGTCTTTGCTAATGCAATATGGCAAGAAAAGGAAGTAAATGTACATTTATTAGGAAGGAAGATATAAAACTGTCTTGTTTGAAGATGATGTGATGATCGTCTATATAAAAAATCTGAAAGAATCAACAAAATGATACCTGGAACTAAGTGATTATAGTAAGGCTACAGGATACAAAGTTAATATACAAAAGTCAATTCCTTTCCTATATATCAGCAATGAACAAGTGGAATTTGAAATTAAAAACATAATATCATTTATAGTAGCACTCAAAAATTGAAATAAGTATAAAGCTAACAAATATGTACAATATCTATATGAGGAAATCTACAAACTGATTAACAACAATAAAAAAGAACTAACTAAATGGAGAGATATTCTATGTTCATGAATAGGAAGACTCAATATTGTCAAGATATCAATTCTTTCCAAATGCATATCTATATTCAATGCAATAACAATCAAAATGCCAGCTGGTTGTTTTATGAATATTGAAAAACTGATTCTAAAGTTTACATGGAGAGGCAAAAGCCCCAGAATATCCAACATAATATTGAAGGAGAATAAATTTGGAGGACTGATGCTAACTGACTTCAAGACTTATTACAAAGCTATAGTAATCAAGACAGTGTGGTATTGGCAAAAGAACAGACAAATTAATCAATAGACAGAATAGAGATCCTAGAAATAGACACTTATATATAGAATCAACTGATCTTTGACAAAGGAACAAGATAATTTCTACAACAAATGATGCAGAAAACTGGATATCCACTTGCAAAAACATAAACCTAGATGCAAACCTTACACCCTTCAGTGTCTCCAGTGTGGAGACACTGGAACCCTTGTACACTGTTGGTAGGAATGTCAATTGGTGCATCTGATATGAAGAACAATACGGAGGTTCCTCAAAAATTAAAAATAGAACTATCATATGATCCAGCAATCCCACTTCTGGATCTACATCCCAAAGAATTGAAAATAGGATCTTGAAGAGATACTTGTACTCCCATGTTCTTTGGAACATTATTCATAACAGGACAGATAGGAAAATAATCTAATTATCCACTGACAGATGAATGGATAAAGAAAATTTTGGTATATACATATACTGTAATATTATTCAGACTTTAAAAAGGAAAGCTTGCCACATTTGACAACATGGCTGATATTATGCTAAGTGAAATAAGCCAGTCACAGAAGGACAAATACTGCATGGTTCCACTTAGATATCTAATATAGTTAAACTCATAGAAACAGGGAGTAAAGTGATGGTTGCCAGCAACTGGGGGCAGAGAGTAAAGTGATGGTTGCCAGATGGGGAGCGGGGTAAAATGGGTAGTTGTTGTTTAATGGGTATAAATTTCAGTTATATAAGACAAATAAGTTCTAGAGATCTGGTGCACAACATTGTACCTATAGCTATCAATACTTCACTGTGTTCTTAAAAATTTGTTAAGAGGGCAGACCACATGTGAAGCATTCTTACAACAATAAAGAAAAACAATAAACATAAAATATAATAAACTCAATAAAGGTGAAACAAATTAGAAAATCATATTGCTAATGAAAGCTTTAATCTAAGCAGCATGTGACTGCTTCAGATGTAAAAACAACATTTAATTCTTAATATTTCAAAGGCCAGAAACAGGCAGAGAAATCTCTGCAGCCACCAAGGAGGGCATATTCCCCCATGTCCTCATCAGATGTGGCCAGAAAGGCTAATGGAACAGGAAAAACCTTCCACAGGGTGGAGCTAGGAACCTATGAAAATAGATTGAGAGGTAAGGTCTCTCAAGAAGCAAACACAAGGGCTTAATCAAGGGAAATCCTGGGTACAGCTACCTCATACAGTAACTTGTTATGCTAGATAACTTGTAGCCATATTGCTTAAACTACCAGACTCTTGCTCTTCTTACTGAACCTACATAGATATTTTTTCATAGGCCCTTAGGACTGTTTCCAGAGTGTTGTGTTGGTCCCAGCCTGTTGATAGTAATGCTATGGGCGAGAAATGCCTGCAGCATGTGCCTGGTCCCATACTACCTGTAGCAAGCTCCCATTGGGTCCAATGCTGTGGGTAGAGTAGCCCATGTAGTTCTTACTATGATCACAGGGCTCATTTTAGCCAGAAACCCTCAGGGAACTTTGAGGAACAAGATTTATTACTCACAGGTGCTGGAGGAACATGTCCTGCTCAAGGGTCACACAGCCAGGTTGTGGGGAGAAAGAGGAAAGAGAGTCAGAGTGAGAGGGAGAGAGCCTAAACTTGGGGTTCTGCCTTTATCAGGGGCCAAGGGTGGAATGTCAAAAGTTTTATGGGTTCACTTTTTCTTTTTTTTTTTTCAGTATGCGGGCCTCTCACTGTTGTGGCCTCTCCCGTTGCAGAGCACAGGCTCTGGACGTGCAGGCTCAGCGGCCATGGCTCACAGGCCCAGCCGCTCCGTGACATGTGGTATCTTCCCAGACCAGGGCACGAACCCGTGTCCCCTGCATTGGCAGGCAGACTCTCAACCACTGCACCACCAGGGAAGCCCCTTTGGGTTCACTTTTTATTGGCTAATTTAAAACCTAAGAGCAGTAATTATAGCACAAAGGGAGAAGCAAGGTCACTCAAGGCGTTGGTTATCTTGGTTAACAAGGGCTTTCTGAAAGAGGGAACTTCATGGGTTTGGGTGGCCTAATTCCGTATCTGGTTGTTTTGCTAGTAGCTGTGTCATGTAGCTGGCAAAATGCTTATTCAAGATGAATGTCTTTTAATATGAATGTTTGGCAATCAAAAGATTAATGTCAGCCACTTACACTACAATCAAAAAGCTTAATATCAGGAACTTACACTACACAGAGAACTGTAGTGTTTGTTGGGGTATTTGTTTGTTTCACATAATTTCCACCACTTTTGCTGGGGAGCTGATAGAGCTCCCCCAGGATACAGCAACTTCACTACATCTTCTTAGCAGGAATTTCAGAATTTCTGTGCACAGTGCCTGATGTATTTGTTCATATTTGCCTTTCTGAATGTGGTTATCCTTCTTTGTTCTACCACGGTATATCTTCTGTATATGTTTATGAAAAGATGGTGAACAGATGCTTTGTCATTTTAGTCCATTGATCTCTGGACTCAAAGGACATCTATGGATTTGATCAGTCTGGTTTTCTTGCCTTCTGCCTGCTAGTTGTGTTCAGCCAGTGGAAGTCACAGGTCAGAAATTAGAGGAAGTGAGGAAAGAGAGATAATCAGGTTTCTTATTCCTCTATGTTCCTCTCTGCTAGACTGAGAATTTTTTTAAACATGTATGTTTTGGGCTTCCCTGGTGGCACAGTGGTTGAGAGTCTGCCTGCCGATGCAGGGGACATGGGTTCGTGCCCCGGTCCGGGAAGATCCCACATGCCGCGGAGCGGCTGGGCCCATGAGCCATGGCCACTAGGCCTGCATGTCTGGAGCCTGTGCTCCACAATGGGAGAGGCCACAACAGTGAGAGGCCCACATACTGCAAAAAAACAAAAACAAAAATATGTATGTTTCTCGACTAGTGTCCACAGCTTCGGTCAAGCTTGATACAATAGTACTTTTAAAAGTGTTTTGATATCTACTCCCTCCCTTACCCCTTTAGACCCAGGGCTGTTAATTGTTTCCTACTGCTTCAAGTTCAGGGTGCTTCACCATTTGCTTAGGCTTCCCTTAATCCTGCCAACTCCTTTGTAAATACCACCTTGTATAACTCTCTTTAATTACATATTTTTCAATTACTTCTTTTTGAGTGTGCCACCAGTTTTTCCTAGTTCTCTGACCAGTATACTGGACTTTACTTGGGTCTAATGACAAGATGAAGATTTAATTTACTGCTCTTTGGCAGTGTTGAATGCATTGGACAAAATAAACAAAGGGTTATACTGTGCTAGTAGGTTTAACTAAGCTAGAGAAAGTAACCATCATCAAATTTTGCATATCCAAGTACTTTAATATATTTTTCAACCTACCTCTTTAATGTTGGGTTGTCAGGCATGTGCTTGATTCTAGCCAATGGACTCTGAGGGAAATGACATAGCTACCTGGTGGAGAAGGGTTACCCTACCAAAATCAGCTTTCAAAACTTTCTTAGGTAAAACCATGGAGACCTGTGGGTTACAAAACATAAGGAACATTTGACTAAACAATAAAAAAATTTACAGACCGGTACAACTTTGCATATTATATACTAAAGAAATATCTTCACGAGAAAGAAGTCCATTTGTGAAGTTTTTTCTCTGTTGTATCATCAATAGCAGAATACAAGAAACTATCGATACTAAAGCTTCCATAAATAGGAACAAGTTAAATAAACTCTGGCTTAAACACACAGATACAGAAAAATTGCAGACTATACTGATAAGTTACCTGAAAAACACTCTTTCTAGTATGCACCCGTTTCTGTAAGAAAGGGATAACTATAAGTGTACATTCTTATTTGCTTCTTTGTATGAAGAAACATTGAAATAATAAAAGTGTGATTGTCACAAGGTGAAAAAGGATAGAATGGAAGTAAGCATTCTAAATGTACACCTTTTAAATCACTTTAATTTTGAACCATTGCACGTAATAACCATTTATTTAACAAATAACAATTGAATATTTTTATTTTTAAATCAGAAAAAAACTATGAAATAAGAAGAATGAAGTTGATTGGATTATATACTCCCAACAAAATGGATCTTGGAACACTAAAGAAAGCTCCAAAAATATCCAAGTTAAAGGAAATATTCAGCCTCTGACATCTGTGTGTAAAGGAACACTTTGTTTCAATTATGATGCTGGAGGAATTAATTGACTATTAAAAACATATACAAACTATGTTTATCTCACGACATATATTAAAATAAGATAAAATTAAAGATTTAATTTTAATGAAGTATTGTAATAACTAGAAAATACATTTCAGTTTTTGAGGGGTGTGTGAGAAAGCCCACATATAAAGAAATAGACTAGCTTAAGAAAATGAAACAAGAGCTCTGTATGTCAAAAAAATCATAAAATTTATAAGCAAAAGACTAAGGCAAAAACTGTAAGAAAATATAATTTTTCAAATAATGGTGACAGAAAAATGTTGATATCCTTAAAATACAAAGAGATAAAATGTCTGTTGGAGAAAATATTAGTAGAGAAACAGAAAAAAAAAAGAATTATGCTTAGAAACTTCCAAAGGAGTAAATACAAATAATTAATACTTACATTTAAGAAGTCTAATATTAATTATAATCAATCGATTACCAAATACCATTTACATAACTGTATCTGCTGAAAATGATTTTTTTTTTTTTTGCGGTATGTGGGCCTGTCACTGTTGTGGCCTTTCCCGTTGTGGAGCACAGGCTCCAGATGCGCAGGCTCAGCGGCCATGGCTTACGGGCCTAGCCGCTCCGCGGCATATGGGATCTTCCTGGACCGGGGCACAAACCCGTGTCCCCTGCATCGGCAGGCAGACTCTCAACCACTGCGCCACCAGGGAAACCCTGAAAATGATTTTTTTAAATGCACAATTGACAGTTGCCCAGGGAATGCATGTGCTAAGGCAGGCCCTGTCACTTACTGCTATAGGCATATAAATAGATTAACAGGCAACTTAGAAACACATATCAAAAGCCTTAAGAATATGAGAAAATATAGATATTGCCCCCAGTTTTTGACTATGGTAAGCAACAATTTGTTGTACCCAAGGTCCAACAATTTTCTCCAATCTTTTTGGCAAATGTTACTCATTTAGTGTTAATTTTTAACATGTGTATAAACAATGATCATAATTTTTCCAAAAATTTATGGCTGTATATTTTATCCATTGTGAAGTGCTTGTTCATGCTTATTTCACAACAGCCTGTATTTTAATTTGATGGAAAAAATTATCAGTAACAAACAGTTTTTAACCTGATATTTTCTTTCCCTTTTGCTTGAGAACAAGAACTGGTACAGGCCTGTCCATGTCCTTCTTCAAAACAATCTTTCATTCAGCAACTATTAATAAGCACCTACCACACATCAGGTATGGTGTTAGGTGCTAGGAATAAAGCACTATAAAAACAAAACACACAAGCAATCAAAAACCCTGCCTTTATAGAGCAACTAATATTCTAGTGCATTTTAAGCCATTAACAAGATTATAGATTCTGTAGTCAGATATGTTAAAATAATTAAAATAAAATAGGCCTCTAAACATAACCACCACTCTTTTTAGTAATCTTAGACAATTAATTGCCTTCCCTACCCTTCTCAATCTGATAACTCTTCTTTATGATAATAATAAAGTACTTATTAAATACTTAAATTTAGAGGGAATATATTAAGGTAAAATATGTTCAATTCCTCAAACACATCATTGATACATATCCCTCACTGTTCACTTGCATTATATCTATAATTCTGTATCAAATACTGTACTTGCCTGGGGATACATTTAACAGTATTTACAACAAAGCAAACCTGCCCTGTAAAGTCCTGGAAAGTGAATGCAGTGTTGAACTGTTTCCTACTATTCATCAAAGCCCAAGTATAGTAAATTATATTTATGGAACTAATCTTTCCTCTTTCTCATCCTCCTGCCCCTCCACCTCCTTCTCTTTTTCTTGACTCTAATGTGATATGTATTCTATGTTAGATTTTGTACATATTTGTGCTTATGTTTGTGTATATATTTGTGTGTGTTTAAATATATATATATATGTTTAACTTTATGTGGTATTTTTCTTTGGTTTCATGGTGGATCTTCTGATATTTCAGAAAGTTTTTAAAGTATTTATCTTTGTAGTAAGACTTCTGTATAAAACACTCAGACCTCTCTTTTTTAGTTACTCATTATTAGCAAAAAAAGGAATCTTGCATCCTCTTCCTCATTCCCTCCCTCTTCTCCACAGCTCAGTTTTAATCAATAGTATTATTTTCGTTGCTTTTATATTTATATGAAATCTGTATACTGTTATCACTGAATTTGTCATAAAAGATGCCCTTTGACTACAAGCTATTGCACATAAGACAATAAAGAGGATTATTTCAATACCCAACTTAATTTCTCTTTTTATTTTTTCACTTACTCATTTTGACATTATCAGGATATATAATATTTATAGCCTATCCTCTTATTCTTATTCCTGCCTTGGCTTTTATCAATTTGATTTTTAATTGAATATATTAAATTCTCACTACTAATCCTTTGCCAGGGTTTTCCTAAACACTCCTTAGCTGACTGTAGCTTTTCTTCAAGAAGCATTCATATGAAAAATATATGTTGTTATTTTACAGTCAATACTGTTATGTCTATATTCTTTATAGTCAGGAGACAACTTTGCTGGATACAAGATCCTAGTACAACATTTTTCTCTTCAGTCTTCTGTAAGTGTTGATCTATTGTCTTCTAGCAATGAATATTATAGCCAAACTGATTATCTGAACCTTCATTTTTAATCTTCCTATCTGATTTCCTTTCCTTTATAAGTGACATGATATTTTTCACCTAGAAGCCAAACAGACTCTTTCATTATAAATCCAATAACTATACTATGATACTTTTCAGTGTATCTGTGTTCTATTACTTTGGTTTTCTCCTTCACAATTTCAACTTTGCATATATTGTATCTTTGGTTCCTGTCTTCTTTATTACTAGCTATTCTCTATTTTAACTTGGCTTCCTTTTGATAATTTCTATCTCACTCCTCTGTGAGCTCTGTTCTTTGGTTTCCTTTCTTCCTATTTATCCTCCTCTCTACTGACCATTTTTTCCCTGAGTTCTTAACTGATTTTCTTAAAAGTTATGATTAAATCCTTACTGTTTTTGTATTAATGTTGGAATGTTGGGTTAAAATTTTTATCTGCTTCTAGGTCTCAGTTTTCTTCCATGTGTTATTTTTCTGTAGGGAAGTTTTGCTTTCCCCCTACTCCCCAAACATAATTTCTTACAGTAATGTATGTGGATACTTTGCCTGTTCCTCTTTTTTTGCATATATTTTCTTTGAGTTAGGTTTTATGAGAAGAAAATAGTAGGAGACAACAATGGCCATATGTAATTCTTAAGTACTACTTCTTAATATCTTTTGCCATTTTCTCTTTAGATGTTTGTCTTTTTATTTGTTGATATTAAGAGACTATATATGTACATATATATTAGCAACTATTTTGTCATATGCATAATCATATTTAAATAAGCATAGAACCCCATGTAGTATCACTTTATATACCTTTACAAATCCTCATTCGCTGAAATTAAAACCATTTATCATTGATGGTTCCAGCAGAATAACATACACCTCTTTAAACCTTGCAAGCAGTATGGAGTTCAGCTCAGCAAATTAAGTGCTTACAAATCTGTTGAAAGGACTGAGGAGTAAAGGTCAGGGAAAGCCACTAATAGATCTCAGGTTTGCTGCTAGCTTTGGGAGAATTATGAAATTTCTATTTCCAACCCAGCACAAAAGCTACAGGAAATCACTGCTGATGGTTACTGCAGTGCTGGCTGCAGCATCAAAGAAAATGTTTCTTAAGGGCAATGGCCAGCAGACACTAAAAAATTTCACATCCTCCATATCCATGCTTTTGCTTGCTCTTACAAGAGGAAGAATAGGGCTATGCTTCACTTCTGCCTTCCAGATCTAACAAGAGACATTCGTGTTATAATCTAAACCAAAGCCCTGCCACAAAGCATTCTAGGAAATTTGTTTCCTGGACATCAGCTTCTAAGCTATGGGCGGGAGCACAGAAGGTGGTGAGAATGGTTTTGAGTACCAACAATCAGTCTGGCACAATCATCCTCTTTGGTTGCTCAGTACCAATATATAGGCCTCTACTCAAGTTTATCTCCCAAACAACAATGGCAACAAGATCAAATGACTGCCTAACATGATGTGACTAACAAAAATGTGTTTGCTCTTTCCTCAAATTCCCATCAAGCCCTATATGCAGCATTAGATGGTGTTTATTCCTTTTCTAATTCAATCATAGATCCCCTTCTATGTCCTATAAACTGAAGACTGAATAATAAAAGTCACATATATAAACACACTTTATATAAAGTTGCTCGGAGAAGAGAAAGGCTTTAAAAAAGGCAATTGATAAGATGCAAAACAATGAAGAAAATATGCATATTTCTTTAGTATTCACTTTACAACTGGTATTTAGTTGCTATTTAAAACTTCTTTCTTTCACTTTCCACTCTATGTTCCATTTGTCCTCAGCATCTCAAAAGTTTGCAAAATTTTCCTTTGTATGGTGACTCAAATCTTTATTCCAAAAGTGTCTGATCTTGCCTGTATTTCATTGCTGTAGTCTTTTCTTTTTGTTTACCATTAGATGTGGAAATATTAAGATGCCTTTAGAGAATCTACTGGTTGACAAAATCCTCTCTGTCCCCCTTGTGTAGCAGAAATTCTATAATTTCTGCTCCTTCAACAATTAGGATTATAACTGCAGACAGTTGGCCTTTACCTATTAGTTCTGTTACACTAAGAGTAAGATAGTTTTCTCAATTTCTAATTCATTGAAACCATCACTGTGTCCTTGTAAAAGTATTTCTCCATTGGGAACTAAGACTTCTAAACTATTGAAGCAGTAAATAATAAGCAGGGGAAACAAAAATTTTTGAGGGGATTCTCAAGGATTATAATGAAAGGAGTCACTCTCATTTTCCACCATTGATTCTCTAATCTGTTTTCTGACTAAATAGTAAAAGCATCATTTATGGTTATCAGAGCATAACCTAAAAATTTTAGAACATTTCTTCAATCTCACCAAGTATTGTTATGTAGAAAACACCATAATTAAGTCTTATATAAGCCACTCCACTATATTACTGGGCCAACTGCTTCTGGGTGATGAGGTACACAGTAAGGTGAGTGATTCCCTTGGGTATGAGTCTATTGCTTCACTCCTTTCCTATAAAGTGAATGCCTTGATCAGGAGGAACATAGTATGGGATATCATGGCAGTAAATAATGCATTCTGTAGATCCATGGATGATAATGAGGGAAGAAAATTAGAGGAAGAGAATGAAAATGCTTATCTAGAGTAAGTGCAATACCAATGGGGGGAAATTGCTGCCCCCTCTGTGATCCAAAGGGTAAAAACTCATTAAACTTCCACCAGAACTTACTGCCTCTCTTCCTTCCAGAAACATATGGTATATGTAGAGTTCCTAGTTGAACTTCACTGTAGGAATCTTGTTATTAAGCAGGGAAGGCAGCCAGATATACTATGGTGAGGAGACACCTATGTATTTGAGGCTAAGTCAATTCTAAACCAGCGTTTGTTTCCAGTTTGTTAATGAGCCTCCTGAATAAGCACTAGGTGACAGGTAAAGAGGCTGATTGACATCCCCAGAATGAGAAATCTTATCTTACCTGATTATTGCAAGTCTCTTTCACAAAATTATTCTTTTGAAAACATTGACATAGGTAACAAATATCTTTATATTCTTTGCCAATTCTTAGAAGTTCATCCTTAATCTTCTCAACTAAACCTTTCCCTAATTTTTAAATTTCACTACTTCTAAGGTTTTTGCCACTGGATAAATCATTAGTCAGTGCACCTTATTGCTAATCTCCAAGAACTGATTTATATTTGTAATTCCAGCCAATTCTTTTTCCAAGCAGAGTGAACAACCAGATAGATGCCATGCTCAACATTCTGCCCCCAAGAGGATTTTCCTTCACTTATCCTTTAGGCCTGGTGATTAATTTTATGGTGATTAATTTTATGTGTCAACTTTACTGGGCTGAGGGGTACCCAGATATTTGGTCAAACATTATTCTGAGTGTTTCTGTGAGGGTGCTTGTGGATGAGATTAACATTAGAATCAGTAGACTGAGTAAAGCAGATTGCCCTTCCTAGTGTGGGTGGGCCTCATTCAATCCATTAAAGGCCTGAATAGAACAAAAAGTCTGATCCTTTCATGAATAAGTGAAACTCCTCCTGCCTGACTGATTGAGCAGGAACATCAATATTTTCCTGCCTTCAGACTCAAACTGAAACCTCAGGTCTTCTTGGGTCTCAAGCTTACTGGCTCTCAGACTGGAACTACACCATCGGTGCTTCTGGATCTCCCGTTTGCTGACTGCAGATCTTGGGTCTTCTTGGCTTCCATAATCACATGAGACAATTCCTTATAAAAATCAATAAATATCTTTATACATGTGTGTATATATATATGTGTGTGTGTATTATATATATATATATATATATATATATATACATATGTATATATATGTGTGTGTGTGTATATATATATATATGTGTGTATATATATATATAATTTTTTTTTCTCCCAGTCAATTGTTTCTATGAAATTCCCTATCAGGCTATAGGTATGAATTGGAGGAGAGGTGGCAATTAAGCAGAACTAGGTCCCATGAGAGTCTGAGCTACCTGATCATGTAACTTATTCATGGTATCAGAATCTGTAAAAGCCTCACTCTGGGGATTTGTGGATCTGATAAAAGCTAATCATGTTGCATAGCTGAGACCATATGGTTATTAGGTCAGATGTCTCATTCAGTCTCTACTAAGTTTCCTTAGAAAAGTTGGAGGTCTTTTCAAATCTGAGAGTAATTATTTGCAGAAAAAGAGGCATGAGTTTGCTCTTAGAAGTTTGTTTTTCTCTCCTTGTATGAATTATTAGAGGGTTCATTGAGTATCCCTATTTGTACAGACATTTTATGTATTGTTAGACTGACTGAATCACAGGCCAAGTGGAGGAGCAGCTACCTGTTCAGCCTTATTTTGTTCTGCACTCAAGTCAAAACTAGCAACCTTACAGAACAGATCACAGCAGTGTACTTTTTAAAAACTACAGAGCAATATACTTTTTGCTAACAACTAGAAAGATAAGTTATAATATAGACTTGTAGCAGTGTTGCAGGGTCTTTTATCTAGGGATTCAGCCTACTCTGTATTTAAGGAATCTGTGTCTATGACCAAAAGAACTTCCCTTTCCAAAATGATAATTCAATAAGGTCTTCAGGTAGAGGTTTTTCTGTTTTATCTTCATTTTTAAAATATGACATAACATTTCAGTATGGTGCTCATTTATTTCAGTGCTAGAATCTCCATGATCAATATGCTTCTACCAGAAGTACCGAAAGTGAAAATTATTATTATTATTACTGTACAAGCTTCACTGCATATTATCATTAACGACACTGGCTGTTAAATCACTGACAATTAAGGATTATGGTTTGGCTTCTCCTAATCTGGAATACTGGCATGCTTGTTAATAACAAGGAGTCTATTTTTCCCTTGTTATCCCCTGCTTGAAGAAGACATCTAATGCAGAACTCTTCAGGAACCCTGGTGCTCCCTTCACAAATAAGTTTTCAATGCTGTGGTGACATAAATGTATGAATGTCCCCTGAGGACTTCCCAAGAGATATCACAAAAGATAAATCCATTATGATGTCCTTATATCTTTTAGATTTATTCATGGACATTATATCAAAAAAGTTACAGCACTTCAAATTCATTTAAAATAGGACACCATTTAGGTTAGGTTTTGATTACGTATTCAAGCACAGTTAGCCCACTAAACATTTAATCCAGAATTTCAAGTAAGTGGACAAATACTGTTAAATTCAGCCCACTTTAAATTAATTTTTCTCCTTGAATGTTTTTGGATCTTAGGAATTAATTTCCATACATATTGGACCATATTTTGGCTGATAGAAAGTATCAAAACCTTGCTCTTTGTGCACCTGATCTCTCCTCCAAGTTCATATTTTGGACTCATTCCCTTCAGAAATTCTTGAATCTAATTCTAATTACAGTTTTGGAAGTGATAATAATTGCTAAAATGGATATTGTGAAGGACAGGGATTGTTTCAGGTGAAGACAATACAGGATCTCCAAATAAAATGAGTACAGTCTCCTTAGAGGAAAATGAACTGGTAAGGAAGAATCAGTAAGATTTGGGTATTCAATGTACTCAGATTCATCCAAATCCTCCCAAATGCCCCCAGTATGATCTTCAGGATATTACTATTTCCCAATCAACAGAAAATCTTGACAGATCTGAATTCAACTTGTTTGTAATTCTATCTTGCAGAATCAAACTTTGGATATGGTTTGAGAAACACTGGCTCTTTTGTTATGACATAAAATATGCTTTCAGATAAACCATACAAGCATGTTCTTTGTGCCATGAACTGAGTATTTTAAGGCCTAAATTGTCATTTTAATGTTAATTTTCTAGTGCAGTTGGAAGAAAAATTTAGTGTATGTATAATCATCATTCCTACCACAGAAACATAGTACAGCAGTTATTTGGTGACTTAATCCATTTTCTTCCATAGGCACCTTATTCCAGGCTGCTACCAGCTAATGAAACATTTTCTGTGACATTCCAGGGACTACCAGTATCCTATATTCCACTAGAGATGAGAGATTATTATTACATTAAAATCTGACGTTCAAATAGCATAAGAACATTAAACACACACATATAAAATTATATGTATATATAAAATTACACATTTCTTTATCCTTTATTTCAAGAGATACCTGTGCTTATAACTACTTTTGATATTTCAACCTTAATCCAACAAATTTAATACATACAGCTGCTAAGAATCAAGGAAATAATAAACTAGAACTTTCTAATTTTACAGCTGAAGCTATTTTCTTCACTTGATTATTTTTACTATGATGAATTTGTTTTCAGGATAATGGTGCCAAACTAACTCAAAAAGGGGGAAATTTATTATAAATAAAAACACAAAAACAAGCCTCAGGAAAAGTGCGATACAGGGCAACTGTGAGAGTTTTGGCAAAAGAAATTATTAGATTTCATTGTGACGTTTCATTACTAATGAGAACTTAGCTTACAATTTTCTAACTTGGTGTGTTAGTACTATTTAGTTCAACTTCTCAAAAGAGGTAAATGTATTGGTTGTTGATCAACAATTAAAGAATTTCCCTTGGATCACATGGTCACATTTGAAACAATAGCTATGACTGTAGAGAAATGATCATGAGGTATGACAGTGCTCTCAGACCCACTCTTTCAACCAGGTGCACATAGTGTCAATTCCAAAAGAATAGCATACGGACTGAAGCAGCCAAAGTATGAATTTTCAATATTTTTTTCTTCATTTATTTTTTATTTATATTTCAATAGCTACTTTGTTTAGCATTACCTAGGTTGCTATGGTAGAAAACTAGTATGGTATAGATTGTTATGCTAGAAAACTACCATAAACCAGACAGATCCAGCAGTGTGGTTTTGGGTAGATGGCACCAGCTAAAATTACAGCAGCAAGTCAATTTGGAGTTGGAGTTACTTTTGGGGACTAGAGTCCTTTCTGAGTAACTAGAGTGATTCTGAAACTCCTACAAGATTTCTAGGAGACTGCATAGGAATCTCAGCATAAAATAAAAGAGAATGAACTGTAATTTACTAAAGTTTTCTAAAAGTTCCTAGAACTCATCCATTCAAACTTACCTAAAAATTTAATACTTAGTGTTCTTTATTGTCAGATATTATACAAGAATGACTTGAAATAAGTGTGAGTTACCTGATAATGCTATAAGTGCATGCTGCTGAAATGTATCTTCTGCAACACATTATGCATGATGCTCTGTACATAATAGGCCCACAGTATAAGTTTCATTTACACTAATTAATAGGAAAATACTCTATTTTGGAGAAGGGACTCATTTTATTTTCCTTTCCCTTAAGAAACATTATCATGCATACTTGGGAACAGCAATCATTAATTACAGTAAAAATTACATCACATCTATTTATTCTATTCATAAAAGGTCTATGTAGACCAATCTATTCATCAGTCCATCCTAAATATTCAGTTCCCATCAACTCTATTAGCATTGTAGGAGGTCCCTATAACTTATAAGAAACTCTCATTATGGAACATCAGACTTGCAAGCTCCTTGCTATTACTGTAGATGACACCATGGAAAGAAGCTCCTCGTGTTCTCTGAAAGCCATACCTATATCATTTTTCTGCCCAAACTTACTGGCCTTTCTCTACTGTCATGGGGAGTTTTGATTTATGTCGCTCACTGTGAGGATTCAGTGAATAAGTCGATGCTAGTTCCTGTGTACTCTCTGGTACACATATAATAGTTTGTCTGCTACTGTCATTTTCCTTTCACCTGACATTGCAAAATGACAAAAAGCAAACCATCGGTGATCACACACATACACACACACACACGTGCATGCAACAAACATGCACATACACACACACACACACACACACACACACACAGTGATAATCAAAACATATTGACCTTAGTTGGGAAGGAAAAATAAAAGTAAACACTTAATGCAGTATAAAGAAAAAGAGAATCATTGATCAGTATGTTTAATAAAGCTTACAATTCATTTAATTCCCTTTCCCTCCACACAAAATTTTCTTGAATTGATTTTGTGTCATGATTATTTTAGCACATGGAAATTTACAACATATTTATATTTTGAATATTGTCTAGCTTGAAACTTTCCAAAATTTGTCTAAAATCATAATGATGAGAAACATCTTGTGACTTTCAAAGATCTTTCTTAACAGTTCATACTTGAAAGACTCCATTATAAGGTGATTAGCTGCACACACACAAACACACACACACACATTCACACACACACACACACACTGCAAACATGTATATATCACTCACTATGAGCATTCAGTAAATAAGTCAATGCATGTTACCCTATACTCTCTGGTACACAGGAAAACAAGTGGTCTCAACACAAATGATTTTTATAAAAAAGTAGCATTTCTAAATATGCAAAAATGTATAATTACCTGGAGGATTAGATGGATTTTTAAAACCAAGTGACTGCTACTTCCAGTAGAGTTTCATTTTGGAACAGTGTTTTGCAGTGGTGAAGCATATGGGCTTTGCCAACAGATCATTGTTTCGGAATACTGGCTATACCACATTAAAAAATGTAGGACCTTGGGCTAATTAACAACTCTCAAATTCAGTTTTCTTATTTTTAAAATAGGAGTAATAAGAGTACCTACTTCATAAGATTGTTATAAGGATTAGACATCAGTGCCTGCTGCTGGTAAACTTTTAATAAATGTAAGCTATTGTTACTATCATAATAAGTTCACACAAATGGAAAACAGAAAATATAAAAACCTGGTAAAAACCTGTGGATATGTTAAATTATTTCCTTCAACAATACAAAACATAACTTTAATTATTTTCTTCTCAGGATACACAAAGATGAAAAAAATGAGACCAGAAGAAAATAGATTGGTAGATAGATAATGTGATAGTTTGAATTCCTTAAAAGAAAAAGAGTGTATAGTCCCACTCCACAGATATTGAGCTTTGTTTGCAATGTGATTTACTCTGGCCAATGGGGTGTGAATCAGAATCTAGTTAGAAAACATAAACCACACAAATTATCAATATTTTAACATATAATTTAATGTCAATTAATAAATAGCTATTAGAGGTAAACTGTTTAAAAAGCAAAAGGAAATATTACTTTATCATGGAGATAATAGCTGTGGGAAAGCAGTTACCACCCCCAAGGCTGAGAATGAAAGGGGAAGACATTGAGATTGCTAAAAAAAGAAAAAAGTTTAAAAGAAAGACTTTATGAATGTGGAGTCCATACTACCAAGAAGGTTGGTTCTGGTACCTTAGCACTTCTGATAATGGACTCTGGAGAGCTTGGATACAAACCTTAATGGGCAATACTTACCCGATAATGATGCCTTAGGATTTCAAAAGAAGGACTCACTGGAAATGGAACATAGACTTCTGAGGATGGGACTTGATTAGCTGTTGCTGGTGGCTCTGAAGGGGCACAGAGAGGTTAATTTTAAGAATTTAAGAAAACTCCAATATGCTATCAACTTTGTTACTACAAAGTTAATGAAGTATTGCTGGGGACATTCATAGGGAAGGAAGTCCCTTCTTCCTCCTCTACACTTCTAGTCACCTCTAATCTCCACTATAGCTAGATCTGTAGCTGTCTAGAAGAACCCTGCCTAGATTAGCTAACTTCTAGGTGACCCCCAGATATGTGAGCAATAATCTGATGGCAAGTAGTTGTTTTATGTCACTGAGTTTTAGAGTCATTTGTTACACAGTGACAGCTGACTGATGAAGCTGTATAGGTATTTAAGTAGGCAGGTAGATGAACAGGTGGATGATAGATAGACATTCATAAAGGCAGGGATTTCATTTGTTTTAGTGACCATTATATTTCCATCTTTTATTAGAATAGTACCTGATAAACAGTGATCATCAAAATAATTAACAACTGAATGAATATATTGATTGTAAATATTTGAATCCAGTATATTTAATTTTGCATAATTAGTTTTCAGTCATTAAAAATTCTTCCAAAATTTAATTCCCAAAGCTGCATATGGATATACCATATTCTGCTCTATAATCTATTGGTGAGGGACATTTAGTTGGTTACTGATTTACCTTTATTATGATTGCAGTGTGGTTAATAATTTAATACCTGCATATAATGCATAATCTCTAAATATTTTCATTTGTGTTTTATTTATAAAAGTGAAATTCTGGGTTAAATTATTTATACACACACCATATACATGAAGATATACACTAAGATATTACATATATGTTATTTCACTACAAATATTAAATGTTATGTATACAAAAGATGGCATTAAATCTATCCATATAAGTGCTATATAGAACAACAAATGTTTGCAATTACCATTTTACACTTTAGTCTATGCTCTTTTAAAGCTATAATGTATTGGCTCATAAAATCCTATCTTTGATACAGATTACCTTTATGATTTTGGAAACTTTAATTAATTTATTTCTTACAATTTTCACCATCTATAAAATGGATGTTACAAAGCCTACTTCATGGATTTGTTTTGATGATTAGTTAACTTCTCTAAGGTATTTTGCAGTAGACCATATTACTTTTATTGATTTAAGGTTGATTATTTTAAAGAATAGCTTCCATAGACATGGGACAATATTCTACATGATATTTTTCACTTAATATTATTTCCATTACAAAGACTATTGAAACTTATTTAAGGCACTAAAATATTTAGAAAAAATGTTATGAGTAACAAATAAATTACTTAGATGATATGCTAGATATTTTCCCTGTGACTTATTTAATAGTAAGTAAACTTATTTAATAATGCTTTTTTTTTTTTTTTTTTTTGCTGTACGCAGGCCTCTCACTGCTGTGGCCTCTCTTGTTGTGGAGCACAGGCTCTGGACGCGCAGGCTCAGCAGCCATGGCTCATGGACCTAGCCGCTCCGCAGCATGTGGCATCTTCCCGGACCAGGGCACGAACCCGTGTCCCCTGCATCGGCAGGCAGACTCTCAACCACTGCACCACCAGGGAAGCCCTAATAATGCATTTTACATCCTTATATCTTCTGTTTTTCTGAGAATAAAATTTTTTAATTCGAAATATGAAATTTTAGATGGAGAGGAGTCAAGATGCTGGAGGAGTAGGAGGACTTGGAGTTCACCTCTCTCCACAAATGCAACAAGAATACATCTACAAATGGAACAATTCTCATAGAGCACCAGCTGAACACCATCAGAGGACCTTGGACACCTAAAAATACAAGAAAGAGTCCCACGTAACTGGGTAGGATGAAAGAAAGAAGAAGGGAAAAGAAAGAGGAGAGGAAGCAGGATGGGACCTGCACCCCTGGAAGTGGTGCTGAAGGAGAGGAGAGGTTCCCACATCTGGAGAAGCCCCCTCAAAGGTGGGGAGATAAGTTGGGATAGAAGGGGAGCTTTAGGGGTTATTGGACGAGAGCTCAGCAACCTGTCTGTGGTAGGCAGGACAGAGTGAGACCTACACAGATGGCCTATGCCACAGCCCTGCATGCCCCAGCCTGAAACGTGTGTCCACTGGTGCAGATGGGGGCTGGGTGCTGGAATGTGGGGTTTGTAGAGCAAACCCAGGGAGAAGACTGCTGTTGGCTGTGATGAGACAGCGTGAGGGGAGGTGAGTGAGGAAATCCGCAAACAGGAATGCTTGTGGGAGAAACCAGGACTTCCATAGAAGTGAAGCGCCACTGTTGAGTGATGTGCAAGGGGCAGGGCCACCATTACAGCCTCTCTCCCCATGTGCCAGCCCCTGCCTCCCTGGGCACTAGGAAGTGCCCCCATTTAGGCCGCTCTCTTGTGCCCACAGACTCCGGCTCCCCCATGTGCCCCATCCCTGCTGCAGCAGGCACTCCTGTGACCTTGGCAGTTGCTGCCTTCTCCTCCGCGCCCTGTCCCCACTGTGGCAGGCACTCTCGTGACCCCAGCCACTGCTGCCTCCACACCTCCTCCTCACTGGGACAGATTCATGTGCTCTGGGGCAGCTGTGGGAGCAGACCCCTGTAGGTGGTCCACATGCAGAGGTGGAACTGAAACCACAGCTGAGCACCAGGGGCTGTGCAACTAAGGAAGAAAAGCTGAAATCTCTCCTAGCAGCTACACAATGAGTTGACATCCCCATGACCGGCTTTGTAAACTCAGTGCCTACAGAACATCTGAATGGGTGAGTGCTCCTGAAGCCAAGACAAGTCTAGCTTTAGCACCTGCAGACTTTGTGGGCACATACACATGGGGGTTGGGCCAGGTCAGAGTCTGAGCTGCCCCCATAGAGCCAATAGTAGGTCCAGATCCATGATTACTGCAATTCTGGGATCTGACTTCAGTGGATCTATGCTGGTGGCCTGGTGAAACATCTGAGACACACCAAGGCCAACTGTTGGCATACCCACAGTTAAGGTGGGACTGAGAGCAGTGCCAACAACAGTGTGATCTGAGAGCTCACACAACAGGTAAAAGGTGACACAACAGAGCACACCCACAGTTGAACAGTTCCAGAGAAGGAATACTCAGTGGCTTCCCTCCTAGTGGGAATGCTCCAATCCCACCTACCTTGCACTGCAGAACAGAAACACAGCTAAGAAACAGATCTTGGAACCTCTGCTCCAACAACTAGGGAGCAGACCCCAGCTCTGACAGGGAGTGACAACCACAGAGCAAATAGGAGGCTCTGCTCAATATCCAGTGCAGGCTCTGGTCACCACAATATCATTCATGTCTCCTATCAAGGGGATAGCAGCTAGCATACACTGAGGAAAGAGGTGGAAGACATCTATACAAGAAACAGCTTTCTCACCAAAAAATATTAAACCCTCGCAGGCTACAGAACTACTTTCCCACATAACAATAGCCCTCCAAGAGAGTCTGAAGGTCTGGCATCACGAGGAAGAATCCCCAGAGCATTTAGCTTTGAAGACCAGCAGTGCTGGAGAACCACAGGGCTGGAGGAAACAGAGACTCTACTCTTAGAGGGTGCACACAAGGTCTCATGTGCACTGGGACCCAGCACAAAGCAGTACCTCCATAGGAACCTGGGCTACACCTACTCAGGAGTATTAAGGGGTCTCCTG
The DNA here is from genome assembly GCF_937001465.1 of Orcinus orca. Taxonomy (NCBI): domain Eukaryota; kingdom Metazoa; phylum Chordata; class Mammalia; order Artiodactyla; family Delphinidae; genus Orcinus; species Orcinus orca. Next base: position 111,516,889 of record NC_064563.1, read on the forward strand.
GGGAAGTGAAGGTCGACTATAGCTCATTGTGGGGGCAAGGACACTGGTGGCAGAAGCCCAGGGAATATTGATCAGAGTGAGCTCTCTTGGAGGTCCACATTTTGGCACTAAGACCCAGCCCCACCCAGCAAACTGCATGCTCCAGTGCTGGAAAGGCTCAGGCCAAAAACCCAACAAGATAGGAACATAGTCCCACCCATCAGCAGACAGGCAGCCTAAAGTCGTACTGAGCTCACAGCCACCTCAAAATGCACACCTTGACATGGTCCTGCCCATCAAAGAGACATGACCCAGCTCCACCCACCAGAGGGCAGGCACCAGTCCCTCCCAGCAGAAGGCCTGCACAAGTCCCTGGACCAACCACACCCACCAGGGCACAGACACCAGAAGCAAGAGAAACTATGATCTTGCAGCCTGTGGAAAGGAGACCACAAACACAGAAAGTTAGACAAAATGAGATGACAGAGAAATATGTTGCAAACGAAGGAATAAGAAAAAAAAAAACCCACAAGAACAAATAAATGAAGAGAAGATGGGCAATCTACCTGAAAAAGAATTCAGAGTAATGACAGTAAAGATGATCCAAAATCTTGGAAAAAGAATGGAGGCACAGATGGAGAAGATACAAGAAATGTTTAACAAGGATCTAGAAGATTTAAAGAATGAACAAACAGAGATGAAAAATACACTAGAAGGAATCAGTAGCAGAATAACTGAGTCAGGAGAACGAATAAGTGTGCTGGAAGCCAGAGTGGTAGAAATAACTGCCGCAGAACAGAAAAAAGAATGAAAAGAAATGAGGACAGTCTCAGAGACCTCTGGGACAACATTAAAGCAGAAACATTTGCATTATAGGGGTCCCAGAAGGAGAAGAGAGAGAGAAAGGACCTGAGAAAATATTTGAAGATATTATAGCCAAAAACTTCCCTAACATGAGAAAAGAAACACTCACTCAAGTCCAGGAAGCACAGAGAGTGCCATACAGGATGAACCCAAGGAGGAACATTCCAAGACACATATTAATCAAGCTCACAAAAATTAAAGACAAAGAAAAAACATTAAAAAACAACAAGGGAAAAGAAATACATAACATACAAGGGAATCCCCATAGGGTTATTGCTGATTTTTCAGAAGAAACTCTGCAGGCCAGAAGGGAGTGGCACAATATATTTCAAGTGATGAAATGGAAAAACCTACAACCAAGAACCTTCTAGCCAGCAAGGCTCTCATTCAGATTTGAGGGAGAAATAAAAAGATTTATAGACAAGAAAAGGCTAAGAGAATTCAGCACCACCAGACCAGGTTTGCAAGAAATGCTAAAGAAACTCCTCTAGGCGAGAAAGAGACTAGCAACTTAAAACAATATTGTACATATATAAACTGCTATATCAAAACCTCATGGGAACAGCAAACCCAAAAAATACAATAGATACACACATAAAAAAGAAAAAGCAACCCAAACACAACACTAAATATGGTCATCAAGCCACAAGAGAACAAAAGAGGAAGGAAAGAAAAAGACCTACAAAAACAATTAAGAAAATGGCAATAGGAACATACATATCGATAATTACCTTAAATGTAAATAGATTAAATGCTCCAATCAAAAGGCATAGACTGGCTGAATGGATACAAAAACAAGATCTGTTATATATGCTGTCTACAAGAGACCCACTTCAGACCTAGGGACACATATAGATGGAAAGTAAGGAGATGGAAAAAGATATTCCATGCAAATGGAAATCAGAAGAAAGCTGGAGTAGCAATACTCATATCAGACAAAATAGACTTTAAAATAGACTGTTACAAGAGACAAGGAAGGACACTACATAATGATCAAGGGATCAATCCAAGAAGAAGATATAACAATTGTAAATATATATACATGCAACATAGAAGCACCTCAATATATAAGGCAAATGCTAACAGCTATAAAAGGGGAAGTCAACAGTAACACAATAATAGTGGGAGACTTTAACACCTCACTTACACCAATGGATGGATCATCCAGACAAAAAATTAATAAGGAAACACAAACCTTAAATGACACATTAAACCAGATAGACTTAGTGATTTCTATAGGACATTCCATCCAAAAGAAGCAGAATACACTTTTGCTTAAGTGCACATGGAACTTTCTCCAGTATAGATCACATCTTGGTCTATGAATCAAGCCTCAATAAATTTAAGAAACTTGAAATCATATCAAGCATCTTTTCCAGCCACAAGACTATGAGATTAGAAATTAACTACAGGAAAAAAAAAACCTGTAAAAAACACAAACACATGGAGGCTAAAAAATATGTTACTAAACAACCAATGAATCAATGAAAAAATCAAAGAGGAAATAAAAAAAAAATACCTAGAGACAAATGACAATGAAAACACAATGACCCAAAACCTATGGGACAGAGTAAAAGCTGTTTTAAGAGGGAAGTTTACAGCAATACAATCTTACCTCAAGAAGCAAGAAAAATCTCAAGTAAACAACCTAACCCTATACCTATAGCAACTAGAGAAATACAAACAAACAAAAGTAGAAGGAAAAAAATCATAAAGATCAGAGCAGAAATAAATGAAATAAAGAAGAAAACAATAGCAAAGATCAATGAAACTATTGCTAAAGCTGGTTCTTTGAGAAAATAAACAAAATTGATAAACCTTTAGCCAGACTCATCAAGAAAAAAATGGAGAGGACTCAAAGCAATAAAATTAGAAATGAAAAAGGAGAAGTTACAATGGACACCACAGAAATACAAAGGATCATAAGTGACTACTACAAGCAACTCTATGCCAATAAAATGGACAACCTAGAAGAAATGGACAAATTCTTAGAATGGTACAACCTTCCAAGACTGAACCAAGAAGAAATACAATATATGAATAGACCAATCACAAGTACTGAAATTGAAACTGCGATTAAAAATCTTTTAACAAACAGAAGTCCAGGACCAGATGGCTTCACATGTGAATTCTATCAAACACTTAGAGAAGACTTAACACCTATCCTTCTCAAACTGTTCCAAAAAACTTCAGAGGAAGGAACACTCCCAAGCTCATTCTATGAGGCCACCATCACCCTGATACCAAAACCAGACAAAGATATCACACACAAAAAAGAAAATTACAGGTCAATATCACTGTTGAACATAGACACAAAAATCCTCAACAAAATACTAGCAAACAGAATCCAACAACACATTAAAAGGATCATACACCATGATCAAGTGGGATTTATCCCAGGAATGCAAGGATTCATCGATATACATAAATCAATCAATGTGATACACCACATTAACAAGCTGAAGAATAAAAACCATATGATCATCTCAATAGATGCAGAAAAAGTTTTTGACAAAATTCAACACCCATTTATGATAAAAGCTCTCCAGAAAGTCTACATAAAGGGAACATACCTCAACATAATAATGCCCATATATGACAAACCCACATCATTCTCAATGGTGAAAAGCTGAAAGCATTTCCACTAAGATCAGGAACAAGACAAGGATGTCCACTCTTGCCACTTTGATTCAACACAGTTTTGGAAGTCCTAGACATAGCAATCAGAGAAGAAAAAGAAATAAAAGGAATCCAAATTAGAAAGAAGAAGTAAAACAGTCACTATTTGCAGATGACATGATGCTATACATAGAAAATCCTAAAAACACCACCAAAAAACTACTAAAGCTTATCAATGAATTCAGTAAAATTCAGGATACAAAATTAATATATACAGAACTTTGTCACATTTCTATAAACAATGAACTATCAGAAAGTGAAATTAAGGAAACAATCCATTTACAATCACACCAAAAAGAATAAAATACCTAGGAATAATCCTACTTAAGGAGGAAAACTATATGACATTGATGAAAAAGAGTTGCAGATAACCCAAACCAATGGAATGATACACTCTATTCATGAATTGGAAAAGTAGATTTTTTTTTTTTTTTTTTTTTTTTTTGCGGTACGTGGGCCTCTTACTGTTGTGGCCTCTCCCGTTGCGGAGCACAGGCTCCAGACGCACAGGCTCAGCGGCCACGGCTCACAGGCCGAGCCGCTCTGCGGCATGTGGGATCTTCCTGGACCGGGGCATGAACCCGTGTCCCCTGCATCAGCAGGCGGACTCTCAACCACTGCACCACCAGGGAAGCCCAGAAAAGTAGATTTTTTTCAACCAAATCTATTTTTATGTTTTTGAACTTCTACTAATTCGAGCACAGATAATTTAATCTAGATATTTTCAAATAAATTTGTATCAATTCACGTCAATTTAATTACTTATGTTAGATTCAATATTCAATATTCACAAATAATTTCTAGTTCAATTTGCAAAATCTAAGCTTTTTTTGTTTTAACTGCTACCTCATATCTCTCATGGGTGCAAACATCTGAGCAAAATTGTTCCTGGCACAAGGCACTTAGAAACAAGAGGAGCCCTTGAGCTCACCAAGAATCCAATGGCCTAGTGAATTATGAAAAGTATCTACAAGTTTATGATGTTCAGAGAAACACTATTCATGGATAACTTGAATAATGAAAGTCAGGGAAGAATCAGGTGGCCACTTGGGAGGGTAAAAATGTTCAGCCATGGTAAAAAGAGTAAAGCTATATTTCCATGTTACCATCCATTCCATATAAGAACATAGGCAAATGTACTGCCATCAGAACTACCACTAGGAATGACCTGTGCCAAGAGAACGGATCAGGAGGACATCAGCAGATGAAGCCAACAAGGACACAAATTGGGCTCTATTTTCTGGTTCTTCATCTTCAACAGGGGCCCCATTATGTGAACTGACTTTTCCCCATCCCTAGTTACCTTCAAATATCTGCACTTATGAAGGACCTGAAGCTGTGCTTGAACCAAAAAAATATTAGATATGTTTACAGGCTAGACTGGAACTATGTTGTGAATCTTGAGTTTGCTCAGATATATAACTGAATTAAGCAAATTTGCTTGATGGTGTCTAGATTTAGTTACTTAGGAGGTACTAGGAATACCAAGAAACAAATTGTCTACTTGCAAGGTAAAATTCTATTTTTTACATTCTTGCTCTCAAGTTGACACCATCTATATCAAAAACTAAATCATTGTTTTGGGCAGTTTCCAAATACACAATATTGGATGGTTATATTTAGAAAGTCAATTCATTCTTGAAGATATATTTTGCATCTGACTCCCTTTTGTGGACTTATCACATGGCCATGTTTCATTAAATCTGACAAATCCAAAGGGGCATGTAATAGGGTGAACTTATTTTTTTAAATTTTTTCTCTTACTATTAGAAGCCTACTATTACTAGCAGCCCTTAGTGCTTCCTAGGCCCAAACCATCTCTTCCATGATTTATGACTCAGTAATGTGAGGTCTAGAACAGATATTTTTCCCACTTGTTAAATGTTTTATATTCTCTGCAGGACCCTGAAACTGAGTTTGTGTAGTACTGCCATGATCCCCATTTAGTCAAGAAACTAACTATACATATTTGTCTCTTTTATTTTCAAAACCATCTTACTTTCATTGATTATGAATGTGTATATTCCCTTCAGTGAATACTATACCATGTCTGCAGTGGAACACCAAGGACTCAATTAATTCCAGTTTCTGGAAAAGACCCCATTAAGACAACTGATATTTGAGATTATTTATTTATTAACTCACTTCTATGTTTTGTACACTATATCATGTATTAAGGTGTAGGTTTAAATAGTTACATTTTTTAACCTCATTAGTTTATCTCCCTCATATTTTGGCTTGAAACAATTGTGTTCATAATATGTCTCCCACTTCTATTGAGCTGACATTTAGAAATCCACATGAAATACCATTATTTATGTCAATATGTCATTGAAGGTATCATATATTATGTAATCTAAAGCCATTTCAAAAGGAATAATGCAATGAAGGGTTTTTAGAACTAGCAGAAGTTGCAGTTTCAAACCCCCAGTGAAACAATACATTTCCTCCTTCCAAATGATGAGTATTTCATAATCCATCATGTTTTCTTATTCAGTTTTTAAAAATCCCAAAGTAAATCTTAATTTTTAATCACATCATATAAGTGTAGCTGGATGAAAAAATTAACTTAGCAGTTGGAAGCAGAATTTCTCTTAAAAAAAGCTGTCTTTGTTCTAGGCAAATGTTCCCCAAAAGTTAATATTTCATGAACCTTTGCAATTTCTACCATGGACTTATTCATCCTATATTTTTATCTAACAGTTTGTAAACTGACTCTTTTTAGAGTAATTTTTTTTTGAGAAGAAAATTTTAATTGCCCTAAATGGGAAGAAATACAAACAAAAACAATAAAAAGTTTCACTTTTTACTAGATGCATTTGCCTTCAGGAGCCCTGGTCTGAGGCTCGTTTATTTCTTTTTTTTTTTTAATGTTATCAGCTAATGGTAGAAAATGTTAAAGACATAATAACCACAAACTGATCATTTCCTCTTGACTTCAGAGATATATTGAAAGAAATACATTTCTCATAATGGGATTTAATGCTCATTAATGCTTTAGCTTGTTACTATGTAACATTTTTTTCTTTACCATCTAAAATGATATCAGCTCTATTGGGAAAGGATCATTAGCAGGAGTTGGAAAACATTAAATACCTAAAATATTTTAAAATAAAATTGCACCATTTGGGGGGTTGGTAAAGTTGCTAGATGCAATGTATCAGGGTGAGCAATAAAAAGAGAGGGGTGGACTGAATTTTATGTTTAATTTTCCATTTAGGCATATATCAGTATGATATTAGACCCATTTGTCTCAAAAATTCAGTCGTTCACATACTTGAAGTTCATGTATGCAAGATCATGGGCACTGTATTAAGGTATGCAAATCAGGAGAAGTGACTAAGTGCCATATCTACTTAGATATGCCATGAAAAAGGAATCACACATAAATGAAGGTGAGCCAATTTATAAAGTGAACCAATTTAGAAGAGTGAACTCTAAGGCAATCATGACAATGAGAACCTAAGTTAGCTGTGAATTTATAAAATATTGTGAAAGCATTGGACTTTCCATAAAGAGTGGCATAGATATTTTAGACATTTTATAGACATTAATGGCAGGATTGCTTCAGCTGACATTTGGATTACATATATTAGAGTCAATTTTTAAAATGTTACTTCCTTTGTATCATTTAAAAAGTTTTTAACATTTGAATTTCCCTGAACCTATTACAGTGTATACATTCATTTTCATTTTGTTGGTTTGAACAAAATTTGATTTATCTCCCAAGTCTCAGAGAGGATATTCAAGAAAGAAAATTTTACCCAGCTTTGAGATATAATTGATGTATGACATTGTGTAAGTTTATGGTGCACATCGTGATTTTATATATGTATAAATTGCAAAATCATTTCTGTAATAAGTTTAGTTAACACATCCATCACCTCACATAGTTATAATTTGTGTGTGTTTGTGTGTTGGAAACTTAAAAAATCTACTCTTTTAGCAATTTTCAAATATACAATACAGTATTATTAACTATAGTCATCATGTTGTATATTACATCCCCGGAACTTATTCACTTTATAACTGGCAATGTATACCTGTTGACCACATTCAGCCATTTCCCCCATCCCTCACCCCTTACCCCTGGCAACTACCAATCTGTTCTTTGTTTCTATGTGTTTGGTTTTTTTTTAAGATTCCACATGTCAGTGAGATCATACAGTGTTTGTCTTTCTCTGTCTGATATATTTCACTTAGCATAATACCTTCAAGTTTCATCCATGTTGCTGCAAATGGCAGGATTTCCTTAGTTTTTATGGCTGAATAATATACCATTGTATATGTATACCACATTTTCTTTGTTCATCTATTGGTGGACACTTAGGTTGTTTCCATGTCTTGGCTATTGTAAATAATGCTAAAGTGAACATAAGGGTGCAGATATCTCTTCAAGATGGTGATTTCATTTCCTTTGGATATGTATCCAGAAGTGAAATTGTTATATCATATTTTAAATTTTTTGAGGAAACTTCATACTGCTTTCCCAAGAATAAAGTTTTTATATTTGTTTTAAAGGTATAAATAAATCCCATAATTATGTGGAACTCTAATGAATTTAATATATAATTATTAAATATTTACTTCTTAGGAAAATTTTTCTATCCAGTTTTTCATGAATTTTTAAAACTTTTTAAGTTTTAAAAAATATATGTTTTAAAACATTTTAGAAATATTAATAAGTTGTGAGTGCATATGTAATTAAGCAATTGTTATAAAATCTTCACTCTGGGGGAAGTGGATTTAGACAGTATTTTTAATTGTGTTTTAAGTTTACTTAGCCTAATATGTTTGCATATATTTTAGAATACCTTCAAACTGTATTGTTTTAAAATATCAGTTTATCCCATAGTGTTGCCACATTATATCTGGTCTTTGTGTTTTGTTAGCTTATCTTCTGTTTTGTTAATTATTTATGCACAGATTATATAAACGTGCCTGGATCTAAATCTCCTTCTCCCAGTTGATGTGACTTGGCAATATTTAAAATTTGAAAGCAAACAGAAGTTGTTTATTTGGAAAATAAAAAGAGTTTGAAAATTTTTTAAAGGTTTATTTTATAGAATAGTAAAACTCCTATTTTTCTTGACTAGTAACTCATTTTTTTTTTTTTACATTTTTTATTGTTAAAGTTTGGGCACAAATATATTTATTTTATCATATCTAACTCAGTAGCAATTTTAGACTCTGTAACACCTGAATATTGTATAATTGTGTATGTATATGTTTTGACCACAAATACATATATCACTAAATTAACATTTCACACAATGATATTTGGTGAATCTGTACAAGTGCAGTGACAAAAAAAAGGAGGAGGTGGAGGTTTGTCCTTCAACTCCACAGAAAACAATTTTACATATTCAGGGAAAAGAGTCATTCGCTGTAGACACAACCTATTTCATCATATTGCCATACCTAGACCTAAACTCAGGTTACTTCATACACCAAAATGCAGGACACCTGAATAACCTACTTTTGATATGAAGAAAACAAACAAACAAAAAAGGATCTTTATATTTCATTTAGGAATCTTTATATTCCCACTTTGTCCTTAGTTCTAGAACTAGTGTTTAAATGATAAAATGCAAGGATTTGAGATCTGCCAGATCAGGGTTCAGTTCTTGATTCTGTTGTTTATTAAGTAAACTTGAAAACTATAAAAATGTTTGTGAACCTGATTTTGTTAACTGTAAAATGAGTATAATAAAATCTCATAAAATTATTATTCATATTAAATACATAATCCATGAAAATCTCTTGGTACATCACAGGCACTCTATAAATGGTAACCCATTATTGTTATTTATGACATCTCATGTTAATAATTTCCTTTAAATTTCTTCTTTCTCTCTCTAGGAGTTAGAATTGTTTTATGAATTTTTTATTACTGTTGGAAATTTTATTCTGAGTTTCACTCAACTAAAGTTTCCAAGCCCATTAGCAAAGCAGTTTATTTGCTTTCCTTTTCCACTGAGTCTTATGTTGTACACCACTATTTGAACAATCCATAGAGAAACTGGAGGGATACACAAAATACAAAAGAAATTCTTTATTTTGGAATGTATATTCAAGGCTAGCTACAGTGCTTTGTAGGTAATAAATGTGCAATAAATACATATTGAGTAAATGAATGAAAACTTAAATATTTTATTTCCTTTTTTATTTAACTTTCACTTCTGTCTTCATTTAGAAAGAGAAGTCTCATAGATTTGACTTGGAATGGAATTTGAGTTAGCAAGCATTGGACTCTCAGTATTTTCAACAAGTTCACACTGGGTCAGGCAATATTGTGTAATAGAGAGCCTGAGTTTGAGTTCTAGTCATATTATTTACCAGTTGGTTTGAACTCAACTTTTTTTGCCTCAATGAAATTGAAAAATAATGGTCATACTTACCTCAGAAGATTATTATGAGGATTAAATGAGATAGTGTAAGTATGCAAACCTTGCCAGAAGACCAAAAATTATTAACTCGTATTATTGTTGAAATAGTAATAATAGGAGATAAAACTTTCAAATGAAGGACTCACGCTAGGATGGAGATTATTCAAAATTGGGCAGAATAGAAAGTTTATAAATAATTTATATTGTCCAGAAATGAAGGATACTTCAATATGTTGTGAAAATTTTATATATGAGATATAATTGGGGCATTAAAAAGAATGAGGCAGGAGCTTCCCTGGTGGCGCGGTGGTTGAGAGTCCGCCTGCTGATGCAGGGGACACGGGTTTGTGCACCGGTCTGGGAAGATCCCACATGCCGTGGAGCAGCTGGGCCCGTGAGCCATGGTCACTGAGCCTGCGTGTCCGGAGCCTGTGCTCCACAACGGGAGAGGCCACAACAGCGAGAGGCCCATGTACCCCAAAAAAAAAAAAAAAAAAAAGAATGAGGCAAATCTTTATGTACAGATATGGAAGGATCCTGAAGGCATATGAAGTGCAAAAAGTCAAGATATAGAGTAGTATATATAAAAGTGATCTTTTTTGAAATGTATTATGTCTGTCTGTAAATACATCGTTTCTTATATATGCATAGGAGAGCTTGAAGGCTATGTAAGCAATTGATAATAATGTTTACTTTCATTTCTTCATTTGTTTCCCCTAACATTTTACTATGAAAAAACTACTGTACAATTGAAAGAAGTTTACAGTGAACTCCTGTATATCCACCATAATGTTTACTTTCAAAGAGAACAGGTAGTAAGGAGAATTACTTTTCACTGAAGCTTTTGGTTTTTGTACGTTTTTGTCTCAGCTGCATATAAGCCACTCGAAACTTAACAGCTTTATACAGTTATCATTTATTCTGTTTTCAGGTACCTGTGGATTGGCTGAATTTCAGCTGATCTAGGCTTGGCTGAATTGAGCTTGAGTCTAAGCTGCAGGTTGGGTCCAGGTATATTCCATATATCTCTTATCCTTCTTGGGTGAGTGGGCTATCTAAAACATTTTCTGCCCATGATGATGCCAAAAGCACAAGAATAAATATCTCACCATGCAGGCATGTTTCAAGTCTTTGCTTCTGTCACACAGTTAATATTCCATTGGTTAAAGCATTTGACATGACCAAGCCTAAAATCTAGGGAAGAGACATACACTCCGCTCACTGTGAAACCAAATAAAGTTACATGGCCAAAACCAGCATCAATGGAGAGGAGAAGGATACCTCTACTCTTATGCAGGTAGGGAAAGGAATGATCAGTAGTCTAAAAATTATCTCCTCTACCATGTCTGTGAATGCATTATATATATAATCTTGTTGCAGACACAACAACAGCAAAGGGTATGAAAGAGTGTGTCTTTAGTCTAACCACAGGAGGGAGAAGTACCTGAGAGTAGAAGTGTCAGAATAAAGATTCCTCATTTAGTTTTTCTATAGAGATGAGAAAAGCACAATATTTGACAACATTTGACAAGCTTATCATATGTAGAGATTATCTAAGTAGCTAAGATGACTGGAGGAGGAAGTAAAAAAAGAGGGGATTTTAATTTTGAAGACCCACTGTTATCTTACTCTAATCTTATACAGGGAATTTATTCTTAATAATACACAGTGAAAGAATGATTTTTGTCATATTTTTAGCATATAATTTATTATGAAAATAGTTTCCAGCCTGTTTTTGTGGGGAGAGGTTATTTATTTATTTCATGTTTTTGTGGTTGGACATTGTTCTAATGCTCAAATTTGCATTTGTTTGCTCCTGTTCTACTTGCAATTAAAAACAAAGCAGAACAATGGAGACACCCTGCAGTTTTCAGGCAATTTTGCATTATTTTTCTTCCACTGTGTTATATTTAGTTTTCATTAAGGATTAAGTAAATGATAGATTCATTTCAAAGTTATCCTGATTTTCAGTATTTTAAAGTTTATACATTAGAATTAAAAAGTTAGTCATTTGCATCAATATCATTATAGTGTTTTCAATCAGTCTTAGAAATTTGTTTTTCCTGAAGAAATTTGAACAAGTTTTTTTTCTGAAACCATATTAAGCGGTAGTGAGCTCTCTCCTTAGTAATGACTATCAGAAAGAACAGAGAATTACTGTGGTTTAAAGGTATAGAACAATACACATGAAGTTAATCTTGGTTCTACTTTGACCAAGTCACTTTGATTATTTTTACTACATCCTCATCTGCTAAATGAATATATAAAACTTGACATCCCTATCTTAGTTTTGTATAAACATCTCATAGAAGAGTGTGGTACATCCAGAATGGAGTCCATATGGCCACCAGAAATTTCCACTGTACCACAGTAGATGACCCAGATTTAAGGTGTTAAGTAGACAAGTACAAGAGGAAAGGGACACCATTTTACCCATTGTGTAGCACACATTTGTTGGCAAAATCTGGTGGCCATATGGACTTCAGTCAAACTGTCAAAAGCATAAATGGAAGAGGGAAAGGAACCATTATACCCATGATATAGACACAAATTATTCAAAACCTGTTTGATCACATAAACTTGAAGAACTAAAGAAAGAATAGGATACTTTTAGGATTTTGAATACACTGGATCCAGTTTTGTCCCTCACTACTTCTGCCTATCCCAGAATCAGTAACTGAGAAAAAGGTAGTCGTTCGCAAGTGGACATTTAGAAGAGCAACATGCCAAAGAAAAATTACATCAGAGTTAAACAGGCAAGGAAGACATTATTCAAGACTATTGCAATAGGAGTGAGAGACTGAACTCAACTCCAATGAAACAAAAGGCAGGTGAGTTTCAAGCATTGGGATGATCTAGTGGAAGAGCACTGGAGGACTTTAGTGGGGAGATTGGTCAGTATGATCTGTGTTTGTGGAAGTTAGGCACCTACCCTCCCACAGAGACAGGGAAATAGGAGTGCTTTCTTTCTTGATGATTACATTTCAAAAGGACGGATTCTAGGCCCCTGCAAAGATGTTCCTGGGTTTTAAAACTGGGAGAAGATTTAGGTCTCAAAGGGGCAGAGGTAGAATTTACAACTGAAAGTTTTCTCAAGTAAATACTCTAAGAAATGGGAAGTCAGAAGCCTGTAGTCAGGGAGAAACCTATCTAAAGTTTAGTCAAGATGAGGGCTATATTAAGGCCAACTTTGTCATATGATAGGGTTAATTTGATTAATACAGACAGAATAGAAGAAATCTAGGAAAAGGATAGGGGCTAAAGAGAGGAACAGGCTCATTGTTTTTTTTTTTTTTCATGCATAGTAAAATACAATAGGATGAAGGAGAAGTGTTTTTTGTCTTCAGGGGATTTGTTTGTTAGTAGGGACTATCACACACACACACACACACCAATAACTATACAATAAGGTAAAATGGAATAAAAATTGTTCCAACAAAATGCTATAGAAGCCAAAGCGATAACGGTTTTCAAGATTATTTCATGAAGGTGGGTTGATGTCATGTAAAATCTGAAAGTTAATTAGAATTTGGTGAAAAGACAGAGTACAGAAGCCAAAAGAACTGCATTACCTTCCATTAAATATAAGAATACAATATTAAAAATACAATTGATGAGATCGGGCACATTCAGGGTGGTATTGAGGACATGGGGAGGGGGAACGGTAAGCTGGGATGAAGTGAGAGAGTGGCATGGACATATATACACTACCAAATGTAAAATAGATAGTGGGAAGAAGCCACATAGCACAGGGAGATCAGCTTGGTACTTTGTGACCACCTACAGGAGTGGGATAGGGAGGGTGGGAGGGAGATGAAAGAGGGAGGAGATATGGGGATATATGTATATGTATAGCTGATTCACTTTGTTATAAAGCAGAAACTAACACACAATTGTAAAGAAATTACACTCCAATAAAGATGTTAAAAAAATACAATTGAAAAAACTGAATGTTTTTATTTGGACTTCATCTATTTATTTATTTTAAAAACTTCCATAGAGCACCAAATGTGTTATGCATCTGCTAGCCATTGTGGATTCGATGATAAATACTATATTATCCTCTCAGATTACTCATGTATTAATAGAATAACTGGCATATAAACCCACAATTACAAGAGGAAAATGTAGGTGTCATAATAATTGTAAGTAATGTGAAGTGGAGACACGTGAAAGGAGAGATCAACTGTACCTTTATATCAGAAAAGGTTTCAAAGAGATTGATGCATTCATAGGACAGAGGACTAAAATGCTTTCGTAGCACTGTGCTGGTAAATCAACCTTGCTAGGAAAATACAGAAATAAGTAAATAATGGGATTGAAGGGAGCTTGGGAGAAGTAATATCAGAAGACAGTTTAAATTTTTGTTTTCTTCCATTTTATCTCCAAACAGCAGTCAAAGTGATTATTTTAAATAATCAGTGAGATCATGTCACTTCTCTGCTCTAACCATTCTGTGGCTTCCCACTGTGTTTTAAATAAAACAAAAATTTATTTTCTTGGCATACAAGTCCTCTTTCTATTTTTCCAACCTCCAACTTAAGTTCTTTTCTTCTTGTTACTAATTTTAAAATTCACTGGTCTGTTTTCAGTTTCTAGAATGCACCAAAGTTATCCTTCTCCCTGCTTCTCATGCAATTGGATTCTTCTCACCCTTCAGTTTACAGGATTAATGTCATGTCTCCATAGGCAACTTCCCTGAACATCTTATCGAAGTATCACGACCACCCATTATTCTCAGTTACAACATCAAGTAACTTCTGTTTTAAACTTACTAAATTTGTGATTCTATTAACCATGATTTATTTTTGTATCTTCTGTTTCTTCTGAAAGTGAATAATATTAAGTTTTAACAAAGATTTCTGGAATGAATAAATGTACAGCTTTTGTCTAGAGTCCACAGAGGAAAAAAACAAGCAGCATATTGCATTATAATATAGTAATACTTGTATTTACATTTATAAAAAATTCTACAAACAAGCAAATAAATTTACATTAAAATATAATTCTTAAAAACTGAGGACAATCTAAAACAAATGAACATATCATGTTGGTGACATAACCACACTGTCAAAAAAATTCATTTCAACAAGATTAATAATATCGTATTTTGTCTATACATCATTAAATGTAATGATTACAAACAAAGAAAACCTAAGATACTTTAATTTTATTTAGTTTTATTGCTCTAGTTAGGATATCACTATGATTATTTAAAATATGCTTACATATGTTACAGAATAAAGTAATAAAAAGTTAGTAATTTTATAATTTTCAATGTAAAAGAGGAGATATATAAAGTATAAAAATTTCAAAAAGGTAAAAATTATACAATAGTGATTTTGATGTTAAATATAAACTCATAGTATGCTTTGTTTAAAATAAATTTCCCCAGCTCTGTCCACTAAAAATGCCAAGAAGCTATATCAACCCAACGTCTGTAAGCTCCCACATGCATATGTCATGGTGTCTAAATATTATTCTCACTAAAAGTTATCAGGAATTCTTAGAAAAATAGCTTGTTCAGGTTTAGGTCAGGAAATGTACAAAAAGAACATAGAAGAGTTACTATGCTAGAAATAAAGGAATGTATCAAAGGCTAATGTGGTCATGTCAAAAAATAACAGTTGACAACCTTAAGGAGATCCCACTGTCCATGAAGGGATTATTTAAGAACATGAAAAATAACTGCAATTAACTTAAAATATTAAACATACATTTTACATTCATACTGTTAAAATTTGCTCTCAAACAGAGAGAAAGTCAAAACAAGGAAAACCTTCTTTATCATTATAAAAGATTTCAAGAACACCAATTATTTACTCAGAAAATCAGTCATAAAAGAAAAAAAAATTAAGCATTTTCTTTCCTTTTTCTAGGAAATGTAGATTACTAAATAAACCTGGTTAATAAGAAAAAGTTCTTTATATGTGAATTTCAGTTGATATATATGAAGGAAAGATAGAATTAGAAATTCACCATTTTGCAATCTACTGTAAAGATTATATCAAGCAAGAATTATTATTTGTTCTAGTTCTGTGAAAAGTGTCATTAATATTTTGACATGGATTGCAGCATGTGTAGACTGCCTTGGGTATTATGGTCATTTTAACAATATTAATTCTTCCAATCCATGAACATGTATATCTTTCCAACTGTTTGTGTCCTCTTCAATTCTTTTTATGAGTGTTTTACAGTTTTCTAAGTACAGGCCTTTTACCTCCTTAGGTAGATTTATTCCTAGGTTTTGTTTTTGTTTTTGTTTTGATGCAATTGTAAATGTTATTTTTCCTTAATTCTCTTTCTGATAGTTCATTGTTAGTATACAGAAACACAACTGATTATTGTATATTAACTTTGTATCCTGCAATTTTACCAAATTCATTGATGAGATCTAATAGTTTTTTGGTGGTGTCTTTAGGATTTTCTATGTATAGTAGTATGCCATCTGCAAACAGAGAGAGTTCACATCTTTCTTTCCAATTTGGATTCCATTTATTTATTTATTTATTCTTGTCTGATTGCTGTGGCTAAGATTTACAATAGTATGTTGAATAAAAGTGGCAGGAGTAGGCATTTTTGTCTTGTTGTTGATCTTAGAGGAAACAATTTCAGCTTTCCATCCTTGAGTATGATGTTAGCTGTGGGCTTGTCATTTATGGACTTTATGATATTGAGGTGTGTTCTCTCTGGAAATAAAGAGCCCAAATAGCCAAAACAATCTTGAGGAAGAAGAACAAAATTGGAGGTACCATACGCCCTGATTTCAAACTACACTATACAGCTACAGTAATCAAAACAGTATGGTACTGGAACAAAAAAAAAAACAGACATGTGAATCAATGGGACAGAATAAAGAGGCCAGAAATGAACCCACACTTACATGGGCAATTACTCTATGACAAAGGAGGCAAGAAGGTACAATAGGGGAAAGACAGTCTCTTCAATAAACAATGTTGGGAGACTGGACAACTACATGTGAAAGAATAAAACTGGACTACTCTCTCACACCATGCACAAAAATAAATTCAAAATTGACTGAAGACTTAAATGGAAGACCTGAAACAAAAAAATCTCTAGTAGAAAACATAGGCAGTACGCTGTTTGACATCAGTCAGAGTATTTTCTTGGATATGTCTCCTCAGGCAAGGAAAAAAAAGAAAAAAATAAACAAGTAGGACTACATCAAACTAAAAAGATTTTGCACAGCTAAGGAAACCACTGGATGAGAGAATATTTTCACAAACAATATAATCAATAAGGGGATACTATACAAAATGTATAAAGAACTCATAGAACTCAACACCAAAAAAACAGTTTGGTTAAAAAATGAGCAGAGTTTCTGAATAGATGTTTTTCCAAAGAAGGCATACAGATGGCCAACAGGCACATGAAAATGTGCTCAACATCACTAATTACCAGGGAAATGCTTATTAAAACCATAACATGTCAGAATGGTTATTATCAAAAAGACAACAAATAACAAGTGTTGATGAGGATGTGGAGAAAAGGGAACCCTCATGCACTGTTGGTAGGAATGTAATTTGGTGTAGCCACTGTGGAAAACAGTATGGAGAAAAATTAAAAATAGAACTCAAAAAATTAAATAGAACTACCATAAGATCCAGCAATTCCACTTCAGGATATTTATCTGAAAACACTAATTAGAAAATATGCATGAACCCCTGTGTTCACTGCAGCATTATTTACAATACCCAAGATATGGAAGAAACCTAAGTGTCCATCAATAGATAAATGAATGGAGAAGATACGGTATATATATACACAATGGAATACTACTCAGACATAAAAAAGAATGAAGTCTTGTTCTTTGCAACAACATGGATGGACATAGAGGGCATTATGCTAAGTGATATGTCACACAGAGAAAGACAAATATTGTATACTTTTACTTATATGTGGAATCTAAAAAATGAAACAAATGAACAAACATAATAAAATAAGAATAGAGTTATAGATACAGAGAATGAACAGGTGGTTTCCAGAGGGGAGGGGTGTGGGGGAAGGAAAAAAATAGGTGAGGGAGATTAAGGATATAAACTTTCAGTTGCAAAATAAAAGTCACAGGTATGAAATATATACTGTAGGGAATACAGTCAATAATTATGTAATATATTTGCATGGTAACATATCATAACTAAATACCATGGTAATCATTTTGAAATGTATAGAAATATCAGATGACTGTGTTGCATAACAGGAATTAACAGTGTTGTAGATCAGTTGTTATACTTCAGAAACAAACAGACTCGGGAGCTTCAAGGTGGCGGAAGAGTAAGACGTGGAGATCACCTTCCTCCCCACAAATACATTAGAAACACTTCTACATGTGGAACAACTCCTACAGAACACCTACTGAATGCTGGCAGAAGACCTTAGACCTCCCAAAAGGCAAGAAACTCCCCACACACTTGGGTAGGGCAAAAGAAAAAAGAAAAAAACAGAGACAAAAGAATAGGGGTGGGACCTGCACCAGTGGGAGGGAGCTGTGAAGGAGAAAAGGTTTCCACACACTAGGAAGCCCCCTCGTGGGCAGAGACTGCGGGTGGCAGAGAGGGGAAGCTTCGGAGCCACAGAGGAGAGGGCGGAGGGCAAAGCGGAGAGATGCCCGCACGGAGGATCGGTGCCGACCAGCACTCACCAGCCTGAGAGGCTTGTCGGCTCACCTGCTGGGGCGGGAGGGTGTTGGGAGGTGAGGCTCGGGCTTCAGAGGTCGGATCCCAGGGAGAGGACTGGGGTTGGCTGCATGAACACAGCCTGAAGGGGGATAGTGTGCCACAGATAGCCTGGAGGGAGGCCGGGAAAAAGTCTGGAGCTGCCGAAGAGACAAGAGACTTTTTCTTGCCTCTTTGTTTACTGGTGCACGAGGAGAGGAGATTAACAGCGCCACTTAAAGGAGCTCCAGAGACGGGCGCGAGCCACGGCTATCAGCACGGACCCCAGAGACAGGCATGAGTTGCTAAGGCTGCAGCTGTAGCCACCAAGAAACCTGTGTGCAAGCACAGGTCACTATCCACACCTCCCCTCCCAGGAGCCTGTGCAGCCCGCCACTGCCAGGGTCCCGTGATCCAGGGACAATTTCCCCGGGAGCCTGCGGTGCACCTCAGGCTGTTGCAACGTCACGCCAGCCTCTGCTGCTGCAGGCTCGCCCCGCACTTCTGTACCCCTCCTTCCCCCAGGCCTGAGTGAGCCAGAGCCACCAAATCAGCTGCTCCTTTAACCCCGTCCTGTCTGAGTGAAGAACAGACGCCCTCAGGCGACCTACACGCAGAGGCGGGTCCAAATCCAAAGCTGAATCCCAGGAACTGTGCGAACAAAGGAGAGAAAGGGAAATCTCTCCCAGCAGCCTCAGAAGCAGCAGATTAAATCTCTACAATCAACTTGATGTGCCCTGCATCTGTGGAATACCTGAATAGACAACGAATCATCCCAGGTTGAGGAGGGGGACTTTGGGAACAAATATATATATATATATTTTTTTTCCCTTTTTGTGAGTGCGTATGTGTATGCTTCTGTGTGTGATTTTGTCTGTATAGCTTTGCTTTTACCATTTGTCCTAGGGTTCTGTCTCTCCGGATTTTTTTTTTTTTTTTTTTTAGTATACTTGTTAGCACTTGTTGTCATTGGTGGATTTGTGTTTTAGTTTGGTTGCTCTCTTTCTTTCTTTCTTTTTTTTTTTTACTTAAAAATTTTTTTTTAATAATTATATTTTATTTTTTATTTTCATAACTTTATTTTATTTTACTTTATTTTATTTTACTTTACCTCTTTCTTTCTCTTTCTTTCTTTCTTTCTTTCTTTCTTTCTTTCTTTCTTTCTTTCTTTCTTTCTTTCTTTCTTTCTTTCTCTTTCTTTCTTTCTTTCTTTCCTCTCCCTTTTATTCTGAGCCGTGTGGATGACAAGCTCTTGGTGCTCCAGCCAGGCATAAGGGCTGTGCCTCTGAGGTGGTAGAGCCAACTTCAGAACACTGGTCCACAAGAGACCTCCAAGCTCCACGTAATATCAAATGGTGAAAATCTCCAAGAGATCTCCATCTCAATGCCAAGACCCATCTTCACTCAACAACCAGTAAGCTACAGTGCTGGACACTCTATGCCCAAAATTAGCAAGATAGGAACACAACCCCGTCCATTAGCAGAGAGGCTGCCTAAAATCATAATAAGGCCACAGACACCCCAAAACACACCACCAGACATGGACCTGCCCACCAGAAAGACAAGATCCAGCCTCATCCACCAGAACACAGTCAGTAGTCCCCACCACCAGGAAGCCTACACAACCCACTGAACCAAATTTAGCCACTGGGGAGAGACACCAAAAACAATGGGAACTACGAACCCACAGCCTGTGAAAAGGAGACCCCAAACACAGTAAGTTAAGCTAAATGAGAAGACAGAGAAACACACAGCAAATGAAGGAGCAATGCAAAAAACCACCAGACCTAACAAATGAAGAGGAAATAGGCAGGCTACCTGAAAAAGAATTCAGAATAATGATAGTAAAGATGATCCAAAATCATGGAAAAAGAATGGAGAAAATACGTTTAACAGGGATCTAGAATAACTAAAGAGCAAACAAACAGTGATGAACAACACAATAAATGAAATTAAAAATTCTCTAGAAGGGATCAGTAGCAGATTAATTGAGACAGAAGAACGGATAAGTGACCTGGAAGATAAAGTAGTCTAAATAACTACTGCAGAGTAGAATAAGGAAAAAAGAATTGAGGACAGTCTCAGAGACCTCTGGGACAACATTAAACACACCAACATTCGAATTATAGGGGTCCCAGAAGAAGAAGAGAAAAAGAAAGGGACTGAGAAAATATTTGAAGAGATTATAGTTGAAAAGGTCCCTAATATGGGAAAGGAAATAGTTAATCAAGTCCAGGAAGTACAGAGAGTCCCATACAGGATAAATCCAAGGAGAAACATGGCAAGACACATATTAATCAAATTATCAAAAATTATATACAAAGAAAAAATATGAAAAGCAGCAAGGGAAAAACAACAAATAACACACAAGGGTGTCCCCATAAGGTTAACAGCTGATCTTTCAGCAGAAGCTCTGCAAGCCAGAAGGGAGTGGAAGGACATATTTAAAGTGAGGAAGGAGAAAATCCTACAACCAAGATTACTGTACGCACCAAGGATCTCATTGAGAATTGATGGAGAAATTAAAACCTTTACAGACAAGCAAAAGCTAAGAGAATTCAGCACAACCAAACCAGCATTACAACCAATGCTAAAGGAACTTCTCTAGGCAGGAAACACAAGCGAAGGAAAAGATCTACAATAACAAACCCAAAACAATTAAGAAAATGGGAATAGGAACATACATACCGATAATTACCTTAAGTGTAAATAGATGAAATGCTCAAACCAAAAGACATAGACTGGCTGAATGGGTAGAAAAACAAGACCCATATATATGCTGTCTACAAGAAACACACTTCAGACCTAGGGACATATACAGACTGAAAGTGAGGGGAAGGAAAAAGATATACCATGCAAATGGAAATCAAAAGAAAGGTGGAGTAGCAATT
The DNA here is from genome assembly GCF_937001465.1 of Orcinus orca. NCBI lineage: Eukaryota > Metazoa > Chordata > Mammalia > Artiodactyla > Delphinidae > Orcinus > Orcinus orca. The sequence continues at coordinate 111,538,366 of NC_064563.1, forward strand.
GTTATATCAGACAAAATACACTTTAAAACAAAGACTATTAGAAGAGACAAAGAAGGACACTACATAATGATCAAGGGTTCATTCCAAGATGAAGATATAACAATTGTAAATATTTATGCACCCAACATAGGAGCACCTCAATACATAAGGCAAATACTAACAGCCATAAAAGGGGAAATCGACAGTAACAAAATCATAGTAGGGGACTTTAACACCCCACTTTCAACAATGGACAGATCATCCAAAATGAAAATATATAAGGAAACACAAGCTATAAATGATACATTAAACAAGATGGACTTAGTTGATATTTATAAGACATTCCATCCAAAACCAATAGAACACACATGCTTCTCAAGTGCTCATGGAACATCCTCCAGGGTAGATCGTATCTTGGGTCACAAATCAAGCCTTGGTAAATTTAAGAAAATTGAAATCGTATCAAGTATCTTTTCGGACCACAACGCTATGACACTAAATATCAATTACAGGAAAAACTCTGTAAAAAATATAAACACATGGAGACTAAAGAATACACTACTTAATAATCAAGAGATCACTAAAGAAATCAAAGAGGAAATCAAAAAATACCTAAAAACAAATGACAATGAAAACATGACAACCCAAAACCTATGGGATGCAGCAAAAGCAGTTCTAAGAGGGAAGTTTATAGCAATACACCCTACCTCAAGAAACAAGAAACACGTCAAACAAACAACCTAACCTTACACCTAAAGTAATTAGAGAAAGAAGAGCAAAAAAACCCCAAAGTTAGCAGAAGGAAAGAAATCATAAAGATCAGCTCAGAAACAAATGAAAAAGAAATAAAGGAATCAATAGCAAAGATCAATAAAACTAAAAGATGGTTCTTTGAGAAGATAAACAAAATTGATAAACTGTTAGCCAGACTCATCAAGAAAAAAGGGAGAAGACTGAGATCAATAGAATTAGAAATGAAAAAGGATAAGTAAAAACTGACACTGCAGAAATACAAAGGATCATGAGAGATTACTACAAGCAACTATATGTCAATAAAATGGACAAGCTGGAAGAAATGTACAAATTCTTAGAAATGCACAACTTCCCGAGATTGAACCAGGAAGAAATAGAAAGTATGAACAGAAAAAACACAAGCACTGAAATTGAAACTGAGATTAAAAATCTTACAACAAAAAAAGCACAGGACCAGATGGCTTCACAGGCAACTTCTATGAAACATTTAGAGAAAAACTAACACCTATCCTTCTCAAACTCTTCCAAAATATAGCAGAGGGAGGAACACTCCCAAACTCATTCTACAAGGCCACCATCACCCTGATACCAAAAGCAGACAAAGATGTCACAAAGAAAGAAAACTACAGGCCAATATCACTGATGAACATAGATGCAAAAATCCTCAACAAAATACTAGCAAACAGAATCCAACAGCACATTAAAAGAATCATACACAATGATCAAGTGGGGTTTATCGCAGGAATGCAATTCTCCAATATATGCAAATCATACAATGTGATACACCATATTAACAAATTGAAGGAGAAAAAACATACGATCATCTAAATAGATGCAGAGAAAGCTTTTGACAAAATTCAACACAATTTATGATAAAAACCCTCGAGAAAGTAGGCATAGAGTGAACTTTTCTCAAAATAATAAAGGCCATGTATGACAAACCCACAGCCAACCTCGTCCTCAATGGTGAAAAAGTGAAACCATTTCCACTAAGGTCAGGAACAAGACAAGGTTTCCCACACTCACCACTATTATTCAACATAGTTTTGGAAGTTTTAGCCACAGCAATCAGAGAAGAAAAGGAAATAAAAGGAATCCAAATCAGAAAAGAAGAAGTAAAGCTGTCACTGTTTGCAGATGACATGATACTATACATAGAGAATCCTAAAGATGCTATCAGAAAACTACTAAAGCTACTCAATGAATTTGGTAAAGTAGCAGGATACAAAATTAATTCACAGAAATCTCTGGCATTCCTATATACTAATGAGGAAAAATCTGAAAGTGAAATCAAGAAAACACTCCCATTTACCATTGCAACAAAAAGAATAAAATGTCTAGGAATAAACCTACCTAAGGAGACAGAAGACCTGTATGCAGAAAATTATGACACTGATGAAAGAAATTAAAGATGATACAAATAGATGGCGAGATATACTATGTTCTTGGATTGGAAGAATCAACATTGTGAAAATGACTATACTACCCAAAGCAATCTACAGATTCAATGCAATCCCTATCAAACCAGCACTGGCATTTTTCACAGAACTGGAACAAAAATTTCACAATATATATGGAAACACAAAAGACCCCGAATAGTCAAAGAAATCTTGAGAAACAAAAACGGAGCTGGAGGAATCAGGAAGCTACAGTAATCAAGACAGTATGGTACTGGCACAAAAACAGAAATATAGATCTATGGACCAGGATAGAAAGCCCAGAGATAAACACATGCACATATGGTCACCTTATCTTTAATAAAGGAGGCAAGAATATACAGTGGAGAAAGACAGCCTCTTCAATAAGTGGTGCTTGGAAAACTGGACAGCTACGTGTAAAAGAATGAAATTAGAACACTCCCTAACACCATACACAAAAATAAACTCAAAATGGATTAAAGACCTAAATGTAAGGCAAGACACTATCAAACTCTTAGAAGAAAACATTGGCAGAACACTCTATGACATAAATCACAGCAAGATCCTTTTTGAACCACCTCCTAGAAAAATGGAAATAAAAACAAAAATAAACAAATGGGACCTAATGAAACTTAAAAGCTTTTGCACAGCAAAGGAGACCATAAACAAGACCAAAAGACAACCCTCAGAATGGGAGAAAGTATTTGCAAATGAAGCAACTGACAAAGGATTAATCTCCAAAATTTACAAGCAGCTCATGCAGCTCAATATCAAAAATCAAACAACCCAATCCAAAATTGGGTAGAAGACCTAAACAGACATTTCTCCAAAGAAGATATACAGACTGCCAACAAACACATGAAAGAATGCTCAACATCATTAATCATTAGAGAAATGCAAATCAGAACTACAATGAGATATCATCTCACATTGGTCAGAATGGCCATCATCAAAAAATCTAGAAACAATAAATGCTGGAAAGGGTGTGGAGAAAAGGGAACACTCTTGCACTGTTGGTGGGAAAGTAAATTGATACAACCCCTATGGAGAACAGTATGGAGGTTCCTTAAAAACCTACAAATAGAACTACCATACGACACAGCAATCTCACTACTGGGCATATACCCTGAGAAAACCATAATTCAAAAAGAGTTATGTACCAAAATGTTCATTGCAGCTCTATTTACAGTAGCCCAGAGATGGAAACAACTTAAGTGGCCATCATCGGATGAATGGATAAAGAAGATATGGCACATATATACGATGGAATATTACTCAGCCATAAAAAGAAACGAAATTGAGTTATTTGTAGTGAGGTTGATGGACCTAGAGTCTGTCATACAGACTGAAGTAAGTCAGAAAGAGAAAAACAAATATCGTGTGTTAATACGTACATTGGGAATCTAAAAAAAAAAAAAAAAGAAAAAAGAAAGAGGTCATGAAGAACCTAGGGGCAAGATGGGAATAAAGACACATACCTACTAGATAATGGACTTGAGCATATGGGAAGGGGAAAGGGTAAGTTGGGAAAAAGCGAGAGAGTAGCATGGACATATATACACTACCAAACGTGAAATTGATAGCCAGTGGGAAGCAGCCGCATAGCACAGGGAGATCAGCTCAGTGCTTTGTGACCACCTAGAGGGGTGGGATAGGGAGGGTGGTAGGGAGTGAGACGAAAGAGGGAAGAGATATGGGGACATATGTATATGTATAACTGATTCACTTTGTTATAAAGCAGAAACTAACACACCATTGTAAAGCAATTATACTCCAATAAAGATGTTTAAAAAAAAAAAAAACAGACTCATAGAAAAAGAGATCAGATTTGTGGTTTCCAGAGGTGGAGTTTGGGGGAGGGGAAATTGGATGAGGGCAGTGAAAAGTTACAAACTTCCAATTATAAGATAAATAAGTACTAGGGATGTAATGTACAACATGGTGAATATAATTAACACTGCTTTATGTTATGTATAAAAGTTGTTAAGAGCATAAATCCTAAGAGTTCTCATCACAAGAAAAATAATCTTTTTCTATTTTATAATTTTTTGTCTATATTAGATGATGCACTTCACTAAACTTACTGTGATAATCATTTCATGATGGATGTAAGTCAAATCATTAGTCTGTGCACCCCAACCATACAGTGCTGTATGTCATTTATATCTCAACAAACTGGAAGGAAAAAAAAAAAGGAATCTTTAAAGTATTTTTAAAACACTTTGTGAGTTGATAGGTTTTGAGTATTCTTAAAAAGTGAAAGTATCACTCCAAGGGTTATTTACTGATTTCAAGATGAAAAACAAACAAACAAAAAAATAATAAATTTGCAATGGAGAGAACAAGTTATCACTTCCTGAAGTAACTGATCAACCACTAATAACTAGACATTATGTGTCTCCTGACAGGATGCAGTGTACTACACAGAGCACCACCAAGAAAATATTTTTGCCAAAATGCTGAATGTAAATCTCATCAGCCTTTAGATATTACTTCTAGTTTACTGGGAGTTGGAGCAATAAAATTAAATGGCACCACAAAGAAGTAATGTGGATCATTTTTTAAGATAATTGATCAGGTTTTATCAACAAGTGAATACCATAAAAAAGAGGCATTTTTCTCTTTATTTTTATTTTTTTAATTTTTTTTAAATTTATTTTTTTAACATTTTTATTGGGGTATAATTGCTTTACAATCGTGTGTTATTTTCTGCTTTATAACAAAGTGAATCAGTTATACATATACATATGTCCCCATATCTCTTCCCTCTTGCAACTCCCTCCCTCCCATCCTCCCTATCCCACCCCTCCAGGAGGTCACAAAGCACCGAGCCAATATCCCTGTGCCAAGCGGCTGCTTCCCACTAGCTATATACCTTACGTTTGGTAGTGTATATATGTCCATGCCTCTCTCTTGCCCTGTCACAGCTCACCCTTCCCCCTCCCCATATCCTCAAGTCCATTCTCCAGTAGGTCTGCGTCTTTATTCCTGTCTTACCCCTAGGTTCTTCATGACATTTTTTTTTCTTAAATTCCATATATATGTGTTAGCATACGGTATTTGTCTTTTTCTTTCTGACTTACTTCACTCTGTATGACAGACTCTAGGTCTATCCACCTCATTACAAATAGCTCAATTTCGTTTCTTTTTATGGCTGAGTAATATTCCATTGTATATATGTGCCACATCTTCTTTATCCATTCATCCAATGATGGGCAGTTAGGTTGTTTCCATCTCTGGGCTACTGTAAATAGAGCTGCAATGAACATTTTGGTACATGACTCTTTTTGAATTTTCGTTTTCTCAGGGTATATGCCCAGTAGTGGGATTGCTGGGTCATACAGTAGTTCTATTTTTAGTTTTTTAAGGAACCTCCATACTGTTCTCCATAGTGGCTGAACCAATTCACATTCCCACCAGCAGTGCAAGAGGGTTCCCTTTTCTCCACACCCTCTCCAGCATTTATTGTTTCTAGATTTTTTGATGATGGCCATTCTGACTGGTGTGAGATGATATCTCATTGTAGTTTTGATTTGCATTTCTCTAATGATTAATGATGTTGAGCATTCTTTCATGTGTTTGTTGGCAGTCTGTATATCTTCTTTGGAGAAATGTCTGTTTAGGTCTTCTACCCATTTTTGGATTGGGTTGTTTGATTTTTGATATTGAGCTGCATGAGCTGCTTGTAAATTTTGGAGATTAATCCTTTGTCAGTTGCTTCATTTGCAAATACTTTCTCCCATTCTGAGGGTTGTCTTTTGGTCTTGTTTATGGTCTCCTTTGCTGTGCAAAAGCTTTTAAGTTTCATTAGGTCCCATTTGTTTATTTTTGTTTTTATTTCCATTTTTCTAGGAGGTGGTTCAAAAAGGATCTTGCTGTGATTTATGTCATAGAGTGTTCTGCCTATATTTTCCTCTAAGAGTTTGATAGTGTCTGGCCTTATGTTTAGGTCTTTAACCCATGTTGAGCTTATTTTTGTGTATGGTGTTAGGGAGTGATCTAATCTCATACTTTTACATGTAGCTGTCCAGTTTTCCCAGCACCATTTATTGAAGAGGCTGTCCTTTCTCCACTGTACATTCCTGCCACCTTTATCAAAGATAAGGTGTCCATATGTGTGTGGGTTTATCTCTGGGCTTTCTATCCTGTTCCATTGATCTATCTTTCTGTTTTTGTGCCAGTACCATACTGTCTTGATTACTGTAGCTTCATAGTATAGTCTGAAGTCAGGGAGCCTGATTCCTCCATCTCTGTTTTTCATTCTCAAGATTGCTTTGGCTATTCGGGGTCTTTTTTGTTTCCATACAAATTGTGAAAATTTTTGTTCTAGTTCTGTGAAAAATACCAGTGGTAGTTTGATAGGTATTGCATTGAATCTGTAGATTGCTTTGGGTAGTATAGTCATTTTCACAATGTTGATTCTTCCAATCCATGAACATAGTATATCTTGCCATCTATTTGTATCATCTTTAATTTCTTTCATCAGTGTCTTATAATTTTCTGCATGCAGGTCTTTTGTCTCCTTAGGTAGGTTTATTCCTAGATATTTTATTATTTTTGTTGCAATGGTAAATGGGAGTGTTTTCTTGATTTCACTTTCAGAGTTTTCATCATTAGTATATAGGAATGGCAGAGATTTCTGTGAATTAATTTTGTATCCTGTTACTTTACTAAATTCATTGATTAGCTCTAGTAGTTTTCTCATTTTTCTCTTTACTAAAAAAAAAATGCAACGCATAGACCTGGTATGGAGCCTGATTTGAACACCAAACATAAAAAGACATTTCTGAGACAACTGAGAAAAATTGAAATATGGAATTGGTATTTTATATTATACTATATTATGTTATGTTATATTATATTATATTACATTATGCTATATTAAAGTCTTCTGTGGTTTCAAAACCTAACCTCAAATTTATTTGACACTCCTATCATTCAGAGTTAGGGTATATGATCTCTCTCTCTGAATCTGGACAGGTTTATTGCTGCTTTGACCAATAAAGTGCATCAAAAGTAACTCTGTGACTTCTGAAGTTAGGTAATAAAAAAGCTATGTGTTTTCTGCCTGGTAGTACTGGGTTAGTCACTCAGGAGAAACCAACCTCTATGTAGGAAGACCAACAACTTGATAACTGCCATACTGGAGGGTATATATATATATGCACTTCATTCCTCAATCCAGGTCATCCCTGCTAAAGCAAGAGACATCTGAGTCAAATAGTCTTGGATCCTCTAGACTGGCTCATCACCAGGTGAGTACTACTGAGTAACAACATGGAGCAAGAGAATCACCACGCCAAGCACTGCCCAATTTCCTGACACAGAGATCGATGAGCATAAAACTTGGCTGTGTTTAATACTACTGAGTTTGAGATGGATTTTTTAATGTAGAATAGATAACTGGAATGATTAATGGTTATTTTTAGTTGGGTAATAGTATTTGGGTTTTGAAAATTAATTTTTTGTTGGAAATACAAAATAGTATATTTGAGGGTAAACTATTTTAATATCTGGGATTTAGATGAATGAAGAATAAATGCATATATGACTAAATAATTATAATTATTGAATCTTTGTTATGTGTATATGAGAATTTATTGCATCATACTCTCTATGTTTTTTTATTTCAAAAGTTTTATAATAGTTTTTAAAGATGTCCCGCAGGGAAAAAAGTAAAGTTTTGTTATAACTTAAATCGGGGCAGAGGAGGGAAGGACTAAGGCACTTTTAATTTTAATCCAATCCTGGAAGAAAGCTAGAATTAACATAGGACTTGAAAAGGAGTTAAAAGATAGATTTGGGAAGAATTAAAGATACAGTGAAAACTAGGAGATCAAAGAGAACCTCAAAAGATACGATAAAATCACTTTGTATAGTAATTACGTGTTTCATGTGGGTGTACCTCTCACTAGTTTGTAAAATCATTTGAGAAAGGACATTATCTTCACCTTTGTATTCCCAGTGGCTAGCATATTGGCTGGCACTTTTTTACATTTACTCAGTAAATGTAACATAAAAGAAGAATAAAAGTTTGTGGAGATTGGAATTTAATAAACTGTATATATTCCTCCAAAAACTCAACATCGGATCCATAGAGGGGGTGTACTGAGGTTAAGGGTCTGTACTCAGGGCTCTGTGCACTGGTCTGTCATGTTAGAGTGGATATTATGGATGTGCAGAGCATGACATTCAAACGGTACAATGTGTGATTAGAGATGAGAGAAAAACAAACATTGTAAATTAAAGTAACTTTACTTCCCATTTAAAACAAATACAAATGTTTTAAAGAACATAATGTCTTTTCACCATATAAAAAAAAACAAAAAAACAAAAACAAAAACAAAACCCTGAAACTAGGAGACAATTTTAGCTTTCTCTCAGAGAAAGATGCTACAGTGAAAGTAGAAACTTTAAGAGGTAAGTTATGATGATAGCAATCATCGTCATCACCAATACTGCCTATTACTGAGTATCAGATACTTTACAATCATTATTGCTAATATATACAGCATCTTTGCAAGGGAAGTATTATTATTTTAATTTTAAAGATAAGGAAATTAAAGGTCAGGGATTTAAGTATCTTGCCAGAAGCCTCATATGTAATAAATACATTTGACATGTGACAAGAACAACACAATTAACAACAGTAAACAAAAACCTCCGTTAATAATATCTCTATTTCTCCAAAAGAAAATTGAGATATGGAATCATGTAATTCATAAGTGGCTAGAGTTTGAGGTCTTCCTAACTCCAAAATACTTGGCAATAAAATCAAAAGTGTAAGCCAATCTGTAATACCAAACTGAAGGATGCTAATTTAGATACGGCAATAAGACAGTAGTGGAGAGTAAAAATGTCACGGACAGGTTAAGCTGGCACTAAAGAAAAACAGTGGTGATGCTTGTGTTCTCTAAATTATGGGAGTGATCTTTACTTAAAAAACTTCAGAAACAAGAAAGAAAAGGAAATCTCAGCTGATGCAAGGTGCCAGCAAACAATAAGTGGTTTATTGGAAACTCACAGTTCAAGAAGTGAGTTCAAGGAAGAAAGTACTCTAATGAAATACTGTAGTTAAATTAAGCAAATTTTAGAAATTACTTACTAGAATATTTTAGAATGGTCATCATGATGGGAATCTTAAGTTAGAATTTTTTTTAAGAATCATTGAAAGATATGTATTAAAAGTCAGAGACTATGAAACTAGGATACTGAGTTTTAGATTTTTCGAAGCAATGGGCACCATGGTAGGAGAGGGAAAAGCTGTTGGATTGAGGACTCTGAAGAGATATCATGCTTTAAGAGGAAAGTGGGAAGAACATTAATTTTATTTCAATGAAGCAAATGTTTGATCAGGAAAACAACAACAACACAGTTTCTCTCTAAAACCATCTGTCTGAACATTGCTGAAATATGTGAAGACATTTCCCAGTAACACCATCAGCAGCCCATACGCAGCAGTGGGGAATGTTTGAGAAGGGTGCATAATTCATGGTGCTAGAGAAATGAGACAAGACTGCTTTTCTAGCTTCTCTCTGCGTGTATGGTCTGAAGACTCTTTTACAAAGAGATTCTTAGGCACTTCCAAGGAAGTAAAATACACACATGCAAGTGGGATGTTACTATATAGTCTGAAATGAATATTATTTCATGCAGATGACACTGCTCTTTGAGTTATAGGAGGAGCACGGGATGTAGACAAATATGAATAGTGTTCTCCAGAGAGCTGTAGGAAGTGCAATTAAACAGATCAAAGTAGCAAAACCACAAATGTGGTACTACATGCAAAAATGGTGCTATGAAATGTGACAATGCGGAGACTGGCTCAAGGAGACTTATTGGCCTGCACTTTATAAAGAGGAATAGGGTGTAAAATAAAATAAGACATAGAAGAGGAAAGTAAATGAAGAAATCAAGGGTAAATCCACTGTTAGAAAATAGGGCAAGGTTGAGTAAACAGCTTCCAGTGACAGTTTTTTTTGTGCCATAGTTCTTTGTGGTCCCCCCATAGGTATGTGGTTCTTCTGGCAGGGGCTTTTTCAGGTTCCATTGGAAACAGGTATAACTTAACAGAGGGTCAAATACCTGTTGAAAGGAGGAATCTACAATTTATTATCGTGTCTCCATGTTTCAAAGTGAACTATAACAACACTTTAGGGAACGAACTTCAAATTCCATCTGCTCGTGTGGAGGAATGAGGGAATGGGAGTGCTTTACTGAAGGTAAAATTTTTTGAAGGAAGAAAAGGGGAAATTATGAAAAGGTTATGGTGAAGTAGATGACAGTGTAGAGTATAAAGCCTGAGACTTAGAAAGGAAAACTAGGAAAGTATCACACTTAGAAATATCAAAGGAGATCTATATGTATATAACAAAAATTGATAATCTGGAGGATGAAGATATTAAAAAAGGTTTCTAAACACCTAAGGGAAGTAATAGAATTGGGCCAAAGTAAAGAGATCTTTTTGGAATGAGGCAAACTTCTGGCTAAAATACGTATAACGTTCCGCCCAAAAGAACCAGGAGAGGAGGAGACCAAGGAACACATACTAAATAACTGTAAAGTATTTGAGAATCAGCTGGCGCAGATTATAAAAATAATAGTCATAATAATGTCACACACACATATATACATACACATGCCTGTATATATATATATATGTTGGTGATTTACTTACATACTCTTTCACATGAGTTTTGTTGTTTATAATACTCTTTCAGTCTGAAAGAGCAGTTATCGTAATTCCCATCTTACAGGTGAAAATACTGAGTTTCAAAGAAATCTATCAACATTTCCACGAAGAAAAAAGCTATTAATCCTCACTGTCAACAGCTTTGCCTACTTGTGGACTAGCCTCCCTCTTCCCCTGGGTTAATCAACTCTGTGAGTCTATCAAGATCCCTATGTCTGTACTTTCTCAAACCACGAAGCTGTAGCCTATCCATCTAACTTTTCCCATATTGATCAATCTGTCGGTGTAGTCCTCAGGACTAATTGTGATTGCCTCTCCAGGTTTCTGAAAAAAACTAGATCCTGCCTGGCTGGGTTCCTGCTCCCTTATCAAGTCACCCATAGCTTCTTATATTTTGAGGACTGGGTCTGGTGTATATCCCTTAATTCCTGTTTAGGATCTCTTTAACCCAGATGGAGTGCTTAGGACAAAAACACTGTCACGTAAGTGACTATAGGTATGGCTAGTCACCCAGTAGACTGCATACTTTCATAGAACCCACATTTGCCATGCCCTTTTGGATACAGATGTGAATATCTGGCCATCATCTTTGGGAGAAAGACATACTAGCCCATTCCCTTAGCTTTAAACAGTCCAAGCATACTTTACACTTTATTTGGTGCCTTGTTATCAATGTTATTTTGACTACAAGTAAGAAATAGAGACATTAAAAGCTTCATATGTGGATCTGTAAGGTAGTTGTTCAAAGTGTGAAAAATATGCAGAATCCCTAATTCATAACTTTTGTTTTATAGTTGAAGTACAAAAAGTATAATAGTGATTCTTGCAATGAACAAAGTTTACAGAACTTATATTTTCTTTTTTCTTACATTTGATATTTTTTGTAATAAATTTCATGCCTTTTGAATGAAATAGTAAAAGTTTGGATTTGGTGTTTTTAAAAACGTTTTTCCCTAGTGATTAATTCTTATTGTATTTTATGGAATTATTGATCTGCATTTGAAAATAAATCAGAAAATATAACAAAATAGGTTCTTTACCACCACTAGGTTGAAAAGCACTGTTTTAGGAAACAGAATCAAGAGAAGGACTAGCCAGAAAAGTAAACTACATTATAAAAATAAAAAAATAATAATTAGAAAAGTATTATGGGAAAATAATGAAAACTAGAGAAAATGTAATATATGACAATGGATGTTATTTTTAACATATTTTTTGGTGGAAAAATAGAAATATAATATACATACAACTTTTTATTGTACAGGAAGGTCCAACCTACAAACAGGCATCTCATTTCCATGTCATACCTTCCCTGCACCATGGCAAACATCATGGGAGACATGGAGCAATTAGATCACCTCTGCATTCAGGAGTGAATACAGGGGAGAGAGTATTATGCACAGACCAGAAGATTTAACCATGACTGACTCTGCATATTTATTTTACATTGAATTATTCCATCACTTTTTTATTAATTCATGCATTTGTTCAACAAAGAATTTGTATCTTTAGTAATATTAGGTCCACTTATAAAAATTATCTGCAGTCACTATATGGAGGCTTCTCAAAAAATTAAAAATAGAACTACCATATGATCCAGCAATCCCACTTATGGGTACATATCTAAAGGAAATGAAAACAAGATATCAAAGAGATATCTGCGGGCTTCCCTGGTGGCGCAGTGGTTGAGAGTCCGCCTGCCAATGCAGGGAACACGGGTTCGTGACCCGGTTCAGGAAGATCCCACATGCTGCGGAGCAGCTGGGCCCGTGAGCCATGGTCGCTGAGCCTGCGCATCCGGAGCCTGTGCTCCGCAATGGGAGAGGCCACAACAGTGAGAGGCCCGCATACTGCAAAAAAAAAAAAAAAAAAAAAAAAGAGATATCTGCAATCCCATATTCATTGCCGCATTATTCACAATAGCCAAGATATGGTAATAACCTAACTGTCCCTTAATGGATAAATGGATAAAGAAGATTTTACACACACACACACAAACACACACAATGGGATATTATTCAGCTATGAAAATGAAGGAAATTCTGCCATTTGCAACAACATGTATGATCTTGAGGACACTACACTAAGTAAAATAAGCCAAAAAGAGAAAGGCAAATACTGTATAATTACACTTATATGTGGAATCTAAAAAAGAAGAGTCAAACCCATGGCAACAGAGAGCAGACTAGTGGCTGTCAGGGGCTACAGGGTGAGGCAAATGGGGAGGGGTTGGTAAAAGGGTAAAACCTTCAGCTGTAATATGAATAAGCTGAAGATCTAATATAAAACATGGTGACTATAGTTAATAACACTGTATTATGTAATTGATATTTGCTAAGAACTTAAATATTCTCACCAAAAAAAGAATAAAATCTGTATTACCTCAGAGAAAAATTGTGTTAACATTTTGGCATACCTCATTCCAGTTTTCATTTTATATATATATATATATATATGTATATATATATATATGCACACACATACACATATGTATATACTCATGTATATATACACACACAAATATATCTTGTATATATAATTTAAGTACCTTTTAACATTTTATAAATTATGAACAATTTTCTAATCATTCAATAGTCCTCTATAATGCCATTTTAATGCCTGCATATTTTTCCAGTGGATATGTGTGTGTGTGTTCCTGTGTATAATTAATTTAATCATTCTCTTTGTTGGGTATTTACATCACTGTCAGCATTTCACTACTATGAAAATGTTGTGTTAAGTGTACTTGAGGTAAACATGAATATATCTGTAAATGTTTCTTCTGATGAATTCCTAGAATTTTTTTTGTTTTGTTTTGTTTTTGTTTTTGTTTTTGTTTTGTTTGCGTTATGCGGGCCTCTCACCGTTGTGGCCTCTCCCATTGCGGAGCACAGGCTCCGGACGCGCAGGCTCAGCGGCCATGGCTCACGGGCCAGCCACTCCGTGGCATGTGGGATCTTCCCGGACCGCGGCACGAACCCGTGTCCCCTGCATCGGCAGGCGGACTCTCAACCACTGAGCCACCAGGGAAGCCCCTCTAGAATTTTAATTGTTAGATTTAATGTTTTGCAGTTTGGGGGCTTCTAATTTATACTGCTATTTATACTGCTAAATTGCACTACAGAAAAGTTTGAACAATTTTCTTCTGACCAGCTCTTAGAAATGAGTGCCCATTTTTTCACACCCTGGTGAATAATGGGCATTATTAAATTGTTCTAAACAAAACCAAAATAAAATATAAAAATTAAAAGGAGAATGCCTGTTTATACTTTTCAAATATATTTCTACTGGCACAATCATCGTTATTTCTCAATATAGTATATCTCTATTCTGTATGTCTATCTCTATCTCTATATATTTAATACTATATATGTGTGTGTATATATATTCTATTCTTCATCCATTCCTCATTGGTGAACCATCTAAGCCCTTAGCTCTTAACTTTGAAGTCATATCTATAGCTATATCTGTATCTATATCTGTATACATCTAGATTGAGATCTAGATCTAAGCTACTATGTGCCAGGTACTGAGCTCTGGGCTTTCTTTCAGTGACTCCAGGTCACCAGACTTTTCTACAGTTGTCTGGCAGATTGAGTGGAAGGTATTTATGGGAAGAATGGCTGGGGATGAAGACAGTGCATGATCCTGGCTAACCTGGGAAGGCTTTTGGAAAAATTTTAGGAGGTGGCAAATTTGGAAGCCACAGGGTTTGTGGCTGCTAGGAAACTTTCTGTAGGAAAAGGGGTTATTTGGAGAATAACCCAATGTAGTGAAGTGGCTGTGATGGAAGCAATATTGAAAATACGTTTCTGAGCACAACTCCCTGAACTTAAATATAACTAAGGGAAGGAAAAAACAGTCCTGCATCTGCTTGCATATCACTATTTATATCACAGAGCAGTGCTTGGAATTTCACCAAGAGAAAATTTATTATGGTTAGCATGTACCCTATTTTCCAATACAAATAAACAGAAAGAGTTCGAGGTGATTAATCAATCATGTGTTAATGCAAATAAGTTTGTGCCTTTTGCTTTTTTTCCTGACAAACATAAGGTAAGGTACTCCTCACAAAGCAAAATTGTGATTCAATCTGAGTTTGTAATTCTTTTGAATATGGATTATATAGATATATCAGAGTTCTTCCTTATTCCCAAAGTAGGGACCTAAAGAAATATAATGAATATAGGGAAGGAACGCACCAACATTTGCAAGAGAATTGGAGACTGGGACTGTCATTGCCAGGGTTAACATACAGTATTTCAAAATTGTGCCTAAGGTTGTTGCTAGGGAAGAAAATGAGGAGAAAACAGCATCCTCTCTGAAGTTCTGGACAGCTCCTTCTAACATTCAAAATACAGAGGCCTGTGTCTCTAACTACCATTTATAATAATCATTCTATGGAAAGATGTCTTCCAATATCACATCAACAGATAAATTTTTGTCTGTTCCTGCTATTTTCAAACAGCAGTTCTAGTTATTAATGATGTTACAGAGAAAACAATGTAAAGTCCCTTCATATAAACAAGAAATTTTCACCCTGGCTTTGGGGTAGACTGCTAATTAGCATATAATGCATACTAAAATAGAATGGGAATTCACAGTGCAAGGAAAGAACAAAAAATGAGGGCAAACCACTTATTTATACATCAGATCTCAGGATACCTCTTCACCAAAAACTTGAGTCTCCCAGTATTTATGTGTGGTTGGAAAAGGAGGCGCCATACTAATTCAGGGTATAACTATTTTTACTGGAATAAGACAGAGAGGTAATTTCTTTTTTCAGCACTAACAAAATAGTGAATCATTTAAATAAGATCACATTCACACAAATGTGCAGAGATTACCTATTTGCAAACAAGCCTAAAATTATTTAAACACAAAAAGTAAGTCAATTTCAATTTTTTAACTGCTTTCTTTGCCATTAGCTCCAGTTGTTTTGAGAAATGATTCCTTGGTGAGTACTTTTATAAAATGGGATAAAAACGAGTGAATGGTGCTGGAAAGCAAGGACAAAGTAAGTAGTTATTTGAGAAGGTGGCCTTTAGGGTGAGTTAAATAGTCATATACTATATAGGGTAAATAAAACTTTCAGTGTTGTTTTGGAAAAAAAAAAAATTCACTATGTGAGGTACGATTCTCTGTAATTCTTATCCCTATAAAATCTACATCTGTAAATGGGGTGTGTGTGCCAGCTTCAAGCTAGGTCAGAGTTCTTTGTTTTCAGAGCCACAGGTCACCATCCTGTGTGTGTGTGTGTGTGTGTGTGTGTGTGTGTGTGTGTGTGTGTGTATGGGTGGGTGTGTGTGGGAGAGACAGAAGGAGGGGGGAGGGGGTGGGAGGGGGAAGAATATTTTGTTGTACTCAAACAATGCAGTGCATCTCTGACCTTCATTTGATTGCTATTTTATTTTCTTTCTTTCCAGTATCACCTTACCCATTTGTTTTCTTTTTTCCCTATGATATCTATATGCCAGCATATCTATTAACACCTCTTCATTTTTAAAGATGACAAAATAACTAAATCTGCAAGTTCTCATAGCTCGCACAGCAGCTGGCTTGTAAGGCATCCAGCAAACGAACCTATACACCTGTGAGTGCTTAATAGTCTTTTTTTTTCCTCTAGATTTTAAAATCATTTCATTATAAAATATTTGGTATTTGGGAATGCATTTTAAGCTTGCCAGCAAAAATCACTGAATTTATATCCATTACCTTTCATATAATAAAATAAGCCAGACGTTTTATTGTTACAATTAGACTGGAAATCCCAAAGAAATAAAAATTTGAGATTTCCTTCTGTAAAATTCATTCATTGGATTTCTGAGCCTGAGTTTTCATGATTTAATTTCTTCATAGATAGACAAATAGAGACTTATAATGATCCTCTACTTTCAGCTTTGTTATCTAGGGGGCAGATGGTGCCAGACAAGCATGTAAGCATGTTGGTCAATCTAGCTTGATTGCTTTCCTCCAGCAATGGACAATTTTAATTTTCTATCACATTTATAGTCATCATATTTGAGAAAGGGCAAAATAGGTTAATGAAATCCTTATAATTTCATTCCAATGATATATATTTTAAAAGCTCAATTAAAGAAACAGATACCAGGGCACCACACTTCATTTTGCCTTATGGAGACCATTGCTCTGTAGCATCTGTGAAAGGCATTGATAAAAACACATTTACCAATGCTAAAATGAATGTAACATCATTATCATCACTAAACCTATCCATAAAGTAAATTTATTGTGAAAATAGATGAAACTTCATTTGTTCCCTCATCCATTCAATGCATGTTTTATCAAATTATGCTCTTTTTTTTTTTTTTTTTTTTTTTGCGGTATGCGGACCTCTCGCTGCTGTGGCCTCTCCCATTGCAGAGCACAGGCTCCGGACGCGCAGGCTCAGCGGCCATGGCTTACGGGCCCAGCCACTCCGCGGCATGTGGGATCTTCCCGGACCGGGGCACGAACCCGTGTGCCCTGTATCAGCAGGCAGACTCTCAACCACTGCGCCACCAGGGAAGCCCAAATTATGCTCTTTTTAAGGTAGCATAACAAAGTGGCTTTTAAGGAATACTCAGACTGAACTGGAATTTTAGCTTCATTACTTATTACATTTTAATAAACCTCTTTACTCATCAGTCTCTTCATCTGTAAGATGGACATACTAATATTATTATCCTCACTGTGGTGAGGGAAGAGATAATAACTATAAAATCACAGTGACTGACATATAGTAAGATGTTAATAAATTTTGTTTATTATCTTTATTGTTATTGTTACTATTATTATGTCACAGCCTTTAGGGCTATGGAACATTAAGAGATGGCAATACAGTTTCTTGCCTTCAATTTCTTGGTGTCTAAGTGAGAGAGCAGAGGTAATGTTAGTATGTTAATATTGCACCAATATCTGATCTAAACACTTTATTTATATTAACTCATATACTTTGTCAATGACTATATTAGGTAAGAGTTTTGAGTATTCGCATTGTCCAAATAAGGAAATAGGGGCATCATATGATATGCTATACGTTTTGCGGCTAATTAGAGTTGAGTTGGGAAATGAACCCAGGCAGTCTGGATCCAGAGTCATCATTTTGTTGTTGTTTATTTGTTTTCTCTATAGCATTATAATTGTATTATATACTTCCTATAAACCCTTGAATCTTTGGATAGGAACAATACCTAGGAAAATCTAACATACTTCAGAGACTTTCCAAAAGTACTCCCTTCTTGGCTATGAAATCTCAGGTAACAAACACAATTTCCTCTTGTAGAAGAAGGAGGAATTGTTGTCCTCAACCACATTCAATGCTTTTCCTCCAGTTTCACCTTAGCCACCAGGAAACCTCTCTCTGTTCACAAAATCTCCCAAATTTCTAGTGTGTTAAGGATTTTCTTCACATTGTACAATTATCCAGCATTATCCAGCATTCCTTGCTTAGGACAAGCAAAATTCTCAAGGGCATTCAGCTGTGACCTTTTCCCCAAACAGTACTGCTGCTTCTGGCATAAATGATCCATGTTCTCCACCTAAGTCATTTACTGCACATCTGCTCTGGGCCCAGCAACAGGCAAGATAATGAGAGAAATTCAATGCTACTGTCCCTGCTTCCTGAATGCTTACAACCTTTTAAAACAAATATGTAACCATAATGTATGACCTTATTATGGAATCTTAGAAGAAGAATAATGTCTGTCTCCAAAACACACATATATGTATGTATATATATATTTATACACACACACATATATGACATATATATACATGACATTTGATTATAAGTATAGTGAAGAACTATGTCTATTTTAGAATTATTTACTGCCCTCCAGTAAATGACAATAATCCAGTCATTTATTCATTTCCATGGGTGGGGTAGAATATAATTCCTATTTAATCCTTAGAGAGACTATGTATTTTCTGGGGAATCCCAGGTTTATGGGGGTATATTTTGACTCTATATTTTTTTCTCAACTAACAACACTTCTGCCACCAAATTTGTGGGTTTTTCACACACACTAAGCAATTTTCCAACTTTTTGCAGACACCAACTGGGTGTCTTACAATTTAATTGAATTCTGATACTAACTACCTGGAGTTAATGCAGACCCCTCAGGTTAAGAGCTCAGACTGCCCCACTTCAGATGCCAATTACAATTAGTGGGTCCAGGTTACCCACACTTCTGTCTGAATTGGCTACAAATCAGTAGCTCCCATGACTCCCTCCTCAGGTTTGATAATGTGTTTTAATGGCTAACAGAACTCAGGGAAACACATTTTACTTACTATTACCAGTTTATTATGAAGGATATGATAAAGGATATAAACAAACAGCCAGATGAAGAGTATGCAGGGTTAGGCTCAGAAGGGTCCCAAGAGCAGGAACTTCTATCCTCATATAATTGGGGTACACTACCCTTCAGGCATGTGGATGTGTTCTTTAAAAGGAAGTTCTCCAGACTCCATAGTTTCGGGATTTTTATGGAGACTTCATCATATAGGCATGATAATAACTCAATCTCCAGTCTCTCTCCCCTTCCCAGGGGATGCGGCAATGGGGCTGATAGTCCAAAGATTCTAACCATGGCTTAGTCTTTCTGATGACTACTGAAACAATCCTAGGAGTCCACCAAGGGTTGCCTCATTAGAACAAAAGATGTTCCTATTGCCCTGGAAATTCCAAGGGATTTAGGAGTTTTGTGTAAGATACTCCTATCACCCCATTACTCAGAAAATTATAAGGGTTTTAGGAGGTCTGTGTCAGGAACTAGGGATAGAGACTAAATATATATTTCTTAGTATGTCATAGCCACTACACCTTGGTTAGATGTGGTAACCATGAAGGTGTCCTGCTCAGATATCACTTAAGGAGAACTTGCTGCAATGACTGTATTTAGCTGATAACCTCCAGCTACCACACCTTCAGATCAGCCACGTATTCATGACAGACTGCTATTCATGGGCTCCTTTCAGCCAATGATGAAGCACAGGGAAATAGGAGAATCACCTTGGCTGATGCAGGACCATTCCAACAGGAAGGAGCTTGGAGCTCCTCCTAGGACTGGCAGAGACTTTCTCTGAGCTGAACCTCAACCTGAAGCTCATACTATCCAATTTTCATCTGTCTCTCTCCTTTCACATTCATTGGGCCTGCAGGGCTGTCTGAAGACTCTACCTGCCTATTCCTAATCTTTCCCCTATTTATCTCTCACAGTTGGTTGTGTTATAGTCATGTGTTTCTAGGAGGATCCTAACTGGCAGCAGGCCTTGCATTTATCTTCTGTCCTGTAAGAAACATGAAATATGGAAACCAAAGTGGAAGCTCTCTTATTTGGGCAAAAAAATAGCTACAGGGATCACCTACAGCACTGGCTTCTCATTTTCACTTAGTTTTTGACATAGCTATTGTATACTTATCTATGATATCATGAATGCATTTAATGAATAACTACATTTAAATATGTCACCCATTATTTTCAGTTTCTGTCTTTGTTAGTATTTTTTAAGCAGGAATGTTGGCGTGGGACTTAGTCTGCCTTCTTCCTCAATAGTTTATAACCACACCCTAGCTCTCACAATTGAATGAAATTCAAAAAAACACTATCTGCTGATTAAAAACAAACAAAAAATGCAACTATTTTAAAATGGTTCAGGACTTTTACTGCACCTAATTTCTTGATAAAAACAAAACAAAATACTGTTAGAAAGAATCCTTTTCCAAGGATAAAATAATTTCCAGGGACTTTCCTGGTGGTGTAGTGGTTAAGAATCTGCCTGCCAATGCAGGGGACACAGGTTCGAGCCCTGGTCCGGGAAGATCCCACATTCCACGGAGCAACTAAATCCGTGCACCACAACTACTAAGCCTGCGCTCTAGAGCCCACAAACCACAACTACTGAAGCCCATGTGCCACAACTACTGAAGCCCGTCCACCTAGAGCCCGTGTTCCACAACAAGAGAAGCCACCACAATGAGAAGCCCGTGCACCGCAACAAAGAGTAGCTCCTGCTTGCTGCAACTAGAGAAAGACTGCGCACAGCAACAAAGACCCAACACAGCCAAAAATAAATAAATTTATTAAAAAAATAATAATAATTTCCAAGAAGAAAAATGAGGAAATCCACAAGTCATAAAATCCACAAGGAAAAAAAGCACAGAAGGGTGACAGTCCAAGAATCAACAAATAGGATAAGACTCACCAAGACTCCAGACATGCACAATCCTAAAGTTAAACTTCAGGCAGAAGAAAAATAATCCCACATTATATGGTCTAATATGCCAGAAGAAATAAAGAGCTAAGAAATTAGTAAGTGTGCAAATCAAACACTATGTCTAGGAAAAAATGATAAAGAATTATGGTGTTAAAAGAAAGATTGAACTAAGTAGATGATAATAGCAAATAAATTGGGAGAGAGTGATTGGGATTTAAGCATTCTTAAATCCTGCTAATGGTCAGGAGTAGGGTACAGATAACATTAATAGAGATTGCATTAAGTGTGTATATAAAAATTTCTAGGGTAACCACTAAAAAAGTAAATTGGTGATATAACTTATACAATAACAGAGAAAAAATATCAAATGTAAAATAACCAAATTAATCTATAAAAGGCTTTGGAGGGTAAAAAGGAAACAGAAAAAAAAAAATAGCAACCACGTTTCAAAAGTTAGATTCTGAAGTAAAATACACCCATTAAATCTACTAGGCAGGAGGCTTCTGGAACTTTGACTTGTTCCTTAGAGGCAAGATTACACCAAAATAACCTAAACCATTATTAAATTATTTGGTCAATTTGGTATTCAAATGAGGAAAAAAAGCAAATGAAATTGGACCCTGCCCCCACCATTACTCTATAAACTAAAATCAACTCCAGGAGGAATAAAGACAAATGTAAAAGATTAAATTATAAAACTTTTAGAAGTTATTTCAGGAGAATATATTTATGAACTGAAGATAGCAAAAAAAAATTGACTCAAAAGCATAAAACAGTGTGGAGAAAAGGGAACACTCTTGCACTGCTGGTGGGAATGTGAATTGGTTCAGCCACTATGGAGAACAGTATGGAGGTTCCTTAAAAAACTACAAATAGAACTACCATATGACCCAGCAATCCCACTACTGGGCATATACCCTGAGAAAACCAAAATTCAAAAAGAGTCATGTACCACAATGTTCATTGCAGGTCTATTTACAATAGCCAGGACATGGAAACAACCTAAGTGCCCATCATCGGATGAATGGATAAAGAAGATGTGGCACATATATACAATGGAATATTACTCAGCCATAAAAAGAAACGAAATTGAGCTATTTGTAATGAGGTGGATAGACCTAGAGTCTGTCATACAGAGTGAAGTAAGTCAGAAAGAAAAAGACAAATACCGTATGCTAACACATATATATGGAATTTAAGAAAAAAAAATGTCATGAAGAACCTAGGGGTAAGGCAGGAATAAAGACGCAGACCTCCTAAAGAATGGACTTGAGGTTATGGGGAGGGGGAAGGGTGAGCTGTGACAGGGCGAGAGAGAGTCATGGACATATACACACTAGCAAACGTAGTAAGGTATATAGCTAGTGGGAAGCAGCCGCATGGCACAGGGATATTGGCTCGGTGCTTTGTGACAGCCTGGAGGGGTGGGATAGGGAGGGTGGGAGGGAGGGAGACACAAGAGGGAAGACATATGGGAACATATGTTTATGTATGACTGATTCACTTTGTTATAAAGCAGAAACTAACACACCATTGTAAAGCAATTATACCCCAATAAAGATGTTAAAAAAAAAAAGCATAAAACAAAAATAAACAAAACGTTGAATATTAATATGACTATATAAATGAATTGTTGTTTATCAAAAGTCCATAAAAAGTGAAAATAAGAATCTCATATTAAGAAAAATTATTTCAACACATAAAAATGATAAATGAAGAGAATTCAGAATGTGGAATTAAAAAAAACAAACAACAAATAAGAGAAAGATAAAAATTATAAAACAAACAAGACTCAAATTGCACTGACAGAAGGGGAAATCTGAACCATAATTAAAACAATTAAAAATATGCTCAAATATATTAGCAATATGAAAATACAAACTAAAATCAAAATGCAGTACCATTTTACATGTTATCACATTGCTATAAAAATTGATGGCCTTTAAATATCAAATATTGGTGATGATGTGAAATGACAAAACTTTCATATGTTGCTGGCAGGAGGGAATGTAAATTAGTACAAACACTTTGGAAAACGATTTGGCATTATCAAAATAAACTGATGACATATATGTCCAGTGACTAGAAATTCTAACCCTCAATATTTATCTGGAAGATCCTTTTGTATACCTACTCCAAGAGGCATATATATATATTTTCATAGGAGATGAAATGTCCATCAGCAGTAGGATTGATAAATAAATTGTGTTATATCTATACAGGTAACACTGTATAGTAATACAAATGAGTGAACTTCAGCTGCCTGCAATAACATAGAGGGGAAAACCTGAAGTTCAAGGACCCCAAATTGAGCTAAAAAAGCAGGTCTTTGATAAATATATACAATTTAATTATATTTTAATAAATTTTAGAAGCATGTGAAATAAACAGTGAAATGTTTAAAAACTCAAAATGAGTGATAACGTTTTTCTAAAGCATATGAAAGATAAATCGTAAGGTCATGATAGAGGTACCTCCTGAAAGAAAGGAGCTGGGATAGGGAAAAAGGGGTGCAAAGAAGGTGTTAAAGGCAATGAGACTACTTTGTCCCTTAAACAGGGTAATTTGTATATAAGAGTTTATTATGGTTCTTTGTTCTTTATACTTTTTTTCAATTTTAATTTTATTTATTTTTATATATTTTTTTTTATTTTTGGCTGTGCTGGGTCTTTGTTTCTGTGCGAGGGCTTTCTCTAGTTGTGGCAAGCGGGGGCCACTCTTCATCGCGGTGTGGGGACCTCTCACTATCGCGGCCTCTCTTGTTGTGGAGCACAGGCTCCAGATGCGCAGGCTCAGTAGTTGTGGCTCACGGGCCTAGTTGCTCCATGGCATGTGGGATCTTCCCAGACCAGGGCTCGAACCCGTGTCCCCTGCGTTGGCAGGCATATTCTCAACCACTAAGCCACCAGGGAAGCCCCTATACTTTTTTTTTAATACATATGCTTTAAATAGTAAAAATTATTTTTAAACTGTTTTCAATATTCAATAAATTATATGTAAAGTATTATATAATGCAACTAAAATATCTATACATTTAACTTATACAAAATATCAATTTAATTATACTGGATAATAAAATGTTACATAGCTATGAGAATTTATATATATACTTGAAAACTAATTTATGCAAGTTCTGAAAATACATTTTTATTACATCATAAAAAGGAAGTGCCAGTCTCTTTAGATTTAAGCGTAAGAAATAAAAATTTTGGCTCATGCTTAGCTGGAATACGATTAAAGTAGATTTCAAAGACATTCTGCTCCTTTCTATGTAAACTTTCCTAATACAGATATTCTCAGTAATTTATATACAAGTTAATGTACTGCCCATGCTTAGAATTTTCAAATAAGCAGTAACACAGTAATAACTTAAAATATAACTGTTATAAAAACTGATTCCTTTCCTGACTAAACACCAAAGTTGAATGAAATCCCACTTCATTTTCCCCCATACTGTATATCTCCTTCAGTGAATTAACCTCACTTGGAAATTGCTATTTTTACCTCTCTTTTTAGAAATTAGGTTATAAGCTCCATGAGAATAGGAATCCTGTCTGTCCTATTCACCTATCCCAGGGTTTATCATAGAGTCTGATAAGTGGTACATGCTTGATAAATATTTGTTAAATCAACAAATGGATATTATGACAGGTTAGTGAACAGAGGAGGGAGAAAGACAAGAGACAATGTTTTAAAAGTAATATAATTTCTCCTACTGAAGGCTTAAGTAGCCACATGGTTCCAAGAAGATTTTTAATTTTTATTAAATTAAATTTTATTTTTTTATTTGGTAATATATTCACATGGATCAAATTTAAGTAAAATATATACATTGAGAAAACTTGATTGCACCCATTTCTTTTTCTACCAAATTTCTCCCCTTCTACTTCCTAAAATAATTACTCTTCTAATATACTGTTTAGTCTCAGTGTCTCATTATGCAAATATAAGCAGGTATGAAAAATATTTTTATTTTCCTCCTCCTTTTAATTACATAAACGTTATACATGCTGTAAACACTCTTCTATCTTTTATTTTCTTCTCTTAAAAATATATCCTGGAGGGCTTCCCTGGTGGTGCAGTGGTTGAGAGTCCGCCTGCCGATGCAGGGGACACAGGTTCCTGCCCCGGTCTAGGAAGACCCCACATGCCGCGGAGCGGCTGGGCCCGTGAGCCATGGCCGCTGAGCCTGTGCGTCCGGAGCCTGTGCTCCACAATGGGGGAGGCCACAACAGTGAGAGGCCCGCGTACAGCAAAAAAAAAAAAAAAAAAAAAAAAAAAAAAATATATATATATATATATATATATATATATATCCTGGAGATCTTCCTATACTGGCACTGAAAACCACCTTGATCTTTTGTATAGGTACATAGCATTTCATTTTATGAATGCACAATATTTCATTGAAATCATCCCCTTGTGTTGTTTCCAATCTTGTGCTGTTAACAAGCTGTAATGATGTATAACCTTTGTACATATATCATTTTGGATTTGTGCAGGCACATCCAGAGGATAAACTTTCAGAGGTGGAATTGCCAGACCAAAGAGTAAGCACATTAGTAAATTTGAATGATGCCACTCCACAGTGATTATACTACTTGGTATGTTCACAGTGTCTTAAACTAGGTTTTCCAAGAAACAAATGCCAAGACAGTGATGAAATAAAATTCATATTTTATGGCTAGACAAGAAAAATTAAACCATAAAATTTTTCTCTGCCCATTTGTGCCTCCTCCCTCCCCTTTAGTGTGTACTGTACACCTTTATTAACCAGATCTACTTAGGAGATAACCTGCTTTCTTAATCTTGTAAGGTGTCATGATGACCCACTACTCATTTTGTATGCACAGATCTGGATTGTGTAAACTGTCAATACGTCGTTTGACATATAACCCTTTGTCTCAAAAATTTATATGGCTGTGCTTTAACCTCTAATGGATGGAACAGTTCTCAGAGCTTTGTGAAAGACTGTCTCCCAGGTTATGATCTTCAGGTTGGCTTGAAACTCTCCATTTCATTTTTTGATCAACTGTTGATTTATTTTTTAGTCAACATGACATTAAACATTAAAGGATTTTATTTAGGTAAATGTCTGAAAGTAGAGGGGGCTAGGTAAGGCTGAGCAAGTCTTCAGACAGTAATGCAAGTCTTCTCCCAGTGAAAGAGAGAGAGGGAAAGATTGGGTGGAGGTGTGCTAGTCGGCCATGCTGTTTAAGAAAGGTTAATCCAAAGTCAGCCAACAAAGCACTCCTCTTTCTTGAAGGAATGGACCTGAAGGAATGGACCTTTAGAATCCTTGTTTGGTCTCAGTCACTGTCAGGTGACAGCTATGGGAGGCCAAAAAACAGTAGCTAGGACCCTAGGTCAAACTTACTCCCTCTAGTTGGAAGTTTGCTAGCCATGTAACGACAAATACAAATTAAAAACAAGAGGCTTAATTCTCCCTCCTTGCTGAAAATTAGGGAAGAGATTTCTCCCCTTTCCTTTTTCTTTTAGAGCATTTACCTTAGAACACTTTTAATTGTAAATACTTTCTCAAGTCCTTGAAATGTATGTAAATCCTTCTGAAGACTAGATAGGCCTTTTGTCAGCTTTATGATCCAGAAATGCCCTTTTTAAGAACAGAGGAGTCATCTTTTTGAACTGTAAAGATCATAGGGGATAGCGTCCAGTTCTCCCAGTTTCTGTGGGAGGGTAGCAGCCTGACTTCAGGCTGCTTCAGCACCTTGCTTCAAGTTACAAAACTACTTCCTGTCATAAAGAGATGAGAAGTTTATTTTTCTTGGGATAAAACTAATGAGCTAACACAGATGGTCATGCCTATGACGAGGTAAAGTTGAATGAACTATGTGTGACAAATGGTGTTTTCCAGTCCTCTTACTTGAGGACTAGTTATTATTTATCTTGAAAACACATATATGATGGGTTGTATCTGCTTGGCTATACAAGGGAGTAAGATTTCTTTCTGCGTCTGCAAATTCTTATTGCATTTCCTGTAATGGCCATCACATTCTGATTTAATGATTATCGATAATAAAAGTGCTTTCTTTCTCTACTACCATTGTGGAGAGGATTCCTGGGTTGGGAGAAGATTCCATTTTTTATTATATTTTCCCAACACTTGCAACAGACAGGTATTTTGGTGTCAATTCACCAGTGTCAAACTTTTCACTTAACTTGTCAAGGTGCTCAAATTTCTTGTCTTTAAAAGGGCATAATTTTACTTGTCTGCTCACCTATATCATTGTGTGGTAAGAGGCTAAATGAAGTTTGAAAATAATACAACTTTGAACATCTAAAGTGCTGTATGGGTATAAGTTTATTAATCTTTACTTTCATCATTAGTTGAAGGTATCACTTCTGAGACAGTTATAAGATTTATTATTATCAAATGATTAGAAAAGCATAAAATATACTGGAAAGATTTATATACCATAATAAATTTGGCAAATTATGTTTACTACATAGTCCAGAAAAGCACTCTTATTAGCACTTCAATTTAACATGAATGGAATTTGCATGAATAGATGAGAAGAAGCATTGAGTCCCTAGTAGCAGAGAAATACAGGGAGAAACAATGATTTTGAGCAGCAAAAGGGCTTTGCATGAATTAATAAACTACTTGGTAATGGTAATTATAGCATTCATCTCTACCTTTGTGTGATACAAATATATCTGGGAAGCGCAAATAGACATAAGTTGGGGAAACATAACATTAATATAACATAGCACATAATAGATCTTAGTTGAAGGATTGCTCTCACTTTAAATAAGGCAAGTAGAAAATTATGAATTCCATAACTCTAAAAGGTTTCTCTTCTCCGATTCTTT
This sequence comes from Orcinus orca, assembly GCF_937001465.1. Taxonomy (NCBI): domain Eukaryota; kingdom Metazoa; phylum Chordata; class Mammalia; order Artiodactyla; family Delphinidae; genus Orcinus; species Orcinus orca. Next base: position 111,566,263 of record NC_064563.1, read on the forward strand.
TTGATATTCTTGCTGAATACCAGTTGTGACATAAAACATGATTTTTTTTTGTTGAATTCACTTTCTTCATTCTGTCACTCTTAAGCTAGCTTTAAAGAAAACTGTTTCCAGTGATGTAGGCATCAGAGCTCTGGCAGAACCTCATTCACTTGTAATATGAGCATTGTGCCAGGCAAACACCATTTAGATACTACCATTATTAGGCTCAACAATCAATGAAACAAAACACTTATCTAAAATAGAGGCACTTAAATACATATTCACAGTGGAAAATTCTCTATTCAAATTATTTAAAACAGCTTAAAGACTAAATCCGGCACTGAATTCTATACATCTAGACTGAGATGTGTGCCATTATCTTTATGCCTTTCCTGTTGTGTTTTTCCCGTGGGGTACATTTACTTTTCTGCATTCTACCTTGGTAACTTTCTGTGACCTTTTCTTGCTTTCATTTCACTCCTTCTGACTTACAAATCCCTTTCAATCTATAGCAAATGCAATGGATAAATAGCACAATTTTAACTTCTCACTTCTTTATTTTAAATACACCTTCTGCAAACTGCTGGTAGTATTTATAGCAACATACCAATATTCTACTTTTCCATAAGAGATAACAGTCAATACTTACTAAAATTTTAATCTTCTCCATTCTACACAAAGGAAGCTATTTTGGTTTAAACTGAGTAGGACAAATTCAAAAGACAAGACCGTATATACAAACTTCTAAGATGCTACAATCTCATTTACTATTTAAAAATGTGGGCATGGTGTTAATTATTTGTATGAGGGGAGACACTTGAAACAATCAAATTATTGTCTCAAAGCTCTCCCTGATTTTTAAAGAAAGTGTTTCTTAAGCCTTCATCCCTTAAAGATGCTACATGTGTTGTTTGACCTACCCAGCAGTAGATATTGACTAAAATGATCAAATAAGTCCTATTTAGCAAAATAGCTGTCTGTAAAGGCTTTTTGGAGAAATGTTTCAATTAAAAAAGAAAAGGAAAGCAACAACATAACAATAACAAAAAAGCTTTCTAGTATAGATATCCACACATCAAAAATAAAACTTTATGTATCAATTAATTTAGGAGGATTTTATCAAATAGACTATAGATACTACATTGTATTCCAAATCCTTCCTCATTAAAAGCCTGCTGAAAAGTTAATGTTACTGCAGATAAGTGATAGGTGTCTTCTCAGTGTCGGTTTGGATTCCATGCTTTTCATGCAAGCGCCAATTATTTTTTTTCTTAACTGGTGAAATAGGGTCCCTTTGATGCTGCTTTTTTGTATCAGGGACCACTTTTCTTTTTTGTAAAACGCTTCTTTCACATTTTATAAATGCTAAACATTTAGATTTTTAAAAAATATAATGGGACATTTACGCCCCACTCCTGATTTTTCTTTCAGTTGGAGAGACATCTATTCCCACAATTCTCCTTCTCTCCCTCCTTCTTTATAGTGAGCAAACTGCAGGCACAAGTCTGAGTTCTAATTGCTCCTTCTGGAAATGGGCCTATTTGGTTCCAGTGTTGCCATGTGGTAAGCCTAATTCTGCACCTCAGTTTTGGGGAGCAGATACACCCACATATATATTCTTTAGTAGCAACTCTATCAGGTCTCCATATGACAAATACTTTGTCTTATTTCTCAACTCGTTCAGTGTTTGGGCAGAGACAAAGGGCAATATTATTGGCATACTCTAAAAGCACCACCTCAATTTATTTGTTGTATTTTCATTTAATATATCCTGTTTGAAAAGCTCCTGTTGCCAAATACTTAATACGAGGAATATACACTCTTTTATTTTGTTACAGTCCTAAAAAATTCTGTTTAGGTTTTCTTAATTTCAATTTTTGGGGCACACTGTGTTTTAGAGTACTGTGGAGATAATTTGAAAATAAACTTTTTTTTAAAATATGTTATTTTATTATTTAGCATCTGAACACAGATGTTTTGGATTCCACAGCCCAAGTTCTCACATTCCACATTCTATTTTGCATTCAATTTGGCTCTATTCATTTCCTATTAAGCTGTGGATAGTTTATTCCAACTAACCCAAAAGAAATGGAACATCTTTAAAGAACATAAAACAAATTAAAATTTACCTATTTATGCAACTAAAATGATTTTTAAATCATACATTTAAAATAAAGATTAGTGTTTAAACATCATTTCATATCTCAATTTCTCTACTTGGAGAGTCTTCTAATATTAACTTGCCATTATTATTAGGCTTGACTGCCTGCTGTGAACCACAGTGAAGCACACAGAAGAATCTCACTACAGGCAAACGCAAATGCTGAGATTTTAATGGCTGTTAAGTAAATTTGAACTTAAAAATAAACAACAGGCCTAATAGAGGCTTAATTACAGTCAGATGCAGTGTTTAAAAAATAACAGAATTTATCTCCTATCATAAAAATATATTTTCTCTTAAAGGAAAATCTCATTTGTATTTTAAAATATGGGATCTGCTAAGCAGGCAAGTACTTCTTTATTTAATTATTGATTACTTTCCTTTAGATATAGGACCAGTCTTACAGATGGGATAAATTTAGACCATCAAACTACAGAAATATAGTATGCAGACATATACTGTTTTTTGTCATACACACTCATGTGTCCAGCTTCTTCTGACACTTAAAATATTGGTAGAGTTAGAACTTCATTTTGGTCTATGTTATATTTGCTTGCTTTTTTAGAACTTCAGCTGCAGGATTTTTATTGATCACAATTTCATATTGATGTGTCTTGAGTACATCTACAAAGACATACTTGTATGAAAAAGCATAAAGACCTTGTCTTTCTCATATTACTGATTTATCTATCTATCCATCTAATTGGTAAGAAAGTCACAGATTTGGCTGAAGAGAAATCTTAATAATCATTTCTTTCAGTCCATCAGTTTACAGTTGGAAAAAAGGAGGCATGAAGAGCTTAACAGACAGGTGGTTTGTGATGTAACTACAGCTAAATGCAAGATTTCCTGATTCTAAGGATATGAAGCTATTACATTTTATTTACCACATGATGACCTCTAACGCCCAGATCAGAAATTGCTCACCATATTGGGGAGATCCCTCTCCAAGAAGTGCAGTAAAAAGCTAGAGTTTGGGAAAATATCTTACCCCTTGGTGTACTAGATATCTTCATTTAACCTTTCAGACATACTTCCCTAATTTTTTTTTTTTTTTTTTTTTTTTTTTTGCGGTACGCGGGCCTCTCACTGCTGTGGTGTCTCCCGTTACGGAGCACAGGCTCCGGACGCGCAGGCTCAGCGGCCATGGCTCACAGGCCCAGCTGCTCCGCGGCATGTGGGATCTTCCCGGACCGGGGCACGAACCCGTGTCCCCTGCATCGGCAGGCAGACTCTCAACCACTGTGCCACCAGGGAAGCCCCCTAATTTTTTTTCTTTTAAGAAAATCATCTTTCAAAAATTCAATTATAAGAGACATATATGAAAGGGAACCAGTGATAAGTATTCAGTCTGATGAACACCTGCAAAGGTATTATATCTGCATAGCCACCACTCAAATCAAGATATGAAATATTATCACCACTCCAGAAGCCTTTCTTATAGCTCTTCCCAGTAACTATACCTGGTAACCGTGATTCTGATTTCTATCACTACAGATTAACTTACCTCTTTCTGAATATTATGTAAATGGAAACATACTACATGTTTTCTTTAGTGTTTGGCTTCTTTCACTAATCACTATTTGTGAGTTTTACTTATGTTGTTGAATGTTCTATTTCATTGCTATATTGTATTACATCATATGAATATATCATAATTTATCCATTTATTCCACTATTGGTGGATATTTGGGTTGTTTCTACTTTTGACTATTATAGTGTTATTAATATGCTTGGGCAGTGTTTTGGTACATAAAATAATGCACTTCTATATATTCAGAAATGGAATAGTCTGATCATAAGCTGTACTTAGTTTTGGCAAAATACGTCCAAATTATATCAATTTACACTCTGGAGAGTAATATATTACAGTTTAGATTGCTCTATATCCTTACCAATATCTGGTCATATTAGTTTTTTATTTTGTTGTTTTGCTTTTTAAACATTCTAATAGGTCTATAGAATGGTGTTTTGTTTTAAATTTTCATTTCCTTAAGGACAAACCATGTTGAACACTCTTTTGTTCATTAGATATATTTATTTTTTCACTTCATCCAGACCTACTCTTCATGCTTCCCCCTCTAGTTCCATGTCCCTGGAGGCTAACTTGTACTGACTACACTAACAGATTCCCTTCCCTCCTGGGTTCTATCACTGGGGACCATTGCTAATCGTTGGAAGGTAGGCAAGGAGGGAATGGAATTAGACATTTATTCTCTCTACTCTCTTCCTTTGGCTATGCTGCAAATTGTGACCTTCCAACAGAAAGGCCTCAGCTTCTGCAAGATGGCATACTTCATATCTCCATCTTCAATTTCCTGCTAACAAATCCTTTTTCCACCCCAAATACCTAAGGGTGGTATGGGAACCTTGCTAGCCCTGGCATATTTTACTTTCACCTGTGATTTTTGTATCCCTCTCCACAACTATGTATATAGTTCTTTTATTAAGCCCTCCTCTATTTATCCAAATTTGAATGTGCTATTTCCTGCTGAAAATAAAAATGATATGTATTGCTACTTCAAAATCATACTGAGCATGTGTGGAAAGATGGTGGATGCAAGATGGAAATTTGAAAATTAAGTGAAGGATATAAAATAGAAAATACAGTGTTTAAGAGTAGACCTCCACCAGGACCTTAAGTAATAAATGTTTTCCAGGGTAGAACTCACGTTTAAGTGAATAATAAGATATGTTATTATACTGGTATATACGGTTGAGTCCTTAGGCAGGTTGTAGTTGCTTTTAGAATGATTAAATCTATGTTTTATAGCAACAAAATTGGAATTAATATATGTAGTGTGATCTCAAAGGAGCGTATACCAGATTTGCCTAAGGATCTTACCAGCATGTCATAAATTCTATTCATTATCTATTCACTTGTCCTAAGGTAAGACATCTAACAATTAGAAACATTATCTTCTGAAATTATGGTATTCCTCACACCTTCTCATGTACTTTTTTTTTTTTTTTTTTTTTTTGCGGTACGCGGGCCTCTCACTGCCGTGGCCTCTCCCATTGCGGAGCACAGGCTCCGGACGCGCAGGCCCAGCGGCCGCAGCTCACGGGCCCAGCCGCTCCGCGGCATGTGGGATCCTCCCGGACCGGGGCACGAACCCGTGTCCCCTGCATCGGCAGGCGGACTCTCAACCACTGCGCCACCAGGGAAGCCCTCATGTACTTTTAAGTTTTGTCTCAGATATTACATTCAAACCTGACTCAAATAAATCTCTTTCTTTGAGGTATTAAATAGCCTTCATCATAGCTACATACAAACCAAATCATTCAGAGAGAGGAGAGGACTTACAGGGATTGGAAATTTACAAATTTCCAGAAAGAGTGAGGGTGATGATTGTAATTTCAGTTTTAAATATATTTAAGCCTGGGGACTAATCTGTTAAGCATTAGTTAAGGAGGGGACCCATAGTTATGAAAAACATAGGCCTTACAGCAGTACCAACTTAGAGCTAACTCACGTTGAAGTGTAATAAGGGAGTTTTATGATAGCATTAAATAGAACTATATACAAGATAACAACTGAGGACAGTTCCATGGGATTATCAGTTCTTCATCCTCCCAGTTTACTCCCCTACCCATTGCAATTTGGTATCATCCCCAAACACTCCTTTGATAACTGTTCTAAAAGTTGATAGTGTTCTTGTAATGATAAGTCTTCTCTAAGTTTATGTGGCAATTAATAGTGTAGACCACTCTTTCTATCTTTAAACTCAATGATACAATATCCAGTCCCTTAATTTGATTCTCTCCTTTCTGGCCACTCTTCTTTTGCCCTCTGCCCTGATTTCCCTTTCACTACCTAACTCTTAAACATTTTTCATGGGATTCGACTATTGGCCCATTTCTCTGCTCATTTGACATGATTTTAGTGGGTTAACTTAATAGATTCATAAGAGTAATACTTTATTTCAATGATTTCCAAATTTTTATTTATAATACCCCCTTATCATGTGATATTGACCTGTATTCTAAAATGGCTTTCTAGATATGTTTCATGTGGATGCCCCTCAAAAGACTTGAGTTTCAACACATTCCAGGTCAAAGTTCTCATATTCTTCTCCAAAACTGTTCTTTCCTCTTTATTTCCTTTCAGTTAATAAAATCACTATTCAGTGAGTCATCCAAGCTAGGAAAGCTCATTATGATCTTCAACTTATCCATTTATCTCATCTCTCACATTCAATCAGTCAGAATATTGTGTTAATTCCATCTCCTGAATTTCTTTGGGATCTATCTTCTACTTTTCATTCCCACAGTTACCTCTCTTGTTTGCAGGCTCATTGCCCCTTTTTTGGTCTGCAATGCTGGCCTACTAACTAATTTCCCTGACTCCTATGGTTGGCTCACAGATATCGTGACCTTCCATTATCTTTGGCATTGCTATAAATGTGTGTTTCTAAAACATAAATCAAATCATATACCACTCTTACTTTAAAAGCTCCAATTACAGAATTATATACACACTTATATGAGATCTGACTTGAATGAACAAGGATTCTAACAGCAATATTTTCTTTGAAAGGAAACGTAAGAGAAAAAAATGGCTCTTCCCAAAGAAAAACATAGAAAATGCATAAGAAGCATTCTTATTAATCTTTAATGCCATGTTGAATTTTATGGTTTTTAAAATCTCACATTGTTTATTTTTAAACTATTGAAGAATATAATACAAAATGTTTATATTTATTGTTTGCTTTTTATTTTCTCCTTAATAAAATTATTCCATGGTCACCTTACACACACGCAAACATACATGTATGTATATAATTTATGTGTTATGTATTTACATATATATATATATACTGCTTAAGCAACAATCTCTGAGAAACAATATTTATGAATTCATAAAAATTTATGATTTCAGTAAAAATGAGTCTAAACTATCTACTTAGATAGATTTCTTTACTTTTTTAGAAAGAAATAACTCTTGGGGTGCACTGAAAAAATAAAAATTGTTTCTAATCAGCACTTTTCCCCTTAATGAATAGGGCCAATGAGTTGGTATTAAAATGTGCATTTATAAATATACTTCTGCAGACATGTGACATTACACACCTGCCCAATAGCTTTAAACTGCAAATGCAGCCTTTCCTTTTCTTTTTCTATTTTGTATATATTTATAGAAGTTGATCAAATTGTTTTTCATATGTGACAAAACTCCTATTACTTTCTGTTATTTAACATTTCCAGTGCTCTGCTTAACAGTAATATGCTGGCAAACTTTAGGTATTAATAAATTGTATCAAATAAAGAGAATAGGTAAATTGCAACCCATGAATTATTATTCCACTATGTCTCTAGAAAATGCTTTGATTTTGAAAATGTGTTATTGCTAAGCAAGTTGCTTTTGCCCCTCCTTTCTTCTGAAATGCCTTTACCAATTTTAGGCTTCTGACTTATGCTTATAGAGAGATTGAAAACTCAAGAAACGTAGACTGAATGTGTGGGCAAGAGCATGATCATGGATTAAAACTATAGTTTTACTAATAGTTTTACTAATATCCCTAATAATAAGTAGGGATAGGGAGATACTTTTGTTTTGATATTGTTACAGATAATACTTAAGAGACTCACAGTCTGCTCCTTACTTTTTCAAGAATGCAAAATGAAATAACATACAGCCAAGATTACAGTCCAGGTCACCAGACTCCCATTTCTGCATTTTTTTTTTCTATCAGGGCCTGAATCTGATAAAACCTAGTCAAATTTATCATTTTAAGAGCTTCAGTAATGAAGGAGACAAAAAAACTTAATATCCTTACTTTGAATAATAAACCTTGGGACATAATTGTACCTGCAGCCAGAGGGAAAATGCACTGCTTCATTTGGCTTAGTCTATAGCTCCAGTAACTTAATTATTATCTATGTTTGAGCTTAAAGTCTTAGACAACACGAATGTTTGCCTAACATCCCCTAAATTTGGGAAGACATAACGCGGGCAATAAATTTTCCTGGAACAATGGGATGACTATCTCACAAAACACACAAAAAAACAATTTCACGTGGAATGTATGTTGATCAGAATACACTTATAAAATGTGAAAATCTGTCAACAATCCGGAGAAGGGCTTCATAACACATAAAACTAACATAGCATATATCCAGAATAAATACTAAATAATTCCTATGAATCAATAAAATAAAGACAGAGCAATAAAAATTGAGCAATGGAAATAACCAGAAATTTCACTGAAGAAGAAACACAAACGGCCCATAAAATTTATGAAAAGATGTTAATTAATAATCAGGGAAATGAAAATTAAAACCACAATTTCACACACAGCATGGATAAAGTCAGATAATACCATGTTTTGACAAGGATGTTGGTTTATGGGAATTTTAATTGTTACTACCATGCTGGGAATCAGTTTTCTGTAACCTAGTAAATAGGGACATGCACATACATATCCTATAACTAGCAATTCCACTTCTCATTATCTACCCTAGAAAAACTCTTACACATGTATCAAGACATCTATAAAAATGTTTTATATTGATGTTGTCTGTGACAACAAAAAAGTACAACCTCCCTAACATTATTCACAAATGGGATAATAATTTGCAGTATACTCATACAGTAATTACAATACAGCAGTGAAAATGAAATATTGAGAGGCATATATATCAAAATAGATTAATTTAAAGTTAAAATTTTGAGCTCAACAAGCATCTCATAAAAGAATATACAGTGGCATTACATTTTCTTCAAATAGTATTTGATAAGGTGGTCTGAATAACTACACAGGTATTTTTAATTTTTTGCCTTTAAATGACATGTTATGTGTCTATGCCCACTTTTTATGTATATTTCAGAATTTTTTAAAATTAGTGTATAAATAGGCACGGTTGATGAAGGAAGGGTGGACATAAGAAGGAAAAGCATTTAGGGGACTTTTCTCATTTAATTTACTTTTAACCCTCTTTCAGCACCCTAGATTTTTTATTTCTTTCCATAGTTTCTACCTCTTACCTAACTGCAAAGCCCTCTCTCACCTCAGATCTCTATTTTTTTTTTAAACATAAGCTGTAGAGGTTTTGAGAAAATAATTAGTAAAAGCAAAAGAGCAAGCTCTTTATAATCTCCTTGGAAGACTGAGTTTAAAGTGTCATGTTACTGACATTGGTAATGGTGTATGAACTGTTGGGAGGAAGACAGCATCAGCAAGGTCAACAGCATTGGCATTGGTGGAGGAGCCAATGGTGGTGACAGCATTGAGCTAAACCTTGACAATAAATAACACTAATTAAAGAAGCAATACTGTCGGTGGTCACTGTTGGTAGGACTGACACTTTAAAAATGGATAATAATAAGAGATTGAATTAAGGAGTACTGAGCTAAAAGAGAAAAGGAGGAAAATAGCAGATAGGCTAAAGCAAGATACTGTATACTACCTTATAGGATAATTTCTCAAAGCATATGTGACACAGTCATTAAAGACTCCCAGCACAATTTCAGAAAAACTTAAGGAATTTGAAGTTGTTTTGTTATAAAAACCCAAATGGAATGTAATGGCACCAGGTTTGGGAGGGGCTTCTGGTGATCATAACAGATATATTTTTAAAATATATTTATTTTGTCATACCTATCAATTTCTTACACCCAAATCACTATAGTCTTGGAAATATGGGTTCTGCCATTTTGGAAACATAAATATATTTCTCATAATAAACATTGCTGTAATTATTAGGCACCATATAGCCAAAAACTATTGTTCAAAAGCTTCTGGTATTAAGCTGATGCTGTAAATGCAATTTATGATCTTGTTTTCCAGTGATAATACATTTGAGGCATTAAATAACCAACTTAGAATAGACATTTGAAATTAACCATATTTATATATTGGGAGATGTCCACATATGAACATGGGAATTTATGGAAGGCATAATTTGTTGATGAACATTAAATAGAAAATCTGTAGGGCAGTAGTATATTTTAGGAGCCTGCAAAAGGAAAGCAGCATGCTGGATGAATGGGGCTCCTTGTGGAGAATAGATCACTGACCATTGAAAAGGGGGAATAGACATTTGCCTAAAAAGAGAGAGGAAAACATAAAGAATGATGTAAATTTTCCTTCCCTAGATGAGATGAAGGAATGTTCAGTGACAGGAGAGGCCTGGATTTTAGAATAAGGAAATCAAGCCCACAAAGCTAAGGCAGCATCAAACTATGAATACCAAAGCAACGACAGTAATAATAATAATAATAACACTAATATCAAGTAGTAATTCTGAGAGATAACAATATTGTGATGGGTTTTATTTATATTTTTCTTCTGTTTTGCTTTGAAGAAGTCCAAATGGAATAATTTCTTATATTATCAACTAGAGTTACCTTCATATTTTACAGACTGTCTTAAGATTAGGTACCTGACAGAATGACAAGTTAGTTTTGCCAGTTTCATAAATGCAAGTCACTGAAATGTTGCTTTCGTTAGTTAAGGTTATTAATATAATTCCATGGTAAGAATACCTGTTCTGAATTTCAGGTTTCTATCAGACTGGAGGGATAGAGGGTTTTGGGAACAAAGTAAAATGACATGAGAATTTGGCAATATAGTCGACCCTCAGTATCTGAAGGGGGCTTGTTCCAGGACCACCGTCTCCAACACCTCCCCCACACTCCTCCACACTTCCCTCGGATACTAAAATCTGTGGATGCTCAAGTCCCTTACATAAAATGGCTTAGTACCATCGGTCCTCTGTATTCATGGATGCAGAATCTGTGAATATGGAGGGTGGACTGTATTTCATCAAACTAAATATTTGTGTAAATGCAGGGAAAAAAATATACTACACAGGAAGGGCCTATGTTGATGCATTAAAATCCAAGAAACATATTAAAACAATTACATGAAATAATTTATAATCATCATATAAATACAGGAAATGAGTTAAAGTAGCATTTTCAATAGCTCTTATTTATAATATTATAGTATCAAAATAACTATTATTATAACTTAATATGGTTTTGTTATCTAGATTTTTTTGGTTTAAGAAAGATATTTCTTTTAATCTTCTGTTTAAATGGTTGCTTATGGAGCAGTTACATATTGTAATTAATTATTTACTTGGAAAAATGTGTGTGTGGTATGGTTTTTGATGTAGACAAAAATTCAGATTGATAATTTTGTGGTGAGTTTTTTGATATAACTATGAATGCACATGTGTTAACAAAATACCTTTTACACATAGTCATTAAACAAATATATACTGAATGGTGTCAGGCATGCTTGTATATGTTCAGAACATAGCAGTGAACAAAACAAAGAAATTCCTTCCCTCGTGGATTTTACATTCTATTTCATAAAGTTTTTCTGTTTTTCTTTTTTTAATTTTTCAGGAAAGAAGAAATTTAATATTTTATTTATTTTCTTTGAATTTTGAATTTTATTTTTTTTATACAGCAGGTTCTTATTAGTTATCTATTTTATACATATTAGTGTATATATGTCAGTCCCAATCTCCCAATTCATCCCACAGCCACCCCATCATAAAATTTTTCTAAAGCTGTATTTTCTTTCCTTAAATATGCAGTCTTCCATAGTATTTAATAATTATGAATTACCAATCACTAACTAAAACAGGAAAAAGCACAGAAATATTATTTTTTATTGTTAGCATTAACATTAAGAATGACAATCAAAATCTGCTCTTGTAGAGTCACTTTCATTCATGTTTCTCAAAGAACTATAACATTCTAATTAATTTTACAGTACCCAAGAGAGACAGATAAGTAGTATTACTCTGATTTTACAAATGAGGAAACTGTGACATAGAAGCTGAATTCACATTTTTTCCTCCATACCTCAAAAGCTATTGCAGGATTTCTGCTCATGTATTGCTATGTACCTCTGTGACACTTTTTCATTACTCAAGATAGACATTGTTTGGGAAGTGATACAGGAGAAATCTTTATGGGAATTGGTTTTCTGAACAATATTATATATAGTTGATGGAACCTACCCAAGAAACTGTATAGTTAAGGTGGACTGGCCCATGCTCACTTCTTATGCCATTTCTATACATAGATCTAAAGCCAGATATGCATTTGTTTCAGAGAAAATAAGATCATAGGTCTCTTGATTCTTTATCTTCTTTATCTTGGAAGACCCAAATAAAATATTAAATACAATTTCTTCAACACAACAAAAACTAGCCAAATAAAAGAACAAGCAGAGAAACTAAACTTTCCTCTCAACAATAAACTGACAAATTAATCATTGCTGTATCCTAAAGAATGCATTAGTGCTCAATTACTTCATAGAATAAAAAAGTAACCAATTCAGTGAGTAGTCAGGGATTGTAAAACAACCAAAATCACACACCAGGTGGTTCAATGGAGGGGGTAAAATAAAACAACTAAAATAATGATGTTAGAACTTAGGAGACCAAACAAATGTGGAGGCAAGGCAAGCAGAGATCAGCAAAATGCAAGAAACCACTAAACATAGCTCTAGAGAGATTTCAGAAGAAGGTGGTACAGGAGCCTGGGTTGCCAGGTTTTTTGAGGAACGAAGCAGACAGTCACCACTCTCTGGTAAACATTCAAATAAGATACAAATATCCTCATACTCTGTCATCTTTCTGAGAGGTCAAAAACTAATGCCTTTTCCCTAGACCTCCTTGACATAAATCTTCCAATCTGGTTTCTCCAAGTTACACACCAACTAAACAAATAATTAGTCAATGTCCATGAATCACTACCTTAGAATGTCTTTTTCCTTCCATGCAAAATGAAGAACTAGTTGTATGGTTCAAAGTTCAGCTTGTTGGGAGTGTTTCCTTTTAGAGACAAACTGATTGGATCACTGAAATCACTTCTTAACTTTTTTCTGTTTTTACCTCCCATGTCTACACACCACATGATAGCCAGAGTGAACCTTTTGGAACATAAGGTGTATCATGACTTAAAACTACAGAGAAGGTTCCACTCACTCAAAAGAGAGCCAAATTCCTGACATGGTCAAAAGACCATTTGTGACCTGGGCTTTGCCTAACTGTGAGGCCTCCTAGCACTATAAAAATTGAACAGACAAGAAAGATTTTATTCAAGACTATTGCCATAGGGGGAGAGAAACTGAACTTAACTCCACTGAAACAGAGGGCTGGAAAGCTTTTAAAACCTGGGGTAGTGGGGAATCATAGGTCACTGCTGTTTGCTAATTGGCCTTACCAAAAGAAAGATACAACTTCACCTATCCCTCTGTCTTCATGACAGTTGGTAGTTTTTTAAAACTTGGAGCAATGTGCCTTCCAAAACTAGGTTCCTACCTTCCCACAGAGACTGGGAGATAGGGGTGCTATCTATTTCAATGTTTACATTTCAAAGAGATGGTTCCAATGACCTTGAGAAAGACATTTCCTGGGTTGTAAAACTGGCAAGAGACTGGGAGAAGATTTGCATATATTTCAAAGAAGTAGAGAAAGAATTTACAATTTTAAGTTTTCTAAAGTAAATGTTTTTAGGGCTTCCCTGGTGGCGCAGTGGTTGAGTCCGCCTGCCGATGCAGGGGACACGGGTTCGTGCCCCGGTCCGGGAGGATCCCGCATGCCGCAGAGCGGCTGGGCCCGTGAGCCATGGCCGCTGAGCCTGCGCGTCTGGAGCCTGTGCTCCGCAATGGGAGAGGCCACAGCAGTGAGAGGCCCGCGTACGGCAAAAAAAAAAAAATAATAAAAATAAAAATAAAATAAATGTTTTTAGAAAAGGGAGGTCAGGGACTTAGAAAGAATTCTGTCCAAAGTTTAGTCAAGCTGGGGGAAATGATAAGGCCTTCTTGGTCAATACTTACTTTTCTCATATCCTCAGTCTCAAAACTTTAGCTTCCTTCCTGTTATTTAAACACAACAAGCACATTTCTGTTTTATAATATTTGCATCTGCTGCATGCTTTGGAATATTATTCTGTCAATTTACTACTACTAATGGATTGTTCTCTTATTTCCTTCTGATTTATTCTCACATGTCAATTTACCAGATAGACCTTTCATGACTACCCTATTTAAAACACCAACATTTCAAAAGGTTGGCATTCTCTATATCCATTACTGTGTTTCAGTTTTCTCTACAGAACTTAAGAACTACTGATACACCATCTATAGTTTAAGCACTAAGAACCTAGATACTTAACCTGAATTATTTTGTCACATATCCTCAGAACTTAGCATATCATAGGTGCTCATGGTAGGTGCTCAATAAATTCTTATTGAATAAATGAATTAATAAAGCAATTATTGGCTTTATTTCTGTTTTCAAAATAAGGAAAGTGGGGCATAAACATTGTAAACAAAGTACTTAGAGCCAAAGAGTCATTAAGCGCCAGAGTTATCTATTAATTTATACAATCCCTACCTGACTCCAAACCTGAATACTTAGCTATTAAAAAATGGATTAAGAGCTGTAGTTTTTGAACAAATTCATTGTAATGATTTCAATATATGTAACTTAATATGGTAAAGCAGAGTAGCCATTCAGCTTGAATGTCATTTTAGTGTTGCCTCAACAAATTATCCATAATATCTACCATAGTGCCTGACCCAAAATGAAAGCTATGTAAATAGTCATTAAATGAATGAATAAACCAATGACTGGAGTTATATCATCTGGATTCTTGTCAATGCTTATGTAAACTGAGATATTTGGCTAATGTTTCTATTAGATGGTCTCTGTAGCAGTGATGGCTTGCTAGACACCAAACTTCATACTCCCCCTTTCCATACATAGAGGGAGTTGTTGCTGAGAAGTAACTGCCCGACCACAGAATATATTTCCCATTTTCCTTGCATCTAGGACACATTCCATTGGTATATGATTGGAAGTAATATATATCACTCTGGACTGAGGTTTAAAGAAGCAGTTGTATCTTCTCCACCTTTCCTTTACCTTTCTACTGTATGAATTTAGAGGTCTCCAAGGCCCTAAGAAGGGATAGAGCCAAAAGATGAAAACCTAAATTATCATGTGGAAGAAAGTCACTTACTGACAAGTAAAACCTGAACAATTGTTTGAGTGTAAAATAACATTCCATTGTATACAGCCGCTAAAACATTTGATTTTATTTATCATAACAGCTAGCAATAGCTTAAATATTATATAAAATACCATTTTCTACAACTCATGTCAAATTCGTAATTTTTTTTAACTTTAAAAATAATTTCTCAGGTATAAAAAAAAAACAGATAAAGTAGTAATGTACCAATTATTTTCAGTTCTCAGTGCCACAGCCCTAATTCCAGGCCTAATTAGTTAACACCTTTAATGGCCATGTAGTTTCCAAGTGGTCTTCCTTATTCAACTTTTTTCCTCCTTCAAAAGATCCCCACCAATATTGTTTCATAGTTATTTTTCAGTCATGTTGATCCTTTTAAATGGGATGGATAGAAATGCCTGAGACTGGCTTTCAATCTTTTCCAAACGTAACTATCTAGAGTTTATCTTCTAGTACTCTACAATGTAAATCTTCTAATTTAACCAGGTCTTTCACCCACATCTCTTAAAATGAACTATGCTTATTCAACTCTCTGAAAATACTTTGGTTCCTAATATTTTATGTCAGGAATGGAAAATGCTTAATTTTTATTCTACCACCTTGAACTTAATTATGCTTCTATCATTATGACAGTCTTTCCCAATGATGTTATAAAAACAAATTGTGAATACAAAAGAGGGGTTCAAGCTGAAACCATCAGTCAGATTGGCATGAAAATTGAGATCCATTGGTCCATCTACACTTTAAACTCTAAGCTTATATCATTTATTTCCATTAAAATGTCTTTCTTATGTGTATATAATAGTTCAACTACACTATAACATTACTTTTAAAAAGATGTTCCTATAATAGTGCTAAACACAGAAGTTTAAAAAAATATTAATGGTGGTCACTGTTTTTTTAAAAGCCCTCAATATCTGAAAACAAGAAAAAAATAAAACCCAAGATTTCAAATATTCAAATGCATCTAGTATGTCTGAAACAGTGATCAAGAAACAAACCAGTTTCTTGGTTTGTAGTGGGATATGATATATTAAATACTCTACTCTGCTGATCAACAGTGAAAAAGGAAAACATTTAAAGTTTATATTTAGAGATAATATTTGTCAAAAAATTCTATTAAAGTGTCACAATGTAGAAAATATGTTCCTTTTATTTTGGTTCAATTGAGTACAAAATTATTAAAAGAGAAGTCAGAGCAGAGGAAAATTACAGTAACAGGGTAATATTTATCTGATTGACTGATTGGTTTATTTATCTATTTTAGAAAGCAAGGTAGGTGATCTCTAAATAAATTAAAGCAAATATCAAATGTTATCATGCTTAAAGAATGTTAATGGCAACAATAATGTTAAATAAAAATATTTTTCTGGTAAACATAAGAAATTAATAACAAAAGTACCTTCAAGTGTTAGGGAAATTTTTTCAGGTACATACAATATAAAAATTAATACAAAGTTATATATTTCCTATCAATGGCATCATAACAAAGCAGTTTTTCTTTCCACAAAATAGTCGTCAGTAACCAGAAAAAAATAATTAGCCTATGATTTCTTTCTTAAATTTCTTAAAATGTATTTGTTGAAGCAATTGTAGCAAACTTTGATAAAGAAGTCTAAAATTATGGATAAGCAATGCATACGACAACAACTGAGCAATACAAAATTTTTCATTATTATAGAAGTAAAATATAAATTTTAAGTCTTCTAAATTTTTCAAATATTTAATATATTGTTAAAAAACATTACAAATATTTCACATTCAAGTAGTAAGCAAAATAAGTAAAGTCAGTTTACTATGAAAGTTTGAATTTTGTTGGTGCAAAACTTTTCAAATTAATATTTGGAATTAACAAGTAACTAGCTTCCATGATTTAAATAAAAAGCTGTTCAGTGGTTGAGATTTTTCTCTTCTAAACATTTACAGAAATGCTAACAGCAGATAAACAAAGGTAAAAATCCAGTTTATTTAGCGTTTATCTTAGTCAAGTTCAAGTGTTCTGTCAATTAGAACTTTAATTCAAGACATCTGCATAATGTGCTCTTATCAGTGCTGAGAGAGGAATCAGGTTGATAAACAGATTCAG
This sequence comes from Orcinus orca, assembly GCF_937001465.1. Taxonomy (NCBI): domain Eukaryota; kingdom Metazoa; phylum Chordata; class Mammalia; order Artiodactyla; family Delphinidae; genus Orcinus; species Orcinus orca. Next base: position 111,583,492 of record NC_064563.1, read on the forward strand.
GAACATAGTGGTAGGCTAAAAATGAATTATGCTACCAGTTGGCATGCAGAATGCTGGGCTTAAAATGGGAAATTCCAGAAGTGCTTAAGTTATACAGGTGACTATGATAAAACTTTGGCATTAAAAGAGTAATTTGCAATAACCTGGTCTGAATCAGGCCTGTAAATTGCAATAAAGATGTCTACAGTGAAAATACTCATCTCTGTCACTGGTCTCTTTCAGACCCTCTTATTCACAGAGCTGTTGGTTAGGAAGAGTAGGGTAAACCCTTTAAAATATAACTAAATCTCTCCAAGAAACTTGGAGATTTCCATTGCTTGCAAGTTGTCCTAGTTCCCTGGAGCTGGCAGAAAGCCAGAGCAGCTGGTCTAGGAAGCTGTTGTATAGCCACTTCCCCAGATGCTGCAGCTGCTGAGAACAACCCTGAGCTATATACCTGGGCCTTGTGGGATTCTCTCTTTCTCACTCACCTGGCCAACCACAAACTAATCAGCCCTAGCCTCCATTTCAAGTACACAAGACTTTTCCAGGACTTTGAAGAATTAATACCTCTCTGAAAACACTTTGTATTCAGGAAATACCTCATTAAATCATGAGGGCAAGCATAATTATGAGATAATCCATTTGAAAAGATCAAACCATTATAGACATAGCCAGGAATGGGATTTATGGAAGGTAACACCTATCAGAGCATGCCTTAAGTGTAATTATGTGCATTCATCTGGAGGGATAAGATCAGCATATCCCATTGACCTTTGCTACCTGAATTTCATTAGTTCTAAGGTCAGCGCTAAACTATCTGGACACCCCTATTATGTTTTTGTGCTGTGGTTAAATCCCAGACAGTCAAGGAACAGCTACTCTGAGACCAGCATAGATATTAGATATTGCTCTTGCTTTTACCACCCGCCCTCCGCCACTGTACTGGTCCAGAAAGCTTTTCTCCTAAAAAAATCCCATAAGATATAAAACCTCAAGGTTGTCCCTGAAAGCAAGAATGGAGTAAGTGACTCATTCTGCAAGCTCTCATGATCCTTGCGTCTTCCACCTTCACAGAAGTTACATAAAATTTATCTTATTCAGGGTAATATTCTGTGACTTGCTTTTTTTTTTTTTTTTTCCATTCAACATTCTGCTTAAAAGTCTATGTATGTTGGTTTATATAGAGTCTACTTTACTCCTTTTAAGTCCTCTGTGGTATTCCATTGCATAAACAAACCACAATTTATATACTGATTTCACTAGTGATGGAGACATTGGGATTACTTCCAATTTTTCACTCCTGCAAAGAATATTTCAGGGCTCATTCCTGTGCATGTTTTCTTCTCAATAGGTGAGAGAATTTCAGTAGGGTATATAATGAAAGTGTAATGGCTATGTCATAGAATATGCATGTGTTCAATTATCCTAGGGTGACTGAAACTTCTAAGTGGTGTTACCAATATGCTCTTCAACAAAAAATGAGTTTTCTTTCTCCAACATCCCACAAATACTTGATATTGCCAGATTCATTTTTATTTTGCTAATCAGCTGAGTATGAAAAGAATCTCATTTTTCAAAATTTGCATTTCCCTAGAGAAATGCAAAATGGTTGAGAGTCTTTTCATATATTTATTGGCCATTGTATTTCCTTGTTTAGTAATTCCTCTTTATATCCTCTGCACATATTTCCTTATCAGCTATTTGTCTTTTATTATTGATTTGCAGCAGTTATTTATATTTTCTCAGTACTTTTCATTTGTTATAAATGTTGAAAATATCTTCTCACCATCTATGGATAGTACTCTAATTTTGTTTAAAGTATATTTGTCTTACAGATGATTTTATGTAAAACAATCATATTAATCAATCTTCTAAGTTTTGCTTTGTGTTTTTTTATTTCGTACAGTGCTAGAGAATGAACTGTGTCCCCACAAAATTCATATGCTGAAGCCCTAATCCTCAATGTGACTATATTTAGAGATAGGGCCTTTAGGAGGTAATTAAGTTTAAATGAGGTCATAAGAATAGTGTATTATTCTGCTCAGGCTGTCATAAGAAGCCACAACCAAAATTTATTTCTTAGAGTTAAAGAGGCTGGGAAGTCCAAAATCAAGGTGCTGGCAAGTTAAGTTTCATCCTGAGGGCTCTTCTACTGTCTTACCCTGCCCTCCATCTTGATGTGTGCTCACATGGCCCCATGTGTACACAAAGACTGGGCTCTCTAGTGTCTCTTATTAGGACACTAATCTTATCAGAGCAGGGTCCCACCCTTATGACCTCATTTAACCTTAATTACCTCCTTAAAGGTCCTATCTCTAAATACAGTCAAAATGGGAGTTGGAGCTTCAACATATGAATGGGGGGAGGGACACAAACATTTAGTTCATAACAGGTGGGGCCCTAATCTGATACAACTTATAAGAAGACAAGGGATCTCGCCTGTCTCCCTCAAAAAATATGCCCAGAGGAAAGGCCATGTGAGGACAAAGTGGCCATCTGCAATCCAGGAACAGACCTCTCAACAGAAACCAAATCTGCTAAAACTTTAATCTTGGATGTCTAGTATCCAGAACTGTGAGAAAATAAATATCTGTTGTTTAAACCACCAAGTCTATGGTATTTTGTTATGGCAGCACAAGCTGACTAACACATATAGTGAATCCTTCCTTTCACCAAACTTGAAAAGATATTTGCTTTAATTTAATTACTTTAAATATCTGTAAAATCCTGCTCTTCACATGTAAGGTATTTGATCAATAACTAACACACACACACACACAGAGTTGTCTCAAAGATATTTATTGACTAGATGATCCTATCACCACTAACTTGTAATGTTTTATCTATCTTATGTCATGATACCATGATATATAAAATAGGGTCTATTCCTATTATATATTTTGTTTCATTGATCATCTATCCATGTATCAATGCCACTTTGCCTTAAATGTTATCCTGGTAACATTAACTCTTGATATCTTGTAGGGCAGGAACCCCCAGTTCTTGTTATTTTTGTTCTTTGAGTTTTTCTTTTTTTTTCTTTTTTTTACGGTACACAGGCCTCTCACTGTTGTAGCCTCTCCCATTGTGGAGCACAGGCTCTGGATGCACAGGTTCAGCAGCCATGGCTCACGGGCCCAGCCGCTCCACGGCATGTGGGATCTTCCCGGATCAGGGCACGAACCCGCATCCCCTGCATTGGCAGGCGGACTCTCAACCACTGCGCCACCAGGGAAGCCCTCTTTGAGTATTTTGGTCATTTTTAGATTTCTGGAAGATGCCTGCTTTTCAAACTTTGATGTCCATGTAACTGTGGTCTGGATGATTCCATTATGTCTGGAATAGGGCCTGAGACTCTGCATTTTCTCTAAAGCTCCTAGTTTTTGATAGTAAGCAGCAGAGTATCAGAAATAGTCTGTCAAATATCATTTTTAAAATAATTGAAAATTGAAATACTGATGTAAATTTCATGAATTCATAAAATAATTTGGTGAAAATTGACTTTGTTTTAAAAGATTATTGAGTCCTCCCATAAAGGAATGTGGTACATTTTTTTTTTCAGACTTTTTTTTGTGTGTGTGTGTCCTTCAATAATGTGTTTTAATTTTCCTCATAAAGGGACACCCTTTATTAGAGTTTTACCCAGATACCAAATGCTTTATATTGCCTTTGAAAATTATGTTCTTTTTCCCTGTTCTAATACCTAAATAGAGAAATTGGTAGAATATATAAATGTTACTCATTTTTGTATTCTGATCTCATCTCCATAAATCCCAGTGAACTCTCTCATTAATTCTAGTAGTGAGATAGCTGAAAATTTCTTTCCTTGCAATAAGCTTACTTGCATTTTTTGTTAGAGTTATGCTGACCACATAGAGTGATTATTTTTTTAATCTATTTTCTACAAATTTGGGGTTACCTGTTCTTGACAGATTAGTAAAACTTGTCTAGACCTAGTATTTTCCCTGTCTCTGTCCCCTTTGGGTAGGGATGAAATTGTCAGAAATTTTTTTTTTTTAGTTGATTTTTTTTGAATTTTATTTATTTTTTTATACAGCAGGTTCTTATTAGTTATCCATTTTATACATATTAGTGTATATATGTCAACCCCAATCTCCCAATTCATCACACCACCACCCCCTCCCCCGCCACTTTCCCCAGTTGGTGTCCATACGTTTGTTCTCTACATCTGTGTCTCAATTTCTGCCCTGCAAACTGGTTCATCTGTACCATTTTTCTAGGAAATTTTTGATTGCTTATAATTTACTTCAAAGGTGACAGATTTAGTCATTTCTGTTTTTTCTTGATTGAAATTTTGTTTGTATATTTTTTTTTGTTGAAAAGCTTGTCTTAGATTGTGCTCCAAGAACCCCTGTGGCTTCTGGTGAAATTTTCAGGAGGTCTGTGAGGTAAAAACTATTTTCACAATTACACTGTACTAAAATATTATTTACCTTTTTTCATTCTTTTTATCTCACAAGTGTGCAGTGGAATTTTTCAAGGTTTCAGAGATAGGGCTGTGATATTTTAGCAGATTTAATGTGATATTAAACCAAATTTTAAAGATACATAGTATTCTCACTATATTTTTTTGTTTGTTTTAGAAAAGTATAGCTACTGTTTTATAAAATATGTTATTTACATTTATAAACATGTAATGTATTTATTATTGTTACATTGTAAAATAAATTAATACATGTATGTTTTAACATTTTTTTTCATTTTTAAACTATAAATGTTGATAGAAACAGCTTGCATAAATAGAAACCCTTTGGGACCCTCAGTAATTTTAAGAGTGCAGAATTCCTGAGATCAATATGTTGAAAACTGCTATTGTGGAAAATTATTTATATTATCTGTAGTTTAAAATTTTATTAACATAAAAGTGTTCATTATTACCTTTTTGAAACACTGATGTATTAATGTCCTTTTTTACTGAGTTTGATTTGAGAAGTTTATTTTCTTAGACTTTTCAAATAATCATCTTTTAGTTTTATTTTTCTCTCTTTTGGTTGTTGTCTGTTTTATTAATAACTGCTTTTTGATTCATTTTCTTTTTATGTTTCTTTGTGGTTTACTTTTGTATTGTTAATCTAGCTTCATGAGCACCAATTAAATCATCCATCTTTTCTCTTTTAAAAAAGAATTTCCGTATAATTCAGTGAGCCAAATTGGTTTTTGACTAGTTTTCATTTCTACAAAAGTCCAAAGGGCTGTATGTTTTGAGAGGAGGGTTTTGGTGCTGCAATAAGTTCCATAATATTTGTTCCAAAATTGACAATGGTCAATTTGATTTTATTGATGAAAGGCATTTCATTACAATGTTGACAGTAGAAGCATTAGAAATAAATTTTAAAGAAATCTTCAGAAAAATGAGACTAGTAAGTTATGTCTCACCACAAAAACCTTTTATTGTTAATGTCATAACACTTTAACTAATAAAATCAGCATTGTCATTAGCTTTTCTATTCAGCGAATTTATCAAAGGCAACAGAAATGTACTGGTGGCTTGCTACATATCTTCAGAGAAGAAAATCACTTTTAGTTTGAAATCTTCTGTGGTAGACAGACTTCTAAAATGGCCTAAAGTGATCTCCAACTCTTCATTTTCAAGCTGTTTTGTAAATTTCATCCCCTTGAATGTAACTTGGATGTGGTGACTCACTTCTAACCAATATAATATAGCAAAGTTGATGAAATGTCACTTCTATGATAGTTACAAAAGACAGATGACTTCTACCTTGCTAGCAGACTTTCTTGCTGGCTTTGATGGAGAAAGTTGCTGTGCTGGAAAAGACACTGTGGTAACGTACTAAAGGCAGTCTTTGACCAATAGCTAGCAAGGAACTGAGGGTCTCCATTTGGCAGCATCCCTTGAAGAACTAAGTCCTACTAACAATCATTTAAGTGAGGTTGGATGTGGATCTGTCCCCACTGGAGCCTTGAGATAACTCCCCAGCACTGGCCACCATTTTCATTGCAACCTTTTGAGAGATCCTGAATTAGAAGATCTTGCTGAGCTGTACCCAGATTTCTGATTCACAGAAACTATGAAATGATAAATTTTTGTTTTTTTAACCACTGAGTTTTGGGGTAATTTATTACACGTCAACGGATATGGAATAGGACTTCCATGACTTTTAACTGAAGCATTACACTGTTTCCTTATGAATGCTACAGGCTCTTTATTCATACTGCTAGTAAAGCCTTTGCTATATTATCTCTGCAGAACACTCAAGTTGAAATCCTGGAGGGCAAAGATCAATATTCCAAAAGCATGTCCCTAAATCTAGTGGAATTGTGATTTGAATTTGGTTCCATTCTCCTCTTTGTTTGGGAGAGGAGTTATACACAAATCTTTCTAGGTTCAATGTATAAATGTCATTGCTGTCAATTAGAATGGGACAAAAAATGAATGCCTATGATGCCATATTTCCTCTCAAAAATTCATAATATGGATAACATAATAAACAAGTTTTATGTAGTTACTCTACTTGACTGGTTGATTTCTGTTTTCTGTGGTATTTGGGAAATTTTTGCTTCAATTTTTCTATTCCAGTTATTTTTCTGTATCATTACTTCCTGGGAATGTTTCAAGCCACAGAAGGAAAAAAATCTTTTAAAATGTTTAAAAAATAGTTCTACCAAGATATTCACTTTATACATTATTTAAGCATTTCTCTTCTGGCTTCAATTAGCTGATTTTGCCCTTTTAAATCATAGTTTTAAAAATGATGTTCCTGTATATAACAATTTGTGATTAATTTTTCCCCATGACAGAAACTGCAGACTGAAACTACTCCCTGTGGTTCCTTTTATTAGTTACTCAATGCTTCTGTCAGTGAATGGTACACAAAATTGAAATTTTTCTAAGCTAACTTAACCTGACTCAGCAGGGCCTGGGGAATCTACCCATGAGGGATAAAAGAGATAAGGCAAGAGACGTCATATGTCTATAGGCAAATGCCTGTATGAATGTCTTTTCTTCACTGAGTTTTTGTCTGATCCAGTTAAAACACTGAAATTCATTTGCATGTGAAATCACAATCTAAGAAGAAAGAGCAGAAAGTCCTGAGAATTTCTTATTTGATTTAAAATCAATAATACAGGTAAGCCCTCTGGGCTAGAAAAAAATGTGAGACCCATTAATGAGAGGCCAGCTGTGAGTTATAATTTTTTTTTTTTTTTTGCATAAGGGGCACATTGCATTTGAAACGTAGAAGATCTTGGAGATGTTGTTTTACTTGCTTCCCTAATTTTATATGAATTTATAAATAAATCTACATATTTATTTTGTATTCAGTACAAAATTAGGAGATCACATGATTCCAGGTGATTTCCCCAAATAGCAACTGTGTATTTTCAGCCTTAAACCTTGTCTCTGTTTTTTGTTTGTTTGTTTTTCCTTTTAATACCTTCATCTTCAATTTATGTTTTCTGCCACAGGGGGCGGCAGAGTCTCATGGGTCCAGGATAGTGAGCATGCTGGTGTGAGATCAAAATTGATAACTCAGCTCAAATATTTTTAAAACAGATTTTTATTTTATTTAATTTTATTCTTAAACTAAGTTTTCTAAAAATGAAAATAATACATAATATGGTCCAAATATTCATATAGAGTAGCAAATAGTGATAAGTAGAAGTTTCTTCACTGTGGCACTAGCAGCTTCACAGGAAAATTTGCAAGATATAACATTTAAACTATTTTCTTAAGTATAGATAATTTCTATACACATATCTGAATATTTCAAAAATATAAGAAATTATATTGGGACACTGTTGTGAAACTTGATTTTTAAAATTAGTATCCTTCCAATTATGTTCTTAAATGGCTACTTATTCTACAGTAGCCTATTAATGTATTTAATCAATTCCCTATTCTTTTAATTTTCTTTTTTCCCATTCTTTATTATTTTGCTTGGGTTTTCAGTTTGTTTTTTGGAGTTTTTGAGGGTTTCTCATTTTTTACATTTTGTTTTTGATCACATCACATATCATGTTGTTTTTTACTATTTAAAGGAATATGCAATGAGCATCACTTCACATATGTCTTTGTGTCCATATTTGAATTTATAGGTAGAAAAAATTCCCCAAAGTGGAACTGCTATCTCTTATAGCATGTGCTTTTAAAGTTTTCATAGGAGAAAGAGGTTGAATGACTTTAAACTTTAACCAATAGTGTTTGAGAATGATTAATTTTCTCAAAGTACTGTCAACATTGTTTATAAATCTTAGCTAATATGATAAACTAAACAAAGTATATCTCATTGCTGTTTTAATTTGCATTTTTTAAACATGAGTGAAGTTGAACATATTTTCCTGTGTTTAACTGGCTACTTGTATCTATTTTTCTTTGAACTTTAAGTCTATGTTTGTATAAGTCAGCCTTTACAACTGTGATAAACAATCCGATTTCTCAGTGTTTTATGACAAAATACATTTATTTCTTGCTTATGCTATAAAAGTAAGTGGGTTTATACTGGCTTTTCTGGGATCGTCTCTGTGAGTGTACTCATTTTGAAACCCAGGTTGCAGCCATGGTCAGTATCTAAAATGTGTATGCCTGTGTATCCCTGTCAAGATACACAGTAATATCTAAAGCTGTTCAGATGTAGGAGCATCTGAGATGTGACAAAATATCCCCTTACATTCCATTGCCAAAGTGGGTCACAAGTCAAGACCAAATTCAGTGGGGTATGGGCACATGAAAAGAACATGGAGAAAAATAATATTGTGAACACATAATTCAATCTTTCATTATGTTCTTTACCTATTTTTCTATTGGTTTAATTTTATTACCTATTTATTCATAAAAATCTTTGCATATTGAAGAAAACATTATTTTATTATATTTGTTATAAATATTTTTGCTAGAAGTTTTCACATACCTGTGACTTTTATATATTATTTTTATGCTTTATATTTTATATAATTTAAAAATATATATCTTTATTAATATTTATCTGTATGGCCTCTTATATCATGGTAGAAAGAATATCCTTACTCCATGACTATGAAAACAACTAAATAATAAATTGTTAAGTAAAACAAGTACTCACAAAATATATATCTTGGTTAAAAGTTGTAGAGAATTATTTTTTTCTTAAAGCATGCATTTTAAAACAGGTATTGTCTATGTTTCTATTTTATCTAAACTGAGTATAATTAAGGGGAAAAGATTCTCTCTAATCCTCATTTTTTTAAGATGATTTGATCAGTCATTTAATAAATGCTCTTCTCTAGGCCTTTAGATATGTTTCTCTGTGTCTATGTTTGTGTACAGGAGTATAAAATTCCTGAATATGTCATAAAGTTCAGGTACCTTAATCACTCCATTTGAATCATTTTCAAGAAATCTCTGCCACCCAGGTGGTAGTACTTTGTTACAACAACCCTAGTAAATTAATACAAGTATTCAATGGGTAAGGAGTAGTCATTGCATCAAATGGTGGACAACTTGAGAGTTACATGCAAAAGAATGAAGCTGAACCCTTACTTCGCACTATAATTAACACAAAGTGCATCAAATATCTAGATGCAAGAGCTTAAATGATAAAACTCTTAGAAGAAAAGTGAGGGAAAATCTTCAGATTTGACAAAGGATTCTTAGATATGACACCAAAAGCCTAAATGTGTATATAAATCTAGTTTGATAAAAGGCAAAATAGAAAGAATACTGTCCATTTTGTTCTCATTTATTTAGAAACATAGGGTTCTATTCCATTTAATGCAAAGTTAGTAATTTTCTTTGTAGACATGATTGCCATCCTTCATGGAACACCACTACAATAAGCCCCTTGTATTTTCTGAAGGGATAGCACATGGATTCAAGATTCCTTCAAAGTCTGCATTTGGTCACTTTTTCAAACCACATATTTTCCCATTTCATAAGCTAATATAAACTGTCTTCAGTTGATAATAGGGTCAATTTACTATTTTATACAGAAACAAATTTACTTATGAATTGCTACATTCTACCAACACAAGATCTATCTATCTATATATATTGATATATATTTTTCTAAATTGACAAATTACCACTTCTTTGGAGTTTTGTTTACTCTTTTATAGTTATTATATTTGCATAACTTCTTGAAGTTATAACAACATATTTTATTTATTTTTAATATATTAGAGTTAGCCGTAGCACCTTTTTTTTTAATATAAATTTATTTATTTGGCAGCATTGGGTCTTCATTGCTGTGTGCAGGCTTTCTCTATTTGAGGTGAGTAGGGGCTACTCTTTGTCGTGGTGTGTGGGCTTCTCAGGCCTTCTCATTGCAGTGGCTTCTTTTGCTGTGGAGCACAGGCTGTAGGCGTGTGGCCTTCAGTAGTTGTGGTGCACAGGCTCTAGAATGCAGGTTCAGTAGTTGTGGTACATGGGCTTAGTTGCTCTGCAGCAAGTGTGATTTTCCTGGACCAGGGCTCGAACCCCTGTCTCCTGCACTGGCAGGCAGATTCTTAACCACTGTGCCACCAGGGAAGTCCAATGTATTTTAAATTAAGATAGTAAAATAAGCAGGAGATGGGATCAAGATGGCGGAGTAGGAAGACCCTGAGCTCCCTCCTCCCACAGATACACCAGAGCTAAAATTTCATATAGAACAACTATCTCTGAGAATGACCGGAAAACTAGCAGAACAGCTCTTCTACAATTAAATATATAAAGAAAAAACTACACCAAGATGGATAGAAGGGTAAAAGAAGCAATCTAGTGAGGTCTCACATCCCTGGTGGGTGACCAAAAAGAGGAAGAGGATGTCACAAGTTGGAAGATCCTCCCTAAGCAGCAAGGGGTTCAGTCTCCATATTGGGGACCTCAGCCTTGGGGAGCAGCACTGGGAAGATAAGCCCCTTTAACAGGTTTTGAAAACCAGCAGGCCTTAAGACCAGGAGAACTGGAGGGCTACAGGAAACTGAGACTCACTCTTAAAGGATGCACACACAAACTTACTCACTCTGAGTCCCAGAAGAGAGGCAGCAGATTGAAAAGCACCTGGCACTGTAGCTGACCTTATAAGGCCAATCCAACACATCCAACACACCACCTAGCCTGCACCCAGCACTGGCTCCAATCCCCCTGCCAGGCAGAAGCCTTCAGTATGCCTTGGGAGAAGTCCTAGGTTGAACCAGGCTCTAGACCTAGTCTTTCTGGAGCCAGCCTCATCCTGCCAAGATGTCAGCCACCAGCACACCACGATAGAAGCCTTGGTCTATGTCAACCTCCAGTTTTAGCTCCTCCATTTCTTGCACACACACCCCCACCAAGGCAGTGGCCTATAGTATACCCAAAAGAAGCCCATGCCAGGCTTGGGCTTCAGCCCCATTTCTACCTCCGCATCAAGGCAGCAGCTTCTAATACACCCTGGGAGAAGTCACAGCTCATGAGTGCTTCACCTCAGCTCTCTTGCCAATGGCAACAGGCACAAACAGTTTGCATAGGGATGCTCTTACATAAGTAAATGCCTTCAAGACTGGGAGAGAGAACTGTTTTGCCTAATTCATAGAGACAAACACAGAGTAAAAACAAATGAGAATAGGGGCTTCCCTGGTGGCTCAGTGGTTGAGAGTCCGCCTGCCGATGCAGGGGACACGGGTTTGTGCCCTGGTCCAGGAAGATCCCACATGCTGCAGAGCAGCTAGGCCCGTGAGCCATGGCCACTGAGCCTGCGTGTCTGGAGCCTGTGCTACACAATGGGAGAGGCCACAACAGTGAGAGGCCTGTGTACCACAAAAAAAAAAAAAAAAGAGAGAGAAAATAGAGGAATATATTCCAAATGAAAGAATAAGATAAAAGTCCAGAAAAAAACTCTAAGGAAACAGAGATAAGTAATTTACCTAATAAAGAGTTCAAAGATTATAAAAATGCTGGGTGAAATCAGGAGAATAGAGAAACACAGTGAACACTTTAACAAAGAATTAGAAAATATAAAAAAAGAACCCTCAGAGCTGAAGAATACAATAACTGAGATGAAAAATACACTAGAGAAAATCAACAGTAGATTAGGTGATACAGAAGAATGAATAAGCAACCTGGCAGACAGAATAGTGGAAATCAACCAATCAGAAGAGCATTAAAAATGAGGATACTTTAAGGAAACTCTGGGACAAAATCAAGCATATCAACATTTCCATTGTAGGGTTCCAAGAAAGAGAATAGAGAAAGAAAGGGGCAGAAAATATATTTGATTAATAAATTGATGAAAACTTCCCTAACCTGGGGAAGAAAACAGATATTTAGGTCCAGGAAGCCCAGAGGGCTTCAAACAAGATGAATGCAAAGAGATCCACACCAAGAGATATCATAATTAAAATGGCAAAGTTGAAGACATAGAGATAATTTTAAAGGCTGCAAGAGAAAGATGAAGGGTCACATACAAGAAAACCCCCATAAGGTTATCAACTGATTTTTCAGCAGAAACTTTGCAGGCCAGAGGAAGTGGCATTATATATATACAGTGCTAAAACGAAAGAAAACTACAACCAAGGAGACTCTACCCAGCAAGGTTATCATTCAAAATCAAAGGAGAGATAAAGAGTTCCCCAGACAAGCAAAATCTAAGAGGTCATCACCACTAAACCAGCCTTACAAGAAATGTTAAAGGGTCTTCTTTAAGTGAAAAAGAACAGGACATAACAAGAAATAAGAAAATATAAGAAGGAAAAAACTCAGTGTTAAAAGCAAATATATAATAACAACAGTGAATCAACCACTTAAGTAAGCTAGTATGAAGGTTAAAAAAACAATAGACATAAAATCAACTATAACTACAAGAAGTAGCTACAGGATACAAAAAAGATGTAAAATATGTCAAAAACATAAAAGTGGGAGGTAGTAAAAAAGGCAGAGCTTTTAGAACGTGGTTGAACATAAACAACTATCTGTTTAAAATAAATACATAGTATATAGAGGTTGATATATATGAAATTCATGGTAACCACAAACCGAAAGCCTACAATAGATATATAAAAAACAAAGAGAAAGAAACCCAAACCTAACTCTAAAAAAAATTATCAAACCACCTTGGAGGAAACTAACAGAAGAATAAAAGAACAGAGAAGAACTACATAAACCACCAGAAAACAAGTAAAAAAACCAAAAGGGCAATAAGTAATACATACCTATCAGTAATAACTATAAATTTAAATGACTAAGTGCCTCTATCAAAGGACATAGGGTAGCTGAATGAATAAAAGAGAACCATTTATGTGCTGCCTACAAGAAACTCACTTCAGAGATAAAGACACACATGTACTAAAAGTGAAGGGATGGAAAAAGATATTCCATACAAATGGAAACAAAAAGAAAGCTGGGATAGCAATACTCATATCAGACAAAGTAGATTTCTAAAACAAAGACTATAACAAAGACAAAGAATGGCATTACATATGATAAAGGGGTCAGTCAAAAAGAGGATATAAGATTTATGCCTCTAACTTGGAGCAACTAAATGTGTAAAGCAAATATTAACAGATATTAACAGAGAAAGTGACAGTATTACACTAATAGTAGGAGTTGTTAATATCATACTTAAATCAATGGATAGATCATCCAGACAAAAAAATCAATAAGGAAAAAGTGGCCTTAAACAACAAATTGGACCAGATGGACTTAGTAGATTATCTATAAAACAGCCTATCCTCAAACAGCAAAATACATATATTTTTCAAGTGTGCATGGAAAATTCTCCAGGATAAATCACATTGTAGGCCACAAAACACATCTCAGTAAATTTAAGAAGGTAGAAATCATCTCAAGCATCTTTTCTGACTATAAAGGTATGAAACTAGGAATCAACTGTAGGAAAAAAACAGGAAGAACAGAAACATGTGAAGACTAAACAACATACTACTAAAACATCATTGGGTCAATGAAGGAATCAAAGAAGAAATTAAAAAATACCTTGAAATGAGTGAAAATATAAACACATGTTTCCAAAATGTATGAGACTTAGCAAAATCACTTCTAAGAGGGAAGTTTATAGTGTACAGGCTTACCACAAGAAACAAGAAGAATCTCAAATAAACAACCTGACTTTACACCTAATGGAATTAGAAAATGAAGAATCCACAAGTCCCAAAGATAGTAGAAGAAAGGAAATAACATAGATCAGAGCAGAAATAAATGAAATAGAAATCAAAAAAAAAAAAGAAAGAAAAAGAACAGATCAATGAAACTATTAAAGAGCTATTTTTAAAGATAAACAAAATTGATAAAACTTTACCAGATTCATCAAGAAAAAAAGAGAGGGATTAAATAAATAAAATTAGAAATGAAAAAGCAGAAGTTACAACCTATAATATAGAAATACAAACAGTCATAAGATAATACTACAAACAATTAAATGACAAAAAATTGGACAACCTAGAAACATTTGATAAATTCCTAGAAACATACAATATTCTAAGACCAAACTAGGAAGAAAGAAAATCTGAACAGACCAATACTACTAATGAATTTATTTCAGTAATCAAAAAAATTCTCAAGAAACAAAAGTCCAGGACTGGATAGCTTCATAGGGGAATTCTACCAAACAGTAAAATAAGAATTAATGCGTGTTCTACTCAAACTATTCCAATAAATGGACGAAGAGGAAACAGTTTAAAACTCATTATAAAAGTCCTGCATTGGGCTCCCCTGGTGGCGCAGTGGTTGAGAGTCCGCCTGCCAATGTAGGGGACACGGGTTCGTGCCCCGGTCCGGGAAGATCCCACATGCCGTGGAGTGGCTAGGCCCATGAGCCATGGCTGCTGAGCCTGCACGTCCGGAGCTTGTGCTCCACAATGGGAGAGGCCACAACAGTGAGAGGCCTGCGTACCGCAAAAAAAAAAAAAAAAAGTCCTGCATTACCTTGATACCATAAACAGACAGAGACACTATTAAAAAAAAAAAAAAAAAAGAAAAATAGAAAAGTACAGGCCAATATCCCTGATGAATTTAGAGGCAAAAGTCTCAACAAAATATTAGCAAACCAAATTCAACAGTAAATTAAAAGGATTACATAGCTTGATCAAGAGGGATTTAGTCCAGGGATACAAGGATGGTTCAATATACACAAATAAATCAAAATGATATACCACATTAATAAAAGGAAGAGTAAAAATCACATGATCATTCCAATAGATACAAAAAAAGCATTTGACAAAATTCAACATCCATTAGTGATCAAAAATTCTCAATAAGATGTGTATGGGAGGACATACATCAACACAATAAAGGCTATTTATGACAAACCCCCAGCTAACATCATACTCAACAATGAAAGCTGAAAGCTTTTCCTCCAGTATCAGGAACAAGACAAGCATGCCCACTCTCACAACCTTTATTTAACACAGCATCAGCAATCAAACAAGAAAAGGAAACAAAATATATCCAAATTGGAAAGGAAGAAGTAAAACTGTCACTGTTTGCAGATGACATGTACTATACATAGAAAATCCTAAGACTTCACTAAAGAACTATTAGGACTAGTAAATGAATTTTGTAAAGTTGCAGGATACAAAATTATTACACAGAAATATGTTGCATTTCTACACATTAATAATGAACTATTAGAAAGAGAAATCATGAAAACAATCCCACTTATGATCACATCAAAAAGAATGAAATACCTGGGAATAAATTTACCAAGGATGTGAAAGACCTGTACACTGAAAACTATAAGACATTGATGAAAGAATTTGAAGACAACATAAATAAATGGAAAGATATACCATGCTCATGAATCAGAAGAATTAATATTGTGAAAATGACTATATGACCCAAAGTGATCTACAGATTCAATACAATCCCTATCAAAATATCCATGGCATTTTTCACATAACTAAACAAATAATCCTAAAATTTTGTAGAACTGCAAAATACCCCAAATTGCCAAAGCAATCTTGAGAAAGAAGACCAAGCTGAGGTTATCATGTTCCCTGATTTTAGACTATACTACAAAGCTATAGTAATCAAAACAGTATGACTGGCAAAAAAACAGATACATAGATCAATGGAACAAAATTGATAGCCCAGAAATAATCCCCCCCCACACACGGTCAATTAATTTACTACAAAGGAAGCATATATACAATGAAGAAAAGACAGTCTCTTCAATAAGTGGTATTGGCAAACTGGACAGCTACATGTAAAAGAATGAAACTAAGCCATTTTCTTATATTATATACAAAAATAAAGTCAAATGGATTAAAAACTTAAATATAAACCCTGCAACCGTAAAACTAAATGAAAACATAGGCAGTATGCTTTTTTAAATTGGTCTTAGCAATATTTTTTTGGATTATTTCTCCTCAGGCAAGGGCAACAGAAGCAAAAAATAAACAAATGTGACTATGTCAAAACAAAAAGCTTTTGTACAGCAAAGGAAACCTCAAAAATAGAAAAAAGCCATCTACTGAATGAGAGAAGATATTTGCAAATATCATACCTATATGTATGATAAGGGTTTAATATTCAAAATATGTCAATATAAAAAACATACATAAATATCAAACAAATAAACAATCTGATTAAAAAATGAGCAGAGGACCTGAATAGGCATTTTTACAAAGAAGCCATACAGATGGCCAATAGGCACAAGAACAGATGCTCAACAATATTAATCATCAGGAAAATGCAAATCAAAACCACAATGAGATATCACTTCATACCTGTCGGAATGGCTATGATCAAAAAGACAAGAAATAACAAGTGTTGGCAAGGATGTGGAGGAAAAGGAACCCTAGTGCACTGTTGGTGGGAATGTTAATTGATACAGCCACTACAGAAAACAGTAGATGTTTCCCTCAAAAAATTAAAGATCCAGCAAATCTTGGGTGTCTCCCTGAAGGAAATGAAAACACTAAGTCAAAAAGATATATGCACCCCTGTGTTCATTATAGCATTATTTACAAAGGACAAGATATGGAAACAACTTAAGTGTTCACTGACACATGAATAGATAAAAAAGTTGTGGGATATATATATATATATATATATATATATATATATATATACAATCTCATTATATATAATTAATATGTATTATATAGATATAATGAATTATTACTCGGCCATAAAAAATAATGAAACCTTGCCATTTGCAGCAACATGGATGGACCTGGAGGGTACTATGCTAAGTGAAATAAGTCACAGAGGAGAAAAATACTGTATTATTATTTTTCTTTTACGTATATGTGGAACCTAAAAAACAAACAAATGAACAAATATAACAAAGCAGAAACAGACTCACAGATTCAGAGAACAAACCAGTGATTTCCAGAGGGAAGGGGGTAGGGAATGGGTGAAATAGGTGAAGGAGATTCGTACAATATACTAATTATAAAATAAATGAGTCACAGGGGTATAATGTACAGCCCAGAATATTGTCAATAATATTATAATAACTTTGTATGGTGTGTCAACTATACTTCAATACAAAAATAAATACTTTTTAGTAAACAACATTATTTTCTCATTATTAGACTTGAACATTTCTATGACATATGCCTGGCCAGTTTTAGTTGCCAATGGCTGACTAAGCAGTTACTAAAAATTCTCAAAAGAAATTTAACTATGCTTGTAAGGAATGTTTTCTTTCATTTCTAGTTGTTGCTATCTATTTTCTTGGTAAAGGGATCCATTTATATTTGTCAATGAGATTCTAGTGATGTGTGTACCTTATAAATATTATAATATGCCTTATAAATATTATAATATGCCTTAGGGAGCTAAGACGTCTATCCTGTTTATTTGCCACTTAATACACTGTGACCGTATAGAGTAGGAGGCCTCTTCTCCGCTTTCCTCAACCTACTTAGGAATCCAAAACATGAATCAGGAAGCACATATACTGGCAGAAAACAAAAAAGTATATTGGAGAGTATGTTAAAGACTAGAGTGAGTAGTTTAATGTCTTGTTCCATCAGTGTGGGCCAAGTAGACAGCTGAAGGGTATCATCAATTATTTTAGCTAATCTTATTTCTTCAAACTGACAAAACAAAATGGTTTTAAAAGCAATCTGTATTTTTAGAAAATTTTCAACAGATAAATTATTTAGTCATTGGTTCATTTATCCAGGAAAACCTATACATGGCATTATATTTCATTTGACCTTGAAATATGTTTATCTGACAGACAAACGAGCTAAGTCAGTATCTTATGTTAAACTGGATTTTCTCCAGGAGCAAAAAATAAATAAGGTTGAAAATACTTGGTGAGGAATGGTTTCTTTTATAATACCTGTATATTTGGTTTCCTTTCCCAAAACAAAACAAAACAAAAAACAACCAACACTTCCTTGGGAGGTGACTGTACAGGTAGGTACATTTATGAGTGTTAAGCAACTCTAAAACAAATGTCCAAGTCAGCATTAAGAGGGAACTTGAAATGGGAATACTTTCTACATTTTGGTAAATGAACATTCATTATCTATGATGCAAAAAGTCCATCATAATTACTTTACTGGTCATGTAAAATGAGCATGATTCCTCTTATTAAGGGAAATGATAGTCAGTAAAATCTACTTTGTATGACAATTTTTATTAATTTATACTTAGCTTATATTTCCACATTAAAAAAGCAGTTTTTTCCATTTGTTTGTTTACCACATTTCTATAAATTATAAGATGAATTTATAGACATATAATAAATATAGAAAGCTCCAAAAAACAATGTTTGCTATGAAAGAGATGGTGACAAGGACTTTAAAATTCTCTGTGATCCCTTAAACTAGTTATAAAATAGCTTATCCCTGAGGTTATTTTTGAACCTTCCATGACTTATAAAATAACTAAATGTGCAACCAACTTTTTAGAGGTCACAGGGAATTGAAAAGGGGTAGATGGGTAAGATGGTTAAATGTCTTTTTTTTTTAGGTATGAGTTTTTCTATAAAGCCTTAGAGAAACCTTTGGCCCAGAAAGTAGCTGAGTAGGGATTAAGTTCTTGCAGGGAAAAAAAAGTTTGTTCCCTGAAGGTATTACAAGGATCCCAGCTGTTGGGGTACATACTCCCTGGTGATGATCGGCACTGAAATGTTAAAGCTCAAAATCCCAAACCACTAAATTGCCTGCCTTAATCAGGCAAGCTTTTCTGCTAACATTGTTCTGCATCAGCCAAGAGCTGCCTATCTGAGTTTCCTTTATTCTTTTGGCTAGATAGATACCTCCCCCTGCCCTTCACATTTACAGTTTTTGGTTTTTTTCCCCCAAAGAGAGTAATCTTTTTTTTTCTTCTATACTTATTTATAAAACTTTTACTTATAAAACATTTACTTATAAAACTCTTACACGTTAACTATATAGAGAATGAGGAAAAGAAATATGACCACTGAATTGATCAAACAAGAGTATAATTTCACTTTATGTATCTGGATTTGTCAGAGAAGATGCATTTAGATACATAATAATTTAATAGTTTTCATAATAATAGTTTATACAAAATAAAATATAGTAATTTCATATATACACATATATACATATATATGATATAGATGTCTATATCTGTATCTATAGGTATATAAATACATATATATAGAAAGAATTCATAGAATCATAGGCAGGGCTTGAAAGCTATTTGCAGGGGATATATATTTTTATTAGACTTGATTCTTCAGTAGGCAAATGTATTTTATACTCTTAAAATTTTTGGTCATTACAGGCAGTCTGACTCATTACTCAAGAAAAAAAAAAAAAAAAAGGCTTCTTTGCTGATTCACCCAATGATGGCTTAAGAATTTTTCTTCAGTTCTATAACAGCCAAGTAAATCATTATAAACACTTCACAACTGTTATTAATTATCTAAAACAGAAAATTTGCATGAAAAAATCAGCTCCACTCTTTCTCTTTACTGTCCTATAAACCAGTGCACTTTAATGTGCACAACCTGGAGAGCTTGTTAAAATGAATATTATAATTCAGGGGGTACTGGGTAGGCCCTAAGATTCTCTAGTCCTAAACAAACTCCTAGGTGCTGCTGCTGCTGTGTGGATCATACTTTGAGGAATAAGGTTGTAAGTTGTGTTTCAAATAATTCTTTCCTGTCCCTGTATATAACCCTGTGTGGATCTCACTGTTCTTCTGGTTAGTTGTAGGTTTTAAGAAGTCTACTAGGCAAGTTCAAAGCAATCTCTCATCTGATTAAGCTGCTCTTCTCCCACAGCACAGTTCTGATTCAGCTTAGATGACTGGAAGTGAGATTGTTGGGTGTCAGACCTTAGTGTCAGCTCCTTTATTCAGGTTCTCCAGACTCAGAGATAATGTGTGAGGTAGCAGCAGCAGAATGCCTTCAAGATTATAGGGGGAGGAAAATAAACAGGAAAAAAAGCTTACTGGCGATGACAGATTGAAATCATAATGGAGTAATCCTAGTTCAAGCAAACAAAATGGAGTTGGGCGGCTATTGAGGATCTGGTTCCAGACATGTTTCTGCACCACTGAGAATTTGAACTTTCTTAACTATACCAAATCACAACCTTCCAAGGACACCACCAGCCATTTTTGTTTATTTTTCTAGAACAACATCTAGGTCTCAAGGTTCCCCCCTTGCAACTATGTAACCATTTCTGGCCCCAACCAATACTTGCTTAACAAGCACCCTTACTTCTTGACAGCTCCAATCATAATTCTTGACAAACACCTTATGGAACTAACTGTGGCCTTGTGGTTTTTGTCATTATAAGCCTCCTCCATTTTGTAGTCCAAAGGAACACAACTCAAGTGCTTCTCATATCTGTACTTTTCAGGCTGCTGTCCTAACAAATCCCAAATAAATGCCTCTTTATCTCAATTGGGTCTTCATTTCTGAAAATTTTGGTTAATGCTTGATTAATACCAGTGTAATATGACACTGGTGCCCATTTGTGTGTCAGCTATCCAAATATTTATTCTATTGTGGGTTTTTCAAAAAATTCATTTTTGACTAGAGTAAGTCTATATTGTTAAACTCTTGTGTAGTTTTTATCCCTGGAATCATGGCAAATTTGTTTATGAAACCACAGAGGAAATTCAGTGTACCTCATATGAAAGGTGGACAGATACCCACAGCACAGTTCATCTAAACTGCACACTTCTGCAATGGACTTCTCTTGATGGACAATTATGGGAGATATGACTTTCTCAGGCTCTTTGCCCATTCTGAAATATCCAACCTCGACATATACTTCTACCACTTATTAACATTTGCCAAACTTGCTTCTTCCTTCCAGGATCTGCATCATCTGGCCAGACTATTAGCAACTACATAAACTGCTGTAGTTCATGAACTTTAAGAGTTTTGATTTCTCAATGTCATTTAGTATGGATCAGCAATGGGACCATCAAACTGTTTGGATCCTTATCCAAAATTAGCAAATTGACTCATAAGCTCTAGATGTCAATGAATTCCAGATGCGACAAAATTATGTCTCACTCATCGCTGTTGAGCATCTTCCCAATCCTATTTCTACAGATTTGCCACATATGTTTTAATGATGAAAACTGGCAAAAATCCTTAAATTCTTTATGTGTGTAACATTTTAATTTCTTGCTCTTATTATAAATTTTACCATAATCTCCCACTCCACCCAAGGCCCTGTTGAATATATTCCATATATTTGCCATTCTATTTTCAACCACTGAGGAAAAACTTCTTCACTTAGGAACGTCTTCAGCCAAGGATGACACTATTTCTAAAAGAGATGCATAGTGAGACATGTTTCATTGGAACTTTGGGGATTGGCCTATTTCCTGTCTTTCAATTAGTCTACGATATCCTCACGGCAATTAGCAAGAGTACAGTCTTTTCTGACCAATGCCCTAACTTTTACATAGGAGATACGGATACAATCAAGCTGTAATTCAGCCAGTACTGTAATTCTGCAAACTGCAAGGTCAATATCTGGGTTTGGTCTTCAGTGATTTCTGTTCTCAGCAATGCCTTAGTCTTCAAAAGGTCACAACAAATCCCTGAATGTTATCTTTCTCATTAGGAGATAATTTAGGAATTTGATTTGTCCTTTATTTAATTTCATTTATCAAATGCTGTATGAAGTAATTTTAGCTTCTCCATAGTAGAGGGAATCTCGGCCCCCCAGTTTCATCCTAACTCACAGATAGTTGTTTGCTTTTCCAGCACCCATTCCCCTGTACTTCCTTTCCTAGTGCACCAACAATTTAATTTCCCATTATGTCCTTGCTTTACACAGAAGCTGACTCCATTTCAGTTCTAGGGAATCTCCTGGTTTTCCTTATGCAATCAGTACATTTCATCCCCCTAGCAACAAGCATGGGTTGATATGTAAACTAGTTTGTCCATATAGGTTGAATACAAAGATCAGTTTTGGAATACTGGGAAAGTGATATACTCATACAAAGGTTAGAAATGGCTGGTCTTTTTTTTGTGCAATAGGAGAAGTCAGAGTAAGAAAAAGGCATATATAAGATAGGACCAAGAGGGAAAAGGCTCAGATAAGTGGTATCTGGAGCCCAATCAGAAAATGCACGAAGACTGTTCTGCCACTTTTGGTCTTTACAGCTACACCCCACACTTCCCAACCCCGAACCCTAAAAAAGACAACTTATTAAGCCAACTGGAATTGGTATTTCTATTGTGTAAGAGAATAAAGATTTCTACTGCTACATCCTCAGTGAGTACACGGTTCTAAGTGACCATAAGCAATAACTTCATATGCTAGTTTATCACTGAATATTATGGACAGCTAGAAACTTATCCTATAATATGAATAGAGATTTTATTTTCTTTCATTCCAACTTTGCCTAATGAACAATTCTAAATGCTACATGTTTCCCTAATTTTTTAAACTCATTTACTATATTTGTCAGGATGTTAGTGTCGCAAACATAAAAAGCATAGTTAAAACTGTTTTAAGCAAAAGAGGAAATTATAATCACATTTTATGAAAATCCATAATAATAGAACTGATTCTAGGCATAAATAGGTGTCAAGAGTTCAAATGATGTCATTAGGATTTTCTCTGTCTCTCTCCTTCACCTCTACCATCTCTCAGTTTTCCACCTTTCTTCATTTGATTTTCTCTTAACTAGGCTTTATGTTTGAGTCAATTAAATGGTGACTGGTCCCTCTGTGTTTATAATCAGTTACTCTAGCCAGGAAGTTGAACTATCTGGATTGAATGGGTTTTGGACACGTGCACAAATGGAGCAATAGACTGGGGAAAAGTCCCACCAAAACCACATATATAAAATTTGGGAAGAAATAGTTTACCAAAGGAAAATCTGTGTGGTGATATCTTAAATTTAAATTCTGATTGTGTTGCAAACTTTCTGTGTGTATATTGTTTTGATTATATTTTAGAAGAAAAAGAACGGATAGCTATTATAACTTTCTCCTACTCTTTGTGTCTGTTTCTCCAGAGAGAATTTTCCTGTAGAGTAATTCTGTAAGAAACAGTGTATACAGAGGTAGGCTTAGGAACTGACAGAATGCATTTTAAGATGAGTTCACTGGCAGCCAACTATGCACATTCCCACACCCTCCACTCCAGGGAGTTGGGATCACTATAACTCCTTGGGAAAGAGAAGTTAGAGTGGGAGCTTATGTCTAGGTGATGTCACTCAGAAACGTGGTAGGGAGTTTCTGGGTCTGAGAATTCCAAAGGGAAGCAGTGACTTGAGGGCTTTATGGCTCTGGAGTTAATCTTACTATAGCTAGCAAGTGTTGGACATAGTTTCATGGGTTATGCAAAGCAGACAGGCTCTAAATGGCTAAAAATATGCTTATTTGGGCTATGTTTAAAATAATTTTGTGCGTAAAACTTTGCATTTGTCACCACCAGGCTTTTGAGCTAACAAGCATTAGCATGCTGTGAAGAAGTAAACAACCTAGGAGCCAACACACAGAGGACATCTTTGGCTCATTTATATAACACCCACCAAATGAGGAGAGTGTTTTTATGGATTGTGAAAATCAAGGTGGAATTTTTGGATCCCACCAGATGTTTCATTAAATTCACTTGGAGACAATTCTTTTTTCAGCCCCTCTACCGTATTCTGGGTAGTTACTTCTTCTTACTGATTTCTTTCTTTTTAAAAATTCCCTCCAATCACTTCTCTGTTACAGGTGTATGCCTTTTTATATTTCTTTTTCTGTTTTTGTTGTTGTTTTAACCTGGGCATTGGGGAGAGGAAAAAGACAAACATAAAATCACAATCAGCTAATCTACTAACTTGAACAGAAACAAAATATTTTCACTAATTTTTTATTGCATGCCTACCATGTGCACAGCAGTAATCAAAATCCATAAAAGCTCTTGATCTCATGGACATGCCATTCTAGTGGATTCCAAATGTTTAGCCTGAATTTCAATACAGGAATCAGAATATCTCTACTTACTGAATAAACTGAGGGTTTTTTTTTACATACCTTCTAGTGTATCTCAAGTAAATAAAGAATTTATCAATTAGATTAAATATATATTTAATACAGTTTATTTAATTTTTTACAAGAATATTTGTGGTGTTGTCAGAATTTAATTCTTTAGATTAATAACTCATTCTTGAGCCACATTTCCATTAAGATCCTTTATTCTTGAAGTTATTTTTTATCTTATTTACTAAAGCCTAGAGTATATTTAAAAGTACTCCTTTAGTCAAATATTATATATCCTAGGATGACATACACACTTTTTCTCAAGGTTCCTATAACATCCACAGCATAGTGAAGCATTTCTTTATCGATGATTGTTAAATGAGGGATCAAATTTCATTTTACTGTTTTCTTGAGTTGTCAGCAAAGCAAGCATTTATCAGTTATGATTATTTTTGTATAAATAAAGTATATTTATGGATAATTTAATCCTTATTACTACTCTGTCTTTTCTATGTAAACTATAAACATTTTTAGAATTCAAATTTAGTAGTTACTCTCTGTAACTTCTTTCTGACTGGATCATCTGTATACTGGGATATTTTTATTTCTAACAAAACTATGGCTCAATTTCTCTTAATCAATAAAAACCAGTTCATTATTTCACGTAATCAGGAAGTGAAGAGACAAGATGGACCGTATACACAGTAGGATCAGGAATCTGGGGCCATTTTCTGCCATTCTCTAGGCTACGTCTTCCTCTTTGCTTGTAAGCTTTCTCTTCAGGGTTGCCTCCTTCATGGTCTGATATAGCAATATTTAGGGCAACAGATTTCCTCACTTATATACTGGGTATGTGTGTTTCTCCTTCAAACACAGGTTAAAAGCCATTCTCTTCAGTCTTATCAGGTCAACTCAGATCATATGCCCATCTTTGACCAATAACAAATGCCAGGGGAATTATTGGCCCTGGATGGGTTAGAGAATTATTTTCTGCCTAAATGAATGATATCACCATAATTGGTTTAGAAAAGTAGGACCACCGTCTCTGGAACTAGAGATAAGCTGTGTAATTGGGAGGGAAGAAGGGTAGAAAATCAATAATAGAGATGAGATTGTTTGGATAATATTGTGTTAGTTTATATTGCTGTGTAACAAATTAGCACAGATTTACTGGCTTAAAGCAATAGCCATTTATTATATCATAGTTTCTGAAGATCAGAAGTCTGGGCAGGCATGACTGGGTTCTCTGCTCAGTTCTCAAAGTGTTGACATCAAAGTATTGGCAGGCTGTGTTCTCCTCTGGAGCACAGAATCCTCTTACAAGCATTCAGGTTGGCAGAATTTACTTCCTTGTGGTTGTAGGACTATAGATTCTTATTTTCCTGTTATCAGCTGGGGACTGCTCTCAGCTTCTAGTGGTTACCCACATTTCTTGCCATGTGGTCTTCTCCAACTTAAAAGACTATAATGGAGAATCTCCCTCATGCTGAATTCCTCTCAGGTGTTGCTCTATTTCTTCTGGAACATCACAGTCACTTTTAAGGGCTCATCTGTTGAGGAGAGGCCCACTGAATAATTTCCTTCTCTTAAGGTCAACTGTATCCTATACCATAACATAATCACACGGGTTGTTTCCCATTATATTAATAAATACTGCTCATAGTCAAGAGAAAGAAATTACACAGGGCATGTACATCAGAGGGTGGGAATCTTGAGGGCCATCTTTCAATTCTGCTTACCTCAAATATCTATTAGAAAACAGATAGATGTTCATGACTAAAGGAGATAAAATAAGATAAGAAATAGAATTATTTGCTTATTTCAGAAATGTGTGACTGGTTTTACTATTGTTTCCCAAAAGGAAATTTGGTTAAAAACATGGAGAAAGGGAGGTTATAGGTAAAATTGTAGGTTTAATTTGAAATTTAATGCTTGAGAGATGTTTTCAAGGACTTCAGAAACATCACTGCTTGGAAAAAGAAAAAAAAAATAGGAACAATTGGCTGCCTGTACCTACTTTTAGAGTCTGGCTATCTGGCTAACTTGTACATTCCATGCTTTCTATCTCATTCCTAAACCAATGATGTGGGAAGGCTCTAGCAAATGCCTTAACAAACTTAAAATTATGTATTGGATAAGAATGTACAAGTCCTTGAGGAGACTCACTTCATGTAGAAATCCCAGTGGGCACTGTATTCCTCATTTCTTTCAGATACACCCATTGCCATCTGCCTTGATGTAAACTGGTTTAAGTTGAACTCTTATACTCATGGATTACAAGTTTCTAATAATAGAAGCTGCATGTATTTGTTTACTTTGTTTTCAACCCACTTACAAAAGTTGTTAATATCCCAGTTTTCAATCTATCTTTAGATTTAAAGCCATATATTATTCGTTTTGGAATAATAGACCTTTACTTTTAGTATATACAGATTCTGAGTCTTCATTTCAACTTTACCTACTGAGTCACTTTTGAATTTTGTTTTTTGTTTTGAGTCCCAGGTATGTCATACAATTTCAAGTACCTGATCTTCAAATGAAAGCAGAAATAAAGTTCCCTTGTGACCTTACGACAAATTGCTTGTTTTCTTTCACAGTATACTTTTGTTACCAAACCAGGCTCGTTTGTCCCCATGCACATCGAGCCAAACCCCAAGACAGTGAGGTTTGTTGACGAGAAAGAGTTTATTTATAAAGGAGCCAAGCGAGAAGACTGGAGAACGTCTCAGATCAACCTCCCTGAAGGCAAGGTGCTTGAGATATTTATGGGATAAAGAAGCCAAGTGGTCTTAGGTGTGGAGAAAGGGGATTGGAGGTAGGGAAAAGTGAGGGAATCAACTTCCTGCACAGGTGTATCTGGGTTACGTGCTTCTTCATGAGATACATGTTCAGAAATGGGGGTGCTGATCTGAAGATGGAGTTTTTGGCCCTCTGATGTCAAAAGGTAAACTACACAGGCCCAGTTTTGGGGTCATTGGTCCCAACCAGTCTTGGCTGGCTTGAACTGGGTAGGAACCCATCTCCAGGTTCCTGGAGAACAACTTAAGCTCCACCCCCCACCGTTATTATAATGACTCATACATCAGGTGTTATTTATAAGGGTGGTTAAGAAGCTTGGTGATATATTACCTAGAGTACATGAAGGTGGGAGGGTATGCAATTAAAGAAAGTAAAAAGCTACTAAAGTAGACTTAATTTGTAAAGGCAGGTTACAAGCAGAGGGGTTTTTAACAAGCTGTTCCCTTATCTACTGTTCTGTAAGACACACTCAAGAATTTCTATTAAGCCTCCAACTTCTGTTAACCCAAGGATTTCTGTTAAGGTGCCAACTTCTTTCAACTCTATGTGGAAAGGTTTCACTTTCATATCTAGCTCTTCAAGATAATGGACTTCTCTATAAGTATCTTTTGGCTGCATCATGAATTCCTGAACAGAAGTCATTAACAGTTGGAATATTTTATTTTGTCCAGAGAGTTTTAGTATTTATTAGATATTGTTTGTAGTGTAAACACAAAAAAGATTTTAATTCAATTTCACTCTAAAATATTGGCTCTCTTAACTCTTAGGAATTATAGGATTTGATGGTTAGAAAGTTGCCAGTGATTTTGAGAGTGGAGTTTGAGTAATAAATATATATTACTGATGGCAGAAATCAGAGAGCAAAGGTTAAGGATAGATGTTATTTTTGGAGTGACCTTTGACCAAGCAACTGGTTAATCTCTGATGATTTTAAACATTCATATTTATTGGAATAGGAAGAGATAAGGTCTTTATTATGTGTCAAAAGACATAAATAAATATAGGATTATTTCCTGTAATCCATTTATTTGAAGGCCTTTGACATTCTAGTGGTATTACTCATTCATCCAACTGAAAATCAGGCAGTGAAGCACACTTACTTTCACTTGCAATATTTTTTAAGTGGACTTTACAATTTTCTTCTTCTGCTGCAGCTTTACAAAACACTGATTAGAAAGTGTACCAATAAGATTCTATTTACATTTATCTCCTTGAATGATTAAAATGTTTGATAGGTGATGTAATAGTTTGAGAGCCCATCTCTTGTACGGTTTTGTGAACTGTGGAGTCAAAAAATATAGCTAGCTTGGTTAAGTTGGCATAGTCAACAATTTCCTTGTAAATAACTTTTCCACCTGATTTTCTTTTATATTTTATCTAATTTATGTTTATTTGCCAGCTAGGCAGTCCACATAGCAAACTTGATCAGGAAGTAAAAGATATTGGCCAAACTGTTTCGAACTTTTATAGTATAGATAAGTTTGTCATTTTTGACTGAAGAAAAATGCACAGTCTAAAAGTTGTGAGTTAAGTTTTATTCAGGGATCCTACTGAGGACAGCCTCTCAGATAGTTCTAAGGAACTGCTCTGAAGAGGTAAGGGAGGAGCCAGGATACATAGGAGATTTTTGCTGGAAAAAACATGTAGTAGGACATCAAAAAGATTATGGCTGATCACAAAGAACAGACATCTCAAGTTAATGATTTTATTGCTTTTCTATGTATGGGAAGATGCAAGAATCTGGGTTCATTGACACAAATGAACTTACTTATGAAACAGAAACAGACTCACAAACATAGAAGACAAACTTTTGGTTACCAAAAGGGAAAGGGGGTGGGGGAGAGATAAATTAGGAGTTTGGGATTAGCAGATACAAACTACTATATATAAAATAGATGAACAAGATCCTACTGTATAGCACAGGGGACTATATTCAATATCATGTAATAAACCATAATGGAAAAGGATATATATATGTCTGTGTGTGTATATATATATAACTGAATCACTTTGCTGTACACCAGAAATTAACACAACATTGTAAGTCAACCATACTTCAATGAAAATAAAATAAAATTAAATCTAAAAATAGAATCCAGGTTCTTTGAAATTTTCCTTAGCTATTCATCTTAACTATCTAGGGCCAGTGTCCAAAGCACAGAATATTGCCTGTTTTTCTCCATTCTGAACTCCCCTCAAGATGCACTGAAACATTTTCTTTAAACTTCAAAAAATGGAACTGATAACATTTTATTTTAGATGATTTATATTAGGTTATTTAAATACCCAAGTCTGGTTATAATCTTGATTTTTAAATCTTAATGTTATTATTGTCCTATTATGAAAGTTAGACAGTAAATTTCTTAAAGTAGGTAAGGGAAGAGATTTATAATCACTTAATAGATGCCTTCAAAATGTGGTTAAGAATCATAATGAGTTAGATTGGGTTCCCTGGACCAGAGAAGAGAATTTTTGCTTGTGTGGTTTTAAAAGGAGAATGTGTAAAGCTAGGGCAGGAGAAAAAAACAAAGGTGTGATTTCAGAAACTAGCTTCAGGGTGACCTCACAGGACAATCTGGGACATAAATTCCATCATAATCTATGTCCCATTTTAAGGCAAGGAGGCCTGTCTTTTGTACCCTATGTCAGTAACTGATAGATGAGGTATGGAGAACAAGAAGCACACAGCCATCTAGCAAGGTGAGGTCTATTTCCATTCCATGGGCTACTGCTTTCTCCATACAAAGAAGATGAACAGACACCCTGTTAGTCAATGCTCATTGTGAGGGTTTTCTCTCACCACTGTTTCTCCGGGCTGTGGCTGAGTGTGGCTGTAGGCCAATCAGGCAGTCCATTTTCATTTTGCATTCACATGCCACACAGACACATCTCTGAACTAAACATGTATTTCTTTTTCCTCCTCTGTCAGCTAATCTTAGGGAACTCCAGAGGCCATTAGTCTGAGCTTAGGGAGAGATATTTCATACAATAGGAGAAGGGATATAGCCTATTGTGCCTTCCAGATCTGTTTGGTTTCATCTCAGATTTTCCACTTTGGTTTTAGGACAGATTGCTGCTTGACTTTGGTGTATATAACAGTGTTCAGATCATTCAGGACAGCTCTGGCTCCATGGTTACTTGGTATCACATTGTAAAATGTTCCATACATATCAGAGCTCAGTATCATACTGTTTTTCTGGATAGTCTGTAGTTTTATGATAAAGACAGCATTACCATGCTTCAGAGCTTGAGTTCTGCACTGTGACTTTCCTACTGATGTTTGTCAGAGGCATCCTGTCCTTCCCTATTTACCAAGTCATATGGTGCAATCAGGTCTGTTTGTATAACAGTCTGAAACTGCTTAGTACTCTTTGTTTTTGGTGTCACTGAAAAGTGACATCAAAATGAATATTCTGGAGTGGTAGTTTCAAGCACAAGATACACTGCCTCCAAAACCCAAAGGACTTTCTTAGTGGTAGAAGTTAAAAGGTATAATACAGGGTCCTTTACTTTTCTGGCATACTTCAAACCACTAGACCCCCAAAACCTTACTAATGTGGAAGGCCCTAAAACCACGTCAGTTTATTTCCCTTTCAACAGAGATGATTTTTCTTACCAAGGAACCCAGAAAACTTGCCACTTTTTGTTCACCAGGACTGATTTGTATTATTTCATCAATAAAGTATACCAAAGTGATCTGTTCTTCAGAATATCACAATGGTCCAAGTCCCTTCCAACTCTAATATAGCAGATAAAAAAAAAATTAATATACCACTGGGACATATCCTATCTCCATTCCAAGTATTAATTTGGAAATATAAATTTTGAAGCAAATATAAATGACTACTAGGTGAGATCATGGGCCCAGTGTACTCAGAGTAAGATGAATCCAGGGCCAGGACTCCATTTCTTACTGGTATTAGTTTCCTGTTGCTGCTGTAACAAATTACTATGAGTTTAGTGGTTTAAAATACAAATTTATTGTATTACAGCTTTAGAGATCAGAAGTCCATGAGTTTCACTAGGCTAAATCAAAGTATCAGTGGGGCTGGTTCCTACTGAAGGCCTTAGGGGAGAATCTGCATCCTTGTCTTTTTAGCTTCTAGTGGTTACCTTGGCTTGTGACCCCTTCCTACATCTTCAGTGTGAATCACTCCAATCTCTTCTTCCATTTTCACATCCCCTCCTCCTCTGACTAACTACTCCTGAGTAACTCTTATAAGGACAATTGTGATTACATTGGGCCCACCTGGATAATCCTCATTTCAAGATCCTTAAAGACATCTGAAGTTACAGATATAACAGGTAACCTTAACGCGTTCTAAGCATTAGGATGTAGACATATTTTGGGTGCCATTATTCACCCTACCATATTACCTAACACCTACCTACTTCCTACTCAAACAGCGATGCCATGATAGCATGATTGCTGGGTTTGAAGATCAATTTGGATCTTGTTTTCAAAACCCTTTGAAATGTCTGGATATTTGTCTTTATCTTATGCATGGTTATCTGAATAAATGATCATAGGTTTTCTTGCACACCTAGATAATTGCTTCTCCCCTTGCTATGGTGTTGTAAAGTCCTTTCTCATGGATATTCAACTTTTCCTTTAGTCCATGAGTTCTGGGTTTGAGAACTAGCTTAGTACTGGAAACTGATTTTGGTAACTTTCCATTGTGGCTTACCTTAGTTTTCTGATGCTCCATCTTTTGATCTCTTTGACTACATATATTAAACAATATCTTCCTTGGCTGTCTGTCCATCTAACTTGACTCTAAAAACACGATGTTTTGTGTCTTCTCCATAGACCCCAATGGGTCAGGCCCCCTGCCCTGCCATTTCAAACCAGATTACTAATTACCAAATTAGTAATTACCAAATTAGTATTTTCTATAAATGACAAATGAGCATCTTGCATTAAATGCCTAGGGTATATCTTGTGTAACCCCACATCAAGATTCAGAGTCCTACTCCTTTCCTATTTGTGTCCTGATTTTGTATAGGAGATTTGCTCAAGGTGCAAATTCTGCATTCTCTGAAGTTTTGGCACACTTAGAATTAAGTTCTATGCCTGATCTTTAGTCATGTATGACCTTCAGAGGCAAGAGACTGTCTTCTTGAGCACTGTCAAAGAAGACCTCTAACTCACACATGTTGCCTTAAATTGTTGATTAACATATTTGAACTACATTTTCTCTTTTAAAAACATCAATAGTGCTCAACATAAGCCACACAATGCCACAGTACTTATAGTTGTTATTTCCCCCAAACCTCTCAAATGCCCCAGATATCTCACCAGCAACTATTGGTTTTCCTTTCACCTGTATCACATCCCAGTTTATTGTAGTAAAAATTTAAGCAACCTCACTGTTACAACATGCCAGAGAATACCGATGCCTGCCTACCACAAGTAATGGAATTCTCTTTACCATCCAGATGGTGAATAATCTGAGTGAAGAATCCAATTCTTAAAGGTAGTTGGCTTTCTAGCACTACCTGTTTTAAGTAAGGATTCTTAAAAGCAGAGTCCAGGATGGGAGATCATCCCCAAGTGAATAATTGGGGAAATGACCTCAGATAAATGGGAATGATGGAAGTGTAGAGTAGAAAAGCTAATTCAAATTCCTGTTTCAGCTAAAGAACCACCTGCAATCTGACCTCAGAAGGAAGTTCTGGAGCACGACTGCACCAAAGAATTAGTCTACCTTGAAATAAGAGAACAAGTTTTGCACTTTCTTGTCAGTCAGCCATTGTCCAAGTTGGATTGGGAAGGGGAAGGAGAGACATTTCCTCCAAGGGAAATGGTTCTAGTTTGGCTGAGGGCAATTCTCTGGAAAAGGTGGCAGTTGTGAGCCATTTTTGCTCAAGACTCATAACTGCTGGGGAATGGGTGCACTAGCTGGAAAAGAGGATCTGGGTGGGGCACCAACATCATTTTTTGCATAAAATGTCATATTCATGGATTAATCTTTATTTTGAATCTCCTAAATCTGCATAACTATAGCAACTGAGGTACTTTCCATGAACAAAAGATATCCTATGTAATCTTGTTTAGTTTCCCTTGTTCAGTTAGAATATCCACACTATAAATTACTCAGATGATTGTCAATCCTCACTTTCACGTTGGACTGTGAAATCCCATATGTGCTTTATTCATATTATATTGTGTGAAATGAAGATGTGGCTATTATCATTATTTGGATCATCCAGGCTAGATAACTTGGGCCCCAATTTGGCTTTTCTTTTTGTACTTGAATGAATCAATTTATCTGTTTAAATTGATAAAAGCCAGCTTTCAGCTCTAGTATATTGGTATGTACCTGATTGGGATTGGTTTTTCTGCACAACATCAAACAGTTTAGAGGAAAAGCTAAAAATCGGGTGGGTCAGATGAAGAGTGTGGCATCCCGGTGACCACATAAGACCAGCCAAATGATTTCAGCCACTTTTCCAAGTTGTGATGATTATTGAAATTGTGTCTTCATTTAATCTCTGTGGTTTCTGTTCCCTTAAAGGTAGTTGATCTGATTTAACAGTATTTCCCTTATCCAGGGACATGTGATTGCTTTTTGCTTCTGGGAAATAGGAAAAGATGTCAGTTAGATGCTGAAATCATATTAAAGCTGAATTTCCTTTTCTTTAATTTTAAAATTTAATTTAGGATTACCTACTCTGCTTCAAAAATTTAAATTATGGGGAGTTGGATTATGATCCAAAATATCATTTTCAAAAAATTTTAATATATCATTATGTTAGACTGTAAAGAAAATAACATAATTCATAGAGGTGTTCCCACAGGGTGCTGGGTCACAATGTCTCCATGTTCCTGTTTAATAGATTAATGAATCTGAATTTATGTTTAGTGTTTGGGAAAAGCTATTATATGATTATATGCCCCTTGTATTTCTACTTAGGAGACTAGAATTTTATTTAAGGAGAACTTCCCTTTAGCACTTTTGAAGCTTATTTTCTAGGTGATAATAGATTAATTTGTTCATTAAAAATTTGAAGCATTTATTTTATGAGACTTTTAATGAAAAAGTTTTTTGAACTCTAACCTCTTTCCTTCTGAATATTAGATGTAATATCACCTGATAAAGCCCTTTGTAATTTTCCAAAGACCTAAGAAAATGTTTTGCTTATTTTTTTCTAAATCAAACTCTGTCTGAAATTTCCAGAGAGAAAAATAAAAATATTTCTATATGGAAATATCTATATGACACCTTAGACTACTTTAGAAAAATAAAAGGTTTTGCCTCAGAGAAAAAAATGTTTTTTATATTTTGCCTAACTGTGCTTCAAAGACTTAGGTCTCATCAACTTTGCACAGCAACATCTATTATTATAGCAGTCTTTGAGAGAATAAATTTTTCTGTGGAAACTTACTATGCAAGTGTTATGGAATGAACTGTGTCCTCACCAAATTCATACATTGAAGCAGTAAACACCAATGTGACTGTATTTGGAGGTAAGTCTTTTAGGGAGGTAATTAAGTTTAAATGAGGTCATAAGGGTTGGGCTCTATTCAATAGAACTGGTAACCTTTTCAGGAGAGACACCAGTGGTCTCTCTCTTTCTGTGTACATAGGGGTAACATTATCTGAAGATACAGGAAGAAAACAATTTTCTATAAGCCAGGAAAAGAGTTCTTACCAGGAACCAAATTTGCCTACACCTTGATGTTGGACTTCAAGCCTCCAGAATTTTGAGAAAACAGATTTCTGTTGTTTAAGCCACCTTGCCTGTGGTATTTTGTTATGGCACCCTGAGTAGACTAATACAGCAAATAATTGATGACAGTACCCAAATATCTCAATGACTCACTCAGTATATATTAGATCATTTTCTTCTTCAGATGTGTTTTCTATTGGTAGAAAATATTCAATTCAGAGTAAAAATAGTGATTGACTTATGCTTGGGGGCATCATGCAGACACCAATAGTGACAGCTAATCTATTAATTTTGACATGTAAAATGTACTTCTATAACTATTGCCAAAATATTTTGTAGGTAGAACTAACTCCATATGCACTGATTTCTCTTTTTTTCTCTCTCTAAAGATTTTTATATTTAAAATATGCAAATAATATTTACTGAATATTTTCTATATATCACAAATAGTCCATAGATTATAGGAACATTTACACCAATGATATTGGCAAATGTTACAAATTAGTTCCTTTCCTCTGGCACAGTGGGAACCAGTTATTAAACATTTATCAGCACATCACTAAATATATATTCAAAATTAAACCAGAATCTATGAGGGGGTACAAGAAAGCAAATGGCTCTTACTATTGAGATTTTAATCTAGAAAAGGATATGAAACTCATACACTTGACAAGGATATTACACAATTATTATGTGTTTATACGTTCATTCAGTCATTCTGTCATTAATTTTTATGAAGATTTATTATGAAATATATCACAGTACATATGGATTTATAAAACTATGGACAAATTTTAAAAATTATATATAAAGAACTGTATGAACACCACAGAATGTAAGAAAGAAAACTGTCATTACCTCAGAAATCTTCCATGTGCCCCGGAATTTCTTTTGTAAGTTTAACATTGAAAAGACCCCGAAGGACTTTAGGAAGTATTTGGGGATGTTAAAGACCAGTCTCTTGTTAGAGGCCCTCCCATCATATCATACTTCCTCCTACCAAACCTCTGTCTTAAATAATCACTTTTGCAGTATATTCTTTCATGATTTTTTTTTCTTTTAATTAATGTAATGTCTGGCCATTTTTCCTTGTTGTTGCTTGTAGCCGTGTTTCATTCATTTACACCAGCATGTAATAAGGATTTACTTCAGTTCATTGTTTTATTCTTTAAAAAAAATTTAAATATGATTCACATACCATAAAATCTACCTTTTTAAAGTATGCAATTATGTGTTTTTTAGTATATTCACAAAGATGTGCTATTTTCACTACTATCTAATTCTGGAACTTTTTCATCATCCCTCAAAAGAATCCCCTTATCCATTAGTAATCACAGTCCATTGCCTTCCCAATATCACCCCTTGGCAATCACTAACCTACTCTCTGTCTCTATGGATTTGCTTATTTTGAACATTTACTATAAATGGAATCATGTGTTTATGTGCCTTTCTGAGTCTGGCTTCTTTCACTCAGCATAGTTTGTCAGAGTTTACTAATGTTGTAGCATGTATCAGTACTTCATTCCTTTTTACTGCCAAATAATATTTGATTGAATGAATATACCACTTTTACTTTCCAGTTATCATTTGATGGAAATTTGGATCATTTCATTTTTTTATCACTATGAATAATGTGGCTATGAAATTTGTGTATAATTTTTGTTGAGACATATATTTTCATTTTTCTCAGATATATATCTAGGTGTGGAATCGCTCAGTCATATGATGAAGCTACATTTAACTTTTGTAGGAACTGCTGAAGTTTTCTCTTTTTTCTTTTTCCATACTCACTTTTTTGTTTTGAAAATTTCCTTCTATTTCTGACATTAATTACATTTTTTTTCCAGTTGTACTGGGAAATGTCAAAGTTTTCCAAATCAACTGTATCATTTTCCATTCCCCCAATAATGTGTGATTGTTTCAATTTCTCCACATCCTTGCCAACATTGTTATACTGTGTCATTTTATAACAGCCATCTCTGGAGTGTAAAGTGGTAGCTCATTGTGGTTTTGATTTGCATTTACCTAATATTTAATGATGTTGAGCATCTTTTCATATGCTTATTGGCCATCTGTATACCTCTTTTGGAGGAATATCTATTCAAACACATTGTCCATTTTCAGTTGGCTTGTCTTTTCATTAAGTTGTAAGTGTTATTTGTATATTCTGGATACCAGTACTTTATCAAATATATGATTTGCAAATATATTCTCCCATTCTGTGGATGTTTTTCACTTTTTTGATAGCACTTTTTGAAGTACAAAAGCTTACAATTTTGATAAAGTGCAACTTTATTTTTTCTTTTTTTGTTTTTGCTTGTGGTGTCATCTAAGAAACTACTGCCTAATCCATGGTCATGAGGGTTTGCCTATGTTTTTTTCCAAGGGTTTTATAGTTTTAACCCTTATATTTAAAAATAAGATCAACTTTGTGTTAATGTTTGTATGGGGTAGGGGTTCATATTCATTTTTTTTAACTCTTCTGAAGTTTTTTTTGACATTTTTGAAGATGGATATCCAGTTGTCCCAGAACATTTATTGAAGAGACTATTGTTCCCACTAATTATCTGGGCACCTTTAATGAAAAATAATAGACCATAAGGGTAAGAGTTTATATCTGAACTCTCAGTTCTATTCATTGATCTGTATGTCTATTCTCAAGCCAGTACTACATTGTCTAGATTACTATATTTCTGTGTAAATTTTGAAATCCTCTTTGTTCTTTTTTAAAAAAAAATATATGTTTTGGCTTTTGGGCCCCTTGCATTTCTACCTGAATTTTAGGATCAGCTTGTCAATTTCTGCCCCCCAAAAATGCAGTTGGGGTTTTAATATTAATTGTGTTGAATATGTAGATCAACATTAAAAATTTAAATCCAGGAACATAGAATAGCTTTCCATTGATTTAATTTTCTTTAATTTCTTTCATCAATATTTTATAATTTTCAGTTTATAAGCCTTGCACTTCTTTTGTCAAATTTAATCTTAAGTATTTTACTTCTTTTTGATGCTATTGTAAGTGGTATTGTTTCATAATTTTATTTTCAGATTGATCATTGCTAGTGTGTAGAAATACAGTTGATTTTTTATAATAATTTTGAAGCTTACAACATTGATGAACTTGTTTGTTAGATATAATTTCTTGCAGTTTCTTTAAAGATTTTCTTTATGCCAAGATCATGTCATCTACAAATAGTTATAGTATTACTTTTTTCCTTTCCATCTGGAAAACTTTTAATTCATTTTCTTGCTTACTTGTTATGGCTAGAACCTCCAGTGTAGTGTTTAATAGATCTACTGTCAGTTGGCATTGCTGTATTGTTCCTGATTTTAGGAGAAAACTGTTCAGTCTTTTAGCACAAAGCATGTCAGTGCTAGATTTTTTTGTATCTTCCCTTTATCAGGTTGAAGAAGGTTCACTGTACTTTTTGTTTGTTGAGATTTTTATTTTTATTATGAAAGGGCATGGGATTTTGTCATTTTTTTCTGTGTCTATTGAGATGACAGTGGGTTTTGGGGGGCCATTTATTATATCTATATATTTTGCTACAATGGTTAGTTTTTGTTGAACTAACCTTGTACTCATGGAATAAATCTCACTTGATTATGGTTATGATACTTTTTATATATACCTGAATTCAGTTTGCTATCATTTTGTTTAGGATTTTCATGTCTATATTCAGTAGGGATACTGTTCTGTAGTTTTCTCTTGTGGAGTCTTTATCTGGATTTAGTAGCAGGATAATACTGGCCTCACTGAATGAATTGAGAAGCGTTTCTTCCCGTATTATTTTGCGGAAGAGTCTGTGAAGGTTTGATATCAATTCTCCTTTAAACATTTAGTAGAATTTGCCAGTATAGTCATCTGGGTTTGGGCTTCCTTTGTGAAATTTTTGTTTATATTTTTAATTACAAGTTCAATTTTTTTTTTTACTTTTTATAGATTTATTTAGATTTTCTATTTCTTTTTCAGTCACATTCTGTAATTTCTGTCTTTGTAGAAATTTGTCCATTTCATATATCTACTTTGTTGCCATACCATTGTTCATAGGATAATCTTATATTATGTTTTATTTCTTTAAGTTCAGTAGTAATGTACTATCTTTCACATCTGACATTAGTAATCTTAAAACCCCTCTTGGAATATAAAGAGGAAGGTTAAGTTGGTGGAGTAGGATGACATGGAACTCACCTCCCCCCAGGAACACATCAAATATACATCTATATGTGGAAAAGTTCTCACTGAAAACTAATTGGAAACTGGCAGAAAGACTCCTGTTCAACCAAGGCTATAAGAAAGATCCATACGGAATTGAGTAGCAAGGGAAGAGAAGTAATCTGGTCAGTACTTGTGGCCAAGGGAGGGGACTCAGAGAACAAGGGGAATTATACAGGCAGAGATCATCCCTGGGTAGTGAGCAGTTCAAGCCACATATGGGGCGCCACTGCCCTGGGGTCTGACACAGGGAAGATGAGCTCTTTTGGCTGGTTGGAGGGCTGTGGGAAGCCTGAACTCTGCTCCTGAGGACCACACACTCTCTTGCTTGCTACAAAGCAGGGTGGAGAGGGCAAACTGAAAACTGCATAAGTGACTGGCCAGTTTTCTGAGACCTCCCTGGCATACAATCCAGCTTGAGCAGAGAAAATGCTTCAACCACACTTGCTTCATGAGACAGTGCCACACTGGGATGGGACGAGGGTTCATCTGTTAGACAGAGGCAGCTCAGAACTATAGAGGCATCTCAGCAGGATGGGGGCAGCCATTACTAGCACTTAAACAGGCAGCATATCAGAAGCAGCCCCGATCCATCTCCGTCTGCATCCAGACTGTGATAGACCATGCCCTGAGCAATGCTGAGTGCCATATAGGCCCCACCTTACCTGTGGCAAAGTTTCATACAAGGACAAGGATGGCAAAAGCCAAGGGGAGAGTTCATACGTGAGAGACAAAGGAGAAACAGACCTAAAGTGGAACCTAAGCAGAGCAGGGGCAGTCATTACTCGCACTTACTCAGGTAGCTCATCAGAAGCAGTCAGGTTCTGTGACCCCAGCCAGATGACCACAGCCTGTGCCCCAACCCATACCAAGTGCTCACACCAGCTCCTCTAGCTTCAGCACTGTTTCCCTCTAGGGCAAGGGTGCAGATGTTGGGAAGGGGGAGAACATACATTTAAAGAAAACAGAGCCAACATGGACCAGACCTCCAGGGCTTCTGCTCCAGCACTTGGGACACAGTCCCACCCCTGATAGGGTGGTGATATCCACTGAACAGAGGGGAAGTCTCAGCTCACACTGTCACTGGCCCTAACTCCTCCATCTCCAGCCTCACCTCCTACCAAGGTGATAGTTACTGGCACACCTTGAGGAAATATGTGACTTGTGTTCATGTCAAATCCAGCTCTTCCACAAAAGCCACAGGACACACACAGACTGTATAGGGATGCTCTCACATAAAGAAACCCCTTCAAGACCACAAAAGGTAACTGTATCACCAAATTTCATAGATACAGAGAAATTTAAGCAAAATGAGAAGACAGAGGAGTTGGTCTCATTGAAAGAGCAAAATCCCTTGAAAAACAAATAATGAAACAGAAATAAACAATTTAACAGAAAAAAATTCAAGGCATTAATGATAAGAATGCTAATTGAATTAGAGAAAAGGAGAGATGAATGCAGTGAGAATTTTAACAAGGAACCAAAAAAAAAAAAAAATCAGAGCTGAGGAATTTTAAAAAAAATTCTGAAATGGAAAAACACACTAGAAGGGATTAATAGCAGAATAGGTGATACAGAATGCATACGTGATCTGGAAGGTATAATAATGGAAATAATCCAATCAGAACAGCAAAAAGAAACACAAATAAAAAAAGATGAGAACAGTTAAAGATATTTCTAAGACAACATCAAGTGTACCAATATTTGCATTACATGGGTCACAGATGGAGAAGAGAAAAGGGAGTAGAAAATGCATTTGATGAAAATCCCCCAAACATGAAGAAGGAAACAGAAAAAGCACAAAGGGTCCCAAACAAGATGAAACCAAACAGACCCACACTAAGACATATCATAATTAAAATGGCAAAAGTTGAAGAGAGAATTCTGAAATCAGCAAGAGAGAAACAGAGTCATATACAAGAGAACCCCATATAGTCTATCAGTTGATTTTTCTGCAGAAACTTTACAGGTCAGAAGGGAATGGCATGATATATTCAAAGTGCTGCAAAAGAAAAAAAAAAACCTGCAACCTAGGATACTCTATCCAGCAAGATTATCATTGAGAATTGAAGGAGAGATAAAGAACTTCTCAGACAAGCAAACACTAAAAGAGTTCCTCAGTAATAAATCTAACCTAAAAGAAATATTAAAGGGTCTTCTCTAAGTGGAAAAGAAAAGGCTATAACAAGAAGTAAGAATCTATCTGAAAGGAAAAATCCCCCCAAAGGAAAGGCAATTATATAGTAAAGGCTGAGAATCAACCACTTAAATGTTAGTATAAAGATAAAAAGAAAAAAATTTAAAAAATCAACCATGACTACAATAATCAGTAAAGGGATAAACATAAAGATGTAAAATATAACATCAAAAACACAAAATGTGGGAGAGGGGAGTAAAAAAGTAGATCTTTTAGAATGTGATTGAACTTAGAGGACTACCTTTTAGAAACAAGTAGATATAGTTATAGGTCAAGATAAATGAAG
This sequence comes from Orcinus orca, assembly GCF_937001465.1. Lineage (NCBI taxonomy): Eukaryota > Metazoa > Chordata > Mammalia > Artiodactyla > Delphinidae > Orcinus > Orcinus orca. Next base: position 111,624,957 of record NC_064563.1, read on the forward strand.
CCCATTTATCTTTGGTTACCCATTTATTTAGGTAAGCAAAATTAAAACCCTACAACAGATATATGAAAACTAGAAAGAAAGGAACACAAGCATAAAGAAATGCACACTAAAGAAAATCATCAAACCATAAGGAGAGAAACAAAGAAGGAGAAAGAACAGAGAAGAAACACAAAAACAACCAAAAAAAAAAAAAAGAAAAGCAATAAAATGGTGATAAATACATACCTATCAATAATTACTTTAAATGTATATGGACTAAATAAATGCTCCAATCAAAAGACACAGGATGGCTGATTGGATTAAAAAAAAATAAAGACCCATCAATATCCGGCTTATAAGAGACTCACTTTAGTCCAAAAGACAGGGGATGGAAAAAGGAATTTCATGCAAATGGAAATGACAAGAAAGCGGGGGTAGCAATACTCATATCAGACAAAATAGACTTTAAAACAAAGTTTATAACAAAGGACAAAGAAGGGCATTATATACTTATGAAGGAATCAATAAAATAGGAGGATATAACACTTGTTAACATATATGCACCTAATAAGGAGCACCTAAGTATATAAAGCAAATGTTAACAGGCATAAAGAGAGAAATTGACGATCATTCAATAATAGTAAGGGACTTTAAAACCCACCTATATCAATGGGCAAATCACACAGACAAAATTAATACAGGCACAATGGCCTTAATGACACAATAGATCAGTTGGACTTAATAGATATCTACAGGACATTCCATCTAAAAACAGCAGAATACACATTCTTTTCAAGTGCACATGGAACATTCTCCATGATAGATTACATGCTAGGCCACACAAAAATTCTCAACAAATTTAAGGGGATAGAAATTACTTCAAGCATTTTTTTCCAACCACCATGGCATGAAAGTAGGAATCGAGTATAGAAAAAAAACTGGGAAAAGAACAAACACATGAAGACAAAGAACATGCTACTAAAAATCAATGGGTCAATGATGAAATCAAAGAGGAAATCAGAAAATACCTCAAGACAAATGAAAATGAAAACACAACTTTCTAACATCTATGGGATGCAGCAAAAGCAGTTCTAAGAGGGAAGTTCATAGTGATGCAGGGCTTCCTCAAGAAGAAAAATCTCAAAAAAACCAACCTAATCTACCACTTAAAATAATTAAATGAAGAACAAACAAAACCCAAAGTCAGCAGAAGAAGGAAATAATAAAGATCATAGATAAAGTAAATAAAGATTAAAAACAATAGGAAAGATCAATGAAACCAAGAGCTGTTTTTTGAAAAGATAAACAAAATTGATAATCCTTTAGCCAGGCTCACCAAGGAGAAAAGAGGACACAAATAAACAAAATAAGAAATGAAAGAGAAGAAATAACAGATACCACAGAGATACAAAAAAATCATGAGAATACCACTAACAGCCATATGCCAACAAATTGGACAACCTATAACAAACGGACAAGTTTCTAGAAACCTACAGACTTCTAAGACTGAGTCAAGAAGAAACAAACAATTTGAACAGACCAACCACCAGAAGTAAAATTGAATCTCTAAAAATAAATCTCCCAGCAAATCAAAGTCCAGGACTGGAAAGCTTCACAGGATAAACTACCAAATATGTAAAGAAGAATTAATACCTAGCCTTCTAAAACTATTCCAAAAAATTGAAGAGAAGGAAACATTCCCAAATTCATTCTGTGAGACCACCATTACCCTGAAACCAAAACCAGACAAGAGATACAAAAAAAAAAAAAAAAAAAATTACAGGTCAATGTCTTTGAAGTATATATTTGCAAAAATCCTCAACAAAATATTAGAAAACCAAATTCAACAATACATATAAAGTATCAAACACCATAAGCAAGTGGGATTTATTCCAGGGATGCAAGAATGGTTTAATATTTGCAAATCAGTCAGTGTTATAGAACACATTAACAAAAGAAAGAATAAAAATCCCATGACCATCAATAGAAGCAGAAATATCATTTAACAAAATCAGCCTCTATTCATGATAAAAAGTCTCAGAAAATCTGGTATAGAGGGAAATCTTAACATAGTAAAGGCCATTTATGACAAACCCACAGTTAACGTCAAAGTCTAGAGTGAAAAGCTGAAATCCTTTCCTCTATACTCAGGAAAAAGACCAAGATGCCCATTTTTGCCACTTCTAATTAACATAGTGTTGGAAGTCCTAGCCACAGAAATCAGACAAGAAAAAGAAATAAAAGACATCCAAATTGGAAGGGAAGAAGTAAAGCTATCACTATTTGCAGGTGACAGGATACTATATACATAAAACCCTAAATTCTCCACCCCAAAACTATTAGAACTAATAAATGAATTCAGTAAAGTAGCAGGATACAAGATTAATATACAGAAATCTGTTGCTTTTCTATATACTGATAATGAATTATCAGAAAGGAAAAGCAAAAAAAAAGCAATCCCATCAAAAAGGATAACAAATTCAAAAAGGATAAAATTACATCAAAAGGGATAAAAACCTAGGAATAAGCTTAACCAAGGAAGAGAAATATCCAAACTCTGAAAATTATAAAACATTGATGAAGGAAATTGAATGATACAAATAAATGGAAAGGTATCCTGTGTTCATTAATTGGAAGAATTAATATTGTTAAGATGGCCATACTACCCAAAGCAATTTAAAAATTTATTGCAATCCCTATCAAAATACCTGTGACGTTTTTCATGGAACTAAAACAAATAATCCTAAAATTTATATGGAACAACAAAAGATCTTGAATTGCTAAAGCAATCTTGAGAAAAAAGAACAGAGCTGGAGGTATCATGCTCCCTAACTTCAGACTATACTACAAAGCTACAGTAATCAAAACAGCATGGTACTGACTCAAAAACAGACACATAGATCAATGGAATAGAATAGAGAGCCCAGAAAAAAAAAAAATGCACTTATGATCAATTAACATATGATAAAGGAGGCAAGAATATACAATAGAGACAACACAGTCAATAAGTGTGCACATCCTCGTATCATGTGCAAAAATAAACTCAAAATGGATTAAAGACCTAGATGTAAGACCTGAAAGAAGAAAACAGACAGAACACTCTGACATAAATTGTAGCAACATTTTTTTTTGGATCTGTCTCCTATGGCAAAGGAAATAAAAGCAAAAATACATAAATGGGACTTAATTAAAATTAAAAGCTTTTACACAGCACAGTAAACCACTGACAAAATTTAAAAACAACCTACTAAATAGGAGAAAATATTTGCAAACAATTTGACCTATAATGGATTAATATACAAAATACATAAATAGCCCATACAACTCAATATTAAAAAAATTAAAAATGGGCAGAAGACCTGAATAGATATTTTCCCAAAGATGACATGCAGACAGCCAACCAGCCCATGCAAAGATGCTTAATGTCACTAATCATCAGAGAAATGCAAATCAAAACCATGATGACATATCACCTCACAACTGTCAGAAGGGCTATCATCAAAAAGATCACAAATAAAGTAAAATTTGGCTAGGATGTGAAGAAAAGGGAACACTTCTACACTGTTGTTTGAAATGTAAGTTGGTTCAGCCACTATGGAAAACAGTATGGAGGTTCATCAAAAAACTAAAAATAGAACTACCACATGATCCAGCACTCCCACACCTGGCTATATATTCAAACACTAATTTGAAAAGATACATGCACCCAAATGTTCACAACAGCAGTATTTATAATAGCCCAAGATATGGAGGCAACCTAAGTGTCCTTCAACAGGTAAATAGATAAAGAAGATGTGGTATATGTATACAATGGAATATTAGCCATAAAAAATAATAAAATTGTGCTGTTTGTAATGAGTGGATGGACCTAGAGAATACTATATTTAGTGAAATCAGTCAGACAAAGACAAATACTCTATGTTATCACTTATGTGTGGAATCTAAAAAATAAAACAAATGGATATATATAACAAAACAGAAACAGACTCACTGATATAAAGAACAAACTTGTGGTTACCACTAGGGAGAAGGAAGGGTGGGAAGGACAAGATAGAGGTACCATATAGACTACTATGTATAAAATATATAAGCAACAATGTTATTTTGTACAGCACAGGGAAATATAGCTATATTTTGTAATAACTTTAAATGGAGTATAATCTATAAAATTACTGAATCACCATGTTGTACATCAGAAACTAAAATAATATCGTAAATCAACTATACTTCAATAAAAAAAGTTTAAAAACAAATCTCTCTCTATTTTCTGGGTAAGTCAAGCTTAGTCTTTTTCTTTCAAAGAACTAATTTTGTGTTTATCTCTTCTAGTCTCTTTTTCATTTATTTTCTAATTTGTATTATTTCCTTTCATCTGCTTTTTTTGCATTTAGTTTACACACATTTTTAGTTTCCTAAGATGGAAGGTTAGGTTATTGATTTGAAATTTCTCTTTCTTTCTTTCTTTCTTTTTTTTTTTTGAATACAAAATTTTTCAGGTATACATTTCCCTCAAAGCACTACTTTAGCTATATCTCATAAGTTTTGTATATTGTATTTCTCTTTCTTATTCTTTTCAAAGTATCTTAAAATTTCCATTGTAATTTTTTTTGACCAATTGGTTATGTAGAAGAGTACTGTTTAATTTCCATATACTTATTCATTTTCAAAATTTACCTGTTTTTAATTTTTAATTTAATTCCATTTGGGTCAAAGAACATATTTGGTTATAATCTCAATCCTTTTTAATTTAGTGAGGTTTGTTTTATTGTTTAATATATGTCAATCCAGGTGAATGCCCATGCAAACTTGAGAAGAATGTATGTTCTGTTGTTATTGGATGGAGTATTCTACAGATGTTGTTTAGATTTAGTTTGTAGAGTGTTTCAAGTCTTCTATTTCCATGCTGATCTCTTCTCAAGTTGTTTTTTGTTTTCAATTATTGAGAGTGTTGTATTGAAGTCTACTATTGTTATGATGAGTTATTTATTCTTCTCAGTTCTGTCAGTTTTTAATACATTTTGGGGCTTGTTGTTAGGTGTAGATATGTTTATAATTCTTGTGTCCTCTTGGTGGTTTGACCCTTTTATCTTTATAAAATGTTCTCCTTTGTCTCTAGCAACAATTTTCTCTTGAAATCTATTTTTCTGATATTAGTATTTCCACTCAGGTCTTTTTGGTTATTATGTGCATTGTATATTTGTTCTATTCTTTTACTTACAAACTATTTGTATCTTTTACTTTCAACTTATTCTTGTATTATGGAATATAAAGTGTGCCTCTTGCAGACAATATGTAATTGGATCAGAATTTTTTAGCCATTCTTCCAATCTTTGTCTTTTTATTGGTGTGTTAAATCCGTTTACACTTAATGTAATTACCAATAAGGTAGGATTTACATGTACCATATTGCTATATGGTTTATGTCTTTTTGATTCCTCAATTCCTCCAATACTGCTTTATTTTGTGTTAAAAAATATATTTTCCTGTGTATCATTTTAATTCACTTGTCATCTCTTACTACATGTGTTTCAGCTATTTTCTTAGTGCTTGCCCTAGTATTTTCCAAGTGGTCTACTTAACAATTTAAATAAAACAGTCTATTTTCGATTAATACCAACTCTATTTCAATAGTATCCAAAAACTCTGCTCCTATATTATATTCCTTCCCCTACTTTGTGCTGTTATCATAAAATTACATAGTTATATATTACATACCTATCAACACATATTTACATTTATTGCTTGGCAGGTGTCTTTTAAATCAGACAAGAGAAAAATAATTACAAATAAAAAAATAATTTATACTATCTTTTATTATTTAGCTGTGTAGTGACCTTTATCAGTACTCTATTTCTTCATATGGACTTGTGTTACTTTTTGGTATCCTCTCATTTCAGTATAAAAGTATATAGTATTTCTTGCAGGGCATGTTTGTTAGGGACACATTTGTTTATCTGAGAATTTCTTAATTTTTCTCTCATTTTTGAAGGATAGTTTTGTTGAATATAGAATTCTTGGTTGACAGTTTTTTTCTTTCAGTACTCTGACTATATCATCTCACTGCTTTCTGGCTTCCTTTGGATTCTGATTAGAAATCAACTATTCATCTTATTTAGGATGAGTCAATAAGATGAGATGAGTCATTCTTATATGTGCTAAGTCATTCTTATATGTGAGGAGTCATTTGTCTTTTGCTCTTTTCACAATTTCTCCTTGTCTTTCAATAGTTACAATATGAGGCCTAGGTGTGGATCTCTTTAAATTTTTCAAGTTTTACTTGGAGTTCATTGAACTTCTTAGATATTTCTCATCAAAATTGAAAATATTTTGGCCATTATTTCTTAAAATATTTTTTATGTTTCTTTCTTTCTCTCCTTTTCTGGGACTTTCATTATGCATATGGTTGTGTGCTTGATGATGGCCCACAGGTCTCTTAGGCTTTGTTCATTTTTCTTGTATTATTTTTTCTTTGTGTTTCTCAGACTGGATATTCTCAATTGATCTATCTTCAATATCATTGTATCTATATTTTGCCAGCTCAAATATGCTATTAAAACTTCTAGTGATTTTAAAATTTCAGATATTATATATTTCAACTTTTGATTTCTATGTGGTTCTTTTTAGTAATTTTCATATCTTTGTTATTGTTACTTGTGCTATTGTTTTTGCTCTTTGCTTGTTTAGGCACTTTCCTGAACAAATTTTGTACACTCCATTCCTTGTTATGTGTGACCACTGAAGTATTTGTTCTCTTATCTTAGTGGTTAGCTAATGACTGGACAGAGATTCTCTTAAATCCTATGAATAAGTGAGTCTCCAAACTTTGCCAATGAGCTCTGTATATATACTGGGGTATATATTCAATCCTTAGGTAGATAGTTTACAACTTTGCCTTAGCCTTTACCTCTTGTTTGTGTAGACCCTCAAAATCAGATAAAGGCCTTTTCAGGCCTTTCCTAGGCACAGTGTAGGCATGGGCACAACCCTACACATGTGCAAGGCATCTAGATTCCCAGGAATATGTCAGATCAATTTAAAGCTTCCAAAGGCCATCCCATTCCTAGCTTTTCCTTTTTTCTTTTTAATTTTTAAATTTTTATTTTATTTTACTTTATTTAATTATTTGTTTGTTTGTTTATTCATTTATTGGCTGTACTGTGTGGCTTGTGGGATCTTAGTTCCCCCACCAGGTATCGAATCTGTGCCCCCTGCAATGGAAGCACAGAGTCTTAACCACTGAACAGCCAGGGAATTCCCCCTAGCTTTTCCTTTTAAGTGTTTTTGGGCTGCTTGTTTGCCCCAATTATTATTGTTGCCTCTGGCATCTGTGATTTAAATAGTTGCTGCTGATTATTTTTGACAAACTCTCCTCAGAAATATTATTATAAAGAATGTTGCTTTGGATGTTTATGTTCATGTCTTTTTTATTGGGGTATAGTTGCTTTACAATGTTGTGCTTCTGCTGTACAATGAAGTATACATATATCCCTTCCCTCTTGGACCTCCACCCTGCCACTCCAGCCATCTAGGTCACCACAGAACACCGAGCTAAGCTCCCTGCGCTATACAGCAGGCTCCCACTGGCTATCTGTTTTACACACGGTAGTGTATACATGTCAATCCCAATCTCCCAATTCACCCCACCCCCCTTTCCCTGCCCCTGTGTCCACACCTCCAATCTCTATGTCTGTGTCTCTATTCCTATCCTGCAAATAGGTTCACCTGTACCATTTTTCTAGACTCCACATATATGCGTTAATATACAATATTTGTTTTTCTCTTTCTGACTTACTTCACTCTGTATGATAGACTATGTACAAACGTCCATGCTTTTCTTAAGGTCACAATGGTAGATTTCTAATGTTCATCAATTTCTATTTTTCTTTTCTTTCTGTCACAAGAGTGTTACAGGAGAATGTTACATTTCCCTGAGTCTTTGAAAATAAGTTGGGCCATATGACACTTCTGGCCAAGGGGCTATAAGCATAATCAATATGACTTTCAGACTGAAGCATATAATCATAGGCAAATGATCTCTTCTCTCCTGTCACTGCTATGGGAAAGCATTCCTGTTTTGAAGTCAGTGTCAAAAGATCATTGCTTCCTGGATTACTTGAGTTACTGAATAAAGAATATGGGCTCAAGAGGTCCTTTGTATTTCCATATAAATTTTAAAATCACTTTGTCAATTTCCTCATACAAGCTTGAAGAAAGGTTGAGTAGGATACATTGAATCATTTTAAAGAGAACTGAGCTCTTGGCAATACTGAATCTTCTAATCCATGAACATTTAATATCTATTGATTTAGTTCTTTAATTTATACTAAAATTATTTTATAGTCTTTAGTATATAGTTGACACATCATTTTAAAATTGATTCCTAAGAATTTTTGTACTATTCTAAATGATACCTTTTACAACTTTATTTTCCAGTTTTTGGTTGTTATTGTATAGAAATATAATTATTTTTTCTATTTTTTTTATCTTACAATATTGCACTTATTAGTTCTAGTAGGTGCTTGAGGACTACTTTGGGTTTTTTTATTCACAATCTTTTCACCTCTTGATAAATTTAGTTTACTTCTTCTACAATATTTATGATTCTTGTTTCCTTTCCTTCCTCGTGCTCCAGCTAGAATCTCCAATACACTGTCAAATACAAATACTTTGATAGGACACCTTTATGATATTCCCTATCTTAGTGGGAAGTGTTCAACATTTTATCATTAATTTTGGTGTTAGCCATGAATTTTTTTTCACAGATGCCCTTTATCAGATTGAGGAAAGATGAAGTTCCCTTCTATTCATAGTTTGCTGGGAGTTTTTAATCATATATATATGCTAAATGTTGTCAAATGCTTTCTCAGCATCTATTAAGATGATATATTATTTTACTTTTTTATATTGACCTATATCATTGGTAAATTTTTAAGTGCATTCTTGTGATGTACTCAATTGGTCATGATACATTTTTCTTGTTATACATTTCTGACCTCACTTTGCTGATACTCATTAAGGAAGTCCTGCATACTGTATATGAGTGATATTGACTTGTGTGTTTCTTTTGCTGTATGATAGTTGCCAGGTTTTAGTATCAGGTCCATGCAAGCCCTCAAAGCCAAGTTGAGAATTACTCCCTCTTCCTGTATTTTCTGAAAGAGTTTATATAAGACTAGTACTATTGATATTATTCCTTAAGTATTGGATATAATTCACCAGTGAAGTCATCTGCATCTGGGAATTTCTTTGTGGAAAGGCTTGATTTTTTTTTTTTTTTTGGCATGTATGTAAACATTCTGTATATCTAAAATTGTTGTATACCTTAAACTTCTTCAATGCATTAGTTGTGTATATAAACCTATGTCAGTAGTAATTTTCTCTCAGCGTATTGAAAAATAGGCCCACTAACTCTTCACTTTTATTATTTATATTTATAAGTCAAGTATCAGCATAAAAGTTACTAATTTGAGGGTAATAAGAATTTTTTCTGGCTCCTTTAAGCAAAAAATTGTTCTCTACACTTTGGTATTCTTCATATGATAAGATGATAATTTCTATTTATTTACCCTGCTTGAGATTCCTAGAGCTTTTTGTGGATTAGTGGTTTTCATCATTTTGGACAAATTTCAAGCCGTTGTATCCTCACATATGTTTTGTTTTATATTCTTTCTCCTTTTTATGGAATTCTGGTTATGTTGAACTTCTAATTCTATATTTGTTGTATGTTGCAAGAAATAGAATAATGGTCATTCAAATATGTCCATATCTCAATCCTGAGAACCTGTGAATATGTTATCACTCATAACAAAAGAGACTTGGCAAATGTAATTAAGTTAAGGTCTTGAGATGGGAAGACTATCCTGGATTAACAGAATAATTTAATTACAGGGCTTAATTTAATTGCATGAGTCCTTGAAATTGGAAGACAACAAAATAAAATGTCGGAGAAATACAACTTGAGAAGGCTTCCCCATAGTTGCTGGGTTTGAAGATGTAGGGAGGGGCTTACAAACCAAGGAATATGGCAGCATCCAGCAGATGTAAAAAACCCTCAGTTTACAACCAGCAAGAAAACAGGAACCTTAGTCCCATAACAACAAGGAACTGAATTTTACCAAGAAAAACCCAAATGAGCAGAAAATAGATTCTCCTTATCAACTTCCAGAAATAAATGCAGCCTGCCTATACCTTGATTTTAATCCAATAGCATTGGATTAAATAGCATTGGATTAATAGCATTGGATTTTTACTTGACTTTCAACCTACAGAACTGAAAGGTAAAACCTGTGTTTTGTAAGCTGCTTAATTGTGGTAATTTGCTATGGCAGCAACAGAAAACCAATATATGTGTTAATAGCTATTTCTTATTTTATAATTATTATTTTTATATGCTGAACTGGGGACACTTTGATTTAGCAGTCAGTTGACCAATTCTCTTTTTAGCTATGTCTATATGCTTGCTAAAGATATTCATAATGCTTTTGTTTCTTATTATTACTTTTTTCCTAGAATTTTGATTTGATTGCATTTGAATCTGACTTTGGTATTCTAATAAAGGTTTACAATTATTTATATATTTTGTTCCTTGTAACACAGGAAGCAAACTTATTTCTAATCTCTTCTGGAAATTCTAATATTGAAAATTATACAGGTCTATTTCTGTTCTCTGTTCTTTCTTCTGATTCTATCTCATGATTCCATGTTTACATGTTTTATTTTTCAATTTGATTTGATTATTTTTCTTGGGAAACTTTTTTTCTTGGTTGAAGGTATTTGTGTTTGCTTCTGCTAGCCACTTGGTGGCAATGCAAAGCAGGAATAATTTTAAGTTAAATTTGCACCTTGAATTTTCTTTTGTTTTGTTTTATTTTTGACCATGATGATGATGTGATTTTGCAAATCTGCAAATATAATGACAGATTATTCTAGATTTATTTAAATTATGTAATTCATATAAATTTTTGTCCCATTTTATATTTAGTGTCAAAGAAATTCTTTTATGTTACTGTGCCATGTAAGTAGGGCATATTTATTTCTGATTCACAATTAAACTGATGGTGCTGACTTTGGGTTCTGCATTTTATCACAGGAGTGTTTGATATATTACTCTAAAACTTGCATAAGCCTTGGCATTTTCTCTTTCTCTATAAGACCTAAACATTGTCTGAAAACCATAGTTCAAATTTTCAGTCTGGCAGATGCCCTTTGGGCAAAAGGGCCTTCAGTGATCAACTTATATCCCTGGATTCCAGCCTTCAGTCAGAATTTGGCCTGATATTTCTTTACTATCTTTCAATTCTTCAGTTAATTTAACAAGAAAGTTTTTTTTTTCAGCTTTTTGGTTATTTTCAGCTGGAAAATATGTCTGAATACTTAACTTGTCACATTCCTGGACATAATTAATTTATTAAACAAATATTTATTGAGGATTTATCATATTTCTGATAGTTCAGTATGAATAAGACAATGTTTTGACAACTTGGAACTTATATTTCTATAACAAAAACACATAAACAAGAAAAATTATAAGCTAGATAAATGTTATGCAATAAAGAATGGAAAGGAACGTTAGATCATCTAGATCAATATCCTCACTCAGGAAACTGTAAAGTGTTGTTGATTATGCAGGTCATAAACTGCAAACTCAAAACTCAATCCCAGATCAAGGTTCTTTTCACTCCACCATATTGATTTACTTCCATTTATTGTTTGTCATTGTTTCTAATGGAAGTATTCTGTTTCACCTTGATTGTAGGTTTAAATTCTTTAAGACTTCCTTACAAATTCTTTAAGGAAAATTTTTGCTTGAGCTTTAAAAATACAAACTGCTAAAGATGTATGTATTATTATGTTCATTTGAGTACTACAAAGGTAGTAGGCCCACTTAAGTCTGCTTTATGTATTCTATTAAACTACAGTAAGATAAGAAAAGTTATGTAATTGTACATAAAAATTCAAAGGAGAAAACTGGAATATTAGATCAGAGATCTAGTCAGTACTACAGGCAAAAACTATAACAGGGAAGAGAAAGCACACAAGGAATTAAAATACCATGTCTACAAATTATTAATTAACAGGTATTCAAAAAAGTGTGAGGACAGATGCAAATTGAAAGTTTTTTTTTTTTTCCCCCTCAGTGAGTCACCTACTGATTCCCTAATGAACACCTTTACCTAATGGTGAACTTTTGCCATTTGGGTCAGAATCTCTTATTAGACAATTTTGTGGGATTATCTGTTTTTTTCTATAAGCATTTTTCTACCTTTCTGGCATTTTTCTACCTTTCTAGATTTTTAACTGCTGTCCCCAGCCAAACACTTGACATTTTACCACAGAACATTAAATTACCACGCTTCCCACCCACATAAACATTCTCCTTTCATATTCCTTTTAAGAATCTTTGTTTCCACAAAACTCATTACTTTGGGGAAGCCTTTCCATATTAGCACTGACCAGAGGCAAGAATTCTGTATTTTTCTAATTATTGCCTAAAAATAGTCAAATTTTATATGGTCACTATTATCTGCTTTTTTGACTGCTTGCCTGTCTGGCTGTGAAAAAAAATGTTTCTTTTACTTATGACTGAGTAGATATACAGTAAAAAATTAGATATTACTTATGTATTAATAATAATTTCTATCATATATTGAGTGATTTCTATCTGCTAACCATGATTCCAAGTAATTTTCCTGTGGAGCTCCTTTATTTCTCACATAAATGCTCTAAAATATGTACTACTATTTCCCCTATTTTACAGATAAGAAGGCTGAGATTCACAAAAGTGAAGTTAGTGCTCAAGGGAATACAGATATTAAATGGCAGAGTAGAGATTTGAACCAATACAGTCTGGCTCTCTATGTGCTTCAGTGTTTGCTATTTGGCCTTCCATTTACTATATTTACTTGGGTCAAACAAGGTCTTCATATAGATAGGTTTATATTATTTTATTTTTTTATGTGAGCCATAATTATCTTATGTTCTTATTTTCTGATTTTAGAAATTTAAATTTTGTACTTTAAAATGTAGGCTTTCATAAGCTAAATTTGTGTGTGTTATATCTATTACATATCGTACATTCTAATAGGTATAATGCACACATGAACATAATACACAGTCACATACATACACATGTATGTTATACTTTGGACATTTGGAGACTGTACTGTTTATAACATTTTTCTTTTTAACTTTCTCTTATTTCATAAAATTAAATAAGCATCCCATATCATTAAATATTATTAAAAGCAGAAACATGATTTAACAGACTGCCTAGCAATTCCTCACATGAATTTTTTATATAACCATCAATTCACTGTTATTCACTTACATTTCTACATTTCACTATCATTTAAAAAACACTTCAATGTTTATATTCAGTCATTGTTTACATTCCACCTAGAGATCCCTTCAGGTATCACTTATTATTTTTGCATGCCCATAACCCCATTCCAAAACTTATTTTCTTTGGCTTCTAATGACCTACTGTTATAAAATCTCTTGAAAGATTTTCATAAGGTATAGGAGATATTTGTCTGCAAGCAGAAAGGAGAATGGGTCTAGTAGATTATGCCCTCATATAGTACAGGGTGCTAAAGTATAACAGTCCAGTTCTCTTCCATCAAATTGAGACAACCTTTATCCGTACTGTAGATTCTAGTCTAGAACAGTCTTGTGGGATTAATTTAAAGCTTGTGTGTTGCCTGAAATCTTGTTTTGCTTGATTTATTTCCCTTTCCCTGTCCTATGAATCCACTTCCTTACTGGTTTCTCCTGGGAGCACTTTCTCAATTAACCATTTGCAGATAAATTCTCAGATTTAGGGTTGGCTTTGAAAAAACCTTATGTAAGACAGAATATCTTTACATGTAAATCTTTGCACATATCTCTCATAATATTCTTAATATATCTTCTTAGATTTGGAATGACTGTGTCAAAAAGTGTGAACATTTTTATGGCTTTGACATTTGTACTAATATTCATTCTTCCCAGTTATGAAAGTGCCAATATAGCAGCACTCTCTACAGTTATTTACTGCAATATGGACTGTATAATTTTAGCTCATTTCTAACATCAATGGAAAATTTCCTCTATTTTTTATTGGTCATTTTCATGGGGTTACGAGAAAGAGCAGATAGACACCAGTGCTCATGTTATTATTTTATCTGTAATTCCAAATGCTCATGATCAAAACTAAATCTAATTTAGATGGGTTCTACATGTATTTCAATTGAAACTGAACATTTTAGTTTAAATCATACACACATATCTCTATGTGGGTCTATGATAATTAATGTTTTCCTTCTGTTTTGCTAATAACCTTGGGAATTTGATAGTACTATTTTGTCTTCATAGATACCTTTTGTGTTCTACAAATGTTTATTGATTACCTTCTACTTGCTAGAATTGGTTCTAATAAATGGTAAATGTGACAGATATGCATCCTACCAAAATTCTAATAATGGATACAGACAATCACACAGGCAAATAAAAGACAACGTAAGAAGTGCTTTAGTGAGGAAAGTAAAGTTTGCTCCAGAGAGCACTTTGGAAAAGATTTTAAAAATCAGAAAACTCATCCTTTAAAAAGATGTCTAAATTGAATGAAGAATTGGAATTAGTCAGCTGGAAATAAGCCATGGACCAAGAGGATTTATGAGGAGTATTTCAGGAAAATTGTACATTTAGAGTCAAGTAGAATATGTACTTTTGTGGAAGTGAAAGTTTGCTACTGTTAGAGATAGTCTCAGAAGCCAGTTGATGAAGAATCTTGCAGAACAAATTAAGAAGTTTAAAATTACACAAAAAGGCATGAGAATTCACTGATAAATTTTGGACTTAAAGAAAAATATTATTTCCATGTTAGAAATATAATTCAGAGAGACATTGCTTTGGGAAAGCAAGTGTTCTCCTTACTTGCTGCAAGTAATAAATCCTTCTGTCTCTGGGAAAAAAAAAAAAGAAGTAAAATTCATCCTGGAACATGGAGAATTGATTAGAGGAGGGTTAAGTTAGGAGAAGGAAGTAAGGAGTAAGGAAGTAGATGTAATTATCCAGGTGAGAAATAATTTGGTGTGAATTACTATTAGTTTCAGTGTAAATAGAGAGAAGTGATTAGAAATAAAATGTATATGGATGGAAAATCCAGGGAATTTGTGATTGAATGGATATGGGGAATATGGGAGAGAAAGAGTAAGGGATGATATGAAGATTTTTGTCTTTGGTAATTTGGTGGAAATTTGTGTCATTTTTCAAGACAGGGAACAGAATGAAGAATAGGTTTGAAACTGAATGAAGCCTTCATTTTTAGAAATTCTGAGATGCCAGTAGCAGAGTCAAAGATATTTCAAAATATAACTGAAATACGGATCATGTTCCAACATCAAGCAGTTCTAGGATGGAGATCCAGGTTTGGGAGACATCAACAACATACAGGTGGCACTTGAAAAAATGGAGGAGGGTGAGAAAGCCTAGAAAGCATGACTAGCATGAGAAAAAGACAAAGAGGTTAAGGCAGAAACTTGGAAAAGTTACATTAAAAAATGCTGTGGAGGAGTGACCAGAGAGGAAGAAAATGTTCTAAGAAAAGGAAGCAATTATTGGGGAGATCAGATAAAATAAAGACTGATGACTGTCCCTGTGTTACCAGCAAGGATTGGTCATAATGGAGAGAGTTGTTTAGTAAAGTTATGGGGACTGTAGATAGATTGAAGTGAGCTGAGGTATAAATGGGCAGTGGAGAGGTGGAGACAGTGAGTATACACAGCCTTTTTCAGAAAGATGACATTGTACAAGAGGAGAGAGGTATAATCTGAAGCATAAGTAGAGGGATGAATATTAGAAAGGAGGAAGAACACCTTTATCCATTATAACCAAAGAGAAAGAGGAAAGGGTAGGTAGAAATGCAAAGAAACTCATAAATTAGTGACACAAACCGGAAGGTCAATTTTATGGATTACCTTTATTAAATGAACTGCATATTGAGGTATTTACTGAGAGGGATTGGAAGGAGGAAAGGGAATAAGATTTGAAAAAGTCACTGAGGATAATTAGAGCAAGAACTATACATATTGCTGTTGCAAACCCATTTAAGTTTTATTTTGGATTCTATTCAATAGTCATTTAAAGGACTATAATATGCTTTGAATTTTTTAAGACATTACTTTTTTAGAGCAGTACAGGTTTACAACAAAATTGAGAAGGAGGTACACAGATTTCCATACATCTCTTGCCCAAGCACATACATAGTTTCCCCATTATCAACATCACTCATGAGAATGGTACAATTTTTTTTTACCAAAGATGGACCCACCTTTACACATTGTAATCACCTAAAGTCCATAGTTTACCTTAGGGTTCACTCTTTACATTGCACATTCAGTGGATTTGGACAAATGTATGTGATATATGGCCATAATTATAACATTTTTTGCCATAAAAATACCGTGTGCTCCCTCTATTCATCTGTCCCACCCCTAGCAACCATTAATATTTGATTGTATAGTTTTGCCTTTTCCAGAATGTCATACAGTTGTAATCATATAGCCTTTTCAGGTTAGTTTCTTTCACTTACTAATATTCATTTAAATCTCCTCCATGTGGGACTTCTCTGGTGGTCCAGTGGGTAAGACTCCATGCTCCCAATGCAGGGGGCTCAGGTTTGATCCCTGCTTGGGGAACTAGATCCCACATGCATGCCACAACTAACAGTTCGCATGCCGCAACTAAGAGTCCTCATGCAGAAACTAAGAAGTCCGCATGCCACACCTAAAGTCTCACATGCTGCAATGGAGATCCTGCATGTGCGGCAACTAAAACCTGGTGCAGCTAAATAAATAATAAATAAATAAAGTTCCTCCATGTCTTTTCATGGCTTGATGGCTCATTTCATTTTAGTGCTGAATAATATGCCATTGTTTGGATATATCACAGTTTATCCATTCAACTACTAAAGGACATCTTGGTTGCTGCCAAGTTTTGGCAATTATGAATAAATTATGAATAAAGTTGCTATAAACATCTGTGTGCAGGTTTTTATGTGGACATTAGTTTTCCACTCCTTTGGGAAAATATCAAGGAGCATAATTGCTGGATCAGATAGTAAGAGTATACTTAGTTTTGTAAGAAGCCACTGAACTGTCTTCCAAAGTGGCTGTGTCATTTTGCGTTCCCACCAGCAATGTATGCTAATTCCTCTTGCTCTACATCCTCACCAGCATTTGGTGTTATCAGTGTTCCAGATTTTGGCCATTCTAACAGGTGTGTAGTGGTATCTCATTGTTGTTTAATTTGCATTTCCCTGATGATGTATGATGTGGAACACATTTTCATATGCTTATTTGCCATCTGTATATCTTCTTTGGTGAAGTGCCTGTTAAGGTCTTTGGTCAATTTTTTAAATCAGGTTGTTTCTTTTCTTATTGTGAATTTGTTTTTATATAATAAAAGATGACAGTTTGTTGAGTTAAGGCAAATAAAAAAAAAGTGAAGGTGCCTAAATTGTATGGCTGCCAAGTCCCAGTATATCATTTCTCATAAATTTTTTACAATTCTATAACTGGATTCACAGTTTACAAAGTATTTTCACAGCTATTTAATTTAACTCTTAGAAGAGCTTTGGGACACCTACAAGGAAAATATTTTGCTTTGATTGTATAGGTAAGATAAAAAAAATTTAGTACCTGTATGTCTGACCTTTTCATTGTCACTTGGCAGAGCCAAGACTCTAATTCAGGTTTTCTTTCAATTTATTACTCTGTCTTTCCTGTGGTCAATTTCTGTTCATGTATTTTTATTTTATTAGAAGTTGAGAAGGGAGAGAGCTCAGAAATCATAGAAAATGTGCCTTTAATTAGAATTTGCATATTGTAATCTACACAGGTTACTTGTTTTGAAGTGAAGACCTCAGTTCTAATCCTAATTTTGCTTCTCTCTGACTGTAAGACCTTTATTCAGTCATTAAACCTCTCTAGACCTCTAGTTTCCTCAACTAGGCAATGCATGAGTTGGTTTTGACAATCTCTAAGACAACACCCAGCTCTGAAATTCTATATGCTCTTATTAATTTGACCAATTAATGATTCCTTTGGTTCACTGATTACATAGAATGCAATTGTATAAGAAATTCTTAATATAATCACAAATATTTAAATAAGAAAAGTCAGTTTACATTTCTTATTTATCTGATAAGACAACTAATACCATTGCTATTCACACATATAATTGAATGGTTCACTTTTTCCCTCTTTCTCTAATTTTGTTCCATAGTTTCTTTTATGGACCCAGAAGACACTTTACTCAAAACAAAGATCTTGTATTTCAACACTATCCTGACTTAGGGTCAAAGTGAGAGGTCTCTAGCTGGTTCGTTCTTGCATAGATAGGGCTACCTTCTCACCACCATCACTGTTCTTTGGTTCCATTGCTCCCATTTTTTACTCATGGATGAAAAGAAATTCTTATGTGTGTCCTAGATCCTTAATTGGCGTTCCATGTTGTGGTAGGAACTGGGCACAATCTGGGTGAAGAGATGGCCATCACTCTGGCACAGAGGTGATTTTACCATAAAGCTAATGGACATATTAACATTCAGGGAGGCTCACTAGCATAAGTCCCTAAAAGCTGCTGAGAGAGGCCCTAGTAACATGTTCACATATTATTTTTCTTTAAGAAAAATTGGGGGTGAAGGTGGACAACAATGCAGTATAAACATAAGGATCCACAAAAACTGATTAATCCCTGCTCTTGCTTTACACTTAACTGAACATATGCTGATTGCATTTAACTGATAGTCCCAATGGATGATAACTGAGCACTGACTTATATTCTCTATGGTTTCCTACTAGTGACAATGAACGGTGGTTATTAAGATAAAGGTTTTTCATCTCTTAATCTCTTGCTGCTCCTTCTCCCTTGATCAGTAACCCCTTGTAACCAGTTCTTGATGACTTTTATTTTGGCTTTTCTCCAGGGACAATAAAACTAATAATGGTTGTTTTTATCTAAAACTTTCCCTTTTTTAAACCTAAGTCATACTTATTATGTATCTTCCACCTTTTGGTTCTTATGTCATACTTATCCTCTCCTTCATAAAGCAGAGGGTAATATACCTAGTAGTCTAAGGTAGGGAAGAAAAGGTTCTTTTAGAACAGGTAGGAAATTTTAAATATTATCTCAGATATTTAATGATTCTCAGAGTTCTTGGAGGGAATTGTCTAATAGTATTGAATCACATGTAATAGGTTCCCTTGAATAAACTACCTAGTTGCCCGGGAAATATTAATTCTTAAAATCATATGGCTGATTTGAACTACCTTTTTTTTTTAAGGAACTCTCTTTCTTTCCTTTCTTTCTTTCTCTTTCTTTCTTTCTTTCTTTTCTTTCTCTTCTTTCTTTCATTATTTTATTTATTTATTTTGGCCATGCCAGGTCTTAGTTGCACACGTGGGATCTTTAGTTGTGGCATGCAGACTTCTTAGTTGCGGCCCACATGCGGGATCTAGTTCCCCGACCAGGGATCAAACCCAGGCCCCCTGCATTGGGAGCATGATTAGAGGAGGGTTAAGTTAGGAGAAGGAAGTAAGGAGTAAGTACCCACTGGACAACCAGGGAAGTCCCCTGAACATCTAGTTCTTTATTTAAAAGTTCTCAGTATTACGGAGATATTTTCATTCGATGTAGAAATAGGTAGAATTTGTTTTGACTTAATCTTATTAAAATTTAGAATTTTTCATTTAGCTGCATAACAGAGATTGTGAGAAAATAAACTCTTCATTTTATCTGTTCATTTGGGCCAATATACACTTTTATGTTCTTGGAGATATTTAGCATCTTGAGGATTTCATTAAACTTAATTTGCACAGGTATGGTTTTGATAAATGCTCATAAAAATATCCCAGATGCTTGGGGCACAAAAGACATATTCTACGTAGTTTATTTTCTAATGGCTATTTTCAGAGGTATGATATGGCATTAAATGCACAATTAGAAAGATAAAGAGAAGAGAGAATCAACAATAAAAAATAGATGAAGAGATCAACATGTTTCAGGCAGATTTGTATTTTCAACATAAAAAGGTAAATTATTTGGATAAATTGTGTTAAATACACAATTTAATTGTAATATTTAACTACAGTGTGTGATATTATGCCATTTAAATTATGTTAAATAACACTGGACTTCTCTTTTATTATAGTCAACTATGCTAAGTGAGATTATTACTGACTTACATAAAATGCATTATGAAGAAATATATCAGTGAAAACAACTGTTACAAGTGAGCCAAATTAAACCCAAACAAAAGTAAATCAGTTATCTTAGGTTCTCTTTACTGATTACTAGTATTATCATTTGTCATTTAAAATATTTCCTTCATGGATATTGTCTCTCAGTCTAAATTTAATATGTAAATCTTAGCAGTTACTTTGGTTCTTAAATAAACCTGGGGTGTGCTGGCACAATATATGCACATTGTGCTTCTACACTGATGATAATTCTGCCATACAATAGGCTACTTCCCAGAAGAATAATGATTCATGAAGAACAAGGTATGAAGAATGTCTGTTTCACTTATTCTACAGCCTATGTTCCCCTCTTGGTTAAAAAGGGTTGGCAGAGAGTGTTTACTATTTACCTTTGAGTTGGAGAAAGCAATTAATTTAGATTAGATTCATACGAATAACCTATAGATATGGACTAGTAAACAGGGATCAGAATGGTAGCCAACAGAAAATATGCCACGGATATGCAGAAAAATAAAAATGAATAAATAACTGGTCTAAAGCATAACATAGAAAGTGAGAGTTTAAATAGACCCCAGGATAAATATTAGATGAGATAGAACCTAATTAGGGCCAGACTCTGTCCTCTTGAACAAAGGAAGCAGCTGAAAGGTAAGCAGCTATGTATTATCAACCTATATATCTTAGATTGATAATACTAGTAGGTGTAAAAAATATTTTGTGCAATCTAGAAGGCAGGATAAGCAGAACTGGCACTTAGATTAAAAAAAAAAGATTTACACAGAGAAAAAGCATTATGCAAAAGTAGGTATAGTAAGCATATTTTGTGTGTAAGGATAATCATTCAAAATATAAATTAGGGCTTCCCTGGTGGCGCAGTGGTTGGGAGTCCGCCTGCCGATGCGGGGGACGCGGGTTTGTGCCCCGGTCCGGGAGGATCACACATGCCGCCGAGCGGCTGGGCCCGTGGGCCATGGCTGCTGAGCCTGTGCGTCCGGAGCCTGTGCTCCGCGACGGGAGGGGCCACGGCAGTGAGAGACCCACGTACCACAAAAAACAAAACAAAAACAAAAACAAACAAACTATATATATATATATAAATTAAAGTATAAATGTAGTTATAGTTTACTGTATAAAGCAACTATAGTAGCTGCAGCTGATGTCCTGTCTGCACCCACTTTACCAGCTGGTATACCCATCAACCCAGCTGTGAGGGGCTGTGTTAACAGCTTACGCTTGGGACAGATGCAGTCAGTGACGCACTGATATGGGGCACTACGGTCTATTTGCCCTGCCACAAGAGGATGACTCTTCAACATGATTTATGCTGCAAAGCATGCTCACAAGTTGGATCAAGGCTAGAATTTGTGTGGGACTATTCTCTTGCTCAGTTCCTTCCCTTTCCCTATTTTGCTTGCCTCATTCATAGGTTTTCCTGATACGAGTTGCCTTAATTAATCTCATGCACCTGAATCCCTGACTCTGGCTCTCCTTCTGTGGTTCCTAATCTTGAAGAGTTGGTACCAGCAGTGGTCCTGGGAAGAACACTAAGGCGTTGATTCTAAAGATGGCTCATCAGCCAGCTACCTAACAATGAGCAAACTGTCATTGAAGGTAGGTGGAATATTAATTGTTCTTAGCATTCTGTAGCAGTTGGTCATTAAGAATTTACCCCAGTGAACTGGGAAAGGATGGAGATGGAAGAAGATGCACTGGTTCATGCAACAGCAATAACTCTGGCACTGGAAAAGAGCAGGAGATATACTAATGATAAGGACAGCAAAACTGCATGGTATTGCTGAGCACCAATGATGCTTTCAAGAGAGTTGATCATTAGTCACCAGTTTAATACAAACTGTGAAAATCAGAAGCCTCAATGACCACATTTAAAGAAATATTGATCTCCTGTAGCTGGAGGCTGATCATACTGAGGAACAGTCTTAGGAGCTACACTTAAGAATTGTAAAACTCCAGAAAGAGTTGAATTTTCAGCTCCAGCAAGTCTCCTATGCCTGATAGGGAAGAAGTAGGACTGAGACTGAAAATGGGGATATCTGAATAAATGCCCTCGAGAACACTGAACACCCAGATTCCCTTGACACTCTGGGCTTCTAGATGTGGCCCACTCCCTCATGTCAGAGGGTAGCAGCTCCCTCCCCACCTTCCTTTTCCTTCACCAGTAGTTCTTTCAGAAGGCTCGAAGCAGTGAGGTGCCTTACAAAATAATGCTTTCCTAGTCAGAATGTTCCAGCTTCTTGCATAGGCAACCAAAAAATAACTAGGGACAAATTTCAGCATGGACTAACTGGTGAAAAGCTTAGAGAGAAGAGAAGAGAAGGATTATAGGATGAGGATTATAAACTATGGAACATTACTGTTTTATTGATGAGAACTGGGAGAGTACGCCTGGGAGAACATGTTGGTGGTATTTCATCAACAGGGGTAGAACATAAATCTGGATATGGTAGTGTTTGTGATATGGGGACACTTTCCCCAAACAAGACTTAACTCTCTGGCCAGTGCAGCAAAGAGGGAAAGACTAGCTCTAATTCAGTACTGTAATGTGTCTTAGAAACTGCAGGGCAAGGGGTTGGGGGGGTGGACAACAGCCAGAATTATATGAAGTAGAAATGCCAGAACTGCCTGAAAGACCATAGAGAAAGGGGTAAAACTACTCAGGAAGGTAGTCATATTAGAGTGAATTAATTATGTAAGACCAGAAGACCTACCAGCTGGATATGTTTCTTGGAAAGACCCTCCATTTGTCAAGGCAGTAAGGGATATATAAGTCAAGGGGGGACAACAGTGACACTAAGAGGCTCTGTAGGCTGGGGCTTATGTTAGGAGATTCTGGCCAATAACTGTGATCACTGACTCCCAAAACGGGAAAGGCCGGGTAACAACATTTAACATTCGGAAGTAAGATAGGCATAATCATCCTAATGGCCATCAATTTCTAAATGTCAGGCAGGGTGATATGACTGGTGGGGATCTAAAACAATTGCTAACAAACTATGGTTTTCCTAGAGAATTGCCAGATAAAATACAAAAAACGCAGTTAAATTTAAATTTCAGATGAAAAATGCTTGATATTGTAGTATAAGTATGTCCCAAATATTACATGGAATATGTTTATACTAAAAGCATTTTCATTATTTATCTGAAATTCAAATTGAACTGGTGTCCTGTGTTTTTATTCGCTGTATCTGCCACACTTATCTTAACGAAAAGATGGCCAGCCCACAAGGGTACTGCCTAATTAAAGGTTTTCAAGAATGGATGAACAGAAGGCTTAGGTCAGCCAGCCCCTATGGAAGGATCATTATCCCTTTCCCAGGTTCCAGCATTAAGCAAGTTTTCACCCCTGGAATTCATTAGTTAATGGAGTGATTGGGATCCCCTTGAGGAAGGAGCAGTATGTATAGTAGGAATCTCCCGGTTGTTCTCCAAAGGGACCTATGTCCATTTATTCAGGTAACCATTCTCTGAGGAAAATAAAAAGACTGGACCTTTCAAAGGCTTTCAAATACAGACTCTGAATTTACATCAAAGACAGAAGCATACCGTTATCATGGCAGGACTTCCCTGGTGGCGCAGTGGTTAAGAATCCTCTTGCCAATGCAGGGGACACGGGTTTGATCCCTGGTCTGGGAAGATCCCACATGCCACGGAGCAACTAAGATGGTGAGCCACAGCTACTGAGCCTGTGCTCTAGAGCCCGCAAGCCACAACTACTGAGCCCACATGCCACAACTACTGAAGCCCGTGCACCTAGAGCCTGTGCTCCACAACAAGAGAAGCCACTGCAATGAGAAGCTCTCGCACCACAACAAAGAGCAGCCCCCGCTCGCCGCAACTAGAGAAAGCCGGCGCGCAGCAATGAAGACCCACCGCAGCCAAATAAATAAATTAATTAAAAAGCTGAATACTCTATAAAAAAATAACATTATCTTGGCACACCTCTTAGATTATTGATGCATGAGAATGGGGTAATGAATGGAGTCCTGGCCCAGGTCTGTGTTAAAGCAGGTCCACCGAGTCTACAGGTCCATCTCTAGTCAATTTTGAGTTCCCTCTAAGTGCCACTTTTACAGCAACCTACAAAGTGTTTATATGATATTTAACTTCTTGTTCTGATGACTCAAAGTAGAGGTATGGGTCAATCCAGCCTACTACTTAGAAAAGAAATGCTACCTGAAAGGGAGGGCAATCAAAAATGAGAGATGGAGAGGAAGATGATGAGTATCCGTTAAAGCCTCTAAGCGAACTGCAGCATCAAGAGGTGTAGTTTGCCTCACCATTTGTTCTCTGATAAATTTTTCCAGAAATTGTGATCAACCAGCATCCTTGAGATTCTGTCTTCTTGAAGTGAACTTAATTTGTGAAGCAAGTAGATTCATCTGTGTAGGGCAAGGAGCTGACTGGAGTAGATGCTGTTGCCATTTAGCAATTGCCATACCTCTTCTCCTTAGCTGCTGTGAGTGCTGAGGCATGCTGCAGTTGATGGTGTATACCTAGAACCTTTTATAGAAAACTGGCTTCAGCCATATAATTTGCACAGTCCAGTGAAACAGGTAAATGTGGAACCCTTTGTTCAAAAAGCAAGAAAAAATGTCATGAAAGGAAATAACCTATAAAGCTTTCTCATGAAAGCTTTTTCATGTTTTCTTTTAACTTGTTCTCAAGTTTTTAATTTGTTATTTAAAATTAAAATTTTAAACTATTTTCATGAATTTTATCATTCATCTTTATACTGTACATTGCCAGTTTTGAATGCAAATATTACAGCATTTAAATCATTGGTAGACTCACCAAAATTACCCAATTCAAATTTCATAACTCATACATGCATGATGTGGGTTTGTAGATGTAGAATGGGGCATGGAAAATAGAAATAGCTTTAGCCAACTTTGTTGCTCTACTTGACACCCCTCCCCAAGTTAAATGTAAATGGGTCAAAACCCTCATAGTCTGACAATAGCTCCTCCACTTAACATGACCTCTTATCAGAATATTTCAGGATGCTGATGATTCCAATTACTACTCAAAGGTCACTTCTCTCCAACCCTGTTGGGTGGCAGCATGATTGGGAGGCATGATTATCTCTTTTGCTTCAGCTTCCTTCATTTTCCAGAATGCAACATTATAAAAACATCTGTGCTCAGCTTCACTTTCCTTTTTCTTTTCTCATCCTGAGCTCCTGAATTCTAATTATCCTTACAAAATATATCAACTGGTTTCATTTTTCCTCCAGTACATGAGGGCATGCTGATGCACTACAGTTTGGAAGCCATCCATTAGTTCAATTTTCCTTTGTTAATAAGCCTTCTTCAATCAACCCATTTTCAGAACTCCCACTGAATATACACAGTTTTCACACTGTGGTTCTTAATACATTTTTCTTTCATTTCATCTTTCTAGCCTTTCCTTCCAGCAAACATTTTATGCTACTAATAGTATTTAAGTGTTTCCCTTGCTTTATACCCTTGCCAACAAATAATATCAGATTTTAAAGTCTGAACCATATACTATGTGTAAAATGGTACAATCACTGTGATTTGGATTAGCATTTTATTAATTGCTAAATGAATTAGACATATTTTCATATGTATATTGGTCATTTGTGTTTTCTGTGAAATGTCTTTTACTCATATTTCAAAAAGGTGTTTTAAACATAATCTAGATATTTTTTCCTTTTTATTTATATGACTTTCAAACATTTTCTCCTAGTTTTTGTTTTACATTTTACTCTACATTTACTTTTTTGTTTTACATTCTACTCTTTTGTTGTTGTTTGTTTTAATGAACTGAAGTTCTTTTTTTAAAATTCAATTTAATTAATTTATTTTTTATACAGCGTGAAGTTCTTAATTTTAATGTAAATTCATCAATCTTTTCTCTTATGGTTAATACTTGTGTTTTCTTTAAAAAAAAACACTGCCATTTGAGGACATAAAGGATCTATCCTATGTTTCTTTCTAATGCTTATACAATATTTGCCTTTCACACTTAATTTCTTCATCTCTATGGAATTTGTTTAGTATATCGTGAGGTAGGAATCCAACTGCATATGGTCACATTTACAAAATTGTATAGATCATGATTTCTTTGTCAGCATAATATGTTAAGAAAAAAGAGGTGTAATACAATGAATTATGTGCATCCAAAACTCTTGGGTGGGTTGGAGGAAAAGGCTCTAGGCTGGGCTTCCAGGATGATTCTCAACAAACCAATGCATAAATGGCTAACTGAGGAAATAGCTACCTCTGTTACAATCAGGAAGTAATAGAATAAGAAAATTCTGTGACAAATGTTGGCTCCAGGGCAGTACCATCTTAGCCACACTCTAGGAATAAGGTGGCTGCCCATGAGCTGTTTGGTCCACAGACATACCAGCATATTCAATGCCATGAATGCAAATATTTCCTCTGTACCTCATTTGGTTCTGAATTTAAATCTCATGTAAACCAACTGTTTGGTAAAAATGAATCACATTAAGACCTTAGCTGCAAGAGTTTATGAAGTTTGGTATTTTAGCTTTCTAGATGCTGTGGTACAGAAGGTACACTAGGAGGCAATAAGGACAGCTATTGAGTTAGTCTACTATGTTCATGTCAGTAATAAAATAGCTTAATTCCATTTATTGAATTGTCCAGTAATTTCCCAGTGAATTGTAATGCTACTTTTGTCATACTTCAAATTTCCATATTTGCATGAATTTATATCTGGACTCTCTATTCATTTCATGAGTAAATTTATTCCTGCATTAAACCACAGTGTTTTAATCACTATAGCTCTATAATATATATAGTTTTGATATCAGGTAGATCAACCCTCTCTTATCCCAACACATGTACTTAACGTATTCTCTTCAAGAGTGAATTAGCAGGCTTCCCTGGTGGCACAGTTGAGAGTCCACCTGCCGATGCAGGGGACATGGGTTCGTGCCTCAGTCCAGGAGGATCCCACATGCCGCAGGGCGGCTGGGCCCGTGAGCCATGGCCACTGAGCCTGCGTATCCGGAGCCTCTGCTCCACAACGGGAGAGGCCCCAACAGTGAGAGGCCCGTGCACCACAAAAAAAAAAAAAAAAGTGACTTAGCTATTCTTGAGTTTTCCACTTCTAGGTAAAATGTAGAATCAACTTTTCAAGGTCCTGAAAAAACTGGACTTGCATTGATCCGAATGGGTATTACCTAATATCACACATTTTATTGTATCTTTTGAGATGATCATATGGTTTCCTCCTTTAGCTGATTAATCTGATGAGATACATCAATAGATTTTCTAATATAAACTACTATTATATTCACAAATATTTTCATAAGATTGAAATGATTTGTTCCTTGAAATTTTTGTAAAATTCTCCTATAAATCATATACTATATAGCAAGGTGAGATTATTTTGAAGATGTAATCAAGGTCCCTAATCAGTTGACTTTGAGTTAAACAAAAGGAAGATTTTTCTGGGTAGGCTTGACCTAATCAGTTAAGCCCTTTAACAGAGGGTCTAGAGGTGGGACTTGAAACAACAGACTCTCTCTTCATTGCTGTATTTGCGGAAGCTAGCTGCAATAAATTCTATAGCTACAAGGAAATTGTACCAAGAACTACATGAGCTCGGAAGAATCCCGCAAGACTCAGGTGAGACCACTGTCCCAGAGGACACCCAGCTTGCAGCCTTATTAGACCTGAAACAGAACCCAGATAAGCAGGGCCCAAACTCCTTATACTAAAAAGCTGGGAGATAATAAATGAGTGTTATTTAACCAACTAAGTTTATGGTAATTTGTTACACAGTATAGAAAACTAATACAATATCTTTAATTTGAAGCTATTTCTTTTCAGCACATCCTGGTGATTTAACATTTTGTCTTTATTCAAGGTTTTCAATGCTTTAACATTTATTATTATATCCTTAAATTTTAGTGAGTCTCTTTTAAAAATTATTTGATTTTCCTTTTTTATTGTATTCTTACATTATCTGTCAACTGATAAGTTCAGTACGTTTACATTTATTTTGATGTCAATCGTTTAGATATTTTAATATAATACAACCATTATCTTTCTCTGTTATGCTTTTTCTGTGCTCTCTTTCTCCCTTTTCTGCTATTTATTTTTTAATAGACTATTTTTACAGAAGTTTTATGTTCAAAGAAATTTAAGTGGAAAATACAGAGAGTTTCCATATATTCCCTGTCCCCTCACCCCAGGCTCCCCTACCATCTCCCCCACTATCAACCTCCAGACTGTTACATTTGTTATAATTGATGAATCAACATTGAAATTTCATTGTCACCCATAATCCATTGCTTACATTAGGGTTCACTCTTGACATTACAATTCTATGAGTTTGGATAAATGTAGAATGGCATGTACCTACTATTATAATATCATATAGAATAGCTTCACTAACATAAAAATCCTCTTTGCTCATCCCTCGCTCCTCCATAACCACTGATCTTTTACTATCTCCATAGTTTCATTTTTCCAGAATGTTATATAGTTGGAATCATACAGTATGTAGCCTTTTCAGAGTGGCTTCTTTTATTAATAATGTGCATTTAACTTTCTTCCATGTCTTTTCATGACTTAATAACTCCTTTCTTTTTAGCACTGAATAATATTCCATTGACTGGATGTACCACAGTTTGTTTACCTGTTCACTGACTGAGGGCATATTGATTGCTTCCAAGTATTGGCAACGTTGAATAAAGCTGCTATGAACATCAGTTTGCAGGTTTTTGTGTGGACATGTTTTCAACTCCTTTGGGTAAATACCAAGGAGTGAAATTACTGGGTTTTACAGTAAAAGCATGTTTAGTTTTGCAGGAAACTGCCAATCTGTCTTTCAAAGTGGCTATACCATTTTGCATTCCTACCACTTATGAATGAGCATTCCTGTTGCTGACATTTGGTGTTGTCAGTTCTGGATTTTGGCTATTATAACAGGTATGTAAGGGGTATCTTTTTTTCAAAAACATGTTTCCCTGGTGACATGTGATGTATAACATCTTTTCATATGCTTATTTTTATCTTTATACCTTCTTTGGTGAGGTGTCTGTTCGAGTCCTTTGCCTGGTTTTTAATCATGTTCATTTTCTTACTGAGTTTTAAGAGTTCTTTGTATATTTTAGATAACATTCCATATCAGATGTGTCTTTTGCAAATATTTTCTCTCAGTCTGTGACTTCTTATTTTCATTCCCAGTCAGTGTCTTTCATAGAGCAGAAGTTTTTAATTTTAGTGAAGTACAACTTATCAATTCTTTCTTTCATGGATCCTGCCTTTGGTGTTGTAACTAAAAAGTCACCCCCATACACAAGGTCAAATAGAATTTATGTTATCTTCCAGGAGTTTTGTAGTTTTACATTTACATCTAGCATGTATTTTGAGTTGATTTTTGTGAAAGGTATAAGGTTTGTGTCTAGATTCTTTTTTTTTTTTTTTGCATGAGAATTTTCAGGTTTTCAAGCATCGTTTTTGAAGAGATATTTTTTTCTCCATTTTATTGCTGTTGCTCCTTTGTCAAAGATCAGTGGACTAGATTTTTGCTGGTCTATTCTGGGCTCTCTGTTTCATTGATATATTTATCTTTTCTTTCACCAATACCATATTGTTTTGATGAATATAGCTTTATAGTAAGTTTTGAAATTGGGTTGTGTCAGTCTCCAACTATATTCTCCTTTAATATTGTTTTGGCTATTCTGTGTCTTTTGCTTACTGTTTATTTTTAATAATATTTTATTTTTAGTTTTTCATCTGTTATCTAAATTTTGGTTTGAAAATAATATACTACTACTCTAAATCCTGCTTGTTTAATTTCCTTTTATTTATTAGTTACACTTGAATTTTAAACATACTTGAAATTTTGTACATATTAATAACTCAAACATCTTAAGTTACTTAGTTTTTATTTCATCAACCTCCTTAATTACATGCTACTTATGTCCAGCATTTTAGTTTCTGGAACACTTTTGTCTAGTTTTATATCTTATTAATTTACTATTTGCTACTCTTAATGTCTAGCTTTTCACACCTTCCCTCTGGGGTTATTTTTATTCTCATTGGAGTACATACTTTAGAAATTTCTTTAGTGAAATTCCGTTGGTAGTAAACTTTAACTTTTATCTATTTTAAATATGTTTATGTTTTGCCCTCATTCTTAAAAGAATATTTGGGGTATACAATTCTGTAAGATAAGTCTACACGCTAAGAATTCATAAATATAAATGCCATTTGGGGATGATGCATCAGAAAGATAGTGACTCTTGTGTAATTTTACATGGTGTTCCAAGATGTTGAATCTAAAAGGATTCTCTTAAAACCAGATGGAGAGGAAAGACCCTGAAAACTATACACCCAACTCATGTTCTATCAATGGCATACTCTTAAAAAAGGAGGACTTAAACTCCTTCTAGAAAATGTATGATTACACCCTCTTTGCCTGGACCCTAGACATATTCCTTAAACGATATTTCCTCAGGGAAATTACTTCTGATAGTACTGAATATAACTAGTATAGAAAGTTGACATTTTTAAAGTCAGATAAAGGGGATTTTGAAACATAATTGATTATATATCCAAGAAGTTGCTTGAGTTCTAAATATCATAGTCTGAAAAAAGACATAGATTGATAGAATCAAAGGAGTGGCAGGATTTCTAAGCATATGAGCATGTATTTGAGTATATTGGGAATAATGGATAAGTCTAGTTAATATAATAAAAGCTTGTGACAATTAGAAAAATGTTTTCTATTTATAATAATTGGTTACATCATTTTGTGTGTGTGAGATCCATCCCTTATTGAATTTATAACCATAAATGATACAGTTATTAGTTATATTAAGAAAAATAAAATGGATGGCAAACTGAGACAGGACATCTAATACCTGAGAAGGAAACAGGGCAAAAAGAGGAGGCTCTAGGAGAGGGAGTTATGACTGGGAAGGGACTTCTGTTGATGGAAACTAAATTTCTGTGTACTGGTTCTAAGGCACACTCTTTACTAGAGGCCTTCCAGAAAATGATGTAGGTGTTTTAAAAGAAGAATGCTTTTCAGTTAAAAGATGTTTATACTAGTGTTCATGAAAAAGATGCCTGAACTTATGTGGGCTGTGCATCTGTTTGGATTTGATTTGAGACCTGGTGACAATATAGATTCAAGAGTATTCTTCAGGGTTCAAGTCAAAGAATCAGATCAATGGCAGGCAGTGGAGCATTTGGAATTGTAAGTGAGACCTGATCTCTGAGGAAAGTGCAGACGGAGATTGTTGAATATAAAGCAATTCCAAGTAGAAAATGAATCAGTGTAGGAAAAGAAATCATGGTATAGGAAAAATAATTACGTGCTTTGGAGGCAAACTAACCTGGACACCAAAGCTTGAACTACTTTTTTATTAGCTTGTGAAATAGGACATTATGTTTTATTGTGTCTTATTTCTTATATAAAACTAAACACACAAACCAGCAATTATGAAATCTACTTCACAGAGTTATGGTCATAGAAGAACAATATGCTTGGCACATAATGACTTGAAAAATTGCAGTTTTTTTTCTTATCCATAGTCCATGTTGATATTAGAAAGCTGTGATGATGAACAGATGTAGCCTAAGAAACATCTGTCTCTCTGCCTTTCTGTCTCTCTTTTTCTATCTGTCATATCTATCTACAGCTTTAACTATATATTAATATTCGTATTTTTATTGTGGCAACTTTCTCAAGTCCTCTACATTAAATGGATTTTTTTTAGGAGGAATGTGAATCTCTTCTAAATAGTATCTAACATGGTTTTAAAACTTTGTCTATAATATATAGTGTTATTTTTATTGCTGGGAACTGGCCATAAACTTGTGATCCTAATATATATATATATATATATATATATATATATAATGCATTTATTTATATAAAGCAAAATATGAAGTACCCAGTATATTTAGGTTTGTGAATCAAATATATTCTTGAACATTACCCTAGGGAAAGAACAAATGACCAAATATCTACGGTTATTAGTTGGTTTTCAGTTACAAATTTTACTGACAATGCTCAGACTTGTTGGTTACGTTTCTGATTCACCTCATGAAGTAAAATAGAGTAAGAAGTCTTTGCCACTTCAATTTGTTAGATAATTTTTCAAATTCAAATTCCCCTTTCAAAGGGAAATTAGATTGTAATTGAACACTATCTTTACTTATTATATAAAAGCATGCTGTGGTGTCATTCCAAAACTTGCTTTTGATTTCCACACAGTTGGGAATTTATAGAATTATTGAGAAAAGGAGACAAAGGAGAGGTAAGAAGAACAGAGAAGCTAGATTTTGTGAGTAATAATTAATCATTAAAGTAGTACTCAGAAGTCAAAATTACTTGTAGAAAAATTATAAAGATTATTTTCTTCTCTATTTAATAATATCAATAAAAGAAAAATCATGAATGCAAGTGTCCCAGCAAGATAATTTTTAGAATCAATATCATGTCAAGTAGAAATAAGTATTATTAGTACATTTTAGGTGTATAATGCATAAATTACATAAATTACAAAATGGCCTCTCATTTTAAGATTTTTTGTTATCAATAACTATTCAGTATTATTTTAATATAATGATATTAATGTTATATATGTAATGCTATTTACTCTATGTATTAAAAACTCTTATTTATAATTTAAAAATGTAAAATAATGATGTCAATTGTCTTGCTCATGTATTTATTCTTTAAACACTTATGTGCCAAGAAGCTCTCAATTTAGTATAATATATGTATCTACATCTACAAACCTAAACCTACAAACCAAGCCTTATTTATCATTTGGCTAGGTAGTAGATGTTGTAGATTGAATTGTTGGTTCCATGTCTTTACATCACATTCTTGTCATAAATGCATGATAGGCAGAATGACTTCCCTGCCCTTTACCTTTGCCTTAGTTATATGCCTTGATTTTTGACGACTAGAGATTAGAAGACTAAATATAAGTGGAGGCTTGAAATGTGCATATATGTCTGGACAGTCTTGTTGAGTTCCTGACATCAGCATGAGAAGAACACACCCCATGTCTGTCCCTGATATAGGAGACATGGAGCATACTGGAACTTGAGCTATAGCCTGGAGCCAAGCTGACCAGGTCCAGTCAAGTCCTGCTAAGATCAGCCAAATCCCATTTGACACCTATATCTCGGAGTGAGAAAAACAGATATTTGTTATTGTAAGCCACTAAATACTTGAGAGTGTTTGTTATACATCATTATTGTGAAAAGGAATTATATACAGTTTAAACGTTAAAATTTTTTAAAAATAGGAAAATCTTAGAATATAGCAAAGATTCTCAACTGGGGAATACTTTGCCCCCTAGACAACATTTGACAATGTCTAAAGACATTTTTGTTTGCCACAAATTGAGAGGTTAGCTATTGGCATCCAGCCCAGAATGTCAATAGCAACCAGGATGATGATTCTTGGTTTATAATTTAGATTAAGTATTGAAATAAATCAAATATACAAGAAAAATGTATAGTTTTTAAGTGCACAAATATGAATTATTGACCAAACGTTCACCTAAAACTCCAGGAATGTAGCCACTAAATGGTCATACATCACTTAGAATATCATGTCTTGGGATGTTTTCCAGATTCCAATATTGCTTGTCATTCCAGTCTACCTTGTACATTGTTACCAGTCTAATCTTTTATAAAATTCCATTTGGATCATATTGCATAGACAACTTGTACAGGTAATTATTTATTTATTTATTTATTTTGGCTGTGTTTGGTCTTTGTTGCTGTGCATGGGCTTTCTCTAGTTGTGGCGAGCGGAGGCTACTCTTTGTTGTGGTATGCGGGCTTCTGATTGCAATGGTTTCTTTTGTTGCGGAGCACAGGCTCTAGGCACATGGGCTTCAGTAGTTGTGGCATGTGGGCTCAGTAGTTGTGGTGCACAAGCTTAGTTGCTCCGTGGCATGTGGGATCTTCCCGGACCAGGGCTCGAACCCGTGTCCCCTGCATTGGCAGGTGGACTCTTAACCACTGCACCACCAGGGAAGCCTCTGCACAGATAATTTTTATAAATTTTAAAATCTTTTATATTTTAACTAAGTTGACTAGATTCTAGAATCTGCTCCAAGAAACTCAGACCCACTGTGTCATACACATACTATCATTGCATATAGTATTTCTTTTCATTGACTATTTAGTCATTAATTCTCACATTGAATCTGTTTTTTAGTGTTTATTCAGGTAGCACCATCTATGCAAAGCAATCTATTTCCTTCAAAGGGAAGGCTTAAAGCATGTGTATGTGTGTGTGTGTGTGTGTGTGTGTGTGTGTATGTGTGTGTTATGCAGGTATATAAGAACTAGTGTATAATATATGAATATAAATGCATGTGAGTATATTTGGGTGTTGGACTTGCTTTTAGGACTGCACCAAAGTGTTCTCCCTTTTTATTCTGACTTATCTAATTTGTCATCTGCTTCTCTCTGAATTTGGTACACATAATAAAGAAAAACCAGGTACTTAAATGTTTTAAAATCACAAACCTTGAGTAATGGAAGGAATCTATGGACACAGTATAATGATGTATATATAAATATTAAATGCAATAATTACAGAGTCAAATTTTGAAAAAATAATTAGAATGATCTAAGCCTGTAATTAGTTTACTTTCACACATGCACATAAACAAAGTATTGATAAAATTACAGTGTTGATGGGGAGGGAGGTTTTAAAGTTGCATTTTGAGTCAAATTTTCCTCTACCATAGCACTTATTTTAAGTACATTATTTTTGTCTATTTACTTTTCTCTTTCCTGCTTATGTTTGATAACCTTTAGAACTACTGTGTATATTTGTGTTTATTCCAAATATTTATATCCATAATATATCACAAAGCCTGGACAATTGCAAGTGCACAAGTATGTTGTTGAATAAATGAATGAATGCAGGTTATAGCTATACTCTTATATTCCATGTTTGTTTTTTATTTTAATCTTTACAAAAAGGTGTTTAGGAGTATGTTTAAATAATTCATATGATTTATCAACATAATAATTTCATTAAGCATTGACTTGAAAATCCTCAGAGCAGATTCACATTTAGTTATTCATTGCAGTGTCTGATAGAATGTCTCAAGTGATTGCATGTGTATGTCTGCTTAGGTATTTACTGCTTGGAACCATTGGAATTCCTTGTAGGTTACAATTTTTAACCAGTTCTAATTATTTTCAGGTAAGTACCATAATGAGAAAATATTATTCATCATGGGTTTCTCTTTGTTGTAAAATGCAGATCAAGGTATATTATTTTTCAGTTTTGTTGAAAAACTGACATACATCACTGTATAAGTTTAAGGTATACAGCACAATGGTTTGGTTTACATATATTGTGAAATGATTTCCACAATAGGTTCAGCTAACATCCATCTTTTCATATAGGTACAAGAAAAAGAAAAGAAAGAAAAAAAGGGGAAAAAATCTCCTTTTTTTTTTTCTTTCTTATATATCATACAACTGTTAGCTATAGTCATCATGTTGTATATTACATTCCTAGTACTTTATGTACGTTTTAACCACCTTCCCCTCATTCCCCCATTCCCCCTCTTGGGACACTTTGCCTCTGGTAACCACAAGTCTGATCTCTTTCTCTATGTTTTTTTTTTTATTTTGTTTTTTTTTGTTTTTTTTTTTTTAGATTCCAAATACAAGAGATCATACAGTATTTGTATTTATCTGATTTATTTCACTTAGGATAATGCCCTCAATGTCCGTTCATGTTGTTGCAAATGGTAGGATTTCCTCATTTTTATGGCTGATTAATATTCCATTGTGTGTGTGTGTGTTGTAATTTCTTGAGAACCCTCAATACTGTTTTCCATTTACAATACCACCAACAATCTACAATACCACCAACAGTGTACATTGTCAGCATTTTTGCTGACATTCATGTCAGCATTTGTTGTC
Organism: Orcinus orca; assembly: GCF_937001465.1. Classification (NCBI taxonomy): domain Eukaryota; kingdom Metazoa; phylum Chordata; class Mammalia; order Artiodactyla; family Delphinidae; genus Orcinus; species Orcinus orca. The sequence continues at coordinate 111,661,126 of NC_064563.1, forward strand.
TTTACATTCATGTCAGCATTTGTTGTCTTTACATTCATGTCAGCATTTGTTGTCTCTTATCTTTTTCTTTACATTCATGTCAGCATTTGTTGTCGCTTTACATTACATTCATGTCAGCATGTCAGCATTTGTTGTCTCTTATCTTTTTGATGATGGCCATTCTAACAGGTGTGAGGTGATATCTCATTTTGGTTTTAATTTGCGTTTCCCTAATGACTAGTGATGTTGAGCATCTTTTCATGTACCTGTTGGCCTTTTATATATGCTTTTTTGAGAAATGTTTATTCAGGTAGTTTGCCCATTTTTAAGTAGGTTATTTGGTTTTTTGCTATAGAGTTGAATGAGTTATTTATATGTTTTGGATATTAATCTTGTATCAGATGTATGGTTTGCAAATACCCTTTCTAATTCTTTAGGTTAACTTTTAAATTTGTTGATGGTTTCTTTTGCTGTGCAGGAGCATTTTAGTTTGAGGTAGTCCCACTTGTTTATTTTTTATTTTGTTGCTTATGCTTTTAGGTGTTATATCCAAAATATTATTAAGAAGACATACGTCAAGGAGCTTTATTCCTATGTTTTCTTCTAGGAGTTTCATGGTTTCAAGTCTTAGACTTAAGTCTTTCATCCACTTTTGAGTTATTTTTTGTGAGTGATGTAAGACACAGGTCGAGTTGCACTTTTTTACATGTGAATATCCAATTATTGCAGTACCATATATGTAAAAGACTGTCTTTTCTCCATTGAGTTTTCTTGGCTCCCTTGTCAAATATTAGTTGACTGTATATACTTTATTTTTAGACTCTCAATTCTGTTCCATTGTTCTCTTTGTCTGTTTTTATGCCAGTACTGTACTGTTTTGATGACTATAGCTTTTTAGTATAGCTTATAATCAGGAACTGTGATGCTCCAGCTTTGGTCTTCTTTCCCAGGATTGCTTTGGCAATTCATGGTCTTCTGTAGGTCCATAACACTTAGGAGTATTTTTTCTACTTCTGTAAAAATGCCATTGGAGTCTAAATAAAGATTGCATCGAATTTATAAGTGACATTTGGTAGTATTGATATCTTAACAATATATATTATTCTAATAAATGAACACAGGATAGTTTTCCACTTATTTGTGTCTTGTTTGATTTCTTTCATCATTGTCTTATGGTTTTCAGAGTAGAGATCGTTCACCTCCTTAATTAAATTTATACATAAACATCCTATTGCTTTTGATGCAATTATAAGTGTATACATTTCTTTCTTTACTTTTCAGAAAACTCTTTGTTAGTGTATAGAAATGATACTGATTTTTGTATGTTAATTCTGTATCCTGCAACTTTACTGTATTCATTGATTAGATCTAACAGTTTTTGGTTGAATATTTAGGATTTTCTATATATAAAATCATGTTATCTGCAAATAGAGACAATTTTACTTCTTTCTTTCCAATTTTGTTACCTTTTGTTTTGTTTTTTTTCCTTTTCCTTGCCTGATTACTCTAGGTAGGTATTCTAGTATTAGGCTGAATAGGAGTGCTGAGAGTAGGCACTCTTGTCTTGTTCCTGATTGTAGAGGAAAAGCTGTCCTACTTTCTCCACTGAGTATGATATGAGCTGTCAGCTTATTATATATGGCCTTTATTATGTTGAGATATGTTCCTTCTATGCCTAATTTGCTAATAATAATATCTACAATCAAATCTACAATTCAAGAAGTTTGAAATCATACCAGGTATCTTCTCTGATCACAATGGCATGAAACTAGAAATCAATAACAAAAGGAAAACTGGAAAATGCATGAACACATGGAAATTAAATAACATTCTCTTGGTCAACAAATGTACCAAAGAAGAAATTAAAAGGGAAATTAAAACTTTCTTGAGACAAACAAAAATGAATCACAACATACCAGAATTTGTGGGAAGCAGTAAAAGCAGTTCTACGAGGAAACTTCATAGCAAGAAAAGTCTCAGAAAAACAATCTAAATTTACTCCTGAAGGAACTAAATAAAGAAGAACAAACTGAGCTGAAAGTTAGGGAAAAAACGAAATAATAAGGATTAATGAGGAAATAAATAAAATACAGAATAGAAAAAAAATAGTAGAAAAGTTTAAGCAAACTAAGAGTTGGTTCTTTGAAAAAGATAAAACAGAACTGACAAACCCCTAGCTAGACTAACCAAGGAAAAAAGAGAAAGGGCACAAATCAACAAAATTGTAAATGAGAAAGGAGATATTATAATGCATATCACAGAAATTCAAAGGATCATAAGAGGCTGCTGTGAACAACTATACACCAACAAACTGGACAACCTAAAAGAAATGGAAAAATTCTTAGACACATACAACTTACAAAAACTGGATCAGGAATAAACAGGAAATCTGAATAGATCAATAAGTTACCAGTAGGGATATTAAATCCGTAATCAGATACTCCCAACAGAGAAAGTCACAGAAACAGGTGGTTTCACTGATGAATTTTTTAAATATTAAAATAAAAATTAACAACTATCTTTCTCAAACACTTTCAAAAAGATAAAGAGGAGGGAATACTCCCAAAATTATTTTACAAGGTCAGCATTTTATTGATACCCAAATCAGAAAAAGACACTACTAGAAAAGAAAAGTACAGGTCAATATCATTGATGAATATAGACATAAAACAATCTCAATAAAATACTAGCAAACTGAATTCAGTAGCATATTAAAAGGATCATTAGATAGCCTCATCCACCAGAGGGCAGACAGCAGAAGCAAGAAGAACTACAATCCTGCAGCCTGGGGAACAATAACCACATTCAAAGAAAGATAGACAATAAGAAAAGGCAGAGGACTATGTACCAGATAAGGGAACAAGATAAAACCCCAGAAGAACAACTAAATGAAGTGGAGATAGGCAACCTTCCAGAAAAAGAATTCAGAATAATGATAGTGAAGATGATCCAGGACCTCAGAAAAAGAAAGGAGGCAAAGATCGAAAAGATGCAAGAAATGTTTAACAAAGACCTAGAAGAACTAAAGAACAAACAAACAGAGATGAACAATACAATAACTGAAATGAAAACTACACTAAAAGGAATCAATAGCAGAATAACTGAGGGAGAAGAATGGATAAGTGAACTGGAAGACAGAATGGTGGAATTCACTGCTGCAGAACAGTATAAAGAAAAAAGAATGAAAAGAAATGAAGACAGCCTAAGAGACCTCTGGGACAACATTAAATGCAACAATATTCGCATTATAGGGGTCCCAGAAGGAGAAGAGAGAGGGAAGGACCAGAAAAAATATTTGAAGAGATGATAGACGAAAATTTCCATAACATGGGAAAGGAAATAGCCATCCAAGTCCAGGAAGTGCAGCAAGTCCCATACAGATTAAACCCAAGGAGAAACATGCTGAGACACATAGTAATCAAATTGGCAAAAATTAAAGACAAAGAAAAATTATTGAAAGCAGCAAGGGAAAAACGACAAATAACATACAAGGGAACTCCTATAAGGTTAACAGCTGAATTCTCAGCAGAAACTCTACAAGCCAGAAGGGAGTGGCATGATATACTTAAAGTGATGAAAGGGAAGAACCTACAACAAAGATTACTCTACCTGGCAAGGATCTCATTCAGATTTGATGGAGAAATCAAAAGCTTTACACACAAGCAAAAGCTAAGAGAATTCAGCACCACCAAACCAGCTCTACAACAAATGCTAAAGGAACTTCTCTAAGTGAGAAACACAAGAGAAGAAAAGGACCTACAAAAACAAACCCAAAACAATTAAGAAAATGGTCATAGGAACATACATATCAATAATTACCTTAAACGTGAATGGATTAAATGTTCCAACCAAAAGACACAGGCTTGCCGAATGGATACAAAAACAAGACCCATATATATGCTACAAGAGACCCACTTCAGACCTAGGGACACATACAGACTGAAAGTGAGGGGATGCAAAAAGATATTCCATGAAAATGGAAATCAAAAGAAAGCTGGAGTGGCTATACTTATATCAGATAGAAAAGACTTTAAAATAAATAATGTTACAAGAGACAAGGAAGGACACTACATAATGATCAAGGGATCAATCCAAGAAGTATAACAATTATAAATATATATGCACCCAACATAGGAGCATCTCAATACATAAGGCAACTGCTAACGTCTATAAAACAGCAAATCGACAGTAACACAATATTAGTGGGGAACTTTAACACCTCACTTACATCAATGGACAGATCATCCAAAATGAAAATAAATAAGGAAACACAAGCTTTAAATGACACAATAGACCAGATAGATTTAATTGATATTTATAGGACATTCCATCCAAAAACAGAAGATTACACTTTTTTCTCAGGTGTGCATGGAACATTCTCCAGGATAGATAACATCTTGGGTCACAAATCAAGCCTCAGTAAATTTAAGAAAATTGAAATAATATCAAGCATCTTTTCTGACAACAACACTATGAGATTAGAAATCAATTACAGGGAAAAAAATGTAAAAAACACAAACACATGGAGGCTAAACAATACATTACTAAATAAACAAGAGACTGAAGAAACCAAAGAGGAAATCAAAAATACCTAGAGACAAATGCCAATGAAAACACAATGATCCAAAACCTATGGGATGCAGCAAAAACAGTTCTAAGAGGGAAGTTTATAGCTATACAAGCCTACCTCAAGAAACAAGAAGGATCTCAAATAAAAAATCTAACCTTACACCTAAAGGAACTAGAGTGAGAAGAACAGACAAAACCCAAAGTTAGCAGAAGGAAAGAAATCATAAAGATCAGAGCAGAAATAAATGAAATAGAAACAAAGAAAACAATAGCAAAGATCAATAAAACTAAAAGCTGATTCTTTGAGAAGATAAACAAAATTGATAAACCATTAGCCAGACTCATCAAGAAAAAGAGGGAGAGGACTCAAATCAATAAAATTAGAAATGAAAAAGGTGAAGTTACAACAGACAGCACAGAAATACAAAGCATCCTAAGAGACTACTACAAGCAACTCTATGCCAATAAAATGGACAACCTGGAAGAAATGGACAAATTCTTAGAATGTTATAACCTTCCAAGACTGAACCATGAAGAAATAGAAAATGTGAACAGACCAATCAGAAGTAATGAAATTGAAACTGTGATTAAAAATTCCCAACAAACAAAAGTATAGGACCAGATGGCTTCACAGGTGAATTCTATCAAACATTTAGAGAAGAGCTAACACCCATCCTTCTCAAACTCTTCCCAAAAAATTGCAGAGAAAGGAACACTCCCAAACTCATTCTATGAGGCCACCATCACCCTGATACCAAAACCAGATAAAGATACTACAAAAAAAGAAAATTACAGCCCAATATCACTGATGAATATAGATGCAAAAATCCTCAACAAAATACTAGCAAACAGAATCCAACAACAAATTAAAAGGATCATGCACCATGATCAAGTGGGATTTATCCCAGGGATGCAAGGATTCTTCAACATATGCAAATCAATCGATGTGATTCACCATATTAAACAATTTAAAGAATTAAAACCATATAATCATCTCAACAGATGCAGGGAATCTTTTGACAAAATTCAACACTCATTTATTATAAAAACTCTCCAGAAAGTGGGCATAGGGGGAACCTACCTCAACATAATGAAGGCCATATATGACAAACCCATAGAAAAATCATTCTCAATGGGGAAAAAACTGAAATCACTTCCTCTAAGATCAGGAACAAGACAAGGATGTCCACTCTCACCACTATTATTCAACATAGTCTTGGAAGTTCTAGCCATGGCAATCAGAGAAGAAAAAGAAATAAAAGGAATACAAATTGGAAAAGAAGAAGTAAAACTGTCACAGTTTGCAGAAGACATGATACTATACATAGGGAATCCTAAAAATGCCACCAGAAAACTACTAGAGCTAACCCATGAATTTGGTAAAGTTGCAGGATACAAAATTAATGCACAGAAATCTATTGCATTCCTATACCCTAACGAAGAAAAATCTGAAAGAGAAATGAAGGAAGCACTCCCATTTACCATTGCAACAAAAGAATAAAATACCTAGGAATAAACCTACCTAGGGAGACAAAAGACCTGTATGCAGAAAACTATAAGACACTGATGAAACAAATTAAAGATGATACAAGTAGATGGAGAGATATACCATGTTCTTAGATTGGAAGAATCAACATTGTGAAAATGACTATGCTACCCAAAGAAATCTACAGATTCAATGCAATCCCTATCAAATTACCAATGGAATTTTTACAGAAGTAGAACAAAAAATCTTAAAATTTGTATGGTGGCACAAAAGATCCAGAATAGCCAGCCAAAACAGTCTTGAGGGAAATAAACAGAGCTGGAGGAATCACACTCCCTGACTTCAGACTATACTACGAAGCTACAGTAATCAAGACAATATGGTACTGGCACAAAAACAGAAACATAGATCAATAGAACATGGTAGAAAGCCCAGTGATAAACCCACACACCTATGGTCAACTAATCTATGACAAAGGAGGCAAAGATATACAATGGAGAAAAGATAGTCTCTTCAATAAGTGGTGCTGAGAAAACTGAACAGCTACATGTAAAATAATGAAATTATAACACTCCCTAACACCATACACAGAAATAAACTCAAAATGGATTAGATACCTAAATGTAAGACCAGACTCTATAATACTCTTAGTGGAAAACATAGGAAGAACACTCTGTGACATAAATCACAGCAAGATTTTTTTTGATCCACCTCCTAGAGTACTGGAAATAAAAACAAAAATAAACAAATGGGACCTAATGAAACTTCAAAGCTTTTGCACAACAAAGGAAACCATAAACAAGATGAAAAGACAACCCTCGAATGGGAGAAAATATTTGCAAACGAATCAATGGACAAAGGATTAATCTCCAAAATATATAAACAGCTCATGCAGCTCAATATTAAAGAAACAAACAACCCAATCCAAAAATGGGCAGAAGACCTAAATAGACATTTCTCCAAAGAAGACATACAGATGGCCAAGAAGCACATGAAAAACTGCTCAGCATCACTAATAATTAGAAAAATGCAAATCAAACTTACAATGAGGTATCACCTCACACCAGTTAGAATGGGCATCATCAGAAAATCTACAAACAATAAATGCTGGAAAGGGTGTGGAGAAAAGGGAACCTTCTTGCACTGTTGGTGGGAATGTAAATTGATACAGCCACTAGGGAGAACAGTATGGAGGTTCTTTTAAAAACTAAAAGTAGAATTACCATATGATCCAGCAATCCCACTACTGGGCATATACCCAGAGAAAACCATAATTCAAAAAGACACATGCACTGCAATGTTCATTACAGCACTATTTACAATAGCCAGGTCATGGAAGCAGCCTAACTGCCCATCAACAGACGAATGGATAAAGAAGATGTGGTACACATATACAATGGAATATTACTCAGCCATAAAAAGGAACGAAATTGAGTCATTTGTTGAGATGTGGATGGATCTAGAGACTGTCATACAGAGTGAAGTAAGTCAGAAAGAGAAAAACAAATGTCGTATATTAACACATGTATGCGGAACCTAGAAAAATGGTACAGATGAACTGTTTTGCAGGGCAGAAGTTGAGACACAGATGTAGAAAACAAATGTATGGACACCAAGGGGGGAAACCGTGGTGGGGGGGGGATGGTGGTGTGCTGAATTGAGCGATTGGGATTGACATGTATACACTGATTTGTATAAAATTGATGACTAATAAGAACCTGCTGTATTAAAAAAAGGATCATTTACCATGATCAGGTGGTATTATCCCTGGGATGCAAGGATGGTTCAACATACACAAACCAATCAATGTGTTATATCACGTTAATAGAGTGAAAGAAATAATCATGGAATCATTTCAATAGATGAAGAAAAAGCATCTCACAAAATTCAACATTCATTCATGATAATAAAAAAAGAACAACTCAACAAATGAAGGCATCCTTTTAATTTGAAAATTTTACAAATACATATCAATAAAGTTCTTTTGGAGAGAAACTTCTGCTAAATATCTGAATTAAAGCTCTTATGATTGGAATTTCTCAATCTTTAAGATATATTAGAATCAAAAAGTATCAATAAATATCAAGTTAACTGTGAAATATTTCAAAATTAGTATCTGTGGAAAACAGTATGTGAACTCATCATATATCTGATGGTGCTTCAAAGTTAAGTGCATTACTCAGATTATCTTTACATAATAAAAGCAGAATTTCTTTAATTTGAATAGTTTGGTTGAAAGAAATGAGTCAACAGAAAATGCTCTTAAACAAACAGTAGAATGTAATTACAACAAAGTTAGAATTTGAACACAAGATCAAAGGGAATATGTGAATGCTTAAACTTATATATTTTACTCTTTATTTGATTCCAATAATTACCACTCTCTTTGTAAGATTTTGGTTTTAGATTTAGAATTAAATGAAATTCTAAATCTCTAATACATGTATCATACCACCTTAATTCTTATTGAATACTGTAGAGATTGATCCAGAGGGTTGAGCAGGAGGACATGGAACTCACCTCCCCCCAATGAACACATCAAAAATACATCTACATGGAAAAATTCTCACTGAAAACAAACTGGAAACTGTTAGAAAGACTCCTATACAACCAAGGTTGTAAGAAAGATCCACAGGGTATCAGGTAGGAGCAAAGAAAATCAATAAGATCAGGACCTGTGTCCTTGGGAGGAAACTCAGAGGAAAAGGGAGATTACATGATCAAAGGCCCACCCTGTGGAGTGAGTGGTTCAAGCCCCAGATTGCACACTCTAGTCCCGGGGTCTTAAATAGGGGAGAAAAACCCCCTTGGCTGGTTGGAAGACTGCTGGACTAATAGGAGGGCTGTGGGAAGCCTAGATTCCACTTCTGAGGAGCACGTATTCACTGGTTTGCCCCCAGGCAGAGCAGAAAGTGGATAGAGGACTGCTCCAATAGCTGCTGGGTTTCACACAACTGCCTTGGTACATGCCTCAGCCTGAGCTAAGTGAACACCACAGCCCTGTTTACTCCACATTGCAGTGCAGCATTGGATCTAGGACAGCCACAACTGGGAAGAAAGCTTGGCCATTGGACACAGAGGCAACTTGGTTCAGAGCCAGTACCTGGACAGTGGTGGCCATTGTCGACACTTCTCAAGCAGCCCATCAGAAGCAGCCCAGAACTCTGATGGCAGCTGGTCCATCACATCTAATGGACCAATATACACTGAGAGTCCATGCAGACTCTACCTGTCCTGCAGTGCAGCTCCACAGCAGGGTGAAGGTGATGGGGGCTGGGAAGTGTGATCAGCTATGAGGAAAAAAGGGGACTTTGATCCAAGGCTGCATCTGAGCAGAGTGAAGGGAAACTATGCTGGCATCTGCACAGGCAGCACATGGGAGACAGCTTGGATTTCTGTCTGTAGCCAAAACAATCTGAGAGCCTGCACAGGCCCCCATAATTCAGCAGTCTCTGCTTCTGGGGCAAGGATCATGGTAATAGAAGTGGAGAAAGCACACACTTAAAGGGAACAATGTCAGCCTGGGCTCAACTCTCCGAGCTTCTGCTCCAGTAACTTGGGATCAGATCCCACCCCTGATAGGGTGGGGATGGCAGTGAGCAGAGGGAAAGTCCTGCCTCACACCAGGCTCCAGCTCTAGCCTCTTAATCTCTAGCCCCACCCATACCAAGATGATAGCTGCCAGCACAGCATAAGGAAAGACACGACTTGTGTCCGTGTAAAATCCAGCTCTCCCACCAAAGGCATTGGATACATAAAGTCTGTATAGGGAAGCTACCACATAAGGACACCATTTCAAGACCACAATAGGAAACTGATTGACTTAAATTCACAGAGGCAGAGAAAGTTAAATAAAATGAAAAGGCAGAGGTACTATTCTCAATTGAAAGAGCAAGAGAAAACCTCTGAAAAAATAATGGAACAGAAATAAACAAATTACAAATAAATAATTCAAAGCACTTGTAATAAGAATGTTAACTGAATTAGGGAAAAGAATAGATGAATGCTATGAGATTTTTAACAAGGAACTAGAAAATATAGAAAAGACCTAATCAGAAATGAAGAATTCAATAACTGAAAGAAAAAACACACTAGAAGGAATGAATCACAGGAATAATTGAAACAGAAGAACACACAAGTTATCTGGAAGATAGAATAATGGAAATCAGTGGTATTTTTCACAGAACTAGAACAAAAAATTTTGCAATTTGTATGGAAACACAAAAGACCCCGAATAGCCAAAGCAATCTTGAGAACGAAAGAAGGAACTGGAGGAATCAGGCTCCCTGACTTCAGACTATACTACAAAGCTACAGTTATCAAGACGGTATGGCACTGGCACAAAAACAGAAAGATAGATCAATGGAACAGGATAGAAAGCCCAGAGATAAACCCACGCACATATGGTCACCTTATCTTTGACAAAGGAGGCAGAAATGTACAGTGGAGAAAGGACAGCCTCTTCAATAAGTGGTGCTGGGAAAACTGGACAGCTACATGTAAAAGTATGAGATTAGATCACTCCCTAACACCATACACAAAAATAAGCTCAAAATGGATTAAAGACCTAAATGTAAGGCCAGAAACTATCAAACTCTTAGAGGAAAACATAGGCAGAACACTCTATGACATAAATCACAGCAAGGTCCTTTTTGACCAACCTCCTAGAGAAATGGAAATAAAAACAAAAATAAACAAATGGGACCTAATGAAACTTAAAAGCTTTTGCACAGCAAAGGAAACCATAAACAAGACCAAAAGACAACCCTCAGAATGGGAGAAAATATTTGCAAATGAAGTAACTGACAAAGGATTAATCTCCAAAATTTATAAGCAGCTCATGCAGCTTAATAACAGAAAAACAAATAACCCAATCCAAAAATGGGCAGAAGACCTAAATAGACATTTCTCCAAAGAAGATATACAGAGTGCCAACAAACACATGAAAGAATGCTCAACATCACTAATCATTAGAGAAATGCAAATCAGAACTACAATGAGATATCATCTCACACCAGTCAGAATGGCCATCATCAAAAAATCTAGAAACAATAAATGCTGGAGAGGGTGTGGAGAAAAGGGAACCCTCTTACACTGTTGGTGGGAATGTAAATTGATACAGCCACTGTGGAGAACAGTATGGAGGTTCCTTAAAAAGCTACAAATAGAACTACCATATGACCCAGCAATCCCACTACTGGGCATATACCCTGAGAAAACCATAATTCAAAAAGAGTCATGTACCAAAATGTTCATTGCAGCTCTATTTACAATAGCCCAGAGATGGAAACAACCTAAGTGTCCATCATCGGATGAATGGATAAAGAAGATGTGGCACATATATACAATGGAATATTACTCAGCCATAAAAAGAAACGAAATTGAGCTATTTGTAATGAGGTGGATAGACCTAGAGTCTGTCATACAGAGTGAAGTAAGTCAGAAAGAGAGAGACAAATACCGTATGCTAACACATATATATGGAATTAAAAAAAAAATGTCATGAAAAACCTAGGGGTGAAACAGGAATAAAGACACAGACTTACTAGAGAATGGACTTGAGGCTATGGGGAGGGGGAAGGGTAAACGGTGACAAAGCGATAAAGAGGCATGGACATATATACACTACCAAACGTAAGGTAGATAGCTAGTGGGAAGCAGCCGCATAGCACAGGGAGATCAGCTCCGTGCTTTGTGACCGCCTGGAGGGGTGGGATAGGGAGGGTGGGAGGGAGGGAGACGCAAGTGGGAAGAGATATGGGAATATATGTATATATATAACTGATTCATTTTGTTGTGAAGCTGAAACTAACATACCATTGTAAAGCAATTATACTCCAATAAAGATGTTAAAAAAAAAAAAAGAGTCAGGGCCAGGAACAGAAAAAAAAAATAATAATAATAATGGAAATCAACCAATCAGAACAGCAAAATTAAAAACAAAATAAAAAAAAGAGAACAATTTAAAATGTCTGTTGTATAACACTGAGCATTCCAAAATTCACATTATAGGAGTCTCAGAAAAAGAAGAGAGAGAGAGAAGTGGACTGAAAACATATTTGATGAAATTATGGCTGAAATCCTCCCAAACATAAAGAAGGAAACAGATATCCATGTATAGGAAGTAGAGAGGGTCCCAAACAAGATGAACTCAAACAGAACCATAGCAAGACATATTATAATTAAAATGGCACAAGTTAAAGATAAGAGGGAATGCTAAAGGAAGCAAGAGAAAAACAAAGAATCATACACAAGGGAATCCCCATAAGGCTATCAGCTTCTTTTTCTGCAGAAACTTTGCAAGCCAGAAGGGAGTGGCATTATATATTCCAAGTGCTGAAAGGGAAAACGCTGCAACCTAGAATACTCTACCCAGCAAGATTATCATCTAGAATTGAAGGATGGATAAAGAACTTCTCAGACAAGCAAAAATTAGAAGAGTTTATCAATACTAATTTGACACTAAAAGAAATATTAAAGGGTCTTCTCTAATTGGTAAATAGGTAATTTTTGGAAAGGGAAATTCCTACCAGGAAATATAAACATATAGTAAGGGCTGAAAATCAACCACTTAAATAAGCTAGTACAAAAAATAAAATACAAAAAAAATTTAAAAGCAACTGTAACTACAGTAAACAGTTCAGAAATAAACGTGAAGATGTAAAATATAACCTCAAAAACATAAAATGTGGAGGAGGGCAATAAAATATGTGGATCTTTTAGGATATATCTGAACTTAAATGACTACCAGTTTAAGACAAGTAGATATAGTTATAGGTCAACATATATGTACTCATGGTAACCACAAATCCAAAACCTACAATAGGTACAGAAAAGCTATAAAGAAAGGAACATAAGCATACTACTAAAGAAAATAATCTAACCACAGAGAACAAACAAGAAGAAGAAGAAATAAACAGAGAAGAACTATAAAAACAACCAGAAAAAAGTAATCAAATTGCAATAATTACATACATATCAATAATTACTTAAAACATCAATGGACTAAATGCTCCAATCAAAAGACATAGGGTGGCTGATTGGATAAAAGAACAAAACCTATCTATATGCTGTGTGCAAGAGACAAACTTCAGAGCTAAAGACACACACAGACTGAAAGTGAAAAGATAGAAAAAGATAATTCATGCAAACGGAAATGACAAGAAAGTGGGGTAGCAATACCAATATCAGACAAAATAGATTTTAAAACAAAGGCTATAACAAAACACAAAAAATATATTATATAATGATAAAGGAATCAATTCAAAAACAGTATATTATACTTGTTAACATATAGGCATCCAATACAGGAGCACCTAAATAGATAAAGAAAATATTAACAAATTTAAAAGTAGAAGACAATAATACATTAACAGTAGGGGGCATTAACATGCCACATACATAAATGGACAGATCATCCAGACAGAAAATCAATAAAGCCAACAGTGGTCTTAAGTGACCCTACAGAGTAGCTGGATTTAATTGATATCTATAGGACATTAACATACAAAAATAGCACAATGCACAGTCTTTTCAAATGCACATGTAACATTCTCTAGAATAGATCACATGCTAGGCTACAAAACAGGTCTTACAAATTTTTTAGGGTAGAAATTATACCAAAATTTTTTTCCGACCACAGCAGTAAGAAACTAGAAGTCAATTACAGAAAGAAAAATGGGAAAAGAACAACCATGTGGAGACTAACCAAAAGGCTACTAAATAACCAATGGGTCAAAGAGGAAACCAAAAAGGAAATCAGAAAATACCCTGAGACAAATGAAAGTGGAAACACAACTTTCCAAAATGTATGGGATGCAACAAAAGCAATTCTAAGAGATAAGTTTATACTGATACAGGCCTTCCTCAGGAAATAAGAAAAATCTCAAATAAACAACCTAAAAACCATCTAAAGGAACTAGAAAAGGAAGAACAAACAGACACCACAGTTTTCAAATGGAAGCAAATAATAAACATTAGAGAAGAAATAAATAAAATAGAGACCAAAAGATAATAGAAAAATAAATGAAACCAAGAGGTGGATTTTTGAAAAGAAAAAAAAAATTGATAAACCTTTTGCAATGCTCACCAAGAAGAAAAGAGAAAGGACCCAAATGAAATCAGAAATGAGAGAAAAAAATCACAATTGATACCACAGAGATACAAAAAAATCATAAGAGAACACTATGAACAATTATATGCCAAAAATTTGGATACTCTAGAGGAAATGGACAAATTTCTAGAAACATACAACCTGCCAAGACTGAATCAAGAAGAAATAATTTGGGGACTTCCCTGGTGGTCCAGTGGTAAAGAATCCACTTTCCAATGCAGGGGACACAGGTTTGATCCCCTGTTGGGGACCTAAGATCCCACATGCCGCAGGGCAAATGAACCCATGCACCACAACAATTGAGCTCGCCCACCTCAATGAGAAAGCCCATGTGCTGCAAACTACACAGCCCAAGCACCCTGGAACCCTAAGTGTCACAACTAGAGAGAGAAAACCTGCACACTACAATTGGAGAGAAGGCCGAGTGCCACAACTAGAGAGAAATCCAAGCAGACCATGAGCTCTAACGAAAAAGATCCCACATGCTTCAACAAGGGTGCCATGTGCTGTAACTAAGACCCAATGCAGCCAAAAAAAAAAAAAAAAAAAGACAAGAAATAAATAAAATAATAAAAACAGAAACAATTTGAACAGATAGATCACTAGTAGTGAAATTTAATTTGTAATTAAAAAAAGTCCCAGCAAATAAAGTCCAGGACTGAATAGCTTTATAGGGGAATTCTACCAAGCATATAAAGAAGCATTAATACATCTTTGAGAAGCTAATCCTTCTCAAACTATTCCAAAAATTGAAGAGGAAGGAACACTCTCAAATTCATTCTACAAGGCCATCACTACCCTGATAGCAAAACCAGACAAGAGATACAACAAAAAGGAAAATTACAGGCCAATGTCTTTGAATTATATATTTGCAAAAATCCTCAAAAAATATTAGCAAACAAATTCAACAATATATAAAAAGATCATATACCATGAGCAAGTGGGATTTACTCCAGGGATGCAAAGGTGGTTCAATATTTGCAAATCAGTCAATGGGATATACCACATTAACAAAGAAAGGACAGAAGTCACATGATCATCTCAATAGATGTGGCATTTGACAAAGTTCAACATCCATTCATGATAAAAAAATTCTCATCAAAGTAGGTATAGAGGGAACATATCTCAAAATAAAAATGCGTTATTTATGCTAAGCTCACAGCTAACATAATTTCAATGGTGAAATGTTGAAGCCTTTCCTCTAATTTCAGGAGAAAAACTAGGATGCCCACAATCACCACTGCTATTTAAAATAGTATTGGAAGTCCTAGTTACAGCAATTGGACAAAAAACAAGAAATAAAAGACAACCACATTTGAAGGAAATAAGTAAACTCACTATTTGCGATTATACAACACTGTATATAGAAAACTTTAAATTCACCACCAAAAAACTATTAGAAGTAATAAATGAATTCAGTTAAGTTGCAGGATACAAGATTAATATACACACATACGTGGCTTTTCTAAAGTAATAATGAACTAACAAAAAGAGAGAAAGGAAATAAACAATTCTGTTTAAAATCACATCAAAAACAATAAAACACCTAGGAATAAGCTTAACCGAGGAGATGTAAGACATACACTCTGAAAACTATAAAACACTGATAAAGGAAATTGAATAGACTACAAAGAAATGAAAATATGTCCTGTGCTCTTGTATTGGAAGAATTAATATTGTTAAAATGGCCATACTACCCAAAGCAATATACAAATTTAATGCAATCTTTATCAAAACACTCATGACATTTTTCATGCAACTAGAACGAATACTCCGAAAATTTATATGGAACCAAGAAAGACCCCAAATAGTCAAAGCAACTTAAGGAAAAAGAATAAAGCTAGAGATATCACACTCCCTGACTTCAGACTATACTACAAAGCTACAGTCATCAAAACATCATGGTACTGGAACAAAAACAGACACATAGATCAACACAATAGAATAGAGAGTTCAGAAATAAACCCACACACCTATGATCAACTAATCTATGACAAAGGAGGCAAGAATATATAATGGAGGATAGAAAGTCTCTTCAATAAGTAGTACTGGGAAAACTGTAAAGCTACATGTAAAAGAATGTGATTAGAACATTTCCTCACAAAATACAAAAAATAAACTGAAAATGGATTAAAGGCCTAAATATAAGATCTGAAACCATAAAATTCCTAGAACAGAATATAAGCAAAACACTCTTTGACATAAATCATAGCAATATTTTTGGGTCTGTATTCTAAGGCAAGAAAAAAAATAAAAGCAAACATAAACAAATGAGATCTAAATAAACTTAAAAGCTTTTGCACAGCAAAGGAAACCATCATCAAAACAGAAAGACAGGGCTTCCCTGGTGGCACAGTGGTTGAGAGTCCGCCTGCCAATGCAGGGGACGCAGGTTTGTGCCCCAGTCCGGGAGGATCCCACATGCCGCGGAGCGGCTGGGCCCGTGAGCCATGGCCGCTAAGCCTGCACGTCCGGAGCCTGTGCTCCACAACAGGAGAGGCCACAGCAGTGAGAAGCCTGTGTACCACAAAAAAACAAAAAAAAAACAAAAAAAAAAGCCCAGAAAGACAACGTACTAAGTGAGAGAAAATAATTGCAAATGATATGCCCTACAAGGGTTTAAGATCTAAAAATATATAAACAGCTCATATAATTCAATATCAAAAAACAAATGACCCAATTAAAAAATGGGCAGAAGACTTGAATAGACATTTTTCCAAAGAAGAATACAGATGGCTAACAGGCACATGAAAAGATGCTCAACATCTCTAATTAGAGAAATGTAAATCAAAGCAACAATGAAATATCTTCTCACACATTTCAGAATAGTTATTATCAAAAATACTATGAGTGGGGCTTCCCTGGTGGCACAGTGGTTGGGAGTCCTCCTGCTGATGCAGGGGACACAGATTCGTGCCCGGGTCCAGGAGGATCCCGTGTGCCACAGAGCGGCTGGGCCCGTGGGCCATGGCTGCTGGGCCTGTGTGTCCGGAGCCTGTGCTCCGCAACGGGAGAGGCCATGGCGGTGAGAGGCCCGCATACCGGAAAAAAAAAAATACTATGAATGACAAATGTTGGTGAAGATGGGGAGAAAAGGGAACCATTATATAATGGTAGTGAGAATTTAAATTGGCACAGCCACTATGGAAGACATTATGGAGTTTCTTTAAAAAACTAAAAATAGAACTACCATGTGATCCAGAAATTCCGCTCCCTGGAATATAACTAAATAAAATAAAAACAATAATTTTAAAAGACAAATGCACCTCAATGTTCATAGCAGCTCTATTTATAATAGCCAAGATATGGAAGCAACTCAAGCACTGTAGGTAGGTGTGTGTGTGTGTGTGTGTGTGTGTGTGTGTGTGTGTATAAAGGAGAATTATTAATACTTAGTCATAAAGAAAAGAATAAAATTCTGCCATTTGCAGCAATGTGGATGGACCTAAAGAATATTATGTTTAGTGAAATTAGTCAGACAAAGACAAACACTCTGTGATATCACTTACGTGTGGAATCTAAGAAATAACACAGAGGAATGTATGTAGCAAAACAAAAACAGACTCACAGATACAGATAACAAATTAGTGGTTACCACTTGGGAGAGGGCGCAGCAAGATAAGGGAATGAGATTAAGAGATACAAAATACATGTATGAAATAGATAAGCAAGAACGATATACTGTACAACACAGGGAAATATAGCCATTATTTTATAAATTTTAATGAAGTATAACTATAAAAATACTGAATTACTAAGCTGTACACCTGAAACTAATATAATATTTTAAATACACTATAGTTCAATAAAAATAAAATAAAATAAAATAAAATACTGTAGGAATTCTTTAAATTTTAGCATAAAGAATTCATCCTGAGAAGTATGGATTTTTATTTGGTGGTATCCAGGTCTTCTAGCCAACATAAATTTTTCCAAGTCCCTATATTATTAAATTTAATGGATTTATAAAAAAAAATATTTTGACATAAAATCAATTTGCTTTACTACAGGTAATTTAAATAATTAATCTGAATATATATTCTTGGCTGTGTACTTTTTCTTTCTTTTTTTAAACAGAATTATTTTCTGGGCTAATAAACTTTTAGACCAAATAACAATAAACTTTTTAATGATAAGGTTTATATATTGGCTTATCTTCTCCAAGCTCTTAGATAACCCAAGCAAAAAGTGAATGAGGATATCTGAGCTTATAATGATTAATAGAAGAATGAAGAGTTCTTCAAACCTGAGAAAATTCCATAGTTTAGAGGGAAATTGGCATATCCAATAGAATACAGGCACAAACCAGAATTGAACTACTAAAAATGTCGTGAATTAAACTTAAGCTACTAAATTGGGTTTCAAATTCCTTGTTAGTGTAAACTGTAATATATCTTAATATATCTTATCATTCAGTATATCATAATAATCCTTTTGAATTCAAATCAGCTGGCTGAAACATCTCTTCAATTTTACTCTAGAAGTCAATGGCAAACAGAATGTGAAATAAAATCAACTTGTTTAGAATGTATGCATTCAATATATGTTTACCTCTATGATTTTCCTACATATATTCAAGAAAATGGAGTTTAAAGAAATGTTTTTACAATGAGTATCTACCCTACTGCTCCCCAACAAAACTGGCCTAAGCCTTCAGAAGATTCTAAGAATTACAGAACTAAATGTCCTACTTTCGGGAAGGGACCCTTAATACAAAAGATACATTTACAAAACTGCTTTCATTACCTATGAATACCACAAAGAAAAGTGACAGTGTTGCATAAGCACAGAACTGCATCATCAGAAGTTAGATGAAGAATACATTTCTTTATCCAACTTTAACTGATGAGAATAAATAACTGGAGAAAATTTACAGAGAATAAAATACCAACAGAAGCCTCCAAAAGTGACACGAGGAAAATAAGGGGCTCATTTTCTAAATTCTGTGAGAGAGCACTAGAATAAATCAGGGGAATCACGCATTATGTGGTAACTTTTACAATTTTATGCTTCTTTACACGTTTTATTAGTTGAATGACAATTTCTATTTACGGTGGAGCACAGGGAAATTCTGACAGTGAAGAATTCTGCTTCTCAGAGTGAAAAGTATTTCCCTTAAAAATAAGTAGAGATAAGAATAACTTTATTGCTAGGCTGTTAAATCCAGAAACAATTTTTTTTTAATTATTATTTTGAATATATTTTTTTAATTTAGAATCATTAAAAATTGGTAAGTAGATTACAACTTCTGATCCAAGGAAGTGGCTGCTAGACATACACTCTTGACAATCTGACCTAAATGGCAGCATGACAACATGAGCCAGTGCATAGAGTCAGAAAGGGTTTAAATAACTAACATATAATCTGGTGAACAAATATACCTGTGGCGACATTTGTAAGTATAATATCTTCAACCTAAGCCATGTGCAGCTAGGATAATAATATATCTGGCTACAACTGAACAATAATATACAACTTATACTTTATGTTTAATTCCTAAACACTTTAATAATTATGTACTTCTTCACTTCCTATAATCATGGTTTTACAAAATATTATGGATTTTGAGTTTTGGGCTATAATCTGTGTTTTAAATAAGAAAAAGTGAAACAAATCATTAGACATAATGAATTTAAAATGTTTCAGTGTGATACTTATATCTACAATGTTACTATCAGAGGAAAGACAACATATGATGTAGAGGATAAACTTGCCTTTTGTAAATTTGATTCCAAAATTATAGTTAAAGTATTATTTTACTTTCAGGTTTTCTTAAACCATTTGTGGGCAAACTAAAGCCAATGGGCCAAACCTGGTGACCACTTGTTTTTATTTTAAAAAAAAAGTCATTGAAAAACAGTCATGTCATCTATCACTACTTTTGCACACAATAACTTTACATATCAGTATCTTAGTCTGTTTGGGCTGCTATAACAGACTGGGTTGCATCCACAGACTCCATAGCATATAAACAAAAGAAATTTTTTCTCACAATTCAAGAGGCTTAGAAACTGGATCTGAGCACCAACATGGTCAGATGAGGGCCCTCTTCCTGGTCACTAACGTTTCCTTTATCCTCACCTGGTGCAAAGGGCTAGGGCACTCTCTGCGATCTCTCTCTATTTTCCTTTTTTAATGTCTTTATTGGAGTATAATTGCTTTACAATGTTCTGTTAGTTACTGCTGTATAACAAAGTGAATCACCAATATGTATACATAAATCCCTATATCCCCTCCCTCTTGCATCTCCCTCCCACCCTCCATATTCCACCCCTCTAAGTAGTCACAAAACACTGAGTTGATCTCCCTGAGCTATGCGGCTGCTTCCCACTAGCTATTTTACATTTGGTAGTGTATATATGTCAGTGCCACTCTCCCACTTCGTCCTACCTTGCCTTACCCTCCTGAGTCCTTAAGTCCACTCTCCACATGTGCATCTTTATTCCTGTCATGCCCCTAGGTTCTTCAGAACCTTTTTCTTTTTTTAGATTCCATATATATATATATATGTGTTAGCACATGGTATTTATTTTTCTCTTTCTAACTTACTTCACTCTGTAGGACAGATTCTATGTTCATCCACCTCACTACAAATAACTCAATTTCATTTCTTTTTATGGCTGAGTAGTATTCCAATGTATATATGTGCCACATCTTTATCCATTCATCTGTCATTGGACACTTAGGTTGCTTCCATGTCCTACTGTAAATAGAGTTGCAATGAACATTGTGGTACATGACTCTTTTTGAATTATGTTTTTCTCAGGGTATAAGCCCAGTAGTGGGATTGCTGGGTCATATGGTAGTTCTATTTTTAGGTTTTTAAGGAACCTCCATACTGTACTCCATAGTGGCTGTATCAATGAACATTCCCAGCAACAGTGTAGGAGGGTTTGCTTTTCTCCACACCCTCTCCAGCATTTATTGTTTCTAGATTTTATGATGATGGCCATTCTGACCGGCGGGAGGTGATACATTATTGTAGTTTTGATTTGCATTTCTCTAATGATTAGTGATATAGAGCATCCTTTCATGTGTTTGTTGGCAATCTGTATATCTTCTTTGGAGAAATGTCTGTTTAGGTCTTCTGCCCATTTTTGGATTGGCTTGTTTGCTTTTTGATATTGAACTGTATGAGCTGCTTGCATATTTTGGAGATTAATAGTTTGTCAGTTGCTTTGTTCATAAATATTTTCTCCCATTCTGAGGGTTGTCTTCTTGTCTTGTTTATGGTTTCCTTTACTGTGCAAAAGCTTTTAAGTTTCATTAGGTCACATTTGTTTATTTTTGTTTTATTTCCATTTCTCTAGGAGGTGAGTCAAGAAGGATTTTGCTGTGATTTATGTTATAGAGTGCTCTGCCTGTGTTTTCCTAAAAGAGTTTTATAGTGTCTGGCCTTACATTTAGGTTTTTAATCCATTTTGAGTTTATTTTTGTGTATGGTGTTAGGGAGTGTTGTAATTTCATTCTTTACATGTAACTGTCCAGTTTTCCCAGCACCACTTATTGAAGAGGCTGTCTTTTCTCTATTGTATATTCTTGGCACCTTTATCAAAGATAAGGTGATGATATGTGCATGGCTTTATCTCTGGGATATCTATCCTGTTCCATTCATCTATATTTCTGTTTTTGTGACAGTACCATGCTGTCTTGATTACTGTAGCTTTGTAGTATAATCTGAAGTCAGGGAGTCTGATTCCTCCAGCTCCGTTTTTCTTTCTCAAGATTGCTTTGGCTATTCAGGGTCTTTTGTGTTTCCATACAAATTGTGAATTTTTTTATTCTAATTCTGTGAAAAATACCATTGGTAGTTTGATAGGGATTGCATTAAATCTGTAGATTGTTTTGGATAGTATAGTCATTTTCACAATGTTGATTCTTCCAATCCAAGAACATGGTATATCTCTCCATCAGTTTGTATCATCTTTAATTTCTTTCATCAGTGTCATAGTTTTCTGCATACAGGTCCTTTGTCTCCTTAGGTAGGTTTACTCCTCGATATTTTATTCTTTTTGTTGCAATGGTAAATGGGAGTGTTTCCTTAATTTCTCTTTGAGATTTTTCATCATTAGTATATAGGAATGCAAGAGATTTTTGTGCATTGATTTTGTATCCTGCTACTTTACCAAATTCATTGATTAACTCTAGTAGTTTTCTGGTAGTATTGTTAGGATTCTCTACGTATAGTATCATGTTATCTGCAAACTGTGACAGTTTTACTTCTTATTTTCCAATTTGGGTTTCTTTTATTTCTTTTTCTTCTCTGATTGCTGTCGCTAAAAATTCCAAAGCTATGTTGAAGAACAGTGGTGAGAGTGGGCAACCTTGTCTTGTTCCTGATCTTGGTGGAAATGCTTTCAGTTTTTCACCATTGAGAATGATGTTGGCTGTGGGTTTGTCATCTATGGCCTTTATTATGTTGAGGTACGTTCCCTCTATGCCTACTTTCTGGAGAATTTTTATCATAAGTCAGTGTTGAATTTTGTCAAAAATTTTTCTGCATCTATTGAGATGATCATATAGTTTTTCTCCTTCAGTTTGTTAATATGGTGTATCACATTGATTGATTTGTGTATATTGAAGAATCCTTGCATTCCTGGGGTAAACACCAGTTGATCATGGTGTATCATCCTTTTAATGTGCTGTTGGATTCTGTTTGCTAGTATTCTGTTGAGGATTTTTGCATCTATGTTCATCAGTGATATTGGACTGTAGGTTTTTTGTGACATCTTTATCTGGTTTTGGTATCAGGATGATGGAGGCCTCATACAATGAGTTTGGGAGTATTCATCCCTCTGCTATATTTTGGAAGAGTTTGAGAAGGATAGATCTTACCTATTCTGTAAATGTTTGATAGAAGTTGTCTGTGAAACCACCATCTGGTCCTGGGCTTTTGTTTGTTGCAAAATTTTTAATCACAGTTTCAATTCCAGTGCTTGAGATTGGTCTGTTTATAGTTTCTATTTCTTCCTGGTTCAGTCTCAGAAGGCTGTGCTTTTCTAAGAATGTGTCCATTTCTTCCAAGTTGTCCATTTTTTTGGCATATAGTTGTTGTAGTAATCTTTCATGATCCTTTGTATTTCTGCAGTGTCAGTTGTCACTTCTCCTCTTTCATTTCTAATTCTGTTGATTTGAGTCTTCTCCCTTTTTTTTCTTGATGAGCCTGGCTAATGGTTTATCAATTTTGTTTATCTTCTCAAAGAACCAGCTTTTAGTTTTATTGATCTTTGCTGTAGTTTCCTTCATTGTTTTTTCATTTATTTCTGATCTGTTCTTTATGATTACTTTTCTTCACTAACTTTGGGTTTTTTTTTTTTTTTGTTCTTCTTTCTCTAATTGCTTTAGTTGTAAGGTTAGGTTGTTTACTTGAGATTTTTCTTGTTTCTTGAGGTAGAAATGTATTGCTATAGACTTCCCTCTTAGAACTGCTTTTGCTGCATCCCATTGGCTTTGGGTCATTTTCATTGTCACCTTTTTCTAGGTATTTTTTGATTTTCTCTTTGATTTCTTCAGTGGTCTCTTGGTTATTTAATAGGGTATTGTTTAACCTCCAAGTGTTTGTATATTTTACAGTTTTTTTCCTGTAATTGATATCTAGTCTCATAGCATTTTAGTCGGAAAAGATACTTGATATGATTTCAATTTTCTTAAATTTACCAAGGCTTGATTTGTGACACAAGATATGATCTATCCTGGAGCATGTTCCATGAGCACTTGAGAAGAAAGTGTATTCTGTTGTTTTTGGATGGAATGTCCTATAAATATCAATTAAGTCCATCTTATTTAGTGTGTCATTTAAATCTTGTGTGTCCTTATTAATTTCTTTTTTGTTGATCTGTGCATTGGTGAAAATGGGGTGTTAAAGTCTCCTATTATGATTGTGTTACTGTGGATTTCCCTTTATGGCTGTTAGTATCTGCCTTATGTGTTGAGGTGCTCCTATGTTGGGTCCATAAATATTTTACAATTGTTATATTCTCTTCTTGGATTGATCCCTTCATCATTATGTAGTGTCCTTCTTTGTCTCTTGTAATAGTCTTTATTTTAAAGTCTATTTTGTCTGATATGAGAATTACTACTGCAGCTTCTTTTGATTTCATTTGCATGGAATATCTTTCTCCATCCCCTCAATTTCAGTCTTTATATGTCCCTAGGTCTGAAGTAGGTCTCTTATAGACAGCATATATACAGGTCCTGTTTTTGTGTACATTCAGCCAGTCTATGTCTTTTGGTTGAAGCATTTATCCATTTACATTTAAGGTAATTATCAATATGTATGTCCTATTACCATTTTCTTAATTGTTTTGGGTTTGTTTTTGTAGGTCTTTTCTTTCTCTTGTGCTTCCTGCCTAGAGAAGTTCCTTGAGCATTTGTCGTAAAGCTGGTTTGGTCATGCTGAATTTTCTTAGCTTTCGCTTGTCTGTAAAATTTTTAATTTCTCCATCAAATCTGAATGAGATCCTTGCTGGGCAGAGTAATCTTGGTCTAGGTTTTTCCCTTTCATCATTTTAAATATGTTCTGCCAGCCCCTCCTGGTTTGCAGAGTTTCTCCTGAAAGATCTGCTGTTAACTTTATAGGGATTCCCCTTTTATGATATTTGTTGCTTTTCATTTGCTGCTTGCAATATTTTTTCTTTGTATTTCATTTTTGATAGTTTGATTAATATATGTCTTGGTGTGTTTCTCCTTGGATTTAACCTGTATGGGACTCTCTGTGCTTCCTGGACTTGATTGACTATTTCCTTTCCCATATTAGGGAAGTTTTCAACTATAATCTCTTCACATATTTTCTCAGTCCCTTTCTTTTTGTCTTCTTCTTCTTCTGGGATCCCTATAATTCGAATGTTGGTGCATTTAATATTGTCCCAGAGGTCTCTGAGACTCTTCTCAAATCTTTTCATTCTTTTTTCTTTATTCTGCTCTGTGGTAGTTATTACCACTATTTTATCTTCCAGGTCCTTTATCCGTTCTTCTGTCTCAGTTATTCTGCTCTTGATCCTTCTAGAGAATTTTAAATTTCATTTATTGTGTTTTTCATCATTGTTTGTTTGGTCTTTAGTTCTTCCAGGTGCTTATTATATGTTTCTTGTATTTTTTCCTTCCTATTTCCAAGATTTTGGGTCATCTTTACTAGCATTACTCTGAATTCTTTTTCAGGTAGACTGCCTATTTACTCTTCATTTGTTTGGTCTGGTGGGTTTTTACCTTACTCCTTCATCTGTTGCGCATTTCTCTGTCTTCTCATTTTGCTTAACTTACTGCATTTGGGGTCTCCTTTTCACAGGCTGCAGGTTCTTAGTTCCCATTGTTTTTGTTGTCTTCCCCCAGTGGGTAATATTGGCTCAGTGCATTGTGTAGGCTTCCTGGTGGAGGGGACTGGTGCCTGTCTTCTGGTGGCTGAGGCTGGATCTTGTCTTTCTGGTGTGCAGGACCATGTCCAGTGGTGTGTTTTGGGGTTTCTGTGAACTTATGATTTTAGACAGCCTCTCTGCTAATGGGTGGGGTTGTGTTCCTGTCTTGCTAGTTGTTTGGCATTGGGTGTCCTGCACTGGAGCTTTCTGGTCATTGAGTGGAGCTGGGTCTTAGCGTTGAGATGGGGCTCTCTGGGAGAGCTCTTGCTGATTGATATTATGTGGGCCTGGGAGGTCTCTGGTGGTCCAAAGTCCTGAACTCAGCTCTCCCACCTCAGAGGCTCAGGCCTGACAGCCACCCAGAGTCCCAAGACTGACCCTGCCAGCCACATGACTTTTGGGGAGTCTGAAGTCTTCTGCCTGTGTTCAATAGGTGTTCTGTAGGAGTTGTTCCACATGTAGATGTAGTTTTGATGTATTTGTGGGGAGGAAGGTGATCACCACATCTTACTCCTCTTCCATCTTGAAGGTTCTCCCTTTTCACACCTCCTGTTGATAGAGGATCCAGATTTCATCTGGAAAGGACATAAATCTGGCAATCTCACTTCAGGCCCAGCCTGTCCACCTTTTTTCCCTCTGTGCTTAGTCTGTTTCACTCATAGCAGGCCCTGTGCACAGGCCTTGCCCCCGGCCCTTCAGACAAGAGTTCCTCGTGAAACAGCTGAGCCGATGCCTCAGCTCAGGATATGCGCTGAAGCCTGTGATCTCTTTTATAAGACTACTAATCAACTCCCAAAGTTCTCACTCCTAATACCAATATATTGGGCATTGGGATTTAAAGATATGAATCTCAGGGGAAAACAATCAGACCATTGCAGACATAGACCATATGGCCCACAAAGCGGAAAATATTTACTATCTGGCCCTTTAAAGAAAACGTTTGCTGACCCCTGCTCTAAACTATCAAGAGGTAAGCATTTAGTTCTTTGTTACATATTTTTGACTGTAGGAATTTATAATTTTTTTTTTCTTTTTCTTTTTTCTTGTGGTACGTGGGCCTCTCACTGTTGTGGCCTCTCCCATTGCGGAGCACAGGATCCGGACACACATGCTCATCAGCCATGGCTCACGGGCCTAGCTGCTTCACAGCATGTGGGACTTCCCGGACCGGGGCACAAACCCGTGTCCCCTGCATCGGCAGGTGGACTCTCAACCATTGTGCCACCAGGGAAGCCCCTATAATTATTTTCACATATTACATTTTAGTAAATTAATTGTGGTTTTTGGAATGTTAGAAGGTTATTTGAGTTGCAGATTTTTCTATCTAGTCTACTAGGTCAAGTTTTGCAACCAATATGAACATCTAGAAAATAAACAAGTTCAGTGAGATAGTCAGTAAAATAATGTCTGGAACAGAACTGAAGAGATACATAAGGGTATGGGTACAACCTGTGGTCATGCAATAACATAATTACTCCACAGCTGCTAACAGCTAAGATTTTGATATCATCAGAACTACTTAATACCAGAGCCCACTGATAAGTCCAATTTTGCTGGTAAAGCAAAAAAAAAGGAAGTGTGAAATCACCTAAATGTATTCAATCTAGGTGGAAATGAACTCTTGTACCTTCTTTGAGTTATTAGGTAAGTAGATACTCTAATGAGAACTTTTTCCAAACAGTGGTCTTATTACTGACTAATATTTAACTTTTTTCCCTCTGATATCTTTCTCAGATGTCCTCTGCATGTATTATATTGTGTTAGGAGCCATGCCACTCTGCCTGCTCTACTGATAGCTGATCCACCCAACTTACATGTTTTGAGACTACTGCTAGTTGTGTGTTCACAGTTTCTTTTTGTATTTCCTTTAATCTTCTAGGTCAGAGTGATTTATGCATAGTGTTGTTTCTCCTCTTGCTTCTGCTGTCATCTTCTGTCTTAATGGCATGTTTATGAGGATGGATGCCATTATTAGTCTCACTTGCTTACATTGTATGGATCCATTATAATCTCAATAGAAGAAGGAGAACAGAATGATTCAATTATAATGACTTTAGTGGAAGAAGCTCATACATCATGCTGTTTCTTTATCTCTTTTTATTTTTATTTTAACATTTGACTTTTAAAACTTTTTTAAACCAAACCATGAAAAATTAATAAAATTTACTTTTTTGCAATTCTCAATGATTTTTGAAGTGTGTAATTCTTACATAGATTTATTTGCCATACAAAGACTGTTAGCATTTCTACCTTTAGGTCAGGATCCTAACCAGATTACCCAACCTAATATCTATAATTATTTAAATGAATAAACCCAACCTTAAAATCTCAATATTTTTATATAAAGAAGACACTGAAAATATATGTAGCCCTTCATTATGACAAAAAAATTTACAATGAGGCATCCTTAGAATCCTCTTTTGAAAAAGTATTTTTTCAATGTAAAATTTATCCATTTCTTAAAAATTTAGACGTTCATGACTTTGTCTCTTCATTACCTTGGGGCTATATTGAAATAGTCTGATTAAGCAGATATTTCAGAAGGTATTTATAAATTTGAGTTCCTTTCCAATTTTGAAATGGGGCCAGAATTGACTGTAAGTAAAAGGGTTTCTACCCTACATCTTCAGCTTGTCAAGAAATTAACATGTTTTACTGCTATCACACGTGACTCTGGGCCAGAGAGTTTTCTCAATTTTAATCACACTATTATTTTTCCACTTGCAAAGATGTGAGAGCAGTGAAAATATTCTTGCAACAATCAAACTGTCAGTGTGCTTTTCAGCTGATGAGTTTAGATTACCACTGACACTTTCATACTTCTGGATCTGAGTCTTCTTAGTAGCATAAAATTATTTACAGTTGTTCTACTGCCGTGGGAAGGTGTACATTTATTCCATTTGCCACAATGGCCCCATCTCAATAGAAGCTAAGTCAGTGTATCTAATTCCAAGGGACTGAGAAAAGGCTCTATGCACTCTTCATGTAATGTGTGGTCTTCCCTGTGATATGGAGAGGTTCTGAACAGAAAATGCTAAATTGTTTTGCATGATTTAAATTTCTGCTTATAGCAAATCTTTACTCCCAGTACCCTGTAGTAACTCAATACAAATTAGTTACAAAATTAGGACACATTTAACTTTGTAGTGATAGGATTTTTTAAATAGATTTTCATGGTGACTTTCTAAACAAATATATATGTCTAATGAAGTGAGTATCATAAATAGAAATATACTCTCAGGGCACACTATAATTAATAATTCCTTTGATAAATAACTCAGGAATCCAAATTTTCTGAATAATAATTCACAGGTTGAAATCAGGACATTGGGTATTACCTGCTTCACAGGCAATCATTAACCTACGTGTCTTAGAAGTCAATCAAGCTCCTTGTTGACTATACACAAAGTTAAACCAATCAATAGTCCTTAATGGTCCTGGTTCTTCTGCAGATTGCCCTGGAGATATTTTCCAAGGAAATGGCTGAACTAAAGGAAGTTTCTTAAAAAGACTTATTCCTATTTGCAAACTTATATAGTTCTGGCCATTTGATATAGATGATGTAGTATTATAGCCCTTGGCAAAAGTAAACAATCAATAAATGTTATCAATAATAATTGTTACTAATAGTATATTATTACCAGAAGAAGGCCATCTGAAAGAAGATTTGTATTAAAAATATCAATGTCATATGCTTTGTGTAAATTTTAAATTAGGATGAGAGGACTTCACTTTACATCTTGGCTGACAGATTTCCTTTTAGACGTTTCTGGGTGGGAAAGGAGGTTCATCTAAAGATCTATGCTTTTAAATGCATATATTATGTAAGGCATAATAATGTTAAAATATTCTCATTATTTTAATTTAAATTGTAAGGTAAAATGAAAACCATTAATGTCCGTGAAAATGAGATTTAAAATGTGATCATAATGCAAAGTGAGAAGAAATTTCTGGTGTTCTGCTCAAATCTGTAACTGTCTCTTGACTCTTAGCATATTCACGCTCAGCAACCAGTCTTGGCTCCCATTTCTGTGGCGAAATATCAAGCTCTCAGTGCTGTGTTGGCTTGGGGGTATAAATTTGTGTTATACTTAAGAAAAAGTACCTAATGAAGCAACTCAAAAAGTGGTAGAGACAGGTGAGGACATTCTTTTTTTTTTTTTTTTTTTTTTGAGGTACGCAGGCGTCTCACCGCTGTGGCCTCCCCCACTGTAGAGCACAGGCTCCGGACGTGCAGGCCCAGCGGTCATGGCCCACGGGCCCAGCCGCTCCGCGGCATGCGGGATCCTTCCGGACGGGGGCACGAACCTGTGTTCCCCGCATCGGCAGGCGGACTCCCAACCACTGCACCACCAGGGAAGCCCAGTGAGGACATTCTGATCAGGGTATTTTCTCTGTGTCCTTAAATCCTATTATGTATCAATAGGTTATTGTCACTGTGTACACTCAGAGGTCCACTCAGGTTAAACTATTTCCAATTTTACTTATGTGCTCATGAGTTTTCAAGCCTCCTTCATATATAATTTTCACAGTATAAGGAGTACAATTAAATGTTTAGCTGTTTGCTCTTCCTGTATATAAACTAGATCTTGAAATTCAATCTTCTAATTTTATACATTTTTAAATCCTACTCTATTGTGAAAATCTGTAGCAAAACAAGATTTATGAGACTTTTCATGGGCTGTTTTAGTACTATAAAATTTTTATTTTCGAAGGAGATTTTATCCCCCATAGGATTGCATGTATCTTGGTAGCTTAAAGGGATATTCACACTGTAAGTACCAGGTTCAATAACTAATGCCTTGGTATAGCCTCACAGTTAGCCCCTGGAGTGGATTTGGGTGAGGCCATAGAAAAAAGTTGAAGAAGTATAGCACTATCTGGAAGGGATATAGAGATTCTGTAGTTCATCCTTCAATTGGGATGTTAAATAATTCAGATCATTATTAAGAGAGCAAAAACTGTAAGTTTACCACAGTCAGATGTTGGTTGTGGTAAACTCAGTTTGTTGACAGGAAAAGCATACAATATTATGCTCTGATGCTAAAGAAAATCAGGTCTAGGATTCTCTTTTCATTTCTTGTTAAATCAATGAAATTATCTATGTGACACAGTAAATGATATATTTCATGTAAGGCTACGATTTTTTCTTCTACCTACATGTTTCTCCTCTGTACTTGAATCTAAATAATAGAAGCAGCAGGAGTGTAAGGAAACTGTAGCCAAGGATGTGCTTCGAGAAATCAATGGGCTTTGACTGGTCAGTTCAATCAAAACAGCTTGTGCATAGTGAAACATCCTAAAATAATTGTAGAGAGACTGGTGGTCTGGGGAGTATGACTGCCAAAATATGTTCAAACTGTTGTTAATTTTATATTTCTTGAAAGGAAAGAGAAGAGAGAATTTGACTACAGCTTTAACCCTCAATCGGGAATTAAGATATGGTGTTTTAGCCAGTAATTGAACTCATGAGTCATTTGACCTTTTACAATCCACTACATTGCTCTTCAATTTTCACTCAGACTATGAAGCTCTTTATGTTTAATTCTGTTCTTCTTCATTTTAATAGTTGTATTTCTTTATATCCCATTTAATTCAATGGAAGTCTTGTCAGTGGGAGATAGAAATTAAATCATTGCTAGTTGATCTTCATTCAATTCCGACTTGATAGTTCAATAGATCTGATACACTTCCA
Source organism: Orcinus orca (assembly GCF_937001465.1). Lineage (NCBI taxonomy): Eukaryota > Metazoa > Chordata > Mammalia > Artiodactyla > Delphinidae > Orcinus > Orcinus orca. The sequence continues at coordinate 111,692,319 of NC_064563.1, forward strand.
TTGTGATAATTAAATATTCAAACAATATGTGAATTGTATCAGATTTTAAACTTATTATAGTTAAATGCTTAGTTCCTTATGGTCCTCTTGATTGCTCTTTCCACAACTGACAACTGTTTGGTTTCTGAGTTAGTAGCCATGTTCTGAAAATTAATTTAATTTCTTTTTTTAAGGGAAGAAGACAGCTTAATTTTTGAGCTCCAACGTTATCTTAGGGGAAGAGTAAGATCAAATTAAATTTGATTATACATTATGCATTTCATTAAAAAATATTTACTTCTAAATATTTCTCTGTAAAACTTGGATGCTCCAGTCATTACTACTAATAATGAGATGATAAAATGGTATGTGGTGTTCATCCCAAACCATGGTAACACGACACAGCTCTTTCAAAGACCCCTTTGCTTGTTGCAATGCTAGCAGTCAATTTAGTAAATGGGGTGGATACCAACCACTGATTTTTCTCATCTCACCATCTTTGAAACCCAGAACCTTCTTGAGCACAGAGCAAGGTATTTTCTATTCTTAAATCAAGAATAGGCAAGTTTGTTGCTTTTTGCACAAGTAGAAAAAATATACACCAAAAGAGAACGGATGATTGTTAATAGATTCTCTCTGTTGATTTCCTCCATTCACATTCCTTGAAATAATGTGTATGTTACATCCAGAATGAGCAAAAAAACACGTGGGTCATGAGCTAATTGCCAGTAAACTGTTTAATCAAAGACTTGAACTAAACAGTTTTTATCATTTGAATTTTAGCTGAGAAAGAGACCCAAATTATTGATTAATACAGGGATCTCACAGTATGGTAGAGATCATGCTATGCCTTTACCACATCATTACATTTTACTTCTGGAGAAATAGAGAGATCACATTTCCCATGCTTGCATTTAGGTAGAGCCGTAGAACAAATTCTAATCAATGGAATATGGGCAGAAGTGATATCCATTTCATCTTTCATCACTCTTTAAATGTCTGAAGGTAAGCAATGCAGTTAAGGACTCTGAGGTCCATGGATGGTGAACCTTTTGAAGCCTAATCACTGAATCACTTTATGAACACCCAGATTGTTCAATGCATGGTTCTTCAAGACTACTACCAGAACCATAGAATGTGCTCCTTCCAATATGTCATTCCTTATAAGTAGTCTATATTTAATTAAGAGATTTAATTAAACAAAAACAAAGACAACCCCCATATGCACTTAAAACATAAAACTAATGTCATATGCTTATGTACACTTTGAAAATTCTTGAGCAATCAAAATCTTTAGATATCCATTTATTGTACTATAACCATCAATGAAGGGGTATATACTATTCTTCCTTTTGTTATTTACTTATGACTTACTGTTAGAAGTTGTTTCAGGGATAGAACACTCAGACCTCACAACCTCTCACTTCCCCAACTTGCTCATTACTTTATTAAATGTCTGATTTTTGTTCTTCTTTCAGTTCCAAACACAGACTATAATTAGGAAGGGACAATTGGTACTCTGTTCTAGTTCAGCCAAATTTAGAGAGTGTAAACATGAAAATAATAAAGTGTTAGTACCTACTTAGCAAGAATTATTAGCTAAAATAAGAAGTTACCAGATGGCACACATGGTTAATAACATCCATCTGTGAGCCACATCATGAATAACAGAGTTGATTTGAGGGCACATTTAGTGCTGCTTACACCAAATATTAAAATAGATTGTTATACCTCTGTTGGGCCATGCTCTATCTGGAGTGTACTGCACATTTGTTTCTTAAGCCTAACCCTAGCAAAATATATGTTTTTGTTCTTGGAGGAGGGAGGAACAAAACATTCTAAGATTGTGGGGACAGAGAAACTATCTTTTCACAGGCTCTGTTGGCCCTACTTTGTCCCCTTCCTCATGAGACTAGTAAACAGAGACAATTTCCAATATACTACTTTTTACCAGGAATAGGTACAGCTGGATGAATATATAGATTAAAATATAGATATAGAGAGATAGCATATATGTGTATATATATATATATATATATATAGAGAGAGAGAGAGAGAGAGAGAGAGAGAGAGAGAGAGAAAATATAATATTGTAGCATAGAGATGAGGCAAACTAGATTCTAAAATAGATAATTGTAAGTATACAATGGGGGTTAAATGCTTGAGATTTAAAGCTAGACTACCTATGTTTAAGTCTCATGTCCATTTCTAGCCATCTGTGTGACTTAGACAAGCAAGTTAACTTCTCTGCAGTTAAATTACTCCCTCTTATCCCACCTAGAAAGTGGGGGTGATGATAATTATATCACGTACCTATGAGCGCAGTTGGTAACTGGAAATATTCAAGTTTTAAGGTATTTAAACAGATTTTTGAACACAATAAGCATCATATTGGTTTGACTGATTTAATATCTGTGATTGGCTTTGTTCTACTTCTGTTTAAATAGAATAGTTGGCTGTATGAAATTTGTAATATTTTCTAACACAGTGTGATGAGTTAAAGCTAACTTTTAAATGCATTCTACAATATAATATAATGTATTAACATGTAACTAATTTGGTGTAAATTGGCAGAGAAATATAATTTGAGCCATTATCCAAGTGAAACAAGCTTGGAGACCACAGAATCTATAAATTCATGTATACTCCATAATAGAGATGCATATTTATTTTTATCCTGCTGATGATTTAAGCAATATTCTCTGTCACTAGAGCCCATTTGATTTTGTTCCTGCCATGAAATACACTAAAAGTGATGAAAAGTGAAGGGTACGTAAGTGAATTGCCAGAGGCCTTCTTCAGGTTTCCAGAATACTTTGCACTTGTGATAAAACCAGAAATGTCAACATTGCCTTGTTTTCAACTACAGAGTGTCACCACTACTATAAGAAACACAGGTATTGAATGTGCATGCAGGTGGGGGACTTTTAAAAAAGTCTGAAAGGCTCGGACATATACCCTCAGTCAATTTTTTTTTAATTGTAAGAGAGGCTATTAAAATAAGCCATAAAGTACTCATCAGATTTAAATAAAATTAAAAATATTTACTAAGGTATATATATTATCTATATATATATATAGATTTAGGGTAATATTTATCTTTTAGTTGGAAATCACTTTTGTAACTCCTTTTTGATAACTTATTGCTTTTTGCCTATAAATACATTAAAGTCATTACTTTGATTTTACATGTAAAATCACACATTTTGAACTTTGAAGTTTTCAGTGAAGCTTCAGTTCTATACTACAAGGAATAAAATAGTCTCTCCTTTTTAAAACAAATATGGGTCACTATTGAGTTTGTGATTTCAAGGAGTAATTTATATTTTCTTCCGTAAATATGAGGTTTATATTTTAATAACAGCATGAAAGAATGTCCTGGGTTAATCCAAGGTTATTATTATGTAGAAAGAAAATATTGGGTATTAGGTAAAATAAATGTAAATATATCTGGGAGTGAGTGAGTACGTATGTGGGTATGTGTTTAAATTCACTACTCTTCCAGTTTGGTGAAAATTATTTCCATAGCTCCCACCACCCTCTTTCATCTTTCTCTTTCTTTACCTAATTTGGCCCTATCTTTGTTGTTCCACCATAAAATGATATATAACTTGGACATATTCATTACAAATATTTGGTGGCATATTGCTGTTGTAACTTTAGCATAGATGGATGGAAATACATCAAAATGTCTTCTCCATACAACCTTGAGAGATATTTGTAATTGCACCACTTAGTAAGGCTAGAAAATCACAGAGGAGCAGGTATACACTAAGACAGGATTAGATCTGACTGTGTTTATAAGCAGATTGGTTTTATTTCCTAAAACATTAAGAGAGAGGTGAAAGGAAAATAAGAAAGTGAGCCAAAGTGTCCACTTAACCTAAAAGAAGCTCTTTAATATGGGGTGGACATTATAGTCAAATTTAAGGTAGGAGGGAGGATAAAATGTTTCTTTTATTCCATGACTCTGTATAAATTAGGATAGTATAGGTTATAAACAACCCCAACATCTTGGTCACTTAATACAACAAAAGTTTATCTGTCACTTCTGCATGGCCTGCTATTGGTTTTGGTGACTCCGCAGGGCACTGCTTTCGAAACATGCTTTTGTGGTGACTAAGAAAGAAGAAAAGTCTGTGGAGTTAAGCATCAGCTTTGAAACATCCACTTGGAAGTAATACATACCACTTGTTCCTTATATAAGTTGCACTGAGAGATTTTATTAAAGCAAGAGTTTAAAAGGATTTCTTTGTAGAAGTCTTACCCAACCTTTGTGTGTGTGTACACATACATGTACATATACATACATATACATGTGTGTATGTATGTGTGTATATATATATACATATATATATATATGTATATATATATGGCTTTGAAACCTCCTTAAGAGCTTCCCTGGCTCAAATCTGAAACTTGTTCCTGTACAGGAGGGCAGGGAAAGAACAAATGAAAAAGGCAGACCACTCCAGAGTGGTAGGTGGCAAGTTTAATAAAAAACGGAACTTAAGGTTTGTCATGAGCAGCAAGAAGACAAGTAGGTTTCTGTGCACACCCCCAAAATCATAAAAGTTTATATAAAGGCCTTAGCTGTGTTCTTTCACATATATAGGAGGCTTTAACTGAGTTCAGTCACATAACAGTCTAGATAGCCTCAACACCACATTTCTATTTCAAGGCTGTGTTCATGGAGCAGTACTGGGAGCAGGAAAGGCAAGCAAACCTCATATTCCAATGATAGGGGAGAGGGTGCGAAGCCTCCAATTGCCTGGGTTTAGCTTCCAGGTCAACTGGAGATCATGTCTTTTTGTTGGCCTCCCCAACAGTGTATATACATATGAATGTACATATATATACTATTTATATATATGTATACAATCTGTGTGTATACATAAAAATTATCATATTAGATATAATATAAATTACATACTATATTATTTATATATTGTGTATTACATATAATTTAACATGTAGATTTATTCATCTTTGAATTGGAATTAAAAATGTATTTTTCTGTTCCTAGACTGACAGAAGCAAGGGTCAATAGAATATACTCTTAAACATGTAACTTTTCAGTATTATGGAAATGTAATATAGTTATTTCCATCTTCCAAATGTCAATGTATGATAGTCTCACGCCTTCCTCCTAGTGCTATAAAACCTAATCCCATGTTTTTTTATTCCTTATTGATTGGACTTCTCTGACAGTTGACATATTTGACCATGACTTCTTCCCAAATCTTTCTCTTCTCTTGATTTCTTTGACACTGGCATTTTTGTTTCTTTTTCTTCCTCCTCAGTTTCCTTCTCTGACTACTCTTATATTTAGGATTAGATCTACCCCAGAATTACTGTAAATCCCATTCTCTTCTCATTCATCATATTTTACTTCAATATTATTTGCCCAATACTGTCTTGATTTGTGGGATTTAGGGAAACCAGTGGCCAACTGTGGCTACAATGAGGCCTTCAGGTTTGGAAAGAGTTGGGATGATGATGCTTATCTGCAGAAAAGGGGAAGGAGAATATTATTCCCAGGAAATAACATGAATAAGAAACCAAAGTCTGACAACTAAAGCCAATTGGTCATGCAGAAAAATATTCAGTGGATCATAAGCAACATTCAGGGTCAGATAAGATTGAATTTCTGGTATAAACAGAGGGTTTGCGGAGTCAGATAATGATAATTATACCAGTAGCTAATGTTTAAGAGCTCACTCTATGTTGGACACTTACAAGTAATTTACATATTTAGGTTTACAGTGATTTCTCTGAAACTCTTGGGGCCATTTATGTTTTGTATTTCAGAATATTTCAAATTTTAGAAAGCTAGTACACTATATTATTGGCAATTCCTCCAAATAATACATGAATATTCCCACTATGTGTGATAAAGATTACAAATAGCCTCTCTACAGGTCAAGTCAAATTTTGCCATCGAATGATTTTGCAAACAAACAAACACAACAACAACAAAAAAATAAAAACTTTCAGTTTTCAGAACTGTGGGTTTCAGAATTACAGAAAAGGTATTCTTTGCCTAAATAATCTCATTAAATCATGGCAAAATATTAAATCACTATTATTATTCACATTTACAGACTGGAAAACTAGAACGTAAAGGAAATAATCTACAATACGTAAGTGGTATATGACAAAGCTAGTGTTTGAAACCAAGCCTCTTTGACAGTCCATTCCTTTCATTATCCCCTCACTGTAGTGTCTCAGTGAGGACATTCCAAGAAACATGAGTGGTCTTTGAAGCAAATCTCTGTAAACTATATTGAAATAGTCTCTAATTGCACATGTTCCAATAATCTTTATATACCTGTGACTTCCAAATCCATCTCTAGAGCTTGTGTCTCTCTGAATGTCTCTAGACCCATATTGCTAACTACCTAGGTTTATATCCATCTGCATGAGTCCTCAGGCTCCTCTAAGCCCATAAGTTCAAAACTCTACCAGGAGTTTTGCTGCCAATTGAGGACCTCCTTCTTTAGCCTGTATCTTCATTAGTACATTTTCCACTTTTAAATCTCAGACTTCCTTTTGATTGCTCCTTCTAATAAAGATATTTATTGTTCCTTACTTGGATTATTTCAGTTAAGGATATACCTCTTCAAGTCTTTCTCTCTTCAATTGCTACAAAGATTTTGTTTACAACCATTTCATTTAATTATACTCTTTAGTAATGATATATCAATAGCTTCCAGTATCTACAGGAGAATTTTCAAATTTCTCAGCAAACCATAAAACGTCTTCCTAGATCTGACCCATTTTACCATTCTAATTACACCTCATAACATCCCCACAATCTCCTCTATAATCTAATCATATTGAGCTTCCAAATTAGTTTTTGTTGTCTGTGCTTTTTATTTTTATTTTTAAACATCTTTATTGGAGTATAATTGCTTTATAATGGTGTGTTAGTTTCTGCTGTATAACAAAGTGAATCAGCTATATGTATACATATATCCCCATGTCCCCTCCCTCTTGTGTCTCCCTCCACCCTCCCTATCCCACTTCTCTAGGTGGTCACAAAACACTGAGCTGATCTCCCTGTGCTATGTAGCTGCTTCCCACCAGCTATCTATTTTACATTTGGTAGTGTATATATGTCAATGCTACTCTCTCACTTCGTCCCAGTCTACCCTTCCCCCTCCCCGTGTCCTCGCTCTTTTGTGCCTGGGTATGTTAGCATACAGTCCTTGCTGTCTGGATTTTCTCTCTTCCTCTGTTCATCCTGATAAACCCATTTCTCACAACCCAGGTCATACATTACTTCCCATGTAGCCTCATATAGTACTGAGGCAGAGATAATATTCTCACTTTTAGGCTCAGATGGCACTTTATTCAATGTTTGAGTCAATAATTATCACCCTGCATTTTATTTATTCATGTGTCTTGATCACTCACTATTTGAGTTTCTAGATGACAGAGATCAGTAAAAAAAAAAAAAAAAGATAATATTTACTCACAGATTATTAAATATATAGTACATGTTTGTTAAATAGTTGAATTAGAATTTTAATTTAATTTAGGTTATTGTGAATTATACCACAGCCTACTCTTAATTATCTTTGATCATTAAACAATAAGAATAAAAAAGCAGGAGTTAACCGTAGTAGATTTTGGACCACTGTGACCTAAAAGAAACTTAGAAATTCACAGGAAAATGATCCTCTGTACCTGTATGCTCCTATCCTCTTCTCTATGTTTATCGACATGAAAGCTACCTAGATATGAGGGTAATGGATAGTTCAACATGGAATTATCTAGAGTTGCAGAGTATTACATAACATAAAATATTTTCAGTTAAATTTGTAAAACTGAAAGTGGTAGATTCACTATTAATAATCCAAAGCAAGGTACTTAAATTATTTTGGGGAAAAAAAGAGTGACAGTACTTTAAATTTATGTTAACTAGCTTCACAAGAATTTAAGATGCACAATATGAGACGAGGCAGTCTACTTTTGCTTATCATACCATGAAGAAAGTGATACTTCTTTACCATTTCAGGATCATTTTAATCTTTTATCTGTTAGTAAATCTTCTACCATTATGTTAAAATGAAAGCCATCAGCATAGGCTTAAATAACATAACTACTAAAACATAGAAGGAAATAAAAGAAAATGAAGTGGAGCAACATTAAATATTTATTTTTGTTGATTAAAATTTCAATTGGGGAGGGTTACTTATAATTAAAAATTATTCAATACTTGAAGTTTTATCTTAGAAAATGGTTATTCTGTATATAAAAAGAACAAAATTAAATTTTAAGGAGACTAATGTATTAGTATATATGACATAAAGTCTATTATTACATAATATATTTTCAGTAAAAATAAAAACTCTTGCAAAAGTAAAAAGTGTGGAATTTAGAACCATAATTTACTATATGTCTTGAAAAAAAATTATATGTGTGTGTGTGTGTGTGTGTGTGTGTGTGTGTGTGTGTGTGTGTTAGTCCAGGTCCTATTAGCAGCTGACACCAGGATGGGATTAAATGTGCAATCACTGATTAAATGTGCAAACACCTATGTGAGAAGAAATGGGGAGGGGACTGAAAAGTCTGGGAGAACTATCAGATCATGCTGCAAGTCTATCCCCAAGTGAAGGAGAGAGAGAGAGAGAAAGAAGATTGAATGGAAGCATTCGAGATTGCTGTACAATTTGAGGAAGGCTCAATGGGGCCATACGGAGGCCATGAGCCAACTTCAGCCATGAAAGAATTAGTTCTCCAGTAATGAGCATGCTTTATTCTGTCCACTATATTTAGTCATTGGGTGAGATCAGCCTGTGCTCTCCATATTCGGAGGACTGTGAGGTGCATTCTCATGTCCACTGAAATATCTTCCTCACTTCTGTTTCTTTGAGATATAATACCATGTGTTGGAATAACAGGAAAACTTGTAGTTAGATGTTCTGAATTCCACATTCTTAAATTTGTCAACTTGGAGAGATTGGTTTCTTCATAAAAAGTTCAGACGAGAAATTATCTAAGGCATCCACGGATTCTGTAAAATATGTAACTTCTCTGCTCAGTTGACAGGACAATGCCTGGCCACGGGAAAATTAAACTTTGGAAGTTTCATTTAGAATAATTCTTATGTTTATATTTTCTAGTAGATGTTCTAGGATGGCAGTTCATCGTAATCTTTTCCTGATCCCCTACTTCCCCTTCTCTTCTTCTCCTGTAAAGACGATAGAGATTAATACTCTCCATCTCAGGTTCCTTTGCAGGCAGGGGAGCTACATGATATAGTTCTGGAAAATGAAATGTAAAGGGATATCTTTTGAAGAGTTAGGACTGGTTTTCTTTCCCAATAAAAAGAAACAGATGTTCCTAAGTACCGCCCCTTCCTCTTCCTTTCTTCCTTGAATGTGGAAGGTATATCTCAAATTGCAATTGCTAACTTGCAACCATAGTGAAAAGTATGTTAACAAAAGTCACCAAAGGACAGTATGATGAAAGATCACTGAACAGCCTGATACATATCCAAGTATTTAGCATTCATAGTATCAAATACTTCCTCCTACAAATTCTATCCCTGAAGTGGTCTGACTTGTCTGTTCTCAACATAATCACTTGATATTTTTATAATGCTTTAAAATTGTTATTTACCACATCCAAAATTACCTTTTTGGTGACTCATTCCTTCAATAAATAAATATATGTATTTTGAGTACGTGGCTAGCTAGTGTGATACATTAACACGTTAGGGTATTAAGGGATTATAAAGAGTTAACACAATATATTTGTACTTTAGAGGGTCTTCTGGAGAATGGGCCTTACCTCTAAGATAGTTTTTAAAACAGGGAGGCATCATTTAAAAAATCCTTCACCTTCCACCAGGATTCAGTTATTTAGTCTGCATTTACTAAGGGCTTATTCTAGAACCAATAAATATTTATCATATTTCTGAAACTTCTATATTTAAAATAGTTTACTTACATGAGTTTTGTTTGGGTTGAGTATGTTGAGTCAGAAATATGGTTTTGAGGGGATCAGAAATGGCAGCAAAAAAGTTCCAGAAGTTGCAGGTATTATGTTGGAAGTGTTTTATTTCTCTTATAAAAAAGACTTCTTTCATTTTTAACTCCAATTCAGGATATTTTTATTTAAGAATTTTAAGACTAACAAAGGACCAATTTATACCATCTGCTTCAGTTTTACTCTGATGTAGATTTTCTCTCCATTTTTTTTTTCTCTTTAAATAGACATTCTGTTTGGCACCTTGTGCTTAAGTACATGTCTTTGAGTAAAAAATGTAGTTTGTCTGACTTCCTGTCAAACCAATATTTATTCACAAATATCTGTTGTGTTGCTTTCTCACATAAAATCATATAGCACTTTTTCCATGTGAAGAGTTGGCTAGTCGGTGGTAGTATGAGCGGCCAGCTGGAGCTTTTACAGTTTTTATTATGCCAGCTGCTTTCATGATGGACAAACTGTTCCCTGCCTTTAGTTTTACTTTTTTTTTTTTTTTTAATGGGAGTACATTCCTTTTGCTTTAATTATGAGAGGAGAGAATATTGCTTCTTATATTCTACATGTACACATTTTGATTGCTCAGTAACAATAACATTTCTTTTGAAACTATTATCCTGGTGAACTATTCTTGAGACAAAGGCCAGCCAAATACCTAACATGCATCTCTGTAAGACATCTTTCAAATATCTTAGAAGAGTTCATTGCAAGTTCCTCTTAAGATGGCACATATAAAGAAGATGGACATGGAATAGTTGCTGGACAGGTAGACTAAGATATTCTACTTGAATAGTTGCTAGAAGGGTAGACCAGGGTATTTTACTCATGAAGGTATATTTTGGGTGGAGTTATTACTGCACAACTCTAACATTTTTGTCTGTCCCTGCTACTGCTCTAGGAATGTGAGGCTTAGACCTGCCTATCTTGACTCAGCTTTGGACTACTTTACAATGAATGAGAATATCACAAAATTATTTTCTGTAAGTTATTTGACTATATTTCTGAAATAAACTTGAAATGTGAATGGTGAGCAAGAAAAACCCCAGTATACTGAAAATGTACTAAGTTTTCTTGGCTATTTATAAGTCTTCTATAAGAATGCTTCTGCTTCTGTCATTCTCCTCATAAATCATTTATTAGCCTAGTGACAATTGGGACAAAAACTAATTTCAGCAGTGATTAAATAGAAAATTCTTAGTCTTCAAACTCACCATATAAACACCCATTACCTTAAAGAGGCTTACAATTGTCTCTACTAACAATAACACTTCTACTTATTTGCAAGTTAAACCAGAAAAAAATTAAAAACTAAATCAGATTATATAAACAGCCTAGAGTTTGGAAATAAAGATATTACTGAGTAGGAAATTGAAAATTTTAGCCAAAGATGTTTCTAAACTCTTATATGATTTGGAATATAAAAACTTGTATGAATAAGGAAACACACAAATCATGTCCACTTTTGTTAAAATGTGATTATCAAATATTTCTCTCTCTAATACTACCTAGTGAGCTTAAAGAGAAAAACATTTTTCCCCTTAAGTGCATTTTTTAGCTAAAGAATTCATGAAGGGAAATAGTATTCACATAATAATTCATTAATTCACTCACTCATTCAAAAACACTGCTATGTAATCAACTATGCACATCAGCTATATACATACCATCAAATGAGTTTTACTCCAAGGTTTTAACTGTTACTTAAATTGTGTTAGCCTGAAAATTGGACAAATAGTTGGGGTGGTATTTTGAGGGGGTGATACTGTAGATCTGAGTTTACCTTATGTATACTTCAGATAATGAACTTAAGAGTTGATAGTCTTCTTTATCCTGCTACTTAGAGAATGAGATTAACATGATACTACCTTGAAAATTTCTAAAGATTGTGAGAATTGAGTAAATGGAAATAAAAAGGAAACTTATACCTAATGATAGTTTATTCTCTCTTTAGAAATTTTAAAGTGTGGGATCATATGTTATGTTTGAAATTGTATTGAATCTAGATGTGTGAGAAAAGATGGTTTCAATTTATTTTGCTAGGAAGGTAAGTATGTTCTGTAAATGATCCATAGATGCAATACAAATTAATGACTGTTAAAATTATTTTATTTCTTATATATCCATAGATATACATGTATGTAATATAATTGTACTTGCCTTTCGATTATTTGAAATTTAATAAAGGAGTTTATTTATGGAGTATCTTTCTTGATCTAATTAATGGAGTACAATTGAGTATATTTTAAAAATTGTTATCTAAGTACACATGCGAAAATATATATCTAGACATATGGATTTAGATGAGATATGCATTCACTATTTTCCCTTCATTTTTTGATCCATAGTGTAGAAATATCAATGCTGCATTAAAAAATCAAGGCTTTAAGAACTTATCAAATTATTTGAGTTAACATTTAAATTTCTGTTGGCAACTATTGGGTGGGCCAAAAGGTTTGTTCATCGTTTTTCGTAAGCTGACTCTAGTAGCACTTAATTGTCTTTAACTTCATTTGAAACAATTTTGTTAGACTGAATGTGACAGCTGTCATATCAGCATGCATTTAAAAAAAGACTTATCAAAGTTGGTGAATTTTTGTGTAGCCATTTTAATATTGAAGATGGAAGAAATAAAGCAACATTTTCAGCATATCATGCTTTATTATTTCAAGAGAGATAAAAATGCAACTGAAAAGCACAAAAAGATTTGTGCAGTGTATGGAGAAGGTGCTGTGACTGATCGAATGTGTCAAAAGTGTTTTGTGCTAGAGATTTTTCGCTGGACGATGCTCCACTGTCAGGTAGACCAGATGAAGTTGATAACGATCAAATCGAAACAATAGCTGAGAACAATCAATGTTATATCAAGCAGGAGATAGCCAACATACTCAAAATATACAAATCAAGCGTTGAAAATCATTTGCACCAGCTTGGTTATGTTCATCGCTTTGATGTTTGGGTTCCACATAAGTTAAGTGCAAAAAACCTTCTTGACCATATTTCTGCATGCGATTCTCTACTGAAATATAATGAAAACGTTCTGTTTTTAAAACAAATTGTAATGGGCGGTGAAAAGTGGACACTATACAACAATGTGGAATGGAAAAGATTGTGGAGCAAGTGAAATGAACCACCACCAACCACACCAAAGTCTGGTCTTCATCCAAAGAAGGTGATGTTGTGTATATGGTGGGATTGGAAGGGAGTCCTCTATTATGAGCTCCTTCCAGAAAACGAAATGACTAATTTTAACAAGTACTACTCCCAATTAAACTAACAGAAAGTGTCACTCGATGAAAAGCGTCCAGAATTAGTCAACAGAAAATGCATCACCTTCCATCAGGATAATGCAAGATTGCATGCTCCTTTGATGACCCGACAAAAACTGTTACAGCTTGGCTGGGAAGTTCTGATTCATCTGCCATATTCACTAGACATTGCACCTTCAGATTTCCATTTATTTTTGTCTTTACAAAATTCTCTTAATGGAAAAAATCTCAATTCCCTGGAAGACTGCAAAAGGTACCTGGAACAGTTCTTTGCTCAAAAAGATAAAAAGTTTTGGGAAGATGGAATTATGAAGTTGCCTGAAAAATGGCAGAAGGTAGTGGAACAAAAGGGTGAATGCATTGTTTAATAAAGTTCTTGGTGAAAATGAAAATGTGTCTTTTATTTTTACTTAAAAAACCGAAGACACTTTTTGGCCCAATATTTGACCCAATATTATAACACTAATTGTAATTTTGAATGTTTAGACTTGCAATAATAAATTGCAGAATAAATATTTATTACTAAGACAAAAATGACATTTGCTACTAATTTATAAATGAAAAAAGCAAACACTGAGAACAAAGTAAATGGATATAAATCTTGATTCCTGCTGACTCAGCATTTGTTGTCACCATTTATCCAAATTCTACTCTTACAAAAAATCATGAATAAACAAAACAAAAACACAACCTTGGATCTTGGCTTAATATTATATATGTTTTGTTTAAATATACTTTTAAATTTGTAACTTCTACTGGATTAAAAAAAAAGCAGAACCCACACCAGGCTAGGAAACACTTTCTCTTAGTTTACCATTTTGAAATTGTTTATATATTGATTAATTGGTCTAGTTAAATAAGCTGCTCTGATATAGAACAGTTTTTGAGAGACATATAAATTAATTTCAAAGATATTTTATATATACATAATTTATATATTTATTATATATTATGTTTAAAGTGAATTTTCACCACAATAAAATATGTACATGGTAAAAAATAAAATTTCATGAAGGATCTTATGAAAAAAAGCTGTGTTCTCACAACCTTACCTTTCCTACCTCTGCCCACTCATATGAGGCAAATTATTTGTTATCTTTCTTATTTTAGTTCTTCTGGTGATTGCCTGCATAACTCTTGAAAGTATACCTACTTGTTCCTTATTGATATATCAAAGCTGGACAGTACATAGTGATATGCTGATTTATTTAACTTTTACCACCTCTTTTCTTCTCAGCTTTCATATTTATATTTTGAGTTTTCCATTTGCTAAGATAGTAGCTTTAATTAATGTAATGAAACTTCTTTGTCTTGTTTCATATACTTTTGACAATATTTTTAAGCCCCCAATTTATAGGAAAGTATGTCAGAAACTCTATCCTTTGCTCTACCATTCCTGAAAATTTCAAGTCTCACCTTCTCTTTATATTCTGTCTTGCAGCTATAATCAAGATTTTCTGTTTATACTTCAGTTGATTCTTATATTTGAAAACTAATATATCATGACTATTCCAATATTGTTCAAATTGGGACTAAGTCACTAAGATTATATTTCCTTCTCACCTATACATTGTCTTAAACCTGAGCCACTCTAATTGAATATTCTTAGCATTTAGGATTAAATGTATTCAATTTTTAAAAGCTCATTATTTGCTAAAAGACGTGTCATAGTTTCATTTTTTAAAAATATTTGACAAACTTTGTGTTGTTTGATTTGTTTTGAGTTTTTAGTTTAAGTGTATGTGTGTGTGTGTATTAATTAGCACATCCTCAAGTCAGTTAACTTTTCTGTACCAAGTGTAATAGATCCTGTCTCATGGAACCCTCCATTCTCCTGGTACATTATTCCTTCTTCATTCCTTTAACCAATGCTTTTCAGCACCTATTAGGTGTCAGATATCTTAGGCACTTGGATTATATTAGTAGCTGGATGTTCCCTAGACCTTCATTTTGGGACCTCTTTTTAAGTGAATTTATAGTTTAGAGTCTATGTTTTTCAAGATTCTGTGCCTTTCAACTTCTTGATTTTTATTTCACTTTATTGGAGAATATCCTGAAGTAAGAATAGGTGTACCAGAGCTAACATTTTTGAGTCCATCAATATTTGAATGTGGCTTTATTCCAACCTCACAACTGATTTGTATCTGTGTCTTCTAGATGCCAAACTTTCCTTCAGAAGCACCAAGACATTTCTCTATTGTCTTCTCGCATCAATTTTTCTGATGGTTAGTTTGATAGCACTTTGGAGTGGGCTTATTTTCTCCAATTTAGAAGGATTTAGGATATTTTATTTAGACACAGATTTCAGAAATTTTGTGAGACTAAAGCTTTTATTCCTTCTCTGCTTTTGAAACTGTTGTTCAGTATTTCTAGTAATTATTGATTACCACTCTTCCATTGTTTTTTCTGCTCTCTAATTCAGGGACTTTTATCATATTTTAAATTCCAAGTGTTTATTCTTGTTCTCCGATATATATTCCTTTGTATTAGAATAACATTTTATGTATGCCTTATATTATCAAAAATCCTGCAAATAATATGCAGAGTTTAAAATATGTTTTCTCTAATCTCCTCAATTATCTGTTTCCCCAGAGGTCAGTATTTTTATTTGATTTTGATCTTTGTATTCCATGCTACTGATTCTCTAAATAGACCAGCTTATTGACTCTCTGTTTACACTAAGATGGTAGGCTTGAGTAGCTCCCATGTGCTTCCTTCCTTGCCATGTGTTGTGCAAGTATATCTTTTTTCTATACAATCCTAGAGGAATTAGTGAAGACCCCCTATGGGAGAAACTGATGAAATTTCTTGGAGTATGATTAAGATTTAATCAGAAAAAGATGTTAGAAGACTACTAGCTAGAAAGGCATGTGAGTAAGAAACAGAATGATGCTATGTAGAGAAAACTAGACAGTACATTCATGTTTATTGGATAGACAGAGAGGTGACATAGGCTTTGAGGTTGGCATTATGGGCAAGGCCAAGTCAAGGGGACCGTCAACTTGTCTGAGCAGATTGGAAAAAGAGTCAGTTAGACTCTATAATCTTCCAGATTAAGATGGACTTGAACTGAGAATTAGTAAGGAAAAATTAATGAACAAGGCAATTGGTAGTACGTGATAAAAAAAAAAAGAAAAAAAATACACACAACATAGAGAAGAAAATAATTTGACTAACAGGAGAGAAAAGTGGATCAGTAATGACTTCAGGTATGTAGCTTAGGTACTTGAATAGATGGTTTTGCTATTGATGATTGTAGTTCATTCACAAAAAGAACTGATTGAGGATAAAAGATCATCGATTCTGATTGGAACATGTTGCATATGAGGGGATACTGAGGCATTCAGGTGAGATATAGAATAGTGAATTTTAGAAATCTGAAGTTTACTAAAATAGCTAAGGTTTAAACAATAGAGTGGAGAGTCAATTCCACATAGATAGTAATCAAAAGCAAGATAATATCTGAGAAAATGTAGTAGGAACCAAAAAAAAATTGAAATAATTGGAAGGAGAAATCCTAAAAAAATCGAAACATTAAAAACGTAGTTAAAGAAAGGCATGAGAAAACTGAAATATGATTATCAGAAAGTTAGGAGTTGTAAAATAGGGCACGAGTATATGGGAACTGAGGGAGAAAACAGTTTTAGATGGAAGGTGTGGTGAACATTTTCTTCTTTTTTTTCCTTTTTAAATTAAATTTAATTTTTTTAAAATATAGCAGGTTCTTAATTAGTTACCTATTTTATACATATTAGTGTATATATGTCAATGTCATCTCCCAATTCATCACACCACCACCTCCTACCCCCACTTACCCTCCTTGGTGTCCATACATTTGTTCTCTACATCTGTGTCTCTATTTCTGCCTTGCAAACCATTTCACACTTTTCTAGATTCCACATATATGTGTTAATACACAATATTTGTTTTTCTCTTTCTGACTTACTTCCCTCTGTATGACAGTCTCTAGGTCCATCCATTTTTCTACAAAGGACCCAATTTCATTCCTTTTTATGGCTGAGTAATATTCCATTGTATATATGTACCATGACTTCTTTATCCACTCATCTGTCAATGGGCAATCAGGTTGCTTCCATGACCTGGCTATTGTAAATAGTGCTGCAATGAACATTGGGAAGCATGTGTCTTTTTGAATTATGGTTTTCTCTGGGTATATGCCCACTAGTGACCCAGCAATGACTGGGTCATATGGTAGTTCTATTTAGTTTTTTAAGGAACTTCCATACTGTTCTCCATAGTGGCTGTACCAATTTACATTCCCACCAACAGTGCAAGAGGGTTCCCTTTTCTCCACACCCTCTCCAGCATTTGTTGCTTGTAGATTTTCTGATTATGACCATTCTGACCAGTGTGATGTGAAACCTCATTGTAGTTTTGATTTGCATTTCTCTAATAATTAGCAGCTTTTCATGTGCCACATGGCCATCTGTATGTCTTCCTTGGAGAAATGTCTATTTAGGTCTTCTGCCCATTTTATGATTGGGTTGTTTGTTTTTTTAACATTGACCTGCATGAGCTGTTTATATATTTTGCAGATTAATCCTCTGTCTGTTGATTTGTTGGCAAATATTTTCTCCCATTCTGAGGGTAGTCTTTTCATCTTGTTTATGGTTTCCTTTGCTGTGCAAAAGCTTTTAAGTTTCATTAGGTCCCATTTGTTTATTTTTGTTTTTCTTTCCATTACTCTAGGAGGTGGGTCAACAAATATCTTGCTGTCATTCATGTCAAACAGTGTTCTTGCTATGTTTTCCTCTAAGAGTTTTATAGTGTCAGCTCTTACATTTAGGCCTTTAATCCATTTTGAGTTTATTTTTGTGTATGGTGTTAGGGAGTGTGCTAATTTCATTCTTCTATATGTAGCTGTCCAGTTTTCCTAGCACCACTTACTGAAGAGACTGTCTTTTCTCCACTGTATACATTTGCCTCCTTTGTCATAGAATAGTTGACCATAGGTGTGTGGGTTTATCTCTGGGCTTTCTATCCTGTTCCATTGATCTATAATTCTGTTTTTATGCCAGTACCATATTGTTTTAATTACTGTAGCTTTGTAGTATAGTCTAAAGTCAGGGAGCCTGATTCCTCCAGCTCAATTTTTTTCCCTCATGATTGCTTTGGCTATTAGGGGTCTTTTGTGTCTTCATACAAATGCTAAGATTTTTTGTTCTACTACTGTAAAAAAATGCCATTGGTAAATTGATAGGAATTACATTGAATCTGTAGATTGCTTTGGGTAGTATAGTCATTTTCACAATATTGATTCTTCCAGTCCAAGAACATGGTATATCTCTCCATCTGTTTGTCACCATTGATTTCTTTCACGAGTGTCTTATAGTTTTCTGAGTACAGGTCTTTTACCTTCTTAGGTAGGTTTATTCCTTGGTATTTTATTCTTTTTGTTGCAATGGTAATTGAGATTGTTTCCTTAATACTTCTTTCTGATTTTTTGTTCTTAGTGTATAGGAATGCAAGAGATTTCTGTGCATTAATTTTGTATCCTGCAACTTTACTACATTGAGCAACTTTACCAAGGATTAGCTCTAGTAGTTTTCTGGTGACTTCTTTAGGATTATTTATATATAGTATCATGTCACTGGCAAACAGTGACAGTTTTACTTCTTCTTTTCCAATTTGCATTCCTTTTATTTCTTTTTCATCTCTGATTGTCATGGCTAGGACTTCCAAAACTATGTTGAATAACAGTGGTGAAAGTGGACATCCTTGTCTTGTTCCTGATCTTAGAGGAAATGTTTTCAGTTTTTCACCATTGAGAATGATGTTTGCTGTGGCTTTGTCGTATATGACCTTTATTATGTTGAGGTAAGTTCCCTCTATGACCACTTTCTGGAGAGCTTTTATCATAAGTGGGTGTTGAATTTTGTCAAAAGCTTTTTCTGCATCTATTGAGATGATCATATGGTTTTTATTCTTCAGTTTGTTAATACGGTGTATCACATTGATTGATTTGCATATATTGAAGAATCCATGCAACCCTAGGATAAATCTCACTTGCTCATGGTATATGATCATTTTAATGTGCTGTTGGATTCTGTTTGCTAGTATTTTGTTGAGGATTTTTGTGTCTATGTTCATCAGTGACACTGGCCTGTAATTTTCTTTTTTTGTAGTATCTCTCTCTGATTTTAGTATCAGGGTGATGGTTGTCTCATAGAATGAGTTTGGGAGTGTTCCTTCCTCTGCGATTTTTGGAAGAGTTTGAGAAGGATAAGTGTTAGCTCTTCTCTAAGTGTTTGATAGAATTCACCTGTGAAGCCATGTGGTCCTAGACTTTTGTTTGTTGGAAGATTTTTAATCACAGTTTCAATTTCATTACTTGTGATTGGTCTGTTCATATTTTCTATTTCTTCCTGGTTCAGTCTTGGAAGGCTATACCTTTCTAAGAATTTGTCCATTTTTTCTAGGTTGTCCATTTTCTTGGCATAGAGTTGCTTGTAGTAGTCTCTTATGATGCTTTGTATTTCTGTGGTGTCCATTGCAACTTCTTTGTCATTTCTAATTTTATTGAGTCCTTTCCCTCTTTTTCTTCATGAGTCTGGCTAAAGGTTTATCAGTCTTGTTTATCTTCTCAAAAAAAAACAACTTTTAGTTTTATCGATCTTTGCTGTGGTTTTCTTTGTTTCTATTTCATTTACTTCTGCTCTGATCTTTATGATTTCTTTCCTTCTACTAACTTTGGGTTTTGTTTGTTCTCTCTCTAGTTTCTTTAGATGTAAGGTTAGATTGTTTATTTCAGATTTTTCTTGTTTCTTGAGGTACGATTGTATTGCTATAAACTTCCCTCTTAGAACTGCTTCTGCTGCATCCCATAGGTTTTGGATCATTGTGTTTTCATTGTCATTTGTCTCTAGGTATGCTATGATTGCCTCTCTGATTTAGTCAGTGATCTCTTGGTTATTTAGTAAAGTACTGTTTAGCCTCTATGTGTTTGTAATTTTTATATTTTTTCCCTGTAATTTATTTCTAATCTCATAGTGTTGTGGTCAGAAAAGATGCTTGATATGATTTCAATTTTCTTAAATTTACCAAAGCTTGATTTGTGACCCAACATGTGATCTATCCTGGAGAATGTTCTATGTGCACTTGAAAAGAAAGTGTAATCTGCTGTTTTTGGATGGAATGTCTTATAAATATCAATTAAATCTATCTGGTCTATTGCGTCATTTAAAGCTTGTGTTTCCTTACAAATGTTCTGTCTGGATGATCTGTCCATTGGTGTGATGTGTTAAAATCCCTTATTATTATTGTGTTGCTGTCAATTTCCTCTTTTATAGCTGTTAGGAGTTGCCTTATGTATTGAGGTGCTACTATGTTGGGTGCATATATATTTATAATTGTTATATCTTCTTGGATTGATCCCATGTTATGTAGTGTCCTTCCATGTCTCTTGTAACATACTTCATTTTAAAGTTGATTTTATCTGATATGAGTATTTCTAATCCAGCTTTCTTTTGATTTCCATTTGCATGAAATATCATTTTCCATCCCCTCACTTTCAGTCTGTATGTGTCCCTAGGTCTGAAGTGGGTCTCTTGTGGACAGAAAATATATGGGTCTCGTTTTTGTATCCAATCAACTAGGCTGTGTCTTTTGGTTGGAGCATTTAATCCATTCACATTTAAGGTAATTATCTATATGTATATCCCTATTACCATTTTGTTACATGTTTTGGGTTTGTTTTTGTAGTTCCTTTTCTTCTCTTGTATTTCCCACTTCGTGAAGTTCCTTTAGCATTTGTTGTAGAGCTCATTTGGTGGTGCTGAATTCTCTTAGCTTTTGCTTGTCTGTGAAGCTTTTGATTTGTCCGTCAAATCTGAATGAGATCCTTGCTGGGTAGAGTAATCTTGGTTGTAAGTTCTTCCCTTTCCTCACTTTAAATATATTGTGCCACTCCCTTCTGGCTTGGAGAGTTTCTGCTGAGAAATCAGCTGTTCATCTTATAGGTGTTCCCTTGTATGTTATTCGTCAGTTTTTCCTTGTTGCTTTTAATAATTTTTCTTTGTCTTTAATTTTCAATTTGATTACTATGTGTCTCAGTTCTCCTTGGGTTTATTTTGCCTGGGACTCTCTGAGTTTCCTGGACTTGGGTAGCTATTTCCTTTCCCATGTTATAGAAGTTTTTGACTATAATCTCTTCAAATATTTTCTCAGGTTCTTTCTCTCTTCTTCTTCTGGGACCTCTATAATGTAAATGTTGGTGCATTTAATGTTGTCTCAGAGGTCTCTTAGGTTGTCTTCATTTCTTTTCATTCTTTTTTTCTTTATTCTATGCCATGGCAGTGAATTCCACCATGCTGTCTTCCAGGTCACTTACCCGTTCTTCTGCCTAAGTTACTCTGCTATTGATTCCTTCTCACGTATTTTTCATTTCAGTTATTGTATTGTTTATCTCTGTTTGTTCTTTAATTCTTCTAGGTCTTTGTTATACATTTCTTGCATCTTCTCGATCTTTGCCTCCATTCTTTTTCTGAGGTGCTGGATCATCTTCACTATCATTATTTTGAATTCTTTTTCTGGAAGGTTCCCTATCTCCACTTCATTTAGGTTTTTTTCCTGGGGTTTTATCTTGTTCCTTCATCTGATACATAGTCCTCTGCCTTTTCATTTTGTCTATCTTTCTTTGAATGTGGTTATTGTTCCACAGACTGCATGATTCTAGTTCCTCCTGCTTCTGCTCTCTGACCTCTGGTGGATGAGGCTATTTAAGGGGCTTGTGCAAGCTTCCTGATGGGAGGGACCGGTGGTGGATAGAGCTGGGTGTTGTGCTGTTGGGCATAGCTCAGTAAAACTTTAATCCACTTGTCTGCCGATGGGTGGGACTGAGTTCCCTCCCTGTTGGTTGTTTGGCCTGAGGCAACACAGCACTGGAGGCTACAGGCTCTTTGGTGGGGCTAATGGCAGACTCCAGGAGGGTTCATGCTAAGGAGTACTTCCCACAACTTCTGCCGCCAGTGCCCTTGTCCTTGCAGTGAGTCACAGCTGCCCCCCACCTCTGCAGGAGACCCTTCAACACCAGCAGGTAGGTTTGGTTCAGTTTCCTATGGGGTCACTGCTCCTTCCCCCTGGGTCCTGATGCACACACTACTTTGTGTGTGCCCTCCAAGAGTGGAGTGTCTGTTTCCCCCAGTCCTATTGAAGTTCTGCAATCAAATCCCACTAGCCTTCAAAGTCTTATTCTCTGGGAATTCCCCCTCTTGTTGCTGGAACCCCAGGTTGGGATGCCTGTCGTGGGGCTCAGAACCTTTACTCCAGTGAGTGGACTTCTGTAGTATAATTGTTCTCCAGTTTGTGAGTCACCCACCCAGTGATTATGTGATTTTGTTTTTATGTGATTGTGCCCCTCCTAATGTGTCATTGTGGCTTCTCCTCTGTCTTTGGATGTGGGGTATCTTTTTTTTTTTTTTTTTGGGGTATCTTTTTTGGTGAGTTCCAGTGTCTTCTTGTCAATGACTGTTCAGCAGTTAGTTGTGATTCTGGTGCTCTCGCAGGAGGGAGTGAGCACATGTTCTTCTACTCCACCATCTTGAACCAATCTCCAGTGAACATTTTCTGACAGAAGGGTTTTATACCAGTGGTCTCTTCTGCTTGGAATGTGTGTTTACCTCCTCCACTCAGCCCATCCCCTGATTATCCTTCAAGTTGATGCTTAAGCATAATCTCAGAGAGACCTTCCAAGACTGCTCTGTCTAAAGTAAGTCCCCACTATTACCCTTTTTATAATAACTGGTTCTTTTATGTAAGTATGTTTTCCTATCACAATGATCCCCCTATACATATATTTACTTATTTATTTGTTCATTATTGTCTATTTGTTTACCATTATTCCCTCTAGACTAAAGAGTCATGGAGAAAGAAGTGTTCTTTATTCTATTAATCACTATATAACATAAATTTAGCTCAGTTCTTGACACATAGTAGTATTTCCTCAGTAAATATTTATTGAATTAAAGAATAGAATTATAGTAGAGAGGGAGAGGAAGATAGGGAAGAAAAAATTTCCACTGGATTTGAAAAATGGGAGATTATTAGATACCTAATTAAGAGAATTGCAGGTGGACTAATAGTAATAATAATTGGAAGAAATTCAGTGTTTACTGTGTTTCAGGTACTGTGTTAATTACTTTTCATGTATCCTCTCATTTAATCATCAAGATAACACTATAAGGTTGTTATTATTTACACCTCAATTCTAAACGTTAGACAACAAAGGGCAGGTGAGTTTAAATTTCCTTGCTTAATAAGTGTTGAAGCTAGGAATCAAATCCATGTCATCCCTGTAGATATTATGTTTTTAATATGCCCTGATTTTAGTGGGTTGGGAATTAAATGAGAAATAGTGAAGAGACTAAAACTATTCTCTGCTTTTGAGAGTCTTAAAGAAAGAATAACACAAGCTGAATTGAGGATATTTGGGGAGGGTACATTACAGAATCTGAACAGATTTATATGCTAAGATGAAGAGGTATTTAAATTTTTGTCCATAGATGTTGAAACAAGAAAGGTTTACAAGATTATGTAAAGTTCTGGAGGGTTTACTTGGTCATGAAATGATAAGACAGCACTACATACTCTTAGACTGAAAAAAAGGAAACATATTGGGAGTGGGCATAATAAATTTATAGTTGAAAAGGGACACAAAGTTAAAAGATTTTATACATAAAGACGTCAGGGAATTTGTAGGGGGGGCATGTAGAAGAAAAGGCCATATGAGAGATAAGAATGCCATGGAGGAATAAAAAATCTGGTCTTCACTAAAATGTTGGTCATAAATAAGGTATTGGGACTGAAGATGTGAGAAAGCAGCAGGTTGACCATCTCCCAAATTTCATAGTGTTGGGAGTGGAGCTCAATCAAATTGCACCTGAGACAAATAAAATTACCTTCAGAAGAGTTAATAGTTGTTTTTATGAGCTTTCTATGACATATTACTTAGATGTTACATTGCACAGTAAAGGACCTTTGATTGATAACCATTAAGATACTAGAATTGTTTGAGATTCAGAATGCTCTAAAGTATGATGTTATCATTCCCAGTTTGTGGGCTATACAAAAACAGAAAAAAATAAAAGAACTCTAGCATATGTTCAGTTAATTAATATTACAATTCTAATACAATGACATTTACACAGCACTTTATATTCAAAATTGCTGCAAAACTAAGTTTGAAGAGTTTTAGTGGTGAAATATAAGCAAACAGTAAATCAACATTTTTTTTCATTACTTTCTGCACACTGTGTGTATTCTCAGCTTAGTATGTTACTATTGTGTGTGTATATATATATATATATATATATATATATATATATGACATATAGAGCATGCCCCTTTCCTTCAACAGGCTAATGATGCACATCTGTAGTAATAGAAAACATATGAAATAATTTGGGAATATTCATAAGATAAACTGTGAAATTGAATTACATATACAATAGAAGAAAAAGAAAGGAAAGGTCAGTGTCAGCTAGAGAAATCAAAAGAAGGCTACAATGAAGTAGACTGGATTTATTCTGGATCTTGGGAAATAAGTAATATTTAGATAAACAGAAGGTGAGTGAAAATCACAATAGGATAATACCCGGAGACAAGGGTTGAAGGTGACAAAGGGCAATGGTCCTAAAGGACGTAAATGCTTCTGCAGGTAGCTGAAGTCATCAGACCACAACAAAAGCAACTGTACAAAAATCTCAACAAGAAAGAACCAGAGGCAGTGTAGCAGATATTCTGACTGCTTGCAAAGTGAAGAGCAGCAGATCGACCAGCTGGGACGGCGGAAACCAGAGATGGGGTGGATCTTTTTAAAAATAGGCACCAAGCTACCCATTAAATTGAAAAACAGAGCCCAGGATGGTGACAGGTTTTGAAAAGAATGGACAGAAACATAAGCCACAATATTGTTTTTCAGAGCCACACTTGTACAATGGAAAATATCTTAAAATATGAAAGATGAGAGTGTGGAGCAAAAAACTCAAAGACCTTTATTTTCCAATTTGAGTTTTCTCTATGTTTTTGTACTTCAAGTATTAAATGGAACATCATTTATTATTTCAAATATTATCCTCTGGTTTTTGATTGTATATTTAATTTCTCTAATGAGTTAAAATGAAAAAAAAGTCCACTTTGGATAATAAACAAATCAGTAATAAACAGTATTCATGAGAAAATAGTGCTAGTTAAGGTGACTGACATTTTAAAAATGTACATCTACTCTGCTTATTTAAAAAATTATTGCAGTAATTGCTATTTTGTACCACTTGTTACTTTTCTTATGGTTTAGATACGACTTTCTTTCTCTGAAATCCTTTACTAATTTTGAATTATCCTTTCACATGTGGTTGGATTTTAAAATAGGTTATGACTGATTTTGTTGGTACCTCAGTTAGATATATTATATGTATGCCTACTTTATGTTATTGATAAGTCACCATGAAGTTTATTGAGAATTTCAAATTTTCAATGTATTCTGGCACAATAGATAAGAATGAATGATTGAAAAATACATAGATGGATGAATAAATTACAGCACATAAATGTTTTTATGAGGTTAATAATCTAATGCTAGTGGAATGTAAAAAAAACTGTAATTTTTTGACAATTATTTTTCTTCTCTCCAAATGGGAGAAAAAGTTATAAAATATATGAGAGGGCTTCCCTGGCGGCGCAGTGGTTGAGAGTCCGCCTGCCGATGCAGGGGACACGGGTTCGTGTCCTGGTCTGGGAAGATCCCACATGCTGTGGAGCGGCTGGGCCCGTGAGCCATGGCTGCTGAGCCTGTGCTCAGCGGGAGGGGCTGCAGCAGTGAG
Organism: Orcinus orca; assembly: GCF_937001465.1. NCBI lineage: Eukaryota > Metazoa > Chordata > Mammalia > Artiodactyla > Delphinidae > Orcinus > Orcinus orca. The sequence continues at coordinate 111,718,396 of NC_064563.1, forward strand.
AGGCCCGTGTACCGCCAAAAAAAAAAAAAATATATATATATATATATATATATATATATATATGAACATAAATTTATTATTTGTTATATTTGTTATAGTGGTCTTAATGAGCCTTAATTTAAATGAATATTAGTCTGGAGCAATGTGTAATTAAAACCTTCCTTTATGCCAGAGTGATAAGAGGTTTTATTTTTATTTGGTCCTTCCTCACTCCCCAGAATAACATGAGTAAAATTACAATGTAACAATTAAATATGTCATAGTATATAGAGTCAGTAAATAGTATAGAGCTAGTAAATTTCCCTTTAGTTGAATTATTGTAATGTTTGAAAGAATTATAGCTATTATTCAAAAGTGTTTTCTTCCAAAATCATTATAGAAAGCCAACATAACTTTTCTACTAGAACCTTACTAATATCAGAAGAAAACTATACAACTTGTATCATAATTATAGATAAAATATAAACCTAAACAAAATATTAATAAGTGGAATCTAGAGGTATTAGAAGAGAATACTGTATAGTTCCTGAACTGACTTTATTCTAATAATGCAAGGATAGTATAATATTTGGAAATTAACAAACTAATTAATTAATTCACCACACTAATAGAATAAATAGAAAAATCATATATGCATAAAATATTTCATAAAACTCAAAAAAAATTATACTAGAAATGCTTATTCAGTATGTAATATTTAGGAACTTTTTACTCTGATAGAGTACCTTAAATAATTATACAGCAAATATGATATTTTGTGATGAAATACTGGAAACTTTCTCTTTGAGATTGGCAAGAAGACAAGGGTGCCCTCAATTACCACTTCTACTTAGCATATATTTGGGGTAATACAGCAAGAAAAAGCAAAAGTGATGATGAAATATAATTGCTTCTATTCTCAGATGACATGAGAAAATCCCAGAAAATCCAAAATAATCTATAGGCTAATTATCAGAGTTTAAAAGCAACTTTATAAAATCGATAGATTCAAAGTCTATATAAATATCAATCATATTTTATATACTGTAAATAGACAAAAATTTAAAAGATAACATCCTCAATAACAGCAAGATTTTCAGTTAACTATGACATAATCTAATGAACAACACTCAAAAATTCTACATGTCAGGAAACATACATAATATTACTGAAAAACATCAAAGAAGATCTAAATAAATGGAAAGATTTATTACATTTATTGATTGGAAGATTTAATTTTCAAAAGATGCCAGTACTGTCTATATACATCTATTTAACCCAATGCAATTCTTGTTAAAAGATAAGGTTTTTTTTTCTTTCTTTTTTTTTCCCAGGGGAATTGATAGGCTGGTTCTCAGTTTTAAAGAAAATCAGAGGGGCAAGTGTAGCCAAGATAATTTTAAGAAAGAACAACAAAACGTAGGCCTAAACTATCAAGACATTATCAAGTGACAGTATTTAAGACCATGTGATATTTGTGCATGGAAAGACAATTTGAGAAACACTCACGCTTATATAATAACTTGATTTATGACCCTTTAGTGCAGAAAGAAAGTGATGGACTTTTCAAAATTGTGTTGGGTCAACTGAATAACCATAGTGGAAAAAAATGTCCTTTTTATCTGTCCATCATACACAAAAATTAATTCCAGATAGATTGTATATCCACATGTCAAAGGTAAAATAGTAAACCCTAGATGTAAGTGTGAGCAAGTATTCATGACATCGGAGTAGGTAAAGATTGTTTTAAACAAGACACATTAGGAATTAAACATGGGAAATACTGATAAACTTGACTTCATTAAAATTAGGGATATCTATTCATTAAGAGGCATCAAAATGAGAGTGAAAATTCAAGCAAGAATGGTAAAAGATTTTTTGTAATATATTAATCTGACAAAGTGTTCCCATATGAAATATCCAAAGAAATTTTAAAATTCAGTATGACAAAAGAGAGACACCCAAAAGAAAAAGAGCAAAATCGTTGAACAGGCACTTTTTAAAAGCAGTAATCCTTATTATCAATAAACTTATAACAAGGTGCTCAACTTCATTAGTAACCATGGAAATAAAAATTAAAATCACAGGGCTTCCCTGGTGGCACAGTGGTTGAGAGTCCGCCTGCCGATGCAGGGGACACGGGTTCGTGCCCCGGTCTGGGAAGATCCCACGTGCTGCGGAGTGGCTGGGCCCGTGAGCCATGGCCGCTGAGCCTGCGCGTCCGGAGCCTGTGCTCTGCAACGGGAGAGGCCACAACAGTGAGAGGCCCACGGACCGCAAAAAAAAAAAAAAAAAAATTTAAATTAGAATTCACTGTCCCCATTAGAATGCCTATTATAAAAACTGGAAAAAAAAATCAAGTGTTGGTGAAGACATAAACAATGTAACTTGCATATTGGTATTGTGGTGTATTAATGGGCGTGTAATTTACTCCAATTACTTTGGGAAACTGAGTTTACAAAGATGAACACACATTAGTCTATGAAGATTTTATGTGTGTGTTCATATATGTGCAAAACATAAATGTACATATAAGTGTGCCCAAACAGGATATATTTAGCAGCACTATTCTTGGCCAAATAACTGGAAACAATCCAACACTCATCAACTATAAAAAATAAATACATATTGATGTAATCATACAATAAAAGAATAAACAATAATAAGAAAGAACAAAGTGTTTCTAGATATAACATGAATAAATCTTGCAAGCATAATGCTGAGTAAAAAATCCATATATGGAAAAAAACCCCACACATATAATGTTTAACTTCAAACCACACAAAACTAATTTATTAGACAAAACTAACAGATACCAAGATAAAGGTGATTAACTTTACAAGGTGGTATCACTGGAAATTCTGGTAATATTTTAATTCTTAATACTGGTACTGGTTATTTAGTAAAAATTCATCAAATTATAAAAGTCAGAGTCTCTGTATTCTCCTTTATATATGATTATATAAAAAAATATATAATCTATACGTTAGTTTCCTAGGGTTGCTGTAACAAGTTACCATAAATTGGGAAGCTTAACGCAACAGAAATTTATTCTGTCACAATTCAGAAACTAGAATTCCAAAATCATGGTGTTGGCAGGATTGGTTCCATTTGAAGACTCGAAGAAGAGTCTGTTCCATACCTCTCTCCTGGCTTCTAATGGCTGCTATTAACATTTGGCATTCCTTGTAGATATATCACTCCAATCTTTGGCTCTATCTTCACATAGCCTTCTTCTCTATGTCTCTGTGTGTCCTTTTCTAATTTTTTTAAGTACACTTATTGAATCAGAGGCCGCCATAACTCCAGTATGAAATCATCTTGATCCTTACATTAATTATATCAGCAAAGACCCTATTTCCAAATAATGTCACATTCTGATGTTCTGAGTATAAATACATTTTGGGGGGAAACTATTCAATCCATTACAGTTATACTTCAGTAAAGTATTTACAGAAGATACATACACATACTGTCAAAATAATATTAGATTAATCAAGTGCTTAATGGTTACTCATGGGGATACATTAGTTTTAGCTAAGTTGATTTCATAAGACATCAGAATTTTAGCTTGGGTCCCTTTTTATTAATAAAATTATATAAACAAGCATATATATATATTCTTATAACAAAAATGTTTCTATCGTATTTAAAATATATAAATGTTTTCCATTTTTGTGCTAGATGTTCATTTTCCTTTGTCTTTGATAGAATAGATTTACAATTTTAAATTTGACAAAATGGAAAACCAAAACAAAATTAATTTTGTGTATACTGATTGACTTTAAGTAACTAAATCTATAAGCTTACAGTCAGTGATCATAGGATGATAAACTATTAACATATTGTTAATAATTCTACACCTTAGTATGCTATGGAACTGAGTGTGATCTGTAAGGTTGAAATTTAAAAACCAAAGAGGCTTTATTTCTTATACTGGCACATGATTTTATAAAAACTTCAAACACATATCAGACTAAAGACACTAATCACATAAATGTATAATTACAGCTTTCTTACTTATAAAAACTGATTTTTTAAATCTAGAGATAGTTTTGGATTTAGTCCTCACCTTTTCACAAACAAATTCATTTCTATTTTGCATGCAATATGTTCATGATTTTCTATGTGGCATATTAGAATAAAGAAGTCTATCTTTATTTAATCCATACAGCATTTAAAACTAAATCTCAATTTCTAAATTAAGAAAGGAGTGTTTTAGCATTGCTTGTTTATATGCATACCAAAATACCTTACCTTGGTTTTATGATGCTGTTTGTAAGCTCTGGAGATACTAAGGCTAATTTCATCTTTGTTATATTATTGGATAATCTGTTCTGAGGCTTTGTGTATTGCTGACATACAATGTTCAGATTCCATTTTTCCTTAGTGGAGGCTGTTGTTTAGCCTTGCTATTACTAAAGCTTGTTATCGTTTATCCTGCTCATTCAGCTGCAAGGTTCAATCCCTGTCCATCATGCTCTCTAATGCCCAATGTCTGTACTTTCTTGCAACTTTTTGTTTTTGTTTATTGGCATAAGCTCTTTTTCCCCTTTGGGAAGATCATAGCTGGTCTTATGGTAAGAAACATTTAAAGATATTCTCTCATTTTCAAAATATAATTTAGCCTTTAAATATATAGAGAGAGAAAGAGAAAAGGGAAGTAAGTTTTTTAGGAATATGTTTGAAATAGTAAATTAAGTAGCAAAAGCTATTGGAAAACAAATTTAGTCAGTGTAGAGTTATAGCATTAGGGAAATCAACATATAAAAAGTTTTTAATTAATTAATTAATTTTTAATTTTTGGCTGTGTTGGGTCTTTGTTGCTACACATGGGCTCTCTCTAGTTGTGGTGAGTGGGGGCTACTCTTTGTTGTGGTGAATGGGCTTCTCATTGTCATGGCTTCTCTTGTTGAGAAGCACAGGCTCTAGATGTGCAGGCTTCAGTAGTTGTGGCATGCAGGCTCAGTAGTTGTGGCTCGCAGGCTCTACAGCGCAGGCTCAGTAGTTGTGGTGCATGGGCTTAGTTGCTCCATGGCATGTGGGAGCTTCCTGGGCCAGGGATCAAACCCATGTCCCTTGCAATGGCAGGAGGATTCTTAACCACTGTGCCACCAGGGAAGCCCATAAAAAGTATTTTATAAAAGACACAAAAAAATTGGCCTTTCCAGTCATCTAGTAGGAGAAGTATTAAAACACAGAACTATATCAGAAAAGCTATACACCCAGTGGTATGAGGTCCAGTTAATAAAAGCTTTATGAAATAGGACTATAGACTTTCTGTCATCCCAAAATGTATGGATTAAAAAAAATTATTTGATAAAACAGCATGCTTCAGATAAGGAAAAATCTACCATTCTATACCATTTATGTGTAATGTAGCAAGTGATAAAAGACAGTTCTAAGGTGAATGGCAGATGTTACAAGTGTCCCATTCCATATCACCTTGGCACTCGCCATTCCAGGCATTCAGAAGTCTTGTTACTACATGCACCTGCAAATATCCAACTGATGACTTTCTAACAAGCATTTAGTTTGACAGCAGGCTAGAAATGCAAGTGAATGCCCAGGGAGCATCCCTCATCCATTGACAGACCAGAAGAATAACAGCAACTTCCTTACCTCATGGTTGGGACAAAATATATGTACATACATTCTCTGCCAGGTTTGCACACTGGCAGCATCAGTATTAGCTGAGGGCTGGTTAGAAATTCCAGGGGCCCATCCAAGACTTAATGAGTCAGAATCTCTGGGGAACAAGCTTCAGAATCTGCTTTAACTAGATCTTCAAGTAGTCCTTACATTTGCTAAATTTTGAAAAGTTATTTTACACCAGGTGTCAGAAAACGTTTTCTTTAAAGGGTCTTATGTTAGTTTCTTATTGCTGCCATAGCAAATTACCACAAACTTAAGTGGCTTAAAACAACACACTTTCATTATCTTACAGTTCTGGAGGTCAGAAGTCCAACATCAGTCTCACCAGGCTAAAGTCAAGATGTCAGTAGGGCTGGTTCTTTTTGGAGGCTCTAGAGGAGAAGCTGTTTCTTTGCCTTTGCCAGCTTCAGAGGCTATGTGTTTTCCCTGACTTGTGGTCCATTTATCTTCAAAACCAGCAGTGTAGTATTGCTATATCTGCTTCACTGACTATTTCTGTGGTCACATCACCTTCTTCTGTCTGACTTTCCTGCATCCCTCTCATTAAGAACCCTTGTGATTACATTGAACACACAGGATAATGAGGATAATCTCCACATCTCAAGATCCCTAAATTAATCACATTGTACGGTCCCTTTTGCTAGGTAAGGTAACATATCCACAGTGTCTGGGGATTAGGACATGGACGTCTCTGAAGGGGGCATTATTCAGCTTTCCATAAGTCAGATAATAAATATTGTAAGTACTGTCTGCCAAGAGGCAAAATTGGGGATATTATGTAGGTACCTATACAACAAAAGGAAACTGCCTTCCCTTATTTTCCTGGTATGGGCCATCCAACCCAGATGGTGAGCCTACTTTGGCTCAGTTGGAGAAATTCTCCAGAGGAAGAACACCTGGCTCAAGAGGGGTGCATGGTAGTGGGAAGTGTTGGCTACACTCTTTTTAGTTTTATTCTCTACCCCAAGAATTCTTAGGAATAATCCCTTCTCACCTGACGGAGTTTTAAAAACTCAATTTGGGCAGCTGGACAAAAATGAGATGACTTTTTTGAGTCTCTGACACACAGACTAAGACTCCAATGCTTGGTGCCCAAAAGTTGCCAACAGAGGAGTGCCCAGTGTGAAGGTGGCAACTGGCACAGGTCCTGTGCCGCAATAAGGTGCAGCCACTGGCTGAGGAGGCAGGTGCTAGGAGTACAGGAGAAATATGGGAAAAAGGGAACATCTAGACTTGACCTCCATGGCTCACAGCGCTAGACTGCTGGAGTTGTGCCCCTGACTGCAGGGGGTATAAAAACAGGTGGTATGCCAGGTTTGACTCAAGGGCTGTAGTCTGCTGATCTCTATTATGCACTGTCTCCTAGAAATCATATTGGAATTGACTTCTAGTTGCCCACAGCAGTGACCTGCTCATATCTGTACCCTCTATTCACTTCCTTCTCTTTCCTGTCTCACAGCCTCTTCCCCCCACTAATGCTTCCTGAAATAACTTCCCAAATAAACTACTTGCACTTAAATCCTTTCTTCAGGAGGATTGTTCAGATAACACAACTAGTGTGTGTTATGATCAGAGATGGTAGAAATTTTTTTTAAAAGTCAGTTCTATTTGTCAAATGCATATCGATTATAAACTTGATAATCACATGTAATATCAGATTTTTAGTAGCTAGAAAGATATGTGTTTTTTTTAAATACCTATATTTTCTAACGTGTTTATTTATTATCATGGTACTGTGTATACATGGGAGAGTATAGTAATGTGAATAAAGCAAAATCCATGGAGAGCTCTAAATGAAGCAACCAATAGAGGGGAAAAGTATCCACAAATATCAGAAAACTAATGATGACCAAAAGACCATTCTGCACTGCAATTTGTTTCTAATGCTTGAAAATCATTCTAGAAGAATAAAGAGCTTATCATGTTTTGCCCACTTGGTGGGGTAATTTCTAAGTCTACTAGTAGCCAGTGCTTTGCTGAAGGCCTGAATAATGTCTCTCTAGAGCAAAGTCAGAATACAAGTTTGAAGTCAGAAAAAAAAAAAGTTTGCTTTCGATTGGATAAAAGGAGGGACTATTTTAAAACTAACTTCAAATGTATAAAAAAGTATTTTTCCTGTCCTAGGGCAAAATAAGTATAAGATATCAGAGGTGGAATATCCAAGAAGGTAATTCATATACTACAGTTATTACTTGATCTGTTTGGGGTAGAAAATAATATCCAAACTTTTTTTTTTTTTTTTTTTTTTTTTTCCGGTACGCGGCCCTCTCACTGCTGCAGCCTCTCCTGCCGCGGAGCACAGGCTCCGGACGCGCAGGCCCAGCGGCCATGGCCCACGGGCCCAGCCGCTCCGCGGCACGTGGGATACCCCCGGACCGGGGCACGAACCTGTGTCCCCTACATCAGCAGGCGGACTCCCAACCACTGTACCACCAGGGAAGCCCAATATCCAAGCTTTTAATCCAATGCTAAAAACACTGTAGTTTTTCAAAAATATGTGGCTCATGCAACAAGAATCCACATTTTATAAATTTTGACTAATCAAGCTAATAGTTTTCACAACATATCATCTTCTAATATCATAATTAGGATGGAACATTTCATGTAGTGCAATTGTCACTAGCTAGATTCCAAATTAACTATAATAGCATTAGTGAGTAACAGGGCATGGAAATAAGCTCTACATACTGGCAGCATAAGGAAAAGATTTTATATCCACACTCTACTTAGAATGGGATCACCACCGTCTTAGTGCCTCTGTGATTGTTCAATTTCTCAGATAAAAATAAACTTAACATGTTTAAACAATTAACACTTAAAATGAAAAATCCAAGTATATATAGAGTTAGTTAAGAGTTTGAGGCAATAATTCACATTTTCTTTACCCACACCCCCTCATACACACATGAATATGACCTACATATTGCCTCAATTTAAATTTCATATAGATTAAATTTCATATAGACTAAAATATCTATTCATCCATTTTAAGCTAGTCTATTGTCTCAGATTTTCAGTGTACTTTGTTATATGTAGGTACAAAGATTAAAGATTTAGAGTAAGATAGAAATCTGCAATGTAGGGATTTATGCAGGTATGAACAAAGATATAATGGTGGAAGTAAATATATTTATTAATTACAATTACTTTTGGACATGTGACAATGGGGTAATTCCCAGCTGGGAAACACTTTCACTATTTTTCCAAACTGTGCATTCTGAGAGAAGTAGTTTTAATAGCATATCAACTGATAAAATATATTTGACTATAAAATAAGTGGAATATTGTTTCTATAAATCAAACCATAAAAACTGAAGTGCATTAAATTTTGGCCTGTGGTGAGTTATTAATTAAAGATTAAGATATTTGTGTATTTCAATGGAGCAGGAGTTGAAGTTCAGAAAATTTGCAGGTGTGTAAGATATTTGCATTTTCAAAAGGGATCACGAGTAAGAAAATAATTGAGAAACACTGCTCTACTCTAAGGATTTTATACCCAAGGAATTCTTAATTTTCAAAAAGAATCAAATAATGTCACTTGTTCCACAAGTATGATTGACTTGGCATGTTGATGATATTTCTTATACATTCTCCATGACTTAGTAGTAGTGTATAATGGCATGTATCTTTTCCTACAATATGTGGTACACTTTTGGTGAACATGTATTTGTTGCTTCCATGATAACCCTTCAAATTATCTAACAAAAAGCTGTCTACACAATAAGTACAGATAATTTTTTTTAAATCTCACTTCTTTTTTTTTAAATAAATTTATTTATTTTATTTATTTATTTTTGACTGTGTTGGGTCTTTGTTGCTGCACACAGGCTTTTTCTAGTTGTGGTGAATGGGGGCTACTCTTTGTTGTGGTGTGCAGGCTTCTCACTAAGGTGGCTTCTCTTGTTGCAGAGCATGGACTCTAGAGCACAGGCTTAGCACCTGTGGCACACGGGCTTAGTTGCTCCGCGGCATGCGGGATCTTCCCAGACTAGGGCTCGAACCCTGCACTGGCAGGCGGATTCTTAAACCACTGAGCCACCAGAGAAGCCCTAAATCTCACTTTTTAACATAATGTTTATCGATACTCAGTTTCTCTAGCATTTTGCATATATAAATTCTAATTAGAGAAGGCATAAAAAAAGATGTCTTATTTTAAAAGATAATTTTTGTTCTCTATATTTATAATTTAAAATGGAATTTTAATGTCCCATTTACATTAATTTTTATACTATTTTTATATTTTGTGAGATGTAATTAACTAAAATAAAGTCTGTGTATTTATAGTGTACAATTCAATAAGTTCTTCAATGTATACACCTATGTAATTATGAACACAATCAAGATATTGAACCCACCTCCATAACGCAAGAGTTTCTTTGTGCCCCCTTGGTAATCACACTCTCCTACTTGCCTACACCCTGCCTTTCCCAGGTAACAACTGATCTTATTTCTGTCATCATTGGTTAATTTGAGTATCCTATAGTTTGTATACATTAGTTCATATAGTTCGTACTCCTTTTTGTGTGGCTTCTTTCATTACAGCATACTTACTTTGACATGTATCTATGTTGTTGCATGTATTAATAATTCTTCTTTCCCTCCCCTTCTCCCCCTCCCTCCCTCCCTCCCTCCCTCCCTCCTGTCTTCCTTAGCCAAGTAGTACTCCATAGTTAGAATATAATACTATTTGTTCACCCACTCACTTGTTTGTCCATATTTTGGTTGTTTCTAGTTTAGAATATTATGAATAAAGTGCAATGAAAATTTGTGTACAAGTCTTTGCATAGGTATTTGCTTTTTTCCCTCTTAGACAAATACTTTAGTCAGATCATATGGCAGTATATGTTTAACCCGTTAAAGTTTAAATCTATTTATTTGTTTCTATTTTTTCCATGTGTACTCTTTTGCCCTTTTCTTCCCTTCTGCCTTACCTGATATTAATTGAATATTATTTATGCTTCCATATATTATCTTTGTTGACTGATTAGCTATAAATATTAGTTTGGTTATTTTAGTGGTTGCAGGTTTACAGTACATACCTTACATTTTCAAAGCTTCAAGTGATATTATACCACTTCATTTATAGTATAAAAGTCTTATAACAGAATACTTCCATTTCTCCCCTCCTGGCCATTTTGTTACTGTTATTATACAGTTATTTCCTCACATGTTATAAGCTCCAAACTGCACTGTTACTATTTTTATTAAAACAGTAAATTATATTTTTTTCCAATTTTTAAAATTGTGGTAAAATACATATAAATTTAGCATCTTAACCATTTTTAAGTACACAGTTCAGTGGTATTAAGTACATTCATATTGTTGTGCAACCATCACTACCATGCAACTTCAGAACTCTTCCACACTTCAAAAATGAAACTCTATACACACTAAACAATAATAACCCATATCCCTTCCCTTAGCCTTTACCAATCACAACTCTACTTTCTGTCTATTCCTATGATTTCGACCACTTTAATTACCTCATAACAGAATTTGTCTTTTTGTGTGCCATTTCACTTAACATAATGTCTTCAAGCTTCATCCATGATGCACCATGTGTCAAATTTTCATTTCTTTTTAAGGCTAAATAATATTCAATTGTAAGCATATACCATATTTTGCTTATCCATTCATCTATAAGTGCACACTTGTTTTGCTTCCACATTTTAGCTACAGTGAATTATACTCCTATGGACATGGCTGTACAAATATAATTTTGAGACCCCATTTTCAATTATTTTAGGTATATCCCCAGAAGTGGTATTGCTGAATATATATATTATATATAATATATATATAATATATATAATTCTATTTTTAATTATTTTTTTAATAATTTTAAATAATTTTTTAATTATTTTTAATTTTTAATAATTTTTTAATTCTATTTTTAATTTTTTGAGGAAACATCTACTGTTTTCCAGAGTGGTTGTACAATTTTGCATTCTGAACAACAGGGCACAAGGGTTCCAATTTCCTGGAAAATATCTCATGTGCAGTTGAGAAGAATGTGTATTCTGTTGGTGTCGGGTACAGTATTCTGTACATGTCTGTTAGATCTAAATAGTTTTCTTATCTATTATCTGGTTGTTTTTGTCATTATGAGAGTATTAAAGTCTCCAGCTATTATGGGAGACTGCATTTCTCCAAGGTTTCTGCCTAGGATTTCTTCACATATCTTAATTTGTTATTATGTGCATAAATGTTTATAATTGTTGTCTCTTGCTGTATTGAAACTTTTTAAGTATATAATGTCCTTCTTGGACTTTATTTACATTTTTTTTCATTTAGAGTCTATTTTGTCTGATATTAGTATAGCTACCCCTATTCTCTTTTGGTTACTATTTGCAAGGAATATCTTTTCCATCCTTTCACTTTCAACCCATTTATATCTTTGGATCCAAAGTGAGTCTCTTGTAGAGATCATTTAGTTGAGTCATGTTTTTTAAAATCCATTCTGTTAATCTCTGTGTTTTGATTGGATTATTTAATCCATTTACATTTATTTTATTTTTTAATTGAAGTATAGTTGATTTACAATGTTGGGTTAGTTTCAGGTGTACAGAAAAGTGATTCAGATACATAAATATATATATACACATATATACATATATATTCTTTTTCAGACTCTTTTCCCTTATAGGTTATTACAAAATATTGAGTATAGTTCCTTGTGCTATACAGTAGGTTTTTGCTGGTTATATGGAGGGAGTTATTCTGTCATTTTGATATTTGGTTTATATGTGCCTTATAGCCTTTTTGTCCCTCATTTCCTGAATTGCCATCTTCAGTTGTGTTTAGTTGATTATCTGTAGTGAAACATTTGCATTACTTTCTCATTTCCTTTTGTGTATATTCTATCAGTGTTTTCTTTGTGGTTACTATGGGGATTATATTTAATATTCTAAAATTATAACTCTCTAATTTGAATTTATATCAGCTTAATTTCAGTAACATATGAAAGCTCTACTCCTTTACAGCTCTATTCCTATCCTTTAAGGTTTTTTTTTTTTTTAATTGTAGTTGACTTACAATATTCTATTAGTTTTAGATCTAAAACATAGTGGCTTGATATTTTTATATATTATAGTCAATATAGAGTTAATACATTAATATTTTTAATGCATTAGTCTTTTAAATTATGTAGAAAACAAAAAAGAGAGTTACAAACCAAAGTTACAAAGATACTAACTTGTAGACTAATAGTTGTATTTTTGTAAAAATGTATTAGTTTCTCAAATCATGCATAGAAAACAAAAAGTGGAGTTACCAACCATCATTACAAAAATACTAGGTTTTATAATTGGCAATATATTTATGTTTACTGAGATCTTTATTTCTTCAAACATCTTTGAGTTGCTGTCTACCATCCTTTCATTTAAACCTAAAGGACTTTCAAGGACTTCTCTGGCAATCCAATGTTTAAGACTCTGTGCTTCCAGTGCAGAGGGTGCAGGTTCGACCCCTGGTCAGGGAACTAATGCAGGGGGCATGGGTTCAATCTCTGGTCAGGAAATTAAGATCCCACATGCTACATAGTGTGGCCAAAAACAAACAAACTAACAAAAAACACCTAAAGGACTTTCTTTAGCACTTCTTGCAAAGCAGGTGTAGTGATAACACTCCCTCAGATTTTGTTTATCTGAGAATGTCTTAATTTCTTACTTTGAAGTACAGTTTTGCTGAATATAGGATTCTTGGTTGGTACATATATTTTTTTCCTTTAGAACTTTGACTATATCCGCTCACTTTATTCTGGCCTCCAAAGTTTCTGATGAGAAATCGACTGCTAATATTATTAAGGATCCCTTGTATGTGATGAGTTGTTTTTCTCTTGCTAATTTCAAGATTCTCTCTTTGTGTCTTTCCTTTGGAAATTTGATTACAATGTGTCTTGATGTGGTCACTGGTTTCATCCTATTATACATGGTTTGGGTTGAGTTTTTGGATGTTTATATCCATGTCTTTCATCAAATTTTTGGCAGTTTTGGCCATTATTTCATTAAATGTTCTCTCTTCCCTTTTATCTCTCTCCTTCTGGGACTCCCATGTTGGTCCACTTCACAATGTCTCATGGCCCTGTTCACTTTACTTTAATCTTTTTTCTTTCTATTCCTCAGACTTGATCATTTTTTTTGTCTTTTCTTCAAGTTTCTCCTTTCTCAAATCTGCATTTGAATCCATCTAGTACACTTTTCATTTCAGTAACTATACTTTTCAGCTCTAGAATTTCTTTTTGGTTTCTTTTTAGACATTTTATCTCTTTACTAATATTTCTATTTTGTTCATACATCCATTATTTTTTGACTTACTCCATATATTCCTTTACTTCTTTGAACATGTTTAAAGGCAATTGTTTAAAAGCTTTATCTAGGGCTTCCCTGGTGGCACAGTGGTTGAGAGTTCCACCTGCCGATGCAGGGGACACGGGTTCATGCCCCGGTCCAGGAAGATCCCACATGCCACGGAGCGGCTGGGCCCATGAGCCATGGCCACTGAACCTGCGTGTCTGGAGCCTGTGCTCCACAACGGGAGAGGCCACAACAGTGAGAGGCCTGCGTACTGCCAAAAAAACAAACAAACAAACAACAAAAAACAAAACAAACAAAAAAGCTTTATCAAAAAGCAGGCATCAGTTCTTTTTTTTTTTTTTAACATCTTTATTGGGGTATAATTGCTTTACAATGGTGTGTTAGTTTCTGCTTTATAACAAAGTGAATCAGTTATACATATACATATGTTCCCATATGTCTTCCCTCTTGCGTCTCCCTCCCTCCCACCCTCCCTATCCCAACCCTCCAGGCTGTCACAAAACACCGAGCCAATATCCCTGTGCCATGCGGCTGCTTCCCACTAGCTATCTACCTTACGTTTGTTAGTGTGTATATGTCCATGACTCTCTCTCGCCCTGTCACAGCTCACCCTTCCCCCTCCCCATATCCTCAAGTCCGTTCTCCAGTAGGTCTGCGTCTTTATTCCTGTCTTACCCCTAGGTTCTTCATGACATTTTTTCCCCTTAAATCCCATATATATGTGTTAGCATACGGTATTTGTCTTTTTCTTTCTGACTTACTTCACTCTGTATGACAGACTCTAGGTCTATCCACCTCATTATAAATAGCTCAATTTCGTTTCTTTTTATGGCTGAGTAATATTCCATTGTATATATGTGCCACATCTTCTTTATCCATTCATCCGATGATGGACACTTAGGTTGTTTCCATCTCCGGGCTATTGTAAATAGAGCTGCAATGAACATTTTGGTACATGACTCTTTTTGGATTTTGGTTTTCTCAGGGTATATGCCCAGTAGTGGGATAGCTGGGTCATATGGTAGTTCTATTTGTAGTATTTTTAAGGAACCTCCATACTGTTCTCCATAGTGGCTGAACCAATTCACATTCCCACCAGCAGTGCAAGAGGGTTCCCTTTTCTCCACACCCTCTCCAGCATTTATTGTTTCTAGATTTTTTGATGATGGCCATTCTGACTGGTGTGAGATGATATCTCATTGTAGTTTTGATTTGCATTTCTCTAATGATTAATGATGTTGAGCATTCTTTCATGTGTTTGTTGGCAGTCTGTATATCTTCTTTGGAGAAATGTCTATTTAGGTCTTCTGCCCATTTTTGGATTGGGTTGTTTGTTTTTTTGTTATTGAGCTCCATGAGCTGCTTGTAAATTTTGGAGATTAATCCTTTGTCAGTTGCTTCATTTGCAAATATTTTCTCCCATTCTGAGGGTTGTCTTTTGGTCTTGTTTATGGTTTCCTTTGCTGTGCAAAAGCTTTGAAGTTTCATTAGGTCCCATTTATTTTTGATTTTATTTCCATTACTCTAGGAGGTGGGTCAGAAAGGATCTTGCTGTGATTTATGTCATAGAGTGTTCTGCCTATGTTTTCCTCTAAGGGTTTGATAGTTTCTGGCCTTACATTTAGGTCTTTAATCCATTTTGAGCTTATTTTTGTGTATGGTGTTAGAGAGTGATCTAATCTCATACTTTTACATGTACCTGTCCAGTTTTCCCAGCACCAATTATTGAAGAGGCTGGCCTTTCTCCACTGTACATTCCTGCCACCTTTATCAAAGATAAGGTGTCCATATGTGTGTGGGTTTATCTCTGGTCTTTCTATCCTGTTCCATTGATCTATCTTTCTGTTTTTGTGCCAGTACCATACTGTCTTGATTACTGTAGCTTTGTAGTATAGTCTGAAGTCAGAGAGCCTGATTCCTCCAGCTCCTTTTTTCGTTCTCAAGATTGCTTTGGCTATTCGGGGTCTTTTGTGTTTCCATACAAATTGCGAAATTTTTTGTTCTAGTTCTGTGAAAAATGCCAGTGGTAGCTTGATAGGGATTGCATTGAATCTATAGATTGCTTTGGGTAGTAGTGTCATTTTCACAATGTTGATCCAGTCCAATCCAATCTAATGCTGATTCTTCCAATCCATCTATTTGTATCATCTTTAATTTCTTTCATCAGTGTCGTATAAACTGTTTTCCAGACAGTTGCTGCTGGTTTACTTTTCCTTTGAACAGACCATACTTCTTTGTTTCTTTGTATGCCATGTGAATTTTTGTTGTTGTTGTTGAAAAACAGCCATTTGAATCTACTAATGTGGTAATTCTGGAAATTAGACTCTCTCCCTTTCCCAAGGCTTGTTTGTTTTATGTTGTTATTGTTTTTTTATCATTATGGGCGTCTCTGTTCCAAGGATCAGCATGAGGTATAAACTTAAAGTATTATCAAGTGATTTCTTAGCCTACCTCTGGGCATGAGTTGTGACTTTCTAATTTTCATTGTATATATGGCTGCAGTTGAATGTCCTCGTCTTTAATGTCTGGCTTCCAAATGATTAAAAAACAGAAAATGAGAGAAAAAAAAAGACATGAGCCCCTCATATACTCTGGAAGTCACTTCAGCTGAAGGGGGAGAAGCTTGGAACAATGAGAGGGGGTATGCAACAATGGCTGCCTGCCTCTTGTCTGCACCTCCATGATTAGAAGCAGCAATCATCAATGAGAACACAGATCCCTAATATCTGTAGAACAGGATCCTTATTGCCCACTCAAGCTCCTGTGAGCTGCATGCAAGCTGTTTCAGGAACATGTGTGGGACTCCCCAACATGAGCTGGAAGGGGAGGGATGAGTAGTCACTACTGAAGTAAGAGCTGAAATTGACTGAAGTTAACCACAGTTTACCTTTGAAGACTCCCCCTGGAAGTTGCCCTACAATAGACCCCAGAGTTCCAAAACAGTTACATCAGACTGAGTCTACAAATGCAAAAATTGTTTTATACAAGGGGATGCAGATTTCTGGTGACTCTTAATGGGCCATCTTCCCAGAATCCTCTTTTAAACCAGTCAATTATCTTTTAAGGAGAGTTAAATAACAACAAAAGATCTTGTATATTTATCTATGTAGTTTTTTCTGGTGATGCTCATTTATTTTTGTAGATATATATTTCCATTTGTTATCATTTTTATTGTCTCTGTAGGCACTTTGATAACATTTTGTGTTGCAACGTTGACAAACGTTTTTGAGCTTTATTAATATGTTTAAGACTTTATTTCGCCTTTATTTTTGAAAGGTGTATAAAATGTTAAGTTGGTAATTCTTTTCTTTCAGTACTTTGAATGTATTGCTTGACTGTCTTTTTGCTGGCAGCATCTGAGATGAGAAATCTGCTGTCATTGTATCTCTGTACCATGGTACATAACATTTAATTTTTTTCTGATTGCTTCTAAAATTTTTTGCTTAACACTGGTTTTAAGCAATTTGATTATGATAAGATTTAGAGTAGTTACCTTTATGTTTCTTGTGCTTGGGTTAACTGGACTTTCTGTATCTGTAGAGTTTTTATAGTTTTCATCAAATTTGGAATATTTTCAACCATTATTTCTTCAAATACATTTTCTCTGCCTATTCACCTCTCATCTTTTTTCCAGAAACTCAAATTATACATATAGTATGTCAACTGATGTCATACAACTTATTTACACTTTTTCATTCTTTTAAATCATTTTTCAATTTTATTTTGTTTGAAGTTTCTATTTCATTTTCTTCAATTTCATGAATATTTTCTTTTGCAATATCTAATCTGCCATTAATTATATCCAGTGTATTTTCACCTCTGCTATTGTAATTTCTTTTCATCTATAAATTCAATTTGTGTCATTTTTATATCTTTAATATCTCTAATTTGAACATGTGAAATACAGTTGCAATACCTACTTTAAAGTCATTGCCTGCTCATTCTAATCAGTTCTGCATCAGTTTTTTTCTTTTTAATAAATTTATTTATTTTTGGCTGCGTTGGGTCTTTGTTGCTGCATGCCAGCTTTCTCTAGTTGCAGCAAGCGGGGGCTATTCTTTGTTGCATTGCACAGGCTTCTCACTGCGGTGGCTTCTCCTGTTGTGGAGCACAGACTCTAGGTGCTCAGGCTTCAGTAGTTATGGCTCGCAGGCTCTAGACCGCAGGCTCAGTAGCTGTGGAGCACGGGCTTAGTTGCTCCACAGCACATGGGATCTTCCCGGACCAGGGATTGACCCATGTCCCCTGCATTGGCAGGAGGATTCTTTTTTTTTTTTTTTTGTGGTACATGGGCCTCTCACTGTTGTGGCCTCTCTCACTGCAGAGCACAGGCTCCGGACGTGCAGGCTCAGCGGCCATGGCTCACGGGCCTAGCCGCTCCGCGGCATGTGGGATCTTCCCAGACCGGGGCACGAACCCATGTCCCCTGCTTCAGCAGGCGGACTCTCAACCACTGCGCCACCAGGGAAGCCCTGCAGGCGGATTCTTAACCACTGCACCACCAGGGAAGTCCCTGGATCAGTTTTAATTGATTGGTTTTCCTTCTCATTACGGGTTGTATTTTTTTGCCTCTTTACATATCCAATAACTTTTGATTGATTGGTAGTCATTTGAAATGTTACTTTACGGAGTGATAGATATTTTTCATTGTTATAACTGTACTTGAGTTTTTTCTGAGACCCAGTTAATTTACCTAGAAAGTATTTGATCCTTTCAGGCCTTGCTTTTAAGATTTATTATGTGAGAAAGAGCAGCACTTATTTTGTGGCTATTTCTGTTATGATCCTTCTGATTATTCTACCCAGTGAAATATGAGGTTGTTGTCCTGCCTTAATACATTTCTATTCACATCACTACTCTCTTGGACAAATTATGACTTATTCTTCACATTGAGATTGTTTTGTTGTTTTCTTCAATTTCTTATCTCAGCTAAGTCAACAATCTTTGCACTTATTTTATTATTGTTCTCCATTTTTGTTATTGCATTTTAAATCTCTAAGTCTTTCATTTTTCTGTATGTTTTTTTGAGTATATTTAAAGTAGTTTCATTTGTGAATGGTATAATTTTATGCTACTTTGTGAATACTTTGAAGGAAGAATTTCACTACCATAAATGTTTTGATTCCCCTTATCTGTTTTCATTTTACAGTAATAGTACATGTAGTTGGTCTGATATTTCCCATTCTTAAACATTTCATGGACAGGTTCCTACTTTAAGATTATACCCTTATATCAGTGTATTGAAATCAGCTTCATTAGTAGATAAGTGTTGTGTTAGTGGGAGCAATGAACTTTCTATAATTGGAGTGCTTTCTCATCTTCTATTCTGTTGTTAAATTTTTAACAGTTTATCTGCAATTTTTATTCCTAGGCATTTCATGGTAAGATTCTTAGTTTAAAAATACCATATTTCATCAGCAGAGTGATATGTAATTATTTTTTTAAAAAAGAAAGTTCTTGTTCTCTTTTGTTTCTTCAAACTATCTTTCACTTTTGTTTCCTATCTCATTTCAAATGGTAACTTACCTCCTCTATTAACATCCTTCTTCTGCAGAGCAATGTTTCTCCAGGGTTTCCATCTCCAACCTCACTAACTTCCAAGTTTCATCCGTGGAGCACATGTTGTGTATTACCGATTTCTAGACTTTTTTGTTTACTGAGTTAGTTCTTAATGTTGGACTTGCTCTTTATGGGAATATTTATGTCTCTGCTTTGACTTAGTTTCTACACACCTCCTTTCTTCATGGTGTCTCTTAAGCCTCCACTACTGAGCTGAATAGTGTCCCCCAAAATACATATCCAATTAGAACTGGTGAAGGTGGCCTTATTTTAAGAAGGGTCTTTGTACATGTAATCAAGTTAAGATGAAAACATACTGGATTAAGATGGGCCCTAAACCCTATACAACTGGCATCCTTATAAGAAGAGGGAGATTTGGACACAGACTAACAGGGTAGAACACTGTGTGAGGACAGAGGCAGCGAATGGGATGATAAATCTACAAGTCAAGTTATGCCAGAAATGGCTGGCAACCACCAGAAGCTAGGAGAGAAGCATAGAAAAGATTCTCCCTCAGAGACTCCAGTAGAAAGCAATCGTTTTTGTTTTTGTTTTTGTTTTTTTTCTGAGTTGTTTCTAATTCATTCAAATGCAGTACAGTTTTTTTTGTTTTGTTTTTTGTTTTTTTTTGCGGTACGCGGGCCTGTCACTGCTGTGGCCTCTCCCATTGTGGAGCACAGGCTCCGGACTCGCAGGCTCAGCGGCCATGGCTCACGGGCCCAGCCGCTCTGCGGCACGTGGGATCTTCCCAGACCGGGGCACGAACCCGTGTTCCCTGCATCGGCAGGCGGACTCTCAATCACTGCGCCACCAGGGAAGCCCAAAAGCAATCTTGTTGATACCTTGATTTTGGACTTTAGGCCATGTGAATTGTGAGAGAATAAATCTGTTGTTTTAAGCCAACCAATTTGTGGTAATTTCCTACAGCAGCCCTAGGAAATGAATAAAACTCCCTTCCCTCATTCTTCATGTTCATAAGCTTGAAGGTGAGGCTGGAGCTTCGGTTGTAGATCTATTAGAATACGTTGTTTATTTCACAAATTAAGATAGTAAGTTCATGTATCCTCTATCTCCTAGTAATGGTGAAGGTTTAGGTCATGTGAAATTACATACTGTAATGGTATTTGGAAAAAATATGGAGAGTTTTAGACTCATGTGTACACAATAAACCTGGGGTCCTTGCTTTTTGTTGCCCTTTTAAGATGTGTCCAAGGATAATCATGGAAAAGGAAGGATTTTTCAGAGAGAGAAGCTGAAGGCTAAAGAGGTCAACAGATTTAGGAGCTATTTCTAAAAAGGGAGAAATGGTCTGCCACAGAGAGAACATCAGTTGTCCATTAGTCTTAGGAAGAATAGCAGGGATAAAGAAGAGAGAACTACAGCAACTCCCAAATGAGTAACCACATGTCATTTTCCATTTCAGCACAGGAGAAGGGACCCCAGAATAGCAAGAAAAGTAAAAGTAAAAGAGCTATAGCCTCACTCCTACTCTTGGGATAGCCATCTGGTTAGTTTGGGGGAAAATAAGGAGGTGAGCATTAAAATGGATATGAAACTGAAGCTTTAAAGTTGGCCAAATTTTTGTCTATAATTGAAATGACCAGAAAGTTAGAAACGTACCCAAGAAATGTGCTACTGTGGAACTGAAAGGGAGATTTATAAAATATGGCTGAAGGCAGTGTGTGGATACAAATAAAATAGATACAGCTGATTCTTTAATGGTGGATAGTTATATTCTACAAAGACACCACAAACCCTGAAATAGTGAATAGAGAACCACTGTTTGAAACATAGGTTAGATTCTTGAAAATCTCTGATCACATTTTATTAACTGATCAATATATAGCCTTGTTTTATGTGTTTCTTTTTAAACACATAAACAGAGGCTTTTTCGGCTTTTTTTGGTTTGAGTCTATTTCACTTGTAAGAATTGTTTAATGTACTTTGATTTTAAGATTTTGTAACATAATGCAAAGGTGAAGAATTCTAAGAAGTGTTGTGAAAGAAGAGCAAACCAAGGTATTTCTGTGATTGGAGTAGGGAGTTCTAGTTTGGAATTTGAGAAGAACAACTTCGACAAAATAATATTTAATTAATTTTGAACAAATAATAAATGTATATAGTTCAAAAATATAAAAATTACAAAAGGGCACAGAGATCAAAAAGGAAGTGTCCCTTTTACTTAAGTCCTTCAACTACTCAGAACTCCTTATTGGATGGCAAATATTGCTATGCAGAGGGAACAAATCTAGAAGGACACAGCATTTAAGAGGAGCTTTAATGGGTTTTCTGGATTTGGAGAGATGGAGATGGATTATCAGTGCACTTGTAGAGACATGAGAAAATCTTGATTGAAAGAAGTTACAGAGAGAAATTGTGAGGAGGCCTGGAATAAGAAGAAAATTGCCAATCACAGATTTAGTAAAAAGTTCTAAGTTACGTGATCATAGTCCAATTCTCTTTTGAATCATGAGTTAAATATGCCAAGGAGTACAAATTATATCAGTTGATCTCAGAAGTGTATTCTTAATTTTCCTTTTCTATTAGAAGTGTTCCTTAATATCCAATGAAAATCTCCACCTATTAATTTTATCCCAGTGATTTATTTTAGTAGGAAAAGGATTATGAAAGACTACAAGAACACCAAATCAAACAGTGAAAAGAAATTAATAAAATATAATCTTGTTTGAATTTAACAGTTATTTCCAATAGTTTCAAAAGCCTTTGGGATTTTAAACAAACTAAACTGAAATAGTTCTACAGGCCCATGCAGTAGGGGCTGGCATTATAGTCTCTATATTACAGCTGGGAACCTTGAGGCACAAAGCCATTTAAGTGATATGTCCAAGGTCACTGAGCAAGTCACTGGTGAGGCCAAAAATAGAATCCCAATTCTTCAGCTAGTTCTTTGTTCAGGAGACCATATTGGTTCTTTTATTACTCTGAGAATAAAATTTAGCTTTATATCAGAGACTTTTTTTTTCTTATATGCCAACCTAAAAAAATCAACATTAAAAAGACCACTGAATTGATATTAAATCAAATCATATTTCATGCTTGAGATTTTCAAGTTACTCTTAGAAAAGTGTTTTCTTGTTGTTTAAGAGGAAAATATCCATAGGTAGTTTTTCACTGTTATCATCTCAATTCACGAAACTTTTCTCCCTTCCCTAAATATTTAATGGCTCTATTTAACAATGAATATGTTCTGGTTTCTGTACAAGGAAATGCAAGCCATAGTAATTGGCTTTGCCTTCAGACAGCTGAGTCAGCAAGAAATCAGGCAGCCTACAGAAACCTTTTTATTTGCTATCAGGTTTTCAGAGTTTCAAGCCATTGAAATGTATTGAAAAAATCTGGGAGGCAACTAAACCATGCAAATTAACCTTACATCTGCTTTATGCGACTCTTGAACTTCCAGATTTGTAATTCCTTATCTGTGGCTGATCAAACAATTTTCCGGTTCATAATGCTGTCTGTGCAATGGTAGGAAAGGAAAGGGGATTATAGTCTCTGGTACATATTTGTCTAAAAGTACTTGAATTTTTCCAGTTATAAAAAGAATCTTTCACCCCTCTTGTGGGAACCCTTGAGAGCTAGAAATTCTACTTTTTGAGCTTCATATCTATACATACAGATTTTGTGAAAAATGATTTTACGAAGTTCCAAGTTGTTAAATATTTTTAAAGAAATATACATTCACATACACTAAAGAGGACTAGAGATATACTTATCTCTGTGTATGCACACATACATATAAGAACTCACACGTATATATGTTTAGATATACTGTATACTGTTTTGTAATTATATGCAATTATAATGTAATAATGTTTATTAAGCAACTACCTTGTGCCAGGCACTCTGTGAAGGTCTTTGCATATAATGTTTCACTTATCCTCATCACAGCATTATAAAGTGATTACTATTATTATACCAATTTACTTATTGAGGAAACTGAGACACTAATAGCAGAAGTTAATTGCTCAAATTTATATAGCTTTTAAGTGGGAGAGTAGGATTATAAACACAGGTGACCTAGTTCTTCTACATTGTGTGGGAATGAGAATTATTTGTGAACATGTGAGTATAATAAAAATGTAAAGCCTAGAGGTTTAGTCAAAATTGACTAAATTCATAAACTGAGATACAGAGAAGACAAATGTCTTCCAAAGGCTGTACAGCTAGCCAGTTCCCAAACCTAGTGTATGACTCAGGTAGCATTCCACTATAGCTTACACAGTTGGCATCATTAGATGATGTCATAAATTGCAAACCAGGTAGGGTAGGAACTGTCTTTTATGAAAATTATGCAATGGATATCCATATTTTTTTCTAGTGACATTTTCCCAGCTGAGATAGTTTTTAAAAATAGGTAAGTAAAATATTTTTTATTTTTAAATTTTCTGTTGATGTTTATGAAAGTTTGTTTTTTACCACATGTAGGGGCTCCCATACAGCTTCATGGTTGGTATTCAACAACTTTTCCCCACTCTCATTCATTATTCAAACTACTTCTCTCTACATGTTGTAGAAATACTTTTTGCCAAGACACTTAGATCTCCAAAATACTACCCTCAGTGGAACATCTTAGTATTTACCCTAGGGGAATTTTTTTTGCCTTCACTCATCCCTTCCTTCTTCGAGTTTAACCCCATGTTATTCTGGTCCACTTACAACTTTTTAACTCTGCTTCCTCTCATTTCTCTGTGAGCAATTCGTTAACAAATATTGATGTTTTTCAATGTTCAGTCTGTAGAATCTTACTTTTCTTGCTGTATAAACACCCCATAGGTGAAGGTGATATATCCTATAATAAGTGTATATTTGGATAATTCTGTATGTGTTTGAGCATTTGTGCACACATTTGAAAGACAGAGAAGGCCAGTGAGCTTCAGATTCCATTTGTCTACTGCATTTTCTCACAATTGAGGCTACAAAAACACAAATTTGATAGTAAGAGGTGTCTCTATAGGGATGTAACACCTTAGCTGACAGCTTAAGCCTGGAAGGATCCAGTTATGTGAATGTATCTGACATAAATTTTTCAGTTTTATTTTTTAATAACTATCCTCAAGTGGTACCATGGTAAAATTTCCTGCTAAAAGTTCACTAAAAGACCAGATTCAAGTTAATGCTACAAGTTAATGCTCAGTTTCAAACTCAACAGTAAGTTTTCCTCCCTTACCTTTCCCACATCCAGCACAGACTAGACCTACTATGGGCTACAGAAAAATGGAGTTAAGAAGAGAAAATTATGGTCTGTCCTTTATATACCTCCTTCTCCTACTTCTTTAGGTACTAGTTCCTCTTGTTTGTTAAGTCATGAGAAGGAAAAGGTAAAATGCCCAATATTTCCTTACTTCCATAGGCAGGACTGCAGTCTTTTCCTTGCTTGGATATAACTATTCTATTCCTTGTCTGTGAGCTCCAAACACCATGATAATAAGGTGTTCATTTGTGTGCAGCTCCCCTAGGCATTTTTACATTTGTAGGTTTGGCCTTATCTCTTAGCTGGCCTTCAGCTGATGACCTTCGTATTGCATTCCTCTAATGCCTACGTCCTTGTCCCTTTTTTGTCCCTTTATTCCCCAAATTATCAGGTGTAATGACAAGACTATATCCTCCAATTTTATCTGTCCTTGTAGGTCTGCTGAACCCCTGCAGAATGCTCCTCTATGCACTTAGAAGAGAGGTTCCTGGCTCCATGTTTTACAGTCTACACGCACACACTCTCTCTCACACCCTCTCTCGCTCACTCTCTCTCTCCCACTTTTGTTCTCCTTCCTATTCTTCTTTCTTCTGTTCTGTTAGCACAAGACCGTATCAGTAAGTCCTCCTAAGCAAAGGCACAAAGAATGAAAAATGTTTCCCCTTATTGAAGCCTTTACCAATTTTTAGAAGCAAAACTCATAGACCTCACTTCCATGTCTTCAAAGTGGCAAAGGCTCACTTTCCATGAAAAAGAATCTTCCCCAGACACCAATCACATTCTTATTTGGCAATCTGCATTCTATAGTAATTGGTGGGGATGAGTAGGGTTGACACATGTGCATTCTCTAACTTCCACCTCTCAATAATTCCAACTTCTGGTGGCTCTCTGAATTCAAAGTGTGAAGTACTTAAAGTAGTTTATTCTCAGCTTAAGCCACAATTATAGAACAACAGAAGAAATCATCAACATCTTGCTATATTTTTATCAGTAGAAAGATAACTCATGGAAGATAAAGTAGTCATTGCAAAAGCCCTGAAATAGAGAACTCATGTGGCATTTTAATGAAACACTCCGACTTCATTTTTGACGTTTAACTGCTGACAGCTTTCAACCACTTCTTCCCCCTTCTGCAACACAACTTACTAAGCTGATGAGAAAGACTAGGTGTTCCCTCCTTTGGCAACAGCCAGAAATTCAAACCATGCAAACCCTAGCCTACTCACAGGAACGCTCACTCCAACGCTATCCCTGAATCACAATAAAAGCCAAACTAGACACTTCTTTTGCTCAAGCTGACACTTTTGGACCTGCTTGGGAGATGTCCCTGCTTTCTAAAAAAAGTATCATTATGTGAGTAATAAACCTTTTCATACCTTCTTAATTTTTTTGTAAAAAAATAATTTTTTATCAAGGTATAACTGACATATAACATTATATTAGTTTTGGGTGTACGACATAAGAATACGACATTTGTATACAATGCGAATGATCACCCCAATACGTGCCCCCAGTTTCATGCCCCAGAGGAAGGAAAATCTGTACCTGAAGCCGATCCAGAGAATAATCCTTACGATGGGACGTTATGTGGAGCACAACGAGGACATGCCTTGGAGGAACATTATGGGCCTACTGGGCATCGACCAGTTTCCGGTGAATACGGGCACCATCACCACTTCTGAATATGCCCACAACATACAGGTGATGAAGTTCAGCGTGAGTGCCAGTTTTCAGGATTACCTTGGAGGCCAAGTACTTGGCTGACCTGCCCTAGCTGGTAGAGGGTCTGAAGCTGGGGGGCCAAGAGGCCAACGCTACAGTGCAGTGCATCATAGAGGAATCAGGTAAGCACATCTTTGCGGGGGCTGATGAGCAGCACCTGGAGATCCACCTGAAGGACGCGGAGGAGGGCTGTGTCTGATTCCCATCAAGAAATACGACCCAGTTGTCTTGTGCCATGAGACCTTAAGCGAAGACTTGAATGTGCTCTGCTTGTCCAGGTCCCCCAACAAGCACAATGGGTTGTACATAACGGTGTGGCCCTTCCCTGACGGCCTGGCCAAAGGCACTTAACAGGATGAGGTTTCCACCTGCCGGGAGCTCAAGCAGCAAACTCGCTACCTGGCGGAGGAGTACGAACGGGATGTGGCCGAGGCCCGCAAGAAGAGGTACTTTGAACCCCACGGCACCTGCCCCCAAGTCCTCACCGACACTGCCAAGGGCATGCAGTACCTCAACGAGATGAAAAACAGCGTGCCGCAGCTTCCAGGGAGCCACCAAGCAGGAGACCACTGTGTGAGGAGAAACACCTGCGTGACATGCGCTCTGATGTTCACGATAATGAGGCTGCGCGCAGACTTCACTGAGCGCGGGGGCTGCCGGATCATCCCCACTGCCCGGCCGCGCTCCGCCTGCGGGGCCTGCTGACTGCCCAGCCCCAGCTCCTGGAGCTCGTCCTCCTGTGGGAACGCCTGTATAGAACACGTGGTCGGTGGCATCTATCCTGTCCTGAACTGGAAGCAGGGACACGTCTTTGAGGATTTCCAGGTGGCCGGAAGCCCCATGTTTGTGGTGCAGGCCTACGTGCCTGAAAACGAAATCCCTTGGCTTCACCGCCAAGGCAAAGTCCCAGCCAAGCCGACAGCCGGGCTTTCCCGCAGTGCGTGTTTGACCAATGGCAGATCCTGCTCAGAGATCCCTTTGACAGAAGCCGGCAACCCCACCCAGGTGGGGGCTGAGACCGACGAGCACAAAGGCCTGACGGAAGGCATCCCAGCCCAGGCCGACTTGCTGGACAAATTGTAGGCGGGACTCGCGCAGCACGAGCTCCCAGCCGCGATATTTACCACAACAATAAGCCTTCGCGTTCTCCTCACGATACCTTGAGAGGGTCCAGACAGTGATGCTCCGTCTGACAGATTTCTGGAGCGTACTCCGGACCATCACTCAGCAGGAACACTTGATGCCATTTCTTTTGATGCTCAAGATTTCAGAGGCAAGAGAAGTGCCCTCGCTGCAGGTATTTATTTGGCTTGTGGAGCTGAGGGAGGGGATGGGACACCCGATACTTTGACTTTCATTTCTTCAGAGGGAAACTCAAGTGCCCCGCAGATTTTAAAAATAGGCGCAGCAAGAGGTTTAATTGTGTAAAGGGACCATAGGGGATTTTCCCCCAGAAAGAGGGAACGAACAGGCAGGTAGACATTCTCTTTGGACAGAAACTAGAAGGTAGGAAATCTTGTGCAGTGACACTGTAAGCACCTCCAGCTGCGTTAGTGCCATTGGAATAAAGGCATGGTACTGACTGTGAAACAAGTAAAGAAAAACCCCTCCTAATTGAATGTGGCACAATACGTCTTAATAGCCTAACCAAAAGTTTAGGGGGAGGGTCCATTCCACCGCTGTGGGGTGAATAAAATGATTGGCACTGGAGGGGGTTGGCCAGAAAATGACCAGCACAGGAAGGTCTTTCTTTTAATGCTTTTGCTTGTTGACTGGTTTTGTTGCCTGCTGGCAAGTGTGAACTTTTAGGGGTTGCCTGCTGGCTAGTTTGTGCTTTGAGCTGTGTTGCTTTGTGTTGCATTTACTGAGCACTCAAAGCTTCTCTTATAGATTTAACTGATCTAAGTTGAAAGTGTTGATAACTGGCATTTAGTAATATGAAATTGGAGGCCTCCTTCAAATGGCTGTAGTTCATGTGTCTGGGCTGGGAACTATCTGTGCCTCTCAGATTGAATCATGTGTCTTGATTCTAACATAAGCCATAATTGACACTAGGCTCAAAGCAATGACTCTTACCCTGTGACCATGATTGTGTGTCCCACCCTTTAGAGTGCTTAAGGGAGAGACTGGTACCCTGTGCAATGTGCAAGCCAGTCAGTGGTTTTCCCATGTGGAGGAAGAGTAGTCACTATGTAGCATGCTGAGGGCCACACTCCTAAAACAGATGGTTCGCTACAACTTTTAAAAATGCCTTTACCTATATTGCAAAAATATCCTTATACTCCAGGATATAGGGAGAAACACCCATGTACCCTAGTGACACAGCTAAGGGGAGGGGATATTCAAACCTGATTTCAGTTGAGGATCCTTAATCCCAGTAAAGCTACTATTGCCATGGGAGAGGCCTCTAACCCTGAGACTGATTTGCAACTCTCTGAACTTGTAAGTATGAGCAGGATGTAGAGGACTCCCTCGAAATATATCCAGTAACCACCAAGAAACAAACAAAAAACTGCAGTGTGCCAAATGTGCCAAAATGGAAGTTCAAACTTTGCTGGAAATCTAAAATTTACTGAAAGAATTTCTACAACAAATAGATACAGGAGTACCAATTAAATTTTATGTATCTGCAACATAGGTTCTGAGTTAATGTTAGCATTTGCAGGTGCACCAACTGGAAACATTTCTTGCTTTTTATAAAAACTGAAGCTTCAATTTCATTTATCTCTGGGGATCCCACTAAATTTAAATAAGGTATCCCTTTACTCTTAGAGAAGTTGTAAAATATAAAATAGAAGAAAAAAAGGTATGCCTCACCTTAACCATCAGAACTATCACTTTGCTTAATTTCCCATGGTAAGAGTACCCATTACCCTAAAATATCCTGGAGTGGGCATGGGCATTCTGAACCTGTTACAGCAGGCAGGTAGCTAGATATGAGCAGAGAAATGGTGGAAGGAGCCAGGTGGCAGAAATCTTGCATCTTGCAAACAGCTGGCGGGGGCGGGGGGGGTCCCTCGGCAGACAAAGAAAAGCAGGAACCTCCAGACTGACAGAAAACCACACCTTTTGGGTGATAAGTGTCCTGGAAGCAAACAAAGGTGGGGAAAAATGGGAATCTCCTGCATCCGAATGTAACCTGTTGCTCATTGTGCTCTCATTACAATAAAATTAGCCTTACAGATAAGAAGTACCCATCATGCACTGACACCATGACACTTCTGATCTAAGCTAAATAAGGACAAAAGTCCCTCCTCCCCTTGGGAAGATGGAGCTGGGATGAAAATCAGGGAATATGACCCCCGAACTCCTCCTTCCCCAGTGAATATTCTGCCCCTTCATTTGTATGCCCCTCATAACCAGCTTGCCAAAGAAACCCAGGGCAGTAGCTCCCCACCTGTCTGCCTGTTCTCCCACTGAGAGCATGTCCTTACTTAAATAAATTCTCACTTTACTTTCTTAATGTCCCTGCTTCGTCTCCAAATTCTTTCGCAACAAGGCAAGAACATTCAATTCACTGGGAACAAACCAACCAGAAATAAATTAAAATTAAATGAAGTCTTTGGCACTCACAACCAGACTTTTAAAATGGGACCCCATCACAACCTTACATTACAAAATGTTTCTACGTTTTGGGCCTGAGAAGCAGATGATTGAGCAATGTCCCTTTTGTTCCACCTCTTCCATTCATCTTCACTAACAAACTCAGGATGACAAAAGAGGAAGCAAGGAAACAGCCCATGCATGGAAGGGCTGAGGTAGATGAGGTGAGAAAGGATCACGTCTTTAGTGCCTCAAGTCATCCTTCAGTATCATCATTTCAACCTTAGAGGAGCTCATCCTTACTCCTTTAGTCATACAGTTGTCCCTCAGTATCCACAAGGGATTGTTTACAGGACCCCTGTGGATGCCAAAATCCACAGATTCTCAAGTTCCTTATATAGAATGACATAGTATCTGCATATAAGCTACACACATCCTCCTGTATTAAATCATCTCTAGATTACTTATATTACCTAATACACTGTAAATACTAGGTAAACAGTTGTAAATACAATATATATGCTTTGTAAATGCAGGCACATGGCAAATTCAGGTTTTGCTTTTGAGAACTTTCTGGAATTTTTTTTTTTTTTTAATGTTTTCAAACTGTGGTTGGTTGAATCTATGGATGTGGAATGCCCGATTGACTGTAGTCTGAAGAAGTCTAGATTTGGATGAGGCTTGGATTTGGGGAAAATATTTGAGGTGGTTACTGGGATCTGCTGTAGATAGGAGGATGGGGGGAGGGTGAGAATTCCTAGGAATATCAGGGAAGTAAAGGATTCCTTGTTCGAATTTATCTTTACGAAGGGTAATTTCTGAATGAGTGGCTGGCCTGAGGCTATTCTAACTTCTCTACTCAGCCCAAGAGAAGATTATAGAATTTGCGGAAGGTTCTGTTTTTGTTTAGCTGTCCTGTCTGTGATCAATCTCTCTTTATTCTAAACCATTTGAAACTCAGCTTGATGAATTTAAAGAGAAAAACATTTACTTTAAAAAAGAAAATACAGTGCTAAAAACTAAGTACAAAAGAAATAGCTGCCAATAGAGTAAGATTCAGGTAAGTTATCTGCTTTAAACAAAGTAGCACATTTTCATGCAACTGTTTATCTATTTCAAGGTTCTGAGAATTAAGATACTAATTTATCCTACCCGAGTCACTGTTTTTTGATGCAATAAGTAATACAGCAAATAGTAAAACATGCTTTTAGTTTTACAAATAATGTTTCTCAAAAAGAAAATCTTACTAATTTTATTTTTGTGTTCTTAGTAGAACACATGGATATGATTTGGTTGTCAGTTACTCAAAAATATTTAATTAGTGTCTACTACATTTCTATTCCAGCAAAAAAAAAAAGTATGTGAGGATAGAGAGAGAGGAATATTTAGGAAAATAAAAAACACAAGGCATGGACTATGATCTATATTCCCCAAATAATTTTAAGTTCTCTCCCTGTTTCTCCAGAGATGCTGGGTGTACATAAATTGTAGCTTGTGTAACTTTCTCACAGCCATCATATTTTAATAAAATTGATGATTTATTATGTCTTTGTCATAAGCCTCTGAACATATTAAAAGACAGATACTATTGATTTCTCCTCTCTGTATCTTTAATGTGAACTTTGTGTTTCTAAATGATGGAATCAGTAAAGATTTGATAAAATAGGTGTTTAGTTAATATGAGCCAATAAGGAAATAAGAGCCTATAAAATGGAAACATATAACAGTGTGTTAAGAGAGGAAATAAAAAAATAGTTTACATAGATTTTTGTTTTGAAACCATTAAATTTATTCTCTTTGATAATGCGTAAATGATATCTAGGTCATCTTCAGTTGGAGAAGCCCCAGTCCCTTCATAGGTGAGATGTGAGCTTTGAACTAGGTCCTGAGGGAGAGCTGGTGTTTGGGAAAAAAATAAGATTAGATTAGTACCTGTAAATTCAGCACAGAGGGTCATGTGGTTGGAAATTATTTAATCTGAAAACACTGACTCCACCTACTAAAGAATAACCGAATGTTTTCAAGAATGGAAAGATTTGGTAAGATCCTTGTTTACAGATATAAAACAGGAATTACCAATTGATCTGGCAGCTGAAACAATCTGAAGCTTCATCTTTACATTGGAATTTGCACCTTGAGCCCAGATATCATTGCAGAAACAGCTTTAAAATTTCTGTAGTATGTCTTCACATGAGTACTTTGCAATCCAAAGTGTACCCTATTTAGTTGTTGTTAAAATACACTGTCATTTTATCAGTTGTTAGTATTGAAATGTTAAAATCAATGACAGTTACCTTTATTCCATCTCTGAATGTAATTAGTTTTCAAGATCTATTAATTCTTCTTTTTGAGTATTTGGTGTTCACTCACTATCTCAGGATAACATTAACTATGGCCAGACTAAGACACTTAAAGTAGTACTTCTCATAGTTAATTGTGCATATAAATGATGTGAAAATTTTGGCAACATGTAGATTTTAGTTCAACAGTTCTGGGTGGGTCCTGGAATTCTTCATTTCTAAGAAACCTGTAGGTTTGTTCGTGCTATTGAGACTGGGCCACATGTTGAGAAGCAAGGCTTTAAAGTCTTATCTGTGTCCCCACAACTGTAACCCATCTGTCACTCCAAATTAAAAAAACAAATAACAAAAAGACAATCCATGAAATAAGTCTAAGGGCATAGAATAAAATTCTGACTTTTCTCATTTTAAAAAATGTACTCTCTTGGAAATTGCAGAATTCAAATTCTAATTCATACTTATTTTGTTTAGGTCATTTATCACTTCATGTGCCTCTTTGTAAGAGCACCCTATTTGGTATTCAATCTTTAACTCTTCCTACAAAACTTTCCTGAAAAGTATGTGACCAGTATTACATAAATGAACGTGAATCAAATGCTAATAAAAAAATACAAAACTTAAAATCTTTACTTCCTTTTGGTTGCAAACAAGTTAGACTGATAATGAAAGCTCTCCATCAACTGACTTCATCTTTTTTTTTAATTTATTTTTAGCTGCGTTGGGTCTTCATTGCTGCGTGTGGGCTTTCTCTAGTTGCCGCAGCGGGGGCTACTCATTGTGGTGGCTTCTCTTGTTGTGGAGCACAGGCTCTAGGAGCGTGGGCTTCAGTAGTTGCAGCATGCGGGCTCAGTAGCTGTGGTGTGCGGGCTCTAGACCACAGGCTCAGTATTTGTGGCGCACAGGTTTAGTTGCTCCACGGCATGTGGGATCTTCCCAGGGATTGAACCCATGTTCTCTGCATTGGCAGGCATATTCTTAACCACAGCACCACCAGGGAAGTCCCCAGATGACTTCATCTTAAGTAACTGATATCATCTTATTTGCTAACGTTAACATTTTCTTTCATCTAAGTTAGTCTCCAAACTACTTCTGAAAAGATGTAGAACTTATTGCATGCTCATTTATTCACTCATTTATGTACCAGAAAAATACACTGACTCTTTACTATGTTGGGTGTTATTTTAGGCTCTTGGGCTGTACTGGTACACAAGAAAGATACAGTTCTTGTTCCTGTGGGATTCAAAGTTCAGCAGGAAAACTGAAATTTTTTTTCTTTTCTTTTTTTTTTTGCAGTACGCGGGCCTCTCACTGCTGTGGCCTCTCCCGTCGCAGAGCACAGGCTCTGGACGCGCAGGCCCAGCGGCCATGGCTCACGGGCCCAGCCGCTCCGCGGCATGCGGGATCCCCCCGGACTGGGGTACGAACCCGCGTCCCCTGCATCGGCAGGCGGACTTTCAACCACTGTGCCACCAGGGAAGCCCCCTGAAATATTTTTTAATACAGAGGTAAATTATTGTGTTTTTGTTTTTCAGAATTCAATGAGATTTTAAATGAATAGAAGCTACTGTAATTGGGGCTAATGCATGTTTCAGCAAAGGCTTTCATGAAGAAGAGAACTTAAATTAAATTCTGAAGAGTAAGCGAGATTTAGGCAGATGAAAGGTGAAGAGAATATGTGCGACAGTCTGGAGATGAGGAGAATCTGAGCATGTTCAACAAAATGAATGCCAATGTAGTTAAATTACAATGAATGTATTTGAGATGGTGTGAAAGTTTAGAGAGGTGAGTAGAAACCAGATCATACAGGGAATGAAGGCTGTGTAAATAATGTCTTTATTCTAAGCCTTTAATCATACTCTGTCCACTGCTTGGACTGCACTTGTTTTGCTCCTGTGTCTGTGTTAATTCTTCTCATTCTCCAAGTCCCATCACCTAGAACGGAATCATAGTGGTTAATATTTATTAAATACTTATCATTTGCCAACCCCAGTGGGAAGTGTGTCACATACAGAATCTAATTTATTTCCTAACTTTAGTATACACATTGGCTTTATTATTCTTTTTGCAAGAAAGTGGTACATAGAGAGATTGAGTAGATTATCCAAGATTATATGTGGCAGAGTCATGTTGCAAATTCAACCTGTCTAATCCACAGATTGTTTAACTACTAACCAATACTGGTTCTTTTAAAAGAAATTTCATTCCATTAGCCTCTGCTGTCTTTTTAGAACTCAACTGAAACTCTAGG
The DNA here is from genome assembly GCF_937001465.1 of Orcinus orca. Taxonomy (NCBI): domain Eukaryota; kingdom Metazoa; phylum Chordata; class Mammalia; order Artiodactyla; family Delphinidae; genus Orcinus; species Orcinus orca. Next base: position 111,752,929 of record NC_064563.1, read on the forward strand.
GTTCTTAGTTTTTCAGATATATGTGGTCCCAATGCAATCCACAACCTGGCACTAATTTCTGTCATGTAGACATTATGAAAAGAGTACTCAGACCAAACAACTTTGCCTAGTATAGAGCTAGGTCCACAGAAGGCATCCAGTTAATATTTTGGGGTAAATGTCTCAGTGACTATGTTTCAGATTAATCTCTTGTTTAACTTTACTGTGGCCATCCAGAGGCACAGTTTCCCTGAGTCACTTCAGACTAAGCTGGGACACAAAGAAGGTAGCACTTGTTTGTTTTAAATGTACCAAAATCCACAGTGTTACCCCAAGAACCCTACTATACCTCCCGGTGAAGGAAAAAGAGATCCAAGAGTGAGTGGCTCTTCATTTAATACAAATATACAAGAGTGCACAGTTTTTCACCAGGGAAATGTAATAAGCTTGGTAATCAGTGGAACTCAGAATTATAAAAACTTGGATTCCAGCATGCCCAAGTATTCAATAATAATGCCAATTAATCTTACACCCGTTTATGAATTGGGATAATGGCATTTAGGTCCAAGCTTGCTAAAAAAAAATATGTAATTTTGGCAAAATTTTCTGTGCCCTCATTTGGGTATCAATATCAAGGGAGAATCTATTATATATGAACCTTTGCTTAAATAAAAGAGCTCTTGAAAATTAAAAATCATATTTATGAGCATAATAGAAATGATTTAACCATGAGTTAATATCTAGAGACTCTTGAATTGAGATTTCTCTTCCATTCTTTAAATGGCTTACAAGCAAAGGAGCTTAATTAACAGAAACACATGGCATAACATTTGCTGTCTATTACTGGCATTCAGTGAATATAAGGAGAAAAGTTCATAGTTTCTTCAAAATCGTGGTTCTCTGAACTAAGATGGTGGTAATTTATATCAAATGAGGAATAGTAAAGAGAAGATATTTTAACATTCTATGTCCCAAGAATGACTTTTCCATTAAACAGAAATGTCCTGAGTATTGGGTCTGTCCACTGATACATTCATTGTTATATAAAAATTGCTTTATTTTTAGTATGTGTGTTTGTGGATGATATTCTGTTTTTTTTTAATTTCTTTTATCTTTTATATTCAAGTATTTACTTGCTTTTCCTCTTATAAATTCCAAAATGTAGATTATTTAAATTTAAATATTAGGATAATAGTATCAAATTCTTCTTCCATAAAGAAAAATAGACACTGTTTAAGTTGTCAGAGTTTGTGATTGTATTATATTAGTAACACAGTCTGAAATCTGTGTTATTTGCAAGGTACTAAGGTCATAGTATCATGTTTGTTGCTCTTGACCATTAAACTGCCTTGCCTGCAGCTATAATGCATAACAGTCTAAGGAACTAGACACACATACCTGAATGGTTGCTATTGCCTCTATGTACTTCTGCCATGAGTTAGGACTTGTTTAGCTGTCTATTTAAATCACAAATATGGCTCCCTTTATATGGTTATTGCATCATTCATTCTTTGTTGGAAAGTTGCATTTACATATAAAACTTTTCTGAATCCAGCTTGCTTTGGTTAACTTTCCTTCTGTCCTCTTTGTGTTATACTCTTTCCCCTCTATCTAGAGAAACAAGGTCAAGGCATGTTCTCGGATGCCTGTTCATTAACAGCTCTGCGGGTGATGCTCCTAGAGAGGTCTGATGTGTTGTGTGATGTTCTCATACAAACTATGTTAATTTTTGATCAGTGATTATGAGTTTTAATTGTGTTTAGGTAACTGGAAGTTTGTTAAATAGGCCTCACTTTGAAATGCTAAGTTGGAGCAGTGAATCTTAAAACCAAGGAATCCCAAAGCTTCTTGTTTTTTCTTTTTGCATATTAATTCCTGAAGAGGAAAAACTGGTAGATTGATGAGTGTTTATGCAAGGCTACAAATGTGAATATGACTATAACTCTGTTATTTTTTCTTTTAATAGCATGACTGTTCTTTTGTCTTATAAACTCAACTTTTAAAAAAGAGTCCCAAGAGGGATAGCGAGGAAGGGGAAGGAGTATATATCTTAACCAAGTTTGCTTAGCTGACATGACCCCAAATTTGGATTCAGAACTAGGCAGTCTGACTTCCAAGACACCATACAAGTTAGACTGCTCCAGAAACTCTGGGTCTTCTGTTTGATATAAATACAGGCCATTGCCATGGAAGTAAACATATTTTTTCTTTCTTTTAACTTAAAATAAAGATTTTCATTTTGTTTTTAACATTTAGACTTTTTGCATCAAAATTCTTAGTGGCTGATTGTTACTGTTTTTATAGTATTTTTATAGTTTCTTCTTGTTTCCATCACTGGTAACTTAATCCCTTTGCCTTTGCAAAGGCAAAGGGATTATGCACAAAAAAGCACCTCTTTTGCCTCTTAAACACTTTCACTGCAGTCTTCTTTTTCGTGCTTCTTGGAAGAAGAGAAATAAATGATACCGCTTTTTCCTGAGATTAAAAAAAAGCAGTATCTTGTTTTCTTTTTTTATTTCTTCCTCACTCCATCCTATTATCTTCCTTAGGAAGAATTGCTGAGTCCTTTGATAAGTAATTTTTGTTTTAGTCCCCAATATCCTATCACTATTTGAAATGGTTTGAGAATAGTGACTTAATATAGCCAAGAAAAATTCTTTAGCGTTGCTTTTCTGTAATTTCTCTATCTTTCAAGAGAGTATTATTTCTCTCTCTGAAGTCGATTTTGACCACTTGAAAGTCCTAATGCCTAATTTGTTTTTTTTTAATTTAATAATACAAACATCAAAGTTTCAATAGAGTATGTAGTGAACAGTAAGTCACCTTCAAACCTATGTTTCCCACCCAACCAGTGATTTAAATTGTTTTCATAAAAAACAGTCATATCTACCCTCTACTACCCCTTAAAAGTATTTCTTCTTTCCTTAAACTGTGTTAGGGATTTATTTGGTAACAGTTGTCTTCAATTATGTATGTAGTTTGATCGGAATAGAATTCCATCAGATCTCAGCCGAGCTCCTTTGTGAGACAATTTTTCTTCAAAATGTAATGCACCAAAATTTCTAAACAATAACGGTTAAATTTAACTGTATCAAATATTCTTTTTGTTTCTTTAAGGTAGTCTGGACTAAGATATTTTAGGATTTACATCTAATTTCAGAGTTGTACTCAGTAGGAAATTACTAAATTAGTTTAAAGGAATGGGTCAGGAGGTCAGGACCAGTCAAGGTGTTAATATGTTCACAGATTTTACCAGGCAAGTTGCCAATATTCAAGTTCCTTAGGCAGGACTAATAGGGACTTTTTGGAGCTACAATGTAAAATACTTGAGTATATGAGTTATGTAAAGATTCTAAAAAGCTTGGCTTTTGATCTCATATTCCCAGAAATTGAATAGATTTCAGGGGAATGATAGTGGTCAAAAACTGGTGATTCTGAATTAGAATTAGATGGTAAAGTATCCTTTGTTACACTTGGGAAGTAACTGGGTGGTATGAAGCTGGAATATGCAAAAACTGTATATTTCAAGGGCTGTCTTTCCCCTAGAGGGTACACTTTGTTAAGGTCAGTATTCTTACTACCTGTGTCGTTACCCAAGCTTAATGCAGTCTGATGGCCCCAGGCTTCAGCTTGGTGTAAGGTAAGGATTGACCTTAAGAAACTGCAGCTCTATCCAAAGATTTAGTTTCTTACAGACCAATTTTGGCTTCTGCTTCTGCATGACCTTGAGCTATCTCTTTGAGAGATCCCAGGGCTAGATGAGGCTTCACATATGACAGGGAAGTCTCATTAGGGCACTCTGTTGCATTGTCAGAAATTAGAAATTCAGGCTGTAGGTATATGGACTACTATGGAAAAAAAAAAAAAAAGAACTTTAAAGAAAAATGAGATTCTAGCTTGCAAAAACATTTTTGTCAATTCTATGCATAACTATTTGGTCTGAAAATGAGCTCAGGTCAGCATATTAAGACCTTGCCATTCACAAGCATGGTGCTAGAAACTGAAGAGATAAAAAAGCAAAAGCATAATTCTTGATCCCAGGTTTTCAAAAATTTGGATCTTTGTTTGTTCTTGATAACTCCTTGACTGGGGTTTGACACTAAGTTTATGCCCTAAGTGAAAAAGAAAGGAAAGAAAAGGTGGGGGGTGGGGAGGGAGGGAGGGAAAGGAAAAGGAAGGAATGAAAACAATAAGAGATATATCCATTACAGACCTGAAAGTTGGCTGTGCTTGCAGAAAAGACAGTGGATATAATTTGCCCAATTCATATCTGTTTAACTTTGAGCATAACATAAAGAATAGAGTTCTCTGGTTATTTAGTGATGAATTTAATAGGAAAATGCATTGTTTTCTTGCACAGTAAAGTTTTAATAACTTTGGAGAGTGTGTTGGTAATTCATAGAGTCAGCAACCCTCATTAAAATCTGTTTTTAATAGAATTATCATGTACTTGAAATGGTATGATAGATTATCATCTTCAGTAGTATTATTTTAAGTAAGAGTTATATGACCAAAAATATCAGTAAGGCTCATTCTCTGAGACCATAGGAAAACCAAGTCAGTATCCCCATAACTACATCATATTGATCATTCATTTGATTTAGGGAGAAAGAAGACAAATATGTTAGTGAAAGAGAGACAAATGAGTAGTGTGCCTGGCCAATTCCTGACTCATTTACAAAGGAAGCTAATGCAACTCTCTTACTCATTTATGGGAAATATGATAGATCTGCTTATATAATTTATGCCTTCTCTCAGATTTTGTGAACCCCACTAATTGTCTCTTCCTTTCGCTTCTCTACTTTTTGCTCAGATATTTAGCAGTTATTATACATTTTGGAGATTTTTTTTTTCTTTTTAGGATGTTAGTATCAATCTTTTGCCTACATCTAAACAGCATACCTATAAAGAAGATCTCATTTTTAGCCTTAATATTTGCAAATTACTTGAGAAGTAATATAAGGGAAAATTAAGCATTCACCCACATATGTCACTGTAGTTTTAACATTTTACTTCAAATTGCATAATCAAAGCCTATCACTATATTTTGCTGCATAGAGTTAAAAATAGCAAATTGATTGCTTTAAATGGATTTTTCTTTATCTTGGAGCTTTGGTGCAATAAATTATTTTAAGTAATGTTAATTTTAACTGGAATTGTAAATCATAGTTTTCTAAGTTAAATACACTTTAAAACTTTAGTTTTAAATTTCAGGATCTATACATAATATTGTGAAGTTTCTGGTGTGAACAAAGACACACACAGAAACACACACAAAACTCTTAAAAGTTTATAGACATCAAAAGTGTGCTTTAACAAATATGTGTAAATTAGTTCAAAATGTGTAGATTAATTTGCTTTGAAATACATTTGTGTTTAAAATTTAGTGTGAATAATGCTTAGCTTGATTGCATGTTGTGTTTTGCTTAGTACAAACATTCGAATTAGCATATTAAACTGAACCCAAGCTTTTAACTAGGAAAGACTATGCAAACATAATTCCTAAGTTTGTTGAAATAAATGCACTGTTAACACAAATTTCTAAGAAACGCATATACAATATAGTTTATATTTTTGTTGAAGTTAATCTAGACCAGTGCTTCTCAAAATTCATTGTACATATATGAATTTGATAAAAGCAGAATGTAACTCAGTCTGTGTGGGATAAGACCTGAGATTCTGTCTTTTTAAGGAACGTGCATGTGGTGCTGCCACTGATATTCTATGTACCATGCTTTGACAAGCAAGAATCTAGTTCACAGACCATATGAGAAAGGTATATTTGATTTTTTGGATTAAAATTTCAAGAAAAATACTTATTTTGCATGATCTTCTAAATCCTCCCTTCTAGACTGCCTTTCAGAAAGGTCTAGATGTGGTAACCTCTGAAGAGGTATAGGCAACATATGCACATGAGATTACTAACTTCTCTCTGCCTCTGCTTAGTGAATTTGTTTTTGGTTTTGAAAAATACAGGGTTAATCTGATCCTGGGTTTTAGGATTTAGGAGGCAGTTGACTACTATAGTTAAAATTGCTGTCAGCCATAGGCACAGGTTTCAACTTCAACTAACCATATTTAAGCAAGCATAAACATTGAGAGTCACGGTAGTGCTTCCAGCCAAATTAGAAATAGAGTTTAACAGTTAGTATCTCAACAGGACTAAACTTGACAGAGAATATGGGGAATTTGCTTTGACAGAGCAAGCTTTGGAATTTTATGTTTGTGGTTTATCACAATCATAATCATTCTTACACCATACAAAGAAGATGATTTTAGTAGATGTGTTAAGTATGAAGTTATAATTAATATGTAGGATTTTTTCATTTTCTGCTTTGTCATTTGATTTTCTAATGAAGAGACAAAACATCCAGGGTTCTTCATACAAGAATTCTTGATAAAAATGGTGAGAAGTTTCTTTCCTGATACCTAACAAGAAGACAATATATTTAATAAATTTCATTTGATTATAGTAATTTACATTTGTTCATTGGTCAAGTTAATGAAGACATACTTGGTCATTTTACTAGAATTCACAGACCTGTTCTGTGAACCAAAGTGAGACACACAGTTTATTCTAATTAATCATTTAAGCAATGGATTTTCTTCCAAAATTTAAAGAGATCCTATATATTATCACTATATATATATAATTATATATAATATTATAATCCTGTATATTATGTATATGATTATATATAAAACTTATGTTGTATGAGAAATATTTAGCACATTGACAAAAATATTGCTACTTGAGACTATAGTTAGGTCTCACTCAATAATTTTATTTCAAAATAATAGCTCTTTGAGAGATTAACAATGAAATGAACAGTAGAGAAGAGCAGAAATGTGCAGATCATTGACCTACTTTCCAGGCCTATGTGACTTAATTGTTAGTAAAAATATGTCAGTAAAAATGCTAACATAGCTGGGAAAAAATGGATGTTCTTGTGGAGAGTTGGTCAGTGACAAAATCTTAGATAAAGGAGAGTAACTGGGATAAACTTTGGCAGCACCCTCCCATGTCTCTTGGGTGGAATCTTAATCGATAACATGAAGACTCTGCACACAGATATTCTTTCTCCTCTCCTCCATTCCCGCTCCTCTTCCACCCACCCTCCTGTTCATGAGGCTGTCTTAACTGTGAGATGGATGATGACTCTCCTAGCTTGCTGTCACTGAGCATTTGATACACCTGACTCTTCTATATTGATTCTTTGCAAAACAAGGGCATTTTTATCCAGCCTCCCCTTGTAGATCTGACTAAAACAGAAAATACACAATTCACATGGACTTGAGTATTTTAGGTCTTGTGACAACTTTTATTTTTTATTATGAAATAACAAATAGATATTACAGTGTTCCATGTGGAAATCCCAGATTAGGTGCTAGGCTTTGAATACCTGCATGTAACTGAACACGTAAAGTGTCTTTGAATTCCTTGTTCAAATTGTGCAATATATATATCAGAAGTGCAATTAAAATTATTATTTTTTATGATATACTTTCCATTTTAATAAATAAAAATTTACAGTCTTGTCTCAGTACTGGCTTTATTTGTATAATGAGAAGCCACCAATTTAGAGGCGTTTTTAATAAGGAGCATCCAGAATATCTATGCATATCTATACTATTATGAAAATAGCTAAAATAATCAGAATGTTTAATATACAAGTTTTTAACATATGCACAAAATACTTTCTACATTTTGTTTTTTTTTTCCCAAACACTATCAAAAAGTAAAATTGTGTCCTGCTTTACAAGACACAAAAAGTTAATGAAGACACAATTGACATAACTAAATTATAGCAAAAAACTTATTCAATATATGTGGTGTTCTAATAAAGTCACATTTTATATTGTATTTTAATATAATCAGGAAAACTTAAAGTGAATTAAAGTAGCTGGGGAAAAAAAATGACCCAAGAAAGCAGAGATTTTATGTTCAGTGAAGAAGGTAAACCCAGTAAAGGTTTATACAGTCATTAAACTTTTAAGGTTTGGGGAACTTTAAAGAAGTGGTCTGTTTTATTCCTCCTGTTGTTGTTGTTGTTGTTAATTTAGAGGGTTGGTCTCCATTCTGTTGGAAAAGAATTGGACACATGAAATAAAATTGTAGAGAACTTCTGCTCATAAACTCTGTCAACACTCTAAAAGCGGATGGGTGATAAAATTGGGGGATGCTCTAATTCCACTCACCATTTCATAACAGCAGACTGCAATATGAAAACAATTGCACTTATATAATAGTAAGATGGAAAGGGTCATTTAATTGAAACTGGAAAACAAACCACAAAGAGTAATAGCCCAAAGTACGGTTAGGAACCCATTGCATTCTATCCACAGAACAGTTGACTTTCTGCTTTTATACATCAATCTCATGAGCTTGGTCAATATCTGGTCCTGAGACATGGACACACTGTGTATGTGCTAACAAAATCAGGTTCCTGTATCTACAGTACTGAGGGGCAGACCTTTAACTAGAGCAAATTTGCTAAAGTAATTAATACCATCCCAGAGGGCTCCTCCTCTAGACTAGCCATTTTGTTAGTCTAACACAGGAAACATAACCTCTATGCATTACTGTATTGGTTGAATTCTTATTTGAAATTTAGGTGTTCACTTTCCAGAGGTACCATTGATTTGGAGATATATTGGCTCCTTTGAATATAAAGTGTGGAACATTACCTTTTACTTATGAATAATGCTATATATTATAACTAAATGCAGTTGAACCAAAGTAAGAATTGAAATTTCAATGATTGTGAGGTGAAATATTTTAAATACAGACACAAACTGATGACTGACATTTAGAAGAATTCATTGATTCTTAAAAAATCTATGAGGGCAGTTTTCAGGGTGTATTTTGCAGGTTTAAGATAGTTGCAGTAATGATAAGTATAATTAACAAGAAACATGATAGAAGGTACATGACTGAGACTACGGTGAAACAAAGAAATAAGTGGAATTTGGGATAAGGTAAAATGGAATTAAAAATAACCTTGTATTTTAAAAAGTGTATATTTTTTGTAAATATATATGTGTATGTATACATATGTACAAATTTATAACACACTTTTTGTATTACATTATTGGGAAAACTTATTAAACTAAAAAAGTTTAACACCTTTATATATCAATTATATATAAATTTTCTCAAGAATCAAACCTTCAAGAAAAATGCTTTTAAGTATGGCTAGTAATGACAACAAGTAAAAAAGGTTTTTGTTAAGAAAAGAGTTCGAATCAGAAAGGAATGGGTAATAATTATAATTACACATTTTTGTTCCATTTCATTTAAAACCCATATTCTGAGGGAAATCATAGGACTCATTTTTTTTCTTTTTCCCCCCATACGCGGGCCTCTCAGTGTTGTGGCTTCTCCCGTTGCGGAGGACAGGCTCTAGACACGCAGGCTCAACGGCCATGGCTCACGGACCTAGCCTCTCCGCGGCATGTGGGATCTTCCTGGACCAGGGCACAAACCCGTGTCCCCTGCATTGGCAGGCGGACTCTCAACCACTGCACCACCAGGGAAGCCCAGGACTCAAATTTTTGGTAGGGAAGCAGGGCAGATAATATTTGTCTTCCCTTCTTTCAACCCTATATGTCGGCAACATCTGATCTGATCTCTGGGAAACTTCCATTTCTAAATTTTACTGAGAAATATTAATCTTATCTGAAAAGCTTTTGAGAGAAAATGTAGTACAGCATCATGTATTCTAGAATATATCAGCCTTAGCCAAAAAAAAAAAAAATCCAATTAGATTCAACTGGCATAACATGCCATTTCTTAAATGTATTATTCTTATGTTAGAATAGTTGAAAAGAAAGCTCTCTACCTTAAATCTCAAGAACCTTTCACTTAAGGTTCATCACTATGCTAAGGAAAAGTAGATATGGAGCAAGCCCTGAAGAACATCACCCCTAGGGGGCATCTGGGAATGACATATATCCCATGGTCGGTTCACTGTACCAGTAATAGAGATGCAAGAGCTTAAGTAGAGGATGAGTTTAAAACAACAACAACTGATTTTGCACATTAACATAGAAAATCTGGCGATAAGTAACATCAGTGACCAAGGTAGTTAGGATTGTTGACTTTGGGAGAGGACTGGGCTGGCTGACTCTTAGTGATAACAACAACAATAAGAATAACATTGGCAGCACCAATTTATTGAAACTGTTATATCTGGCCATGTATTAGCTTTTTAATATTACATCTTATAATTCTCACCAGAAACATACAAGCTAAGTATTATTATTTACAGTTTAGAAATAAATCTAGAAATCTTCCAAAGACACAGTTATAGTAAGATTAAGTAAGTAGCAGATTTCAGATTTGAACACAGCTGAGTCAGATTACAATGTCTTCTGTTTATTTGTTTTAGGTTATGGACTCTAGCACCTTAAAAGCCAGAGCATAAGTAAATCTTTATCATTTTATTCTAGACATAAATTTGATTCGACCATACCAAAATTGATATACTGTGGAATGTTTTGATGCATGAAAACCTAAGAAGAGAAACTCTTAAACTATCTAATGATTATATCTGAAATACTTATAAAGAAATGAGATGATAAAAGGTAAAGAAAAATGCTATGGAATGTCAGCAAGAAAGCTAAGAAACTGTAGTAGAAAAGAATATTTAATGAGACAATTTCAGTATTTTCAAGATACCATTATCCTGTTCATTAGATTTCAAACTAAATTTAGATTTACACAATTAAACAGTCCTAAGTAATTTTAATGAGGCAGTGTCATACTTTTTATACTTTCACATCATAATATAAAAATATGATTTCTTAGAATGGTAGAGTATTAGACTGTTTAAGAACACAGAATCTGGATTCTGATTGCCTGAGTGCAAATTTGGGCTTTGCCACCAGAAGCAAATGAATTAGTTGACCAGTCCTCAGTTTTTCCTTTTAATGAATGGGGCATAACAACAGTATCTAGCTCATAGGGTGGTTTGAAGAATTTGATAGAATAAACACTTGTTCCTATAATTGACACATAGTAAATGCTCAATGAAATTTCACTATTAGTTTTTGTAATTATATTTTAACTTGCTTATACAGTGAGGCTGGAACTGCTTAGCATGACATACAACTCCTATATTTATATTTACAATGTAATCTTCTGAGTTCTTCAAAACTTTTTTTTGTTTCTTAGCACAAAATATCCTTTCATCTCTTTCTCCTCTACCTGGAATTATTTTTCTCTTTTTTCACTCTGTAGACACATACTCATTCTGTACCAGACTCAAGTGCAACTTCTTCCTAGTGCCTTCTTCACATTGTCCACACATTGCCTGAGTTTCAGTTTCTTCTCTGTATATACAATATTGTACTTACTTCAATTATGGTAGCTATTTAGAAAACTAAAATCTTGTCAGGTTGGAAAAATAACTTGATAAAGATTTTCTTTCTTCTTTATTGTTTTAAGGCCAATGATAAGAAAGTCTCCAGCCTCTTTCCCATAGTCCTTTGCAATAGGTAAACAAATTTAGGTCACCAAAGCAGTAGATAAATTGAGGAGATAGATGATGGGAAGCATTATTTCTGAGCTTTACTTAGTGCTATGATTTACTCTTAAACAAGGCCTACCATATCTATATAGAAAAGATTCATTTTAGATGAGTTGCCAAAAGTCTCTGAGAAATCTGAAGTATACTTTCTAAATATGTCTTATTTATATGTTGCCTGTATTCTGCAGCTGTGAATAGAAAGTATAGAAAAGAAAACTGGCGTAAATGAGGCCAGGCCAAGTTGATGTCTCTCTGCAAAATTCTTAAAAGACAAAACTACAGGGTCTTCTCTGGTGGTGCAGTGGTTAAGAATCTGCTTGCCAATGCAGGGGATATGCATTCGATCCCTGTTTCGGGAAGATCCCACATGCTGCAGAGCAACTAAGCCACAACCACTGAGCCTACACTCTAGAGCCTGTGAGCCACAACTACTGAGCCCATGCTCCACAACTACTGAAGCCCATGCACCCTAGAGCCCACGTGCTGCAACTACTGAGCCCACACACTGCAACTACTGAGCCCATGTACTGCAACTACTGAAGCCCACTCAACTAGAGCCTGTGCTCTGCAACAAGAGAAGCCACTGCAATGAGAAGCCCATGCACCACGATGAAGAGTAGCCCCCGCCCACCACAACTAGAGAAAGCCCACATGCAGCAATGAAGACCCAATGCAGCCAAAAATAAAAAAGAAAGGGGAAAAAAAAGAGACAAAAATAGAACCAAATTTCCAGAGTGTACAGCAAATTCATTTACTATGTCGATGAAGACCCACAGAAGAACATTGCACCATGAATTTTGTTAAATCTTCTTTATGGTATTATATTTTTATAGGAGGTTGTACCATATAGGAGGTAGCATCCTCCTATAAAATACAATAAAGTGTAATGTCTGTAAGGCACAAATATGAAAATAGAATCAAAACAAAAAAACCCTTTAATTAGAGTGGTGGTGATAGAAGTCATTGTACATAATTGGAAGTTTTTTTATCACATATAAATTGACATAATAAAATTTATTATTGCCTTAAAAAAGGGCAAATGTGATGAATAGAGAGACAGCAATAAGTACTATAAGCAAAAATGAAATTGTCAACACCTATTTTAACAATTTTTCAAGCCTCAAATTGCAGAATGCAATTTGGCGGCTGTGTGTTTCTGGCGCAGGTCGCTGTCGTATGGAACAGCTGTTTGGTTATATAAACTTACCATTTGACATCGACAATGAAATGCTGAGACTGATGTTTAAATTTCTTTCAACACACTGTATAATAAACTGAGATATGAGAAGTCCTACTAACTTAGCAGAATCATTCTAATGATGTTTTTGTATCTTCGATGCTCAATTCGCCATCTAACCATTATTTTTACTTTTCATCTGGCTGGAAAATCAAGGAAAATTTCAGTGAAAGTTATGTAGCATTTATCTAGAAGTGTTCTTTAGTTTCTAGTGTCTCCAGTCAATGTTGGGAATGAGAACTTGCTTACCGATGTAGGTAATCTTATTAATATAGTTTTGATGGTTTAAAAAATTGGTAAAACTAGGTTAATTAGTAAAATTGTGAAGTCGTTATAGTTTTTACCATTAGCACCACACATCTCCCAGAATTTCTTATTTCTTCAGCCTTTACTACCCATTTGTGCTTTTGTCCTTCAAGAAAACCAAACAATTTGTAGTGTCAAAGTTTCTCCTGTTGAGGAAAGTAAAAGGCACCTCAAATACACGTGTTATTTTTTTAGTCTCTTTGCTACTTCTCAAACTTTATTCTTCTGTACATGATTGCCAAAGAGATTTTTGGTGTCTTTTGTCTATATCTCTTATCTCTCTAACACTGGTACTCCATCTCCAGGTAGAAAATATGATTATGACTCAATTGTAGTATATTTCCCAAAGTAAATAATATATAACTAGTATTTATAATTTTCCTATGTTTCCTTTTATTTTTGTGAAACAATTTACTTTCCTATCACCACCTCATTTCTTCTCTTCTTAATTGCTTTTGTTATCAATGCTGATATCAGATGACAGATATTAGAAGATGATAAATGCTAGAGTTTTTTCAGTGTAACATTTTGCTAATTCACATATTAATTGGATATTAAATTATTCAAAATTGACTGAAAATTTTCTATATACAATATAACCCTCATGAAGAAAAGGTAAATTTAAGTTTTGACACTATCTGGGTAAGTTTTCAAAGTTTGCAAGTCTTTACTAGCTTGGAGGGACTCATAATTTTAATTAACATACTCCTCTTAGATTTTACTCCACTCTCCCTCATCCCATCTTTCTTTGTATTTTTATTTTTTGGAATCATGGACTGTGATATTTGTTCATTGGTTTGTCAGTTTTTATTCATAATGTCTACAATCTCTTATGCCATTAATTATATATCTTTATCTCATAAGTCATATACTCTTACAGAAATCCAGTAGATTTGAAAGTATTCAAAAAGCATTTTTGTGATTTCCTTGCATTTATAAATACCATGATTCTCATGTTGAAATGCTAAATACTGTAGTTCTGTAACTAAAATGTTAAAACTTATTGTTTTCCCATGTGCTTTAATTCACTTTTATTTAAGTTTTTTCGATTCTATTAAACTGTAATATAAAATGTGACTTCATTAGGACATCACATTTATTGAATATACTTTTACTAAAATTTAGGTATGCTGACTTGTCTCTTTAACTTGTGTCATATAAAGCAGGACACAATTTTAGTTTTTGATAAAGTATTTAGGAAGAGAAACCAAAACTTAAAAAGCATTTTGTGCATAGCTATTTCCTTAATAGTGTAAAAAATATTCTGGATGCTTCTTATAAGAATAGTCTCTAATTCAGTGGCTTCTCATTATACAAATAAAGTCAATACTGAGACAAGTCTTTTTAATGTCCTATTTATGAAAATGGAAGATATATTATTTGAGAGATGAGGTAAGACAAAAAGAGCTATTCAAAAAGATGTTCATCCTTTTACAATATCTACTATTTAAGTGAGAAAATTTATAACGCCAGTCATAATACACAGTGTTGACTGGCATTGCTAAGTATATACTGGCTGTGTTAGTCAGGATTGTCCTGCTGGAATAAACAAATCCAAAATTTGTTCGGGTACATTGTGGGCAACCCTGTCTAGGCAGTGATCTCAGAATCTAGGGTCTTTCTCTCATGAGACTCCCCTTTCTCTCAGTCTTTTTTGTTCAGTAGTGTGAGTAGGGAGGACACATGAGAGGGGGTGAGAGATATTATAAGGTATGGCATACCTGTGGCACAAATCATTTTTACCTTCCAGGTCTCATCTATAAACATGAGGACTTGGAAAGGTAGTCATTTTGCTTCCCCAAATGGAAAAATTTTAAAATTTTTAAAAATCATACCATCGGAAGGGGACTGATTTTTGCATTTGGGGGTGTTTTGCTAAGAAATACCCACTTAGTTGCAAATAGACCCAAATAATTTTATGTAGGAAGTTGTATAAATTGTTTTCCTCAGAAACTTGAGCAGTGTGCTGATATATTCTTCCCATTCTCACCCACATCATCAATGAGCTATCCTAACTGCCAGCCTTCTCAAGATGGCAGCCCAGAGGGAACAGTGTACTTCCCCAAGATGGCAGCTTCTGGGGATGATTGTGGAGGCCACAGTTCAGGGAGTGGTTACAGTGAAAGCTGAATCTTTGGCCCCAAAATTCTCTTGCCCTGTTCCAGCTGTGCAGGAGGGTGGTGAACCCCATGTCCTAAGCCCAGTATGTCAAGGCATCTTACTGTGGCTCAGTACATAATACTTTGTGAGTATTGAGGAGACAGCCCTCAAGAAAGGCCACTTCACTTAGGCCATCTGATGATTGCTCTGGAATGAGCTGATGAAGACCAGGCCTTCAGTTTGGATATGAAATAAATAAGGGAAGCGTAGCAATCACAATGGATGACAGACCTAGGTTTCATAGAAGTCTTGGCATGGTTGGAACAATGGAGAGCTCTAACAAGGTTTACTCTAACAGGAGTAAACTGGTTTCTTGAGTCTAAAAAAAGTCAAATTGCATGACCTTAAGTAGGGAGCAGAGGAGCTCAACCTAGCAGCAGATTCTGTAAAGGAGATTTAGGGGATTTTGTTCACAGTATGCTGAAGCCATCTCATAGTGACTGTGCCATAAGCTTTATGAACTGGTGTAAATATAAGATGAAGGACACGGAGGGGAGATGTGATAGCCCTGCTTGATTCTTCAGTGGTCAGGCTACTTCTGAAGAATGGAGACAGAAGTTAGAACCACACTAGTGAGCCATATTTGGAAGACTGGGAATGTTTTTCTTGAAGAAGAAAAGTTGCAGGGAACATGAACTGTCTTGAAATGTTTGAATGCTTGTCATATGAAAGAAGGTATTAATAGATTTGCTCTGGGTGGAAACTAAAGGAGGATAAGTTTTGCTAACCTGAAGGTAGAACTTTTAGACTCTGAGCATACTGGTGATGAAGTAAACTAATTCTAGAGGTCATAAGCTGCTCATCATTAATTGTTCAAATAGGATGTTGTAAAGGAAGTTCAAGCATTGGAAGATTGTTGGGCAAATGACCTTTAGGGCTCCTTTCAGCCCTGAAAGTCCCCATGATCCATTGATTCAGATACAACTCACTTGGGCCCTTACTTAAGGAAAATTTCTTTTGCTGCTCCATAATTAGCTGGTAGGACTAATTTAGTTCAATAAACATTTTTTTTAAAGCTTACCCTGTATGATATCTTATACTGCATATTGGAAGTACAGACACTGTCTCTAATCTTTAAGAGCCAAACCAGAGAACCCTGCAAACTGATATATCACTGTGTAGTAGGGTATGTCTTGTGATAGAGGATAGAAGAGAGGATCAAGGAGAGGAAAGCAAGAAAGGGTTACATGGAAGGAACATTTGACCTGGGTTTGTATGGTGAATGAGACCAAATAACAAGAAAACACACTTGTATTAGGATTTTGAGATTTAATTTAGGGAGATGTACTGGATTCAGTGATATCTAGCTCTATATGCTTTAGCTTTTCTACATTAGATCTCAGTTTTGACCGTTGGAGTACAGGATGATGACACTAAGGTCAAACAAAATCCTCAAGCACTGTTTTCAGGAGTTAGGCCTTCTGAGGCGTCTACATTTAAATATGTGCAGTTAATTGTATGTCAACTATACCTCAATAAAGCTGTGAAAATAAACAAGCAAAAAAAAACCCCTTTAAAACACCATTATTCCTGACCATCAAATTTACCTCTAGCTACCAATATTTATAAATAAAAGATTTTTGCCAATTCTAAAAAAAATAAATAAAATGGGTATAGTATTGCATGTTTCTTTCCTGATGAGAATGATTCAGGAAAAGAAGAGAAATTGATGACTCAAGAGAAAAAGGGAGATAATCAAGCTTGTCATGTTACCCTACAATAGCAAAGTCACACTTTCCATTATTCCTGTAAAAGCAGGGATCTTTGACATTTTTCACATATCATGTCTCTAACGTTCAAAGCAGAGAAGCAGAGGCCCAGAGCACAAATGCTCTGTCTTATCAATCAAGAATTCCCTATGAGATAAAGGGCCACAGCATCATCAACACCCTTAGGTATCTGCCTCTGACTTTCAAAAATAAATACGTCTATCCCCACTCTTACTTCCCATTTTCTTATTTCAGTGGAATAAGTGTCTTTCCTTCTACCCAAAGATAATCCATTGTTTTGCAGATCTGTTCAAAAACAGCTAACTCAAATTGTTTTCCATTCTTTTCAACCAAAACAGCATCAACAAGGACACACTGGAAACATATTTTACAATTGAACAATGAATGAATCTAAACAAATTTCTCACCACCTATTGTGTGTGCTTTAGACAGTGAAATAATATCAAAACATAAAAGTAAGCATGTGTGCATATGCACACCATTTTTTTATCATCTAGCCCTTAATTTTTCAGAAACCTCAATTGCAAGGTATAAACAAATTACTGAAGGTAACTTCATTGAACTAAAAATTAATTTATGTCAGAAGCAATCATTTGTTTGTGATAACAGACTTTAGCAGGGACCAAGGAGCAAAAATCAACCAAATTCTGCTACAACAATGTGTTTCTTAATGTTCTGCCATTGCAATAACCCCACCAGATATTTGTTATTTGTTGCCTTGTTGTTCGATTTGTTTGTTCCTGAATTCTCATCATCCATCCCAGTGCCACTGTTGTCATGGATAATCTCTAAATGATTGGCAGAGCATAGGCCATGTGACTGTTCTCTAGTTGATAAGGAATAGGAAGAGGATTATTCTCCTACTTTCAGTTTTCATAAAAATAATTTATGATAAAACTTTACTTAATACATGTTAGGGGATAAAAACAAACCTGACCATTGATTTGAAATCTGTGTTGAAGTAAAAACAAATCCTTTAGTTACACGAACTTCTGAAAACATGCAAAGTATCCAGTGAAGTTAGATGAACCCATACTGAAGTTTTGTCTCCATCAATGTTTTTGTTTCTTTAACAGAACCCATCATGAAGTAGATTGCCAAATTTACTTCTTGGAAGATATGCCCAAAAGCATAATTATCATCCAGTGCACATTTCTTTGGGAGTAAGACGAAAAAAAAAAAAAAAAAAGCAATAAGCAATGTCTGTAGTTTTTCTAATTTTGTTACTAGACATGCCTGACACTTGGTTTTACATTTCTCAGTTATAGTAGCTTTCTACTAGTGGAAGGATTATCTCAAGTCAGCACTAGATGTGCTCAAATACTGTAAAATCTCCAAAACCCTTTTGAAAACATGAATTTTTGAATTGACTTGATTTTTCAAGATTTTCTCTGTCATTATATTATCTAGCTTTTGGGAGTTGGTCAAGTTCTCTAATTCCTCAGTCTTCATCTATAAAATTGTTACAATAATACCTCACTTCCAGCATCAAACTTTATATTAAACATAAAAAGCATAAATATAAGTAATTTGGGTGGAACTATTCAATATCTGTACAAATTATAGATGTTATTTAGAAAATTATGTTTATTTCTTCAGAGAGAATAGTTTTAGAAAGCAGTGTTAGGTTATGGGAAAAAAACTAAATGGCTAGAATTCTTCATGTAGTACAAATTATAATAAAGAAGGAATCTAATTTGAGAAATATAGTAAATAATACACTGTTTTCTTCACTATCTCCTTCGGATTTTAGCCTTAACAGTCTCCTATTCCCATTACAGATACAATGTTAATGAAAACTGGAAATATTGTAATTATTACCAATGGTAATTATTACCAATGGTATTACCATGGTCACCAATTTTTATGAAATATTCCTAGCAGGGAAAAGTGCACTTTCCTCAGTAGGGCCTAAGACAATGCCATTGAACTTTGTGAGAGCTCCACGAATACTTTATGATAATTCAAGAGGCCACATGTTCAAATCTGCAGTCATTGATACGTTTTGGCACACATATCAAAGAGTGGCATATTGGCAGCTTTGTATGTCGAATTGATGCTGGGGACTGTTCATTTTAATTAAGAGTTGGAGTATCTTGGCATGAAGCACATAGAGAGCCTAATGAGTACTTGAGTAAGGAATCAGAAAATCTGGGTTCTAGACCTAGTTTTGCTTACCAAGTATGAAATTTATATATATATATATATATATATATATTTTTTTTTTTTTTTTTTTTTTGCGGTACGCGGACCTCTCACTGTTGTGGCCTCTCCCATTGTGGAGCACAGGCTCCGGACGCGCAGGCTCAGCGGCCATGGCTCACAGGCCCAGCCGCTCCGCGGCATGTGGGATCCTCCCGGACTGGGGCATGAACCCATGTCCCCTGCATCGGCAGGCGGACTCTCAACCACTGCGCCGCCAGGGAAGCCCTGAAATTTATATATTTTTATCTCTCTTCATATACTAAGAAAGAGACTATAAGAAGTGCCACAAAATGCTAAATTATAACCCAAAGATACATTTTTCAGGCTAAGAATATGCTCTAATTTACTAGCTCTACAAAACTTATGCCATTATATAACCCATTAACCTTTATATATTCAGTTTTTTAACTGCCATGGAGTTGTGAGGATCAAATAAGATAATAAATACTTAACCTCTTTGAAAACTCTAAAACTATGCAAATATAAGATATTATGTTTATGGTTATAACTATATTGGTATCATTTTTAGCAGTGCCTAAGAGTGAGGGAGAACAACATTTTCATGGCATGCATTAAACTGATTTTTGTATTGATGAGTCTCTATCTCAGTGAGATTTGTTTTAAGGAGTATCTCTTATGTGGTATGCAGAGGCGACACACAAGTTGTAGATATCTGTCATCCACCATCACCATCATCTAACATTAGGCTAATATATCAGGATTAATTGAGAAATACCTGGGCTTTAAAAAAGGTCTATCTATAAGTCTGTGATCTTATGGGTATCTCTTTGCACTACCACATAAAGATAGCAGTTGCTAGAAATGATCCCAATGGGGATTCTGGAAAAAGGCATATAATTAAACAACAGCTTTTGTTTGAATCAGTACTATTCACTCTTATAAGCAATTTTTTTGACATTCAGCCTTACACTAGAGAAAGAATTCAATTTAAGCAGATATCTGTCATCCTGATATAATGTATCTCCTTCTACCAGAAGCAAAGATGAAATACTTTAATTCTTAAGAGAATACAATATAGGCCCCCAGGGGAATTGTCCTCATCCCCTTGGGATGCATGTTACTGCCATAGACTCCTTTTAAGAAAGTCCTCTTGGGAGGGCTATTTCAAATGAGAGAAGAACACACTTCCTTTAGGATGTGGTGACATTTGAGGGGCATAAAAGAAAATATATGCCTTAAAATACGGCATCTTTATTTTCTTCCTTTTTATTATTTTGAGATAGGATATTTGTTCTTTGAAGGAACAACACATTAAGACTTATCTGTCATTAATAATTTAAATGGTCCATCAGAGCATTCCCAATGGAAGACTACTGGAAATGAGATTTTTCTACTGGGTAGGTTGGCAAGTCAAGATCCAGAACATGGCTTGGGAATGGAAGAGCTCATAAGATGGAGAGAGAGCATTGGGTTTGAGAGAATAGGGTTTAGAGCAGTGGAGGTAACCATACATCAATGAGTGGGTGATCGGTCATACAAAAGAGAGGTAAGGAGGAGTTATTTCTCAAAGGAGATTTTCCACTTTTGTAAAGGGAAAAAGAAAAAGCTGCAGTTCCATATATACATTGGTTTGGTTATCACTGAGGCAAATCTGATTGTTAAAATTACTGTGCCCCATGTTTTGGACCTGATAAGCTATGTCCCTGATATTTGGCAGTTGCCACGTGGGCATGATGCTTTCAGCTGGTGCCAGGTTGGCTAATAAAACAGATGTGAAGGCATTAGTGAGAAATACTTATTGTTTTATTGACCAGTTCTTACCTTTCCTTACAACAATTTCACCACTTCAGTCTCTAGAAATGTCAATCATCTGTTCTTCTGATGCTGGAAGAAATGCTTTGTGATAATGCCATGAAACGAGCATTTGATACAGGGAAATCTGCAAATCAGCTTTTCACATTAGTTACTGATACAACAATTCACTCCAGGGGTGCCATTTCTAGGCCAAACCATACATAACTATTATTCAATAGCAAAACAGTAGAGAAATAAATGCTAAGTCTGGGAAACAAGAATGCATTTTGTGAATTCTAGAGAGGAAGCCTCCACAGAAGAGAGAATCAGAAACAGTTTTTCTCTGTGGAAGAGTCACTTGCTGCAAGGTACTGCACATCCCAGACATGTACATACTGATAGAATATGGTGTGAAAATAAGTTGTGTTGGGGCCCTAAATGCTGCTTCTACAACCCAAACTGCTATATTCTCCCTTCATTCCTGATTTGAAGCAGTAGGTCGTCCCTGAGCATCATTTTTTTCTTTTCATTTTTCTCTTTTAAAATTTTCTTTTGCTTCCAGTAAATTCTGTGGGGATGGTAACAGATAGAAAGCAAAAAGACACAGGGAGAAAAGAAGCTGTGTGCTAGTTGTGTTCCTCCAAGTCATATTCCAATATTATCTTCAATTCAGTCACAGCCCATCCTGCATTTCAGATGAAATCTAAAAGTATAAACAATTTAAAATAAGTTTTATGTGCTGCTTGTAGAGAGCAGACAGATCATTGCATCCATCAAATTCCTGTTTACATCAGAAGAGACTGGCATGATCTTAAACTAGCAAAAACTGCTCTTGCTTTGTTGCTATTAGTATTCTCAGCTGCTTCACGGTCCAAGGCCAGCAGTAGGAGATCACTTAGACTTCCATCACCCATAGTGGTTCTTACAGAATATAATCCCTAACTCACTTTAGCACGAAGAAGTGCCTTTCATTCTGAAGTGCAGAAACTGGTAAAGTGAACACAATGTAGTTATTGACAATGTGGCTGATAAATTCTTGATAATTTGGTAGAAGGCTCAGGGTGTTATCATTGTTCAATTACAATTTTTTAAAAGACATGGATATTTTGCCTCCTTTGGCTTCTTGGGTTCAAGCAAAGTATTACTGAACAGGGTGAACTAAAATTTCAAAATATGTGGGTACAAATGGATTGGAATGCAGAATTCATGGCATGCAAATATGATTTCTCTGCCAATAGTTTGTAAAAAAATACAGAGTTCCTTCAGTGCACAATACAGCTCTAACCTCTACTTACATGTTTTTATGTGTGGGTGCAATTTAATTGCTATCACATCTTTTGGAGATGCAGAAACAAATTAAAATAAAAACAGCACCATACACTGAGCAATTTAGAAACCTCTAAATTGCTGTTTTAAGAATCATTGACTTCATTCTTCAATGATTTTTATCATCTAGTACAGGATAGATGTTATCACTCATATCATATGAATTGATTGCTTAATTTTGTGTAACAACTATCTCATGATGATAATAAAATAGTGTCTGATATTAATGAAAAGTTCAAGTTCAAGCACTTTTATTTTCCTAAAATAGAAATAAAAATTAATTCAAATTTCTAATGCAAAAATACTATATTTTAAGAAGTTTATTTAAAATGTTTGTGAAAATTCACCTTGAAGTCAAGTGTTAATAAATCACAGCTTTTTAGTATGGGTTAGTCTGGGGCTGAATGTATTTCTTCATATGGGCTTTTTTTAGCAACTCCAGTGGTGAAACATAAATCCATTTCTATATGTGCTAGAGTTAAAACAAAGAACTAAAGTTACTCTTTTCTTTGCAGCCACAACTAAGGTGTTGATAGTTAATTTGTCCCTAGTGGTTTCATAATTACCTTAAACTTATTCTGTAATATAGATTGATATAGACTCATGCAGTACTCCTAATCTTTATCAAAACTAAGACAGTAATAGTTATTATCACAACTGTGGACAAGAATTAGTGTAAAATGCTTGGCTTATGTTTCATAAAGAAATTTACTTTGAAGGGGTTGTGTTGTTTATTACTAATCTCATTGGAGAAACAAATTCAAAATTGACCATATCTGATCATACCTTGGAAAGAAATTATATAAATTTTCAACATGTTAAGGACAAATGATAGTCTTCAATGGAACATGAACTAGAAAGCAAATTCAACTATTGAGATAATTTTTACATCAGTATCTGAAATCTTTGCTTAATTCTTCAACAATTAGCAAATGTGTTACACCAGACATCTTTTTCTTCCCTCCAAGTTTCTAAGAAGAGATACAAACAGGATGCTTTTTGGATCAAGTTGAGGCTTTTTAAAGAAAATTTTCTCTGTGTTCTGGCTTTATCACCCTAAGTATAAATTTTGATGACTTTTTTATATGACAGAAACATGTTGCATATTAAGATATGGGCAGACTCATCTTCAATAAACTAAATAAATGATGTTTCACTGATGTAGGATAAATCACCAGAGTATTTTAAATTTTTTATGATACTCTATAGAATATGGACAGATGATCATCAAGTCAAAATAGGATATCTCCGGCAGACACACACACACACACACACACACACACACACACACACACACATATTATTCAAGCTTTTTGCTTTGTAGTACTTTATAGGGTGAATAATCCATGCCCATTAGAAAATAAAGTCAATGGAGTCAATTTAATTTCTTGCTTTTCATATGCTGCCTAAACAGGATATGTAAATCATCTCAAAATATTTAGTTTCTGAGAAGGCTTTGAGAACATCTTGTCATTTTATCAAGTCATTGAAGGTGCTCTAATAGTAAAAAATTACTTTTCTTAGAAGCCCCTGAGATTGCTGTGCTGATCGCAGGAAAATAATTTAGTATTCCATAAAATTAAAAAAAATCAATAAGTGTGTATGGAAAAGAAAACCAAATTTTATGGAGCTCATTATTTGTGGTAAGCTTACTGATGTAAAACAGAATTACTATGCTATGCTTACTTTTGCCCTTTTGTCTTCTCTGAGTTATATTCCTACAGAAGAAAGACAGTACTTATCTATTCTTGGAATATATTACTTTTCTTAGAATAGTCTTTAGAAAATCCACAGAAAATATTCCATGATCACTGAAATTTCTGCCCATGTGTACACTTATCAAATGGAACAGACCCTCATTCTTCAAATCATCATGTTCTAAGTTGAAATAAATCCCCCACCCAATAATTATGTGTGATAAAAGCAATAGCAGGTATGTGGAAGTATAACAGGAGAATAGAATGTATGTTTCAGAAAGAGAGAGGACAGCTGACATGATTCAGAGAGGAACATGAATATCAGAGTGATGGACCAAGGAAGAGGTGGCAGAGATGTTGTATGAGTCAGAACAAAGTGAATTGGTGACATTGAGTGTAATTGTAAAAAAAAATGGGAAGTAGAGAGTAAAGATGAGTAAAAAAAGAAAACAAAAACAGAAGGATAAGGGACAAGAGTGTTACTATTAAAAATAAATTCCGAGTCATCTTTTAATCCACATTTACCTAGCTGCATAGAATTTCTTATCCCTGAGTATGGGGTGACCTAGGAAATAGAATGCTTTTTCTTCCAGTCTATTTTATTCTATTGCTAAACATAGTATCCTTGTCAAAGTTTCTAAGTTCTAAAGTGATAGCTACCATATAAATTTTTAAACAGGTAATAAAAATCAGTGTGATACATTTTATACAACTATCATCTGAGCATGTCAAAACATTTTGCAAACAGTTCTTACAAAGCCCCTTTAATTAATTTTGGTGCCAGGGATGATCAGACTAAACATTTATTGAGGGGCATCAGTGTGAAACATTTCATAAACATTGATTTGATCTAATAAAGCATACAAGGCAATAAACATGTGAAAATAGGTGACTTACCCAGGAGGGACTTATCTGGCATTCACTCCATTTTATACTGTCATGGATTAGAGACCCCCTCCAAGAACTTTGGGGTTCAAGGGACAAAACTGACATGACTAAATAAAAGTGAATGCTAAAAATAGATTTTAAAGAGGAAATTAATGTGTCTGACAGTTCAGAAGGAGGCTTTAAGAAGTCAGAGG
The DNA here is from genome assembly GCF_937001465.1 of Orcinus orca. Taxonomy (NCBI): domain Eukaryota; kingdom Metazoa; phylum Chordata; class Mammalia; order Artiodactyla; family Delphinidae; genus Orcinus; species Orcinus orca. The sequence goes on from NC_064563.1 coordinate 111,777,937, forward strand.
AATTGCATGGAATCATACCTGAGGGAGACATTAAGAAATGATCCAGACAGGGAGGGGGAAGGGTAATCTGAGACGAAGTGAGAGAGTGGCATAGACATATACTACCAAATGTAAAATAGATAGCTAGTGGGAAGCAGCCGCATAGCACAGGGAGATCAGCTCGGTGCTTTGTGACAACCTAGAGGGGTGGAATAGGGAGGGTGGGAGGGAGATGCAAGAGGGAGGAGATACGGGGATATATGTATACATATAGCTGATTCACTTTGTTATACAGCAGAAAATAACACAACATTGTAAAGCAATTATACTCCAATAAAGATGTTAAAAAATGATCAAGATCTTTCTAGAAAGCACTAATAATTCCAAAAGAATGAATAGTTTCTCTCTATCTACTTTTCTCCCTCTCCAATGTCTTCAGATTTTCAGATTCCCAGTGAAACATGTTGTCTTAGACTTCAACCCCAGGTATCCCTTGAGATATATAAATCCTGAGACATATGGTAGTTTTTTTTTTCTTCTCTCTCTCTGAATATTTAACTAAAATTCTACCCCACTGACCCTCACTGAAGCTTCAGTGGATAGTAAAGTATGTGATTACCATGCTCTGTAAGACTTGGAAGTCAAAATGAAGACTCTCCTTAGTAGGTGTTGCTCTTTTCTGAAACACTGTATAGCTGGCATTACTATTTTAAAAACATGTAGTCATATTTTAAAATTTATTCGGGCCTTTGTCTAGTTCTACATATCTTTAATTATGAAACTCTGCTAGGAATTTAATATAGGCAGTCCCAAACTCACTAAAGTTCTGAGCATCAACATTTCTGATAAAAGGCAGTTGTTTGAAACACATCAAGAAGACATTCTGCTGAGGAAATCATATATATTGCTTCATATTTCTCAGAATCATACACAAGAAGTCCTTTTAGTTTATAATGCCACTACCATTTAAAGCTTAGTCACGGGCTTCCCTGGTGGCGCAGTGGTTGGGAGTCCGTCTGCCGATGCAGGGGACACGGGTTCGTGCCCCGGTCTGGGAAGATCCCACATGCCGCGGAGCGGCTGGGCCCGTGAGCCATGGCCGCTGAGCCTGCGCGTCCGGAGCCTGTGCTCCGCAACGAGAGGCCACAACAGTGAGAGCCCCACGTACCGCAAAAAAATAAAAAAGTAAAAAAAAAATAAAGCTTAGTCACAATTTAAACATTGGTCTCTATGCAAAATCATTCCCCATTTTTTTCAGCTTGAGACACAGCATTGTGAACAGTATTTCCCTTTCTCTTCCATATTTCTCTTTTTGAGTATACTTTAGGAAAAGAAAGTATCCTTGATGCTCCTGAAATGTAGAGTGTACGATCTACTTCCAGAAGTTTTGGAGAAGGAAAAGAGATTTCTGATAGCCCATGTGGAAAGTTCAATCCCCAGTTGGGGTGCTGTTTACAGAGCATATTCATTAATTGTGCCCTTGTGGCCTGGAGATGGATTATTTATATTAAGCATAAAGATCTGATATGTGTGTAGAACAGTGTGAAGGTGATGTACATATTCATATGCTTTTTATTTAGGAAAGTATGTGTTTTGATTTCATATATTTTTAGATGTGAATTTTGGTCCAATATCGGTCAACATTTATTTAGTGCGCTCCTATTAAATAGAAATCAGTGGGTAATGTGGTGAATTAAAGAAACTAAGAAATAATTAGACCTAATTCCTGTCCTAAGGGCAGATACTACATATAAGATTAATAATAAAAGATGTTTAATTTTAGTACCAAACAAGATATTTGGCATTATAAACTATAAAGATTCCAAGCAAGAAAGTATTACTTTTAACCGAGATGATCAGAGAAGGATTCATGGAGAAGGTGAAAGTGCAATTGATATTATTTAAGAAAACATAAAATGCAGTAGTTGATATGAATATTTTGAATTTAGTTTTGATTTTTAAAAGATATTTAAGAAAAATAAGAAAAAAATGAGAAAAGAGTAGATTAAAAGGAACTCAGAAAGGAATAGAAGGAAAAAAATGAGTTTTCTTTCATTCTTTGTTCTGTTATTCTATAAAGTAGTCTTGGATAATTAAAAAGATTCAAAAGAGAGTTCTCCAAATTTTACCATAGTAATTTAACATTGTTAATACAAATATGCTGAATTAGTAGCACATTTTTTTTTTTTACAGTAACAGCTAATTGGATTTTTTCAAATAAGTGAGAACAGTTATTTAGCCTGTTTCTGATAGTGTGTGATTGATCCAGAAATATAAAGATCCAAGTTATTCTTCTGATTTATTAGTTATGAAATAGGCCTCTTTAAAGAAATTACCTGAAAACAGAAGTGGAAAAGCTTAGAATCTTAGGGGAAAAAAGTAAATACACATCACAAGATGTATGATTTAATAAAATTTATTATTTATTTAAGTCATGAGCTGCTCCATTTAAGTCAGAGGCTCTTTTGTTCCAGAAAGGATTAAAAATGACTTACAAATTTATTTCTAGTATTTAAAGCTTTACCTGCGTATAATTTTACAATGAAGTTTCATTCCCGTCACTACATATATGACAAACACAAGCCCCTTTCTGTTTTTCTTTTTTTTTGCGGTACGCGGGCCTCTCACTGTTGTGGCCTCTCCCGTTGCAGAGCACAGGCTCCAGACGCGCAGGCTCAGTGGCCATGGCTCACGGGCCTAGCCGCTCCATGGCATGTGGGATCTTCCCGCACCGGGGCACGAACCCGTGTCCCCTGCATTGGCAGGCGGACTCTCAACCACTGTGCCACGAGGGAAGCCCTGTTTTTCTTTTTAAGGATCCAAATAGGTTTTTTGTTTTTGTTTTTTTAGTTGACATTGTTTTTGAGATAACTGTTTATTCATATGGAGTTGTAAGATATAATACAAAAGATTTCTTACACACTTTGTTTTTCCCAATGGTAGCATTTTGCACAATGATAGTGTAGTATCACAAGGAGAATATTGATATTGATATATTCCATCTTTTTCAAAATTTTCCAGTTTTATCTTTATGCTTTGTGTGGGTGTCTATGTTCTGCACAGTTTTATCTTCCTGTGTAGGTTGTATATCCACCACCACAGTCAAGATATTGAGTAGTTCCAACACCTTAGTACCCTCTTAGGGGGTACTGTAAGGACAACGTACAGTTCCCTAATCCTCACTCAGTTCCTAACCCCTGGCAACCACTAATCTAGCCTATATTTTTAATATTTGAGGTTTCAAAAATGCTATAAAATGGAATCATACTGTATATAACCTTTTGAGAATGACATTTTTCATTCAGTATAATTCTCTGTATATTCATCCAACTTTTTGAATATATCAAAAGTTTGTTTTATTTATTGCTGAGTAGTATTCCATAGACTGGATGTATGTACCATAGTTTGTTTAATGATCCCATTGAAGGACATATATCTGATTCCAGTTTTAGGCTATTACAAGTAAAGCTACTATGAATAATTGTACGCAGGTTTTTGTGTGAACATAAATTCTCTGCAAAATAATGCCCAAGGGTGCAATTACTGAGTCCTATGATAGTTTCATGTTTAGTTGTATAAGATACTGCACACTGTATTAGATTGACTGTGCAATTATATATTCTCACTAGCAATGTATGAGTGATCCAGTTTCTCTGAATCCTTGTCAACATTTGGTTTTATCAAAATTTTAAAATTCACCTGTCTTGTAAAAGTGTAGTGGCCTCTATTTTTATTTTAGGAAGTCATTTTGCTAAGTTCCTCTCCTCAAAAATATTCCTGTGATATTCAGAGGAGTAAAAAATAATCTACCCACAAACCCTGATTATTATCTGTTGTCTCAGACTGAGTTCTGAATCTAGTGTAATGTCTTTACTCTCCCTGTGAGCTCACTCAACATGGTTTTGGTTATTGGGAATTTTTGGTATCTCTCATTATGTTTATAGTTCCATTGCATTCCTGCTTATCCTCCCAGAACTCTCTCATATTTTACTTCAATCATGGGAAAGACAAAGCCTCAACATGTAACAAGACTTTACAAATCATTTAGAGAAATTAAAACATTGATAGTATAGTGTAATATAATTTCTGTTAGATATAACTGTTCTGAGAGTAACATTAATAACTTTGGATAGCTTCATGATGAATTTCTCTCTCCCCATTTTGAACAGACCAGCTTTTGCCAATGGTGGCACTGTATATTATGTCCTCTCTACCTGGAGTTCCAGTTTGTGCTCTCAGACTCCTCTCACTAAAAATAAACACAGGCTGCATTCTGACTGGTTCTTTGAACTCTGCTCATAATTTCCCAATGAGCAAAACTGGCTCAAAACCACACACAAACTTTCTAAGCCCAAGCAATATTTTCCAGAGGAAAACCAGATTAAATTGATAGCTTTAAAAAATCAGCCTTTCCTAGAGAAGCAATAACATTTATAAAACTCTGCAAAAAACTCAGACATATGTATTATTAAACAGAACACTTAGTTTTACACCCTAAACCATTTATTTACAGTGGCTTCAGAATTTTTACCAATGAATGTATCTATTTTAGGACCAACCGAGTTTCAATATTGCAAGTCCTAGTTTAAGCCTAAGCTAAAAACAAATTGAAAGTTTACATGCAAAATATACAGTGTAAATTCCCTCTTAGCATACCTAGATCTAGGGATTCAAACAATGTTTTCAGGACTGTCTCTTTTTCTCTTACTCTTTGCTTTGCTCATCTTGGCATGGCTTAATTCATAGACTTAGTCTCTCCATATGGATACATTGTAGTCCTGGGAGTTCAAAATTTACTAGGTTTTATAGCCTTTGATACCAGTAAAGAGATGTTATAGATTCTAATCAAAGGAAGGGCTCTGATTAGAGGGACACTTGAACCATACTGGTGGCCAAGATAATGAAACTCCTCCCTGAATATTTATGCCAGGGTCAAAGATGCATTACCCAGGCATTGAAATCAGGGCTTCAGGCATACATTATCCACATGGGCTTAAAATATTGTCAAATCAAGGAAGGACAAGTATCCATAGAATTGGATTCTGGGAAAACAAAATATCCAAGTACTGTCCAATTTCATGATTTTTCAAAACAAAAGAACAAGAGATTCCGTGATTAATTAAATCTTTGTCTCTGCAAAATGGAAACACTCTCAACTTTAAAGTCTTCACTCCCCATACTCTACCTGTTCCACTGATGTTTCAAAGCTTTTACTACTGATGTGTGTCAATTTCATGCTCAGAATAGTATTTTTTCTCCTCTTATTTTAATAATCCATGTAGAAGAAAGATATTTTTCAAGCACACAGTGGAAAGAAGGTAGTGTAGTATTGAGATGACGTTAATGGAAGATTTCACACAGTCTTCCAAAGCCGGTCTTGGGAGAATTTCACTATTCCCTATTTGTGATTTCATTCAAGATAATGGTTCAGGCAACAGGAAACATTTTACTTTTTCAAAGAAGGAACTGATTTAATGTAACGCATTGCCTGCTTGCAAATTATTGGAAAGTCTGGAGAAAAAAAAAGTCAAATGGTTGCCAATGGATTAGTGATTTCAAATACATACCAATACCTTAATTTTATTTATTTAATTTTTTTAGACTTCTCTATTGTTTTTAAATGTTTTAAATTTTTATTGAAGTATAGTTGATTTACAATGTTATGTTAGTTTCTGGTGTACAGCAAAGTGATTCAGATTTCCATAGTGGCTGCACCAATTTACATTCCCACTAACAGTGTAGAAGCATTCCCCTTTTCTCCATGCCCTCTCCAGCTTTTATTATTTGTAGACTTTTTGATGATGGCCATCTGACTGCTGTGAGATACCTCATTGGTATCTGGTGATACCTCATTGTAGTTTTAATTTGCATTTCACTGATAATCAGCAGTGTTACCATCTTTTCATGTGCCCTTTGGCCATCTCTGTGTCTTCTTTGGAGAAATGTCTATTTAGGTCTTCCGCCCATTTTTGATTGGGTTGTTGGGTTGTTTGCTTTTCTTTTATTATTGAGTTGTATGAGCTGTTTGAATATTTTGGAAATTAAGCCCTTGTTCGTCGCATAATTTGCAAATATTTTCTCCCAGTCTGTACATTGTCCTTTTGTTTTCTTTATGGTTTCCTTTGCTGTGTAAAAGCTTATGTTTGATTAGGTCTCATTTGTTTATTTTTGCTTTTATCTCTATTGCCTTGGGAGACTGACTTAATAAAACAGTACGATTTATGTCAGAGAGTTTTGCCTATGTGCTCTTCTAAGAGTTTTATGGTGTCCTATCTTATGTTTAAGTCTTTAAGCCATTTTGAGTTTATTTTTGTGGATGATGTGAGGGAGTGTTCTAACTTCATTGATTTACATGAGGTTGTCCAGCTTTCCCAGCACCACTTGCCAAAGAGACTGTCAAATTATAATTAAAATGCCAAAAGGTAAAATGAAGACAGGATTCTAAAGGAGCAAGATAAAAACAAAGAGTTAGTTACATGGGAACCCCCATAAGGCTATCAGCTGATTTCTCTACTAATGCCTTAATTTTAATCCAGAGGAGAAGATACTACTTCTTTTTCTGCGTCCTCAGCTGTCCCCACTTGTGAAACTGATGGCTTCTGCCTCAACTGCCTCAAGATTCTCTTGAAGGTGGAATCTAGACTTTGGAGCATTGTGGGCAGCCCCCAATATTTATATCACCATGAGCTTCCTGGCTGGCAGTAACTGCAGCAGGAAAATGATCTGTGCCTCAACTCACCATCCACAGCTTTAATAAGTTCCTCTTATTGGTGGAATCTAAATTGAATCTATAACTCTAGCTTCAAGGAAGTCTAAGTTCTGTAATATGTTGCTTTCCATGTCTTAATGTACTGAAAGCCTGGTAGTAAAGGTTCTTGAGTGCTAGTCAAACATACAATGTGCAATATAATTAAATACGTGTGTTTATGTATGTATGTACAAAATATATACACATATGCAATACATTTCCAAAACTGTTGGGAAAACCATTGCAATGAATGAAATTAAAGTAAATGTATTTACTGTTTTTGTGTGAGATTTCAGGACATATAATAGTTTTTATTTTATTTATCCTGTGACATAAAATCTACAGTCAAGACAATTTGCTATACACTGTGTAGCAAATAGTAATTTTTGAAACTCTCCTCTATTCACTATTGCTACTACTATGAGTAGACTTAAGGAAGAAAATGGCATAATGATGCTGGGCATCAATTTATGGCAGTGTAATTGAGATTGGGCTAAAATCACAGCAATTTTTGAATCAGTACTTTAAAAAATCAGTAGGTTTTTCCTTGTGGAAGCAATCTATATATTCTGTTCCTCAAGTATTTCTTTTCTCTGGGCTCACACAAGAAGGCATAGTGATTAGTTTCAAGGTTTTATTCTTATCCTCTAGTGTAAAATACATTTTCCTGATGGGCTTCATCAATTTCTTTTTCATTCTTTTTTTCTTTCTTTCTTTTTCTTTTCTTTTTTTAAGAGACTTCAGCACAACAGAAAATAAGACTGTTTTGAAATCGATGGGCTGGCTAATACTTTTCCTTCATACAGAGAGGCATTCGTGACAAGATGTATACTATTTACACCTGCTTTTGCAGTCTATCCATAAGATTAAGTTTAGGAAGAAAAAGAAAAATAGATTGTTATTTGGTAGGAGAATCAAAGGTTTCATTAATGTACAGCAATCAATGTCTTCACTGGCATTCCGGGGTTAACATTATTTAAAAGGTTTCAACCTGGTTATTCAAGCTGTCTTACTCACTGTCTAATTAAGTGTGACAGTTGAAAGAAACCTGTTTTGAAGCACAGGTATTTGACATTGATGTTTAATTTTTATATGTTTATTCTCTTCAGTAAAACTGTGTTGCTGAATATTTAAACCAGTATGCATGGGAGTTTAGATCTTCAAAAATTTCTTATCCATAGTGTTTCAGTTGGGATACTCAAGGAGTAATTGTTGGTAACATACAGTTTTCTGAGTGGGTGAATTAAATACAAATATAGAAAAGAGAATGTAATGAAAATTGTGGGAAAAGATACCAATACATTAACGCATGTGAACTGGTTATTTAAAAGCATTAAATTCACACACTTTAGCCAAATTTATGCAGCAGAAAAGTTTCTAATGAAGACACTAATGCTTTTAATAAAGTACATGAATTTTTTAACACTTTCAGTATTTCATGTTAAACATCAGTCTTTTAATAATGATACCTTCTTTTCAAATCTCAAGTAGAAATATTTTGTATGGTAAGAGATATATACCGTAATGGAAATGTCTTGAAAACAGAATTGTTTTCTGAGATGTAATGCCTTTCAAAGTAATAATTTGATTTGTATCATGTCTTTCTTAACACATCACATGATTTAAAACATATTGACTCATTTATTTTGATCATATATGGATCTGTTGCAGTCAAGACCATGAGATGACTTTCCCTTGGCAAAAGGAAAAAAATAGGCTCTGCTTCATAGTATCAGCTGTGGGTTTAGGTGAGAGATGAGGATGCTGACTATAGAAAGACAATAAAGTGAAAAGCAACTTTGTACACAAAGGACATTAAAATCCCTGAATCCCCCCATTTCCAAAGCCAGTTAATTATGAGGTAAATTCTCCTGGTTGCAGTGTATTAAAAAGAATTTTTAACCTTAGAAAAAGATTCCTAAGCTATAGAAAAGAGCTATTTACACCAGTGATTTTTTTTCTTTTCTTTTCTTTTTTTTTTACATTTTACTTTAATGCTAGCTCCTCCTTTCTATCATGAATAATCTTTTAGCTTCACTCTACCTGTATTACAGGCAAGGAAAAGTCAATATGGATGACAGCAGTGGGATGACATTACAGATGGTTAGCCTAAAGGAGAATTTCATAAAATATATATCATAGACTAACTTTGGTATTTTCAATAATAGAACTCATACTGGGTGCACAAGGTTTGCAGCAATTCAGGTCTGTATTTAAATTTCCGTTCCTACTTTTTTCCCAAATTGTTCCTATTTACTTATTAAGTAAATGCACCTTTTATTATTCATTGATTAATCCCAGCTATAATAAATTTTTAAAAATTTTTGGTTTGAACTTCATTTATCCACAATGAAGTTTGATTTGCTCTGGGATGGTTATCTTATGGTTTGATATAATTGAGTTATTTCCTCACATATTTAAAAATTACTGACATTTATGTTTTCCCAATGAAATGAATATTAGATATAAACTTAGGAATTTTTCCATATTTATTCATAAATTCAAGGTTTTCCTAGATGTTTATCCATACACTTAAACTTCTGCAATAGCTCTTATCCAAATCTGAAACCTCAGAAATAAAGTAGAAAAAAAATCAGAATGAGATTTAAACTTCAGTAATTGGTAGAGAAATTCATATTTCATCAGTTTCAATTTAAAGACAGAAAATTCAGGTTCTGCATATCTTATTAAGAAACATTGACCTCTAATTTACTTTAAAATTATTTTAACATAGTCTGAAGATTACAAAGAAACATATCTCTATATCTATCTGTAAATATATATTCACATATATATCTACATATGCAATTTTAGCTGAAAATATGATTAAAACATATATTTGGATTACTTTTGGAAGAATTTTTAACAGCTTTGAAAGCTTAAGTAAGAGACTCAAACTAGGTTTTTAACTAGTAACCTCTAACCATAGAAAGCCAAAAAACATTTTGTAAGATTTCATTTTTCTCATGTCTTATGCATTTATTATCAAATGGGTATGATCATATATATATATGAAATTTTACACCTTATTTATTCACTTAACTTTCAATTATAATTGTTTCTCAAATCATTAACTACACAAAAATGTTTTCCAGGAACAGAGCACTAATAGCTATTGAGCATAAATATGTTCATCAGAGTATTTACAGAATGTCAGTGGATGCATAGCATTGTTATCAATTCTGAGCATGTTTATTGGAAACATGCTTTATTGGAAAACTTTCTAGACAGGGGTGGTATCAGGAGATTCAGGTTTTGATGTTGAGTATCCCTAAGTTAATGAGTTCTATATTTCTACATCTAAGTGCTGATGCTGGCTACTATGATAGCCATCTCTGTTACTTAGGAGTCTGTATTACATAGTTATACTTGGTTACCATTTTTCTCTTATGTCTTCTTTCCTTTCTTCCTTCAACCACTAATTCATTTACCCAAACAGCCATGGACTCGTCCAATCTTTATTTTATACATTAAAATAAAAGTCTATTGTCTAGTCATTTCCAGGCATTTGTACTAGGTTCTGGGAATAAAGGAATGAGCAAAAACAGAAAGGTCCTTACCTTTGTGGATCTTACTATCTATGGTGAGGGAGGAGCCACAAATAATTACACTATGGAAAATGTATTGAAATGTATCGAACGGGATTAAAAATGCATGAGAACACACTAGTTAAAAGTCTCTTGAGGAGAACCAGCTTGCCCACTCATTGTATGTCTGTTTCTCTGGCCTACCTAATTATTAACAGTGCCCTTTCACTCTCCAAAAATGTCACTCTCAAAAATTTTAGGTAACAGATGATATAGGCACCACACATATCTGAGTTTTACAAAGTAGCAGCCCTCCACCTCCCACCCCTTATTTTACAAATAAAGAAAATAATATTCTGATTGGTTTGATGATGTCCCTATGATAAAATGCCAATTAATGGTAGAAATGCACAGCTTCATGACACAGGTACATCTGGGCTTTGGAGTGACACAGACCATGGGTGAGTGACAGCTCACCACTAGATCTGTGATCCTAGAAATTACCTTAATTTTCTAAGCCTCAGAGACATGATCATGTGAATTCTAATATCTTCCTCAAAGAGAGTTTTAAAACTTAAAAGAGATAATGTTCTTAAAAGGCCTAGAACAATGGACTTAAAATGAGCTCAATCAATGTTAATCCCTCTGCTAGAAGAGAAAGTGCTCTCACCTACTGACTTCTGTAGAATAATTCTTACAAGGTCCTTAAACATTGGTAAAATTGGGGAAGAATTGTTTGAATATTCAGAGTGCTGGTGCAAAGACTATTCTGGATTAATCAAAAGTTAAATAATCAAAAGATAGCATAGACAGTTCATTTTCAAACATGAAACGAGGACTAATGTGAACCTAAAGGACTGACATGGTTATCCTTCAAAGCATAAGTCTGCTACAGCTAGGAGAGGTGTAATGACTAACTATGTTTATATTACAACTTCTAGCTAGAAGTTCAAGGGAGAAGTGCTTACTATAGTAGAGAAAATCTTGTCAAATATCTCAGGAATGGAAAAAAGGGAATAATACACGTTTTGTCAATATGGGAACAAAGCCCAGTTTAAGCTGTTCATCTGCTTTGGTATTCTTTATAACATATATATCCAAGGCAATAACTTTATGTTACATATTGGATACCTTTAATGACATAAATCTGCATAGGGGCTTTGATTTGAGGAATGATCTGAGTTTATTGCAGGATAATAACCTAGCACAATGTGGAGCACACATACTGAGCAACTTTACACAGGCAGATCTTTGGTACATCATACTGTAATGTTTAATGATTTATTTAATGTTTTGAGTAGTATCTCGTGCGATTTACATACTTAAAAAAATTTAACATGTTTTTGTAATTTTACTACAAAATTATTTTTAAATAGTTTACTTAATGTGAGGTGTTTGGAAGTTTATTCCATAGTCATTAACTTAGGAACTTTGCTAAATGTGCTCATTTTATTTTCCTGAGGACTCACATGGTACTAAATATTTCCTCATGGTAAGTCATAGTGGAAAGCAATGACATGTAACATTAAATAAGATAGGAATAAATTTCAGATAGCATTTCTGATAGGCAAATATCATCACCTTTATTTTAAAAAGTGCCATTTTAGCTGAAAATATGATTGACATATATATAGATGATTTTTGGAAGAGCTTTCAAACAGCTTTGGGAAACTTCAATAAGAGACTTTAACTAGGTTTTTAATTAGTAGCCTCTAGTATCCTGAGAAGAAACAAATTATAATGAATAATAATGATAAGTTAACGGGGAGTAGACTTTGTCATATTATAAATTGTCATATTATAAGTGTTTTATTAAGAAACTGACTTTAACACTTTCATTCTGTTTTACACCTCTTAGGGTATTTATTGATTTCATATGCTGGACTGTATCCCATTTCTCTCTATCTGTTTTAACATGTACATAAAGCAGAAATATACTTTAATAAAGTCTTGACTCACAGAGTATATGAAAACACTATTGTCTTGTACTTGTGTGTACACTCCTCAGGAATGTATGCAGATTTATTTTTCCAATCTGCTTATATACAGTTTCCTTACTCAATATCTGTCATGTATATTGAATTTGATATCTTGAAATTGTATTGGAATAAACTTTTGGAAGGTGGGAAAGGGTTGGAAATATTTCATTTTAACTTCATTTTGGTTTCACCATGTGAAGAAATCAGTTGGCCCTTGAAGGAGGAAAGTTGAGGTAGTGGTGGTAGAAAGAAACATTTACTACTTCTATGATGCTTCTAACTTTAAAAATACCTGAAAAAATTCAGGGATGCCCCATTTAATTAACTAGGCAACCTGTGTATGATTTTAGCCCTTCAAGGCTGTGTTTCTGTTATGAGTTGAATTGTGTCCCCACAAAAGATGTTGAAGTCCTAACCCCCAGTATCTGTGAATGTAGCCTTATTTGGAAATAGGGCTTTTACAGATGAACTGTCCACATTTTATTAGCATATGTCTTCTAAATGCATGTGGAGTACAGTGCACACGAGGTAATCTTGGGAGAATCAAATAATAGATTCTAAGGATCTTATAAGCCACATTTGTCATCAGGCTACTAAGAAGGATTTAGGATCGAAATCACAGTTTTCCAGCAGGGAATCATCAAGCATATGTTTTCAGTGGCCCGTACTGCTTACTTGTGTGAAAATCAAGGAAACCTCATTTAAAATGGAGTCAGGAAGACCTGAAGGGGAAGCTCTCATACTTGTTGCAACCTACATAACCAGCAGGAGGAAGGAAGATAAGAATTATTTTGACAAGGAAGGACATTTTTCACTTAGGAATTTCATCTCCTGCTTTTAAGAAAAGGAAGGAAGATCTCTTCCGGACCCAGCAACAATGCACTAATCACTGCTTACAGCCAATAAAAAACTGCCACAGCCTTGCACTCTTGTTTTTATCCAGTGAACTTTTATTCAAAGCAGCTCTCCTCAATTTCCTCCTAAAACCTAATAAAAGCTAATAACCTTCCCTTTGTGTCTTCAGACTTGCCTGTAGTTCTCCATAGCTTGCTTGTCCCAGATTGCAATTCCTCTGCTATTCCTGAATAAACTCAACTCTGCTTTTATAATTTGTTAATTATTGCATTTAAGATTGACACTTGGAAGGGGAGGAGATGTGCATCAGATGGGTGCATGATCTGACGTGCAGTAAAAGTCTCATGCCCCACAGGTGCCAATACCTTTTGCCACAGTTCCATAGACAGCTTCCAGAATCCTCTCAAGAGATGTGCCTAGAATTAGCACACTCAGTGAAGCCTGAAGCTATGGCTTCATATCAAGTATTTTTAGATCTCTTAGTCCAGATGAAATTGCCAAAAGAGGTTATTTTTACCATAATCTTTGTGAAACGTGGAGAACTACCACCTTATTAGGTTGCCAGGGGAACATTTAGAAAATTAACCTAAGTCAAATTCTCAGGAAGGAGGAGAAAATGTTTCATTAATCTGTTACCTACAACATGTAATAACACAGTATTAGTGGAGTTAAGCCACTCTACAGTAGTATTTTGTACTTGGAGGATGTTGAATACTTTAAATCATTGAGTATTTCACTGTACTCAGCTCAATGCTTCAGGTTGTGGTATTCCCCCTTGCAAGTGTAAAAACACAGCTCTCCTGTATGTTTATGCAGCAACAATGATCCACACTAAGTAACTACTGCCTTTGTTGAGATTTCATTCTCTTTGGGTTTCTCTCTTCAGTCATTTCTGCCAAGTTCCTGGGGATTCTTCACTGTAGCATATCCTCTACTCCTTTTTATTATGCTACATTCCTTTGAATATTCTTGCTAACTTCCTTAATTGTAATTCTTTTGTGCCATGATCAGCTTTATCAGGAATTTTCTCTAGGAAATTTTCAAAATAATAACTAGTCTACTCATAGTTTTGGGGTATATATTGCTTAATTAATAAAGTTGTTTCCAGATTTTGGTAACATATTTTCCTCCTACCAGGAATCTTTAAGTCATTAGCTTCAGGGAATGATTATCATAGGATATTTATGCAACATATCCCGTTTTTAAGGATATTACTTTGGACATACATTCTATTCCAGAGCCCTAATAGCATTTAATCATGTTCTATTGTCCCTATGTGTGAAGTTGACTCTATGTATTAACTGTTTTATTTTTCTTTTGGCATTGTGTTATGATGTTAAATCATTTCTTCTGTTATATTTCTTACATTGATGAGTAATTATGTTTACTTTTTTATATTCGAAGCTGACTTTTCTGTTTTCTTTTTGTGACTGAATTTTTTTTACCTCTCCAGAACCAGAATTTCTAACAAAATGTGACCACATAAACACACACATTCACTTACAAAGACCCTTATCAAAAAGTGAAAGCACATTCAACTTTGATCTCGTGTATATATGGTTTTCTTAGATATATACCTTATAAGAAATTTTGTAAATCTTGTTCCTCTGAAGTTTTAATGAGAACATGAAAAAATACACACACACACACACACACACACACACACATCTGTAAAGAGTACAATACATTGCATAATTAAAAGGACTCATAAGACACCATAGAGCATATTAATGTAAGGCTTTTAATAGAGACAAAGGATACTGTAAACCACAAGAAAAAGAAAGAGAAAGAGAGTTCAGACAAGAATTAGGGCCACCAAAACTTCCAGAAGCATCTCAGTTCCTTGCTGTGAACATAAGGATATATTTTGTCTATAGACTGAATCACCAAAATTTGTACAATGAATATTGATTTGGGGAGAGCTGCCTGAAAATTTCTGATGGGTCTTTCATGACCCCCTTTTTACATGATTACTTCAGGTGCAAGGTATCAATAAACCAACTGGGCCTGGGGACCACAAGGGAGTTTCAGATGTGAAACAGCATATGATAAATCATTAGTTAGCCCAGTGCCTTTATCTTGGTCAAGAGTCAGTGACAGATTTCCAGGCATCCCCAGAGATAAGTATAGAGATGTGTGAATTCAGCTGAAAATATCCTACACACTATTTGTAAATATTCAATAAATTCAAGTTTATATTTTTAGAAATATTAAGTATGCTTGTATAATCAGATAGCTTTTGCAATGTGAAGAATCATCCCAAGGATTTAATGGCTTTATAAAACAGCCATTTACTTATCTCCTGATTCTGCTATTTAACAATTTGGGTTGGGCTCAGCTGGGCTGTTCTTCTAACCTAGGAAGGGTTTATTCATGTGTCTACAATCAACTATTGGGGGTATTCAGTACTGGTTGTTTTGGAATGCCTCAGCTGGGATGGTTCATTTCTGACATCACAAGGTCTCTCATTTTACACCAAGCTATGCAGGACTTGTTTATATGGTGCCTTGCTAAGATTCCCAAATAGAGTAGAAATCTGGAAGGTTTTTGAAGTGTAATATCAGAGCTGGTACAGTTCTGCTAATGCCGGATTTTATTGGCCAAAACAAATATCATAGGTTGTGTTTTTCAGAAGCAGATACTGTGATGGTATTTGGGGTTATAAATTATTTATTATGTACTAACACCTGTACAAGGAAAAGAGAGGAAACATGATACGGCTGAGGAAGAAGTTTATCTGAAATGCTGGTTCAACAGTGTCAGGCAACGTGGTTAAGCTCTGGAGTAAGACTTGCCTGTCAGTGTCCTGCATTGTACCACAGTGACTGAGCCCTTATTCACCTTTCTCAGGCACTGAAATTAGGCAACCTGGAAAGAAAACAACTTTAAGTGATATGGTTCTCTAAAAACTGTATACTTTACACTTGGACAGTAAGTCTTTCTTTGTAGGGGCATCTAGGCAGAGTATTTTTGAATTAAGGAATTCAGCAAGTCAGAGAGCCAACCTAGATTCAAGATTTTCTCTCCAGAAAAGAGATTTGGTATCTTAATGCAAGGAGCAGGTGGTATCAACTGTGACAATGTTTGCAAACTTTCATAATGTTCAAATATACCTTGAGTACAATTTGTACTTAAAACAAGTATATCTAACTGAAAACTTCTAAAAGCAAAGGAGGACAAAGAAGGTTATCAAGTAGGCATGTTTTGTTGTAAGTAGATATATAGTAGCATATCTACCTACTTGTTCCAAGATGAAATTGTATGATTTCTCTGTTCTTGGGTATAACTCTTATGAACTGTATATTCAGCACCATAAAAAAAAATTCTTGGAATGCTAAGTGATTTCATGTTAGAATTAATGGCCTTATCCTTTTCCCATTCTAGACAGGCTAAGCACTTTGATATAATTTCAGTCTGAAATATGATTTGATTGTCAGTCATCAATTATGAAAAGCTGATGTATCTTGGTCTGCTGAAAAAGAGAAACTTGGACAAGAGTCCAAGAGGACTGAGATGTAACCCAAGATATTCAAATCAATTTTGTTATGATTCTGAGCAGAGCATTTCTCTTTTGTGGCCTTGTCAAATGTATAATAGAGACCCCATTTAAGTTCTTTGTGCTCTTCCATCTCTTTTGTAGCATAAGTTTTGTGACCTGTCTTTTCAAAATATGTTTCCTTTGGGACTTATTCCATCTAGTAAATGCTTCCTGTTAAGTCCTTCATTTATCCACTTTATTTAATGAATTTAGAGACTTCATTTATCCACTTTTATTTTATTCCACATTGATTTTTCACCAGAGTATCTTTCATGAGTCTGCATCTTGGTATCAGCTTCCTTCTCATTTTGCAGAGGTGAGCTATCAGATGGCAACTGCTCTACATATCAGTCTACCTTCTGTATGTTCTTCAAGTCAGCAGAAGTCATTGTGGAGGAGTAAAAGAAAGCCTGACATTCTTTTTGAAAAAAAAAATTACTTGAGGGAATCTATTCTTTACATTGGGTAATTCTTGATAAGTAGTGGCTTACAGTGAATGCCCCTGACTATGCAGCCTTCACGGAGATGTTCCCTGTTTCTAGTGATGCATCTCAGCTGACAGTGTGACAGTCAGTCACTTGTCACAAAATCCCCCCAAACTTCACACTCTGAATCTAAGCACAGCCACCAACATCAGTGTCTATGCCCTGGACATGACAAATACTGATAAGAAAAAGAGATTTTACAGCTATCTAGACAAATTTATTGCAGCATACCAACATCTAATGTGGTAATCATAGCATAAGATTTCAGTGTGTGGGATAGCACTGTTGCCAACATGTGCTATGTGGAAAAATTGTGTTTCACTGGATTGGAAAGAAAAACACAAAATTATGAGTAAATACCCCATCAATAAAGAATGTTGTCAGAGTAATAGGGACTGCTCTGGATATGATATTGTTTATTAACATTAATATATAGAAAAAGTGGCAAAGAACAACAAATAGGGAATAACAAAAAGCACAGGAACTCAGACTGAGTAAATTTGAGCTATTCTATGAACTGATAGTTGATTCATGATTATAAATAAAGACTATTTTTAATATTATGAAAGAAACTTACACTTAATATATTCAGGTAAGTCCAAGTGTTGTTCCAAAACAGCAGTAAAAAAACCAACATCATTCCTTCACTGAATTTCTAAATGAATTTGTCCAAAGGAAAATGTTTTCAAACTATACTATATATATTTTTTTGTCCAAGGGTATTTTTTTTCCTTCCTTGCTTCAAAAGGCAAGAAAGTTGTTAAAATAGATGGGGTTGGAACATACCATATTGACAGATTATTCAGGAAAATTTTCTTCAGAAAACAAAATTGGAGCAAGGTTTGAAATAATGTAAAGAAATGAATAGAAATACTTAATGGATTCTTGTACCAGTGGATGCAAAAGTCCCTACCACATTGCCTTTTCTCCTTTGTCTTGAAGTTCCCTGCCTATCTTGCCATTTACCATTTTCAACAATAAATAAAAATTACTGAAGGATATGTTTTTTTCTAGATCCTTAGAGCTCAGGCCCCTCTCAGGCCTAGTATTGAACAAATTTCCATATCAACTATGGGGAATACGAAAAGTAGCAAAAAGAATGAGAGACTATCACCTGCTGTCTTTCTTCATTGAACAAATAAATTCCAATTGGATTTCTGTAACACTGATTAGTTTAGAATGGCAAGGTACAGAAATATCACCTCATGGTTAAGTAGGGGTTTCCTGATTGAATTGAGGCACTCAGTGCATTTGCTTTTGTCAAAAACCTTATATTATATGGCTTAAATTATTCTGTATATAACATTTTAAAGTTTAACATTTAAAGAAACTTCATATATAAGTGCTATGTAACTCAAACTACCATATTTAAAAATTATTTCTGTCCCCAAATGACTTAATTCTCTGTTTTCCATAATCCCTTAAAATGCATTACTTGGAAACAGAAAATATGTTTCCCAAGTGGCTGTTTAAATTTGAAATTCTATAGCTACCAGAGTCAAATAGGTAGTAACTTGGCAAGTGCATTTTTTTCTAGTTTTTAAGGTAAAGAAGCTAAAATGAAGCATAATATAGGAAAAATCATTAATTGCATATATACAGAATCTTGCATTATATCTGGATTGTAAATTTTTAATTTTTACAGTTAAGTCAGTTGAATTTAGTTTTGCTTTTTATTAATGTTTTTTTCCTAAATACTTGAAATGAATAAAGCAAAAGCAAGAAAAGATATTCATCAACACACATTGCTGTGACTTGTAAATATGATGTTACTTCTTCATATCAGAACTGAGCCACAGTTGGCTACTCACTCCCCCTGACACTGAGTCACTGCCATGTTCTCCACTCAGCTCCAAAATAAAGTGGCAGATTTTTAAGGGTGGAACAAGAAAAGCAAAGGTGGTACCACCTACTGTAAATCCTTTCCTTGTCTTAGCTCACTAACAGCTGTTGGTCTTTTCACAGTCTGTTAAAAGCAAAATAAGGCATAGAATATGGGCTATTGACATTGTGCAACAATACCATTTGTTTGCTCAGATCATGACAACCAATGGCAACTGGAGGAGTGTTTCCTTTTCAGGCTTTGGGTTAAAATCTTCAGGCCTACCTCACAAACAGTGCTGTTGATCTGTTGATTAATTCTCACATTTCAAATTATATAATGACCATGTATTGTAATCTCATGAATCTGAGAATCTGTATTATATATTTTAAAGGAATTTTAAGGATTAATGAGCATCTGTTTCAGCCTGTCTAGGCATATGGGGGGAGAGGTGGAAAAAAAAGTGAACAAATTGTTTTGAGGTTTGGTACTGTTGCCTTAAATGCCCTTTTCAGTAAGGATAGGACTTCCCTCTCTCATCCTCCACAAAAAAACAGGCTTTCCACTCATAGAGTTTTAATGAGTGTAGGAGGAGGTAGAACACCATACCTCTGATTAGGACTGGGCTGCTAAAAAGTCTTAGGTAGAGGGCTGGCTGTTGGGTGAAAAGGAATTCCAATTAGAATAATTAAAGGGGGTAACACATTTGGGCTTGATCCAGGCTGTCTTTGAGATCCAGAATGGTTCATCTTGATAAAGTTTGCAATAGGATGCTCTAGGCCGTAGAATTAAACACATAAAAAAGTTTCCATTTGGTCTATTTTGAAGCAGGATCCTAGTTAAGGCATAAGTAGACAGTGGGAAGTTCTCAGAAAATAGCTCTTGGGGAACAAGGTTTATAATAAGACTAACATCAGCCTGCCTAGACTGATGAGTCTGAGGATATCCTGATATTCTGAAAATGTATTCAAGATTAAATCAGCAACTAGGTAAGTCTGAGGCTGTGATATTGGTAATAATTGAGCCAGGAGTTGACAGGAGTTGGAAAAAAACAAAAGTAAATAAAAGAACTTGCAGCAGTGGCTCTATAATACTAAGTATCTGCAAGAGTAAAGTTCAGCATATTACACAAAACATAATTGAAACATGATCTATAAAAGAAATGCCTAAACAAGCATAATAAATGATAAAAAATGATACATTTCCATAAGAGAAGCATGGGCATCAGGGAAGGCATTCATATTATTTTGAATTAATTTTGTCTTTAAGAACATTCATCAGGAATTAAAGAGGGAGAGAATCTCACACAGATGGAGAGTGGTAAGCCTATGTGTGGAGATGGGTCATCTCGTTATACTCACCCTAAATATGTATTCCAGAGGAATTGCTTCTATAAAGTCACTGGATGTACGTCATGTGGGGGCAGTCAATATCTAAAAGATAACACTGTGCAATAGTGAAACTTAAGAGATGTTAGAAATCACGCCGTCAAACTTCTTATTACAGAGATGAGAAAACAAGCCTAGAAAGCTATCTCATTCTATCTTTAGAAATCCTTCACTTTTCATTCATGTCAATAGAATGTATCCCCTTAATTTTCAAACACTGATCTGGAACCTATACTCAGGAATCAATGCCTAATTTGTCTAGTCTGTCTCATAAGAAAGGCTTCAAATATTAAAAGATGCTTAAAATTCCCACTGTCTTTTTTTTCTTTCTTTTAAATGGCTGCTAATTCTTCATTCCTAGGTCAAATGATTTTTTTCTGTATTTATTTATTTCTATTGTTTTATATTTATGCCAAACTTTGTCCCATACATGTTTTTCAGCAATTTTCCAGGTTGTGTTTATTTTAAATATTAAAAGAAAATCAATCCACAAGATTATAAATAGAATAACTTTGAATTTCTTCAATATCCTTTCTTAAGTATCCCCTTCTTGGAGTTGGGCCTTCCTAAAATGTAGTGAAGGAAATTAAACTCCAGGGAGTTAAGAGGAAACATATTAATGAGCCTGAAACTATGTTCTGATTTGTTTTCATCAGCTTAGTATTGTCTCCAGAAGACAATGTAAATCATGAACAATTATAGAAATAATGGAAGGGCGATATCAGTTAACTATTCACAATCCACTCTTCAATAGCCACAGTTCTAACCTTGAAGACCAAGATCAACAAGCTCTGGTTGATACTCATTTTGACTTTAGAGCCATCTTTACTGGGTGAGAGAACAAAATAACAATTTATAATATAATTATTTCTAAATTTAAAAAATAGATTCATTCTAAAATAGTTATGGGTGAAAAGAAAAAATTACAGTAATTTGCATGTGCCGTAAATTTGTATTATTTAGTGGATACATTTTCTAGAAAATGTATCCACTAGATACATTTTTCTAGAAAAGTGGAAAGCATTTTCTAGAAAATAATTTCAAGTGAGTTGAGCAAAAAAAAAAAAAAAGAAAAACAAAATTTAGAGAGAAACAGAAACATGGAGGAAGTGGATCTGTGCTCATCTGGCACAGTTCCATGAGCTTCAGTCTCCTTATTAGTAAAATAAGGAAATCAGTTCTATTTTTACGAGGATGTTGAGATGATTAAAAAAGAGCAATTGCACTATAAATTGCACTATAAAATCAATGTTATCAATATTATACCATTAAAGTATAAGGATAAATTATATTTAAGTATAATAATATTAAATTAGTGTTGTTCTTCCTTATGACCATTGCTAGGTGATTAATATGGGATATTTAAGTATAATTTAATTTTATGAGTCCAAAATTAGGTTAGAAAAATAGAGGGATTTTAATATTGACATAGGGAGTCTTTAGTTTTAGTAAGAATTGTTTTCAATGAGGAGTCAAATAACATGTAATCATTTAATGGTATGTTTTACAGAAACTTAGATCCTGTTGCATCTGTCTTGTTCTCTTAAGGGAGTGAAGGTACTATTTGAAACTTCTAATAAGTGAAACCACTGATAAATTGAGGTGTCAAAGTCATGTGGATAAAGATAGAACTGATTTTATTTAGAATGTTACACTGATTCTTAGATCAATTACCATATAATGAGAAAGAACTATATTATATACAGTTGGATGGTGAACAACACGGGGCTTAGGGACACTGACACTGCATATAACTCTATAGTTGGCCCGCCATACCCACAGTTCCTCATCCTCAGATTCACCCAATCATGGATCATGTAGTACTGTAGCATTTATTGTAAAAAAAATTGTGTATAAGTGGACCCATGCTGTTTAAATCCATGTTATTCAAGGGTCAGCTGCACTAGGATATTTTCCTTTCATTGTTCTTCTTGACTTTATTCTATCTAAAGGTAAAAGGTCATCATGATTGAGATGTTCTTTATAGTACATATTTATGTCATTTTAATAGTTCAGGTATTTGGCATTCTTGGTGTCCTCTTCTTAACGTCTTTTTTTTTTAAAGAAAACATCTTTATTGGAGTATAATTGCTTTACAAGGTTTCTTAACATCTTAACATCTTACTTTCTTAACATCTGATTAAGCTATGCCTGATAAAGTATATCTTCATTAAACTTCTGACTTTCAACCCATTATTTGTATTATATGATATTGATGACATTAAGATCTTTCATGTAGTTATAGTACATTTACTTTGGGTTTGTTTTCTCTATTTTTTCTCTTTAGCTAATGCCTTTATCTTGTTAAATCACATTGATTCCTCATCTTTAGCTCTTCTGTTTTTAATATTTATGTCAACATAAACATTTACAATGCTGCATGTCAAGGCACTGAAAGATCATTTGATTCACATGTTTAATTAAAACTGTGAGTATATAAAGAGCCTCTCCTTTCAAATCTATCAACACTCATGGGAAAGAAAAAAAAGCTGTAATAGGGGAATACTTTCCTCCTCTTCTCTTGTCTTCCTAAACCTAGCCAAAACAAATTAGTCATTCAACAGCAAGTATGTCAGGAACTCAATGAGGAACACCTTTGTTTAATAACCACAATCACATATTACAGAGTGTACGATGGTGGTGGACCCAGAAAAGCTACAGATCCTGCATCTGTTTTACTATGCCAGTGGTTTCACTTAAACTATCAATTTGTTTTTTGACTAATTTTCCTCTAGTTAAATACTATTCTTATTAACTTTCTGAACTGTTGACTATTTGCACACTTTATTTTTCTTAAATAAACTATAGTAGTTTATTACTCTAAATTTGACTGTAATTTTTCTTTTACATATTCACTTCCCTTCCATTTAATATTGTAATATTTCTTTCTGACAGTTTCCAATGATTAGCACTCCTCGTTTTGATTAACAAAGTTAATTATAAATAGTCTTACTTTTTTAATAAAATTATAAACTAGCTTATTGATTTTGATGTCACTGAAGAGAATTTCTGTGTCACCACATTACTTCCTTACCTTCAAAATTAGAACTTTCAATCACTACTCTGAATTTATGCTTCTTACACTACTTTAATTGGTGTTCATGTTCATATATATGTTAATTCAGATTACTGTTAAGAATATATAAATCATTATGCCCAAATTTCTATATTATGAAAAATCATAATAATGTGTATTTATAGCTCTTTAAATAAGTTCATGATTAATAAAACAATTTATTTGTATCTTATATTTCTTCCTATGACCTAATTTTCCAATACCTCTTTACTATAATGTATGACAGACTAATAGAAAACCACACAACCACACAAAAATGTGTATAGCATAATTATTATAAGGTAGACACCATTGGAACATATTACTCAAAGAATACACCTTTGCCAGCCTCTCTAGATGCACTTGCATATGCCCCATTACCAACAACTCCCCTTCCTTCCTACCAAATGTAACCACTATCCTGACTGTTATAATAATCATTTTCCTTTCCTGCGACTGTCGAAGGTCTGTGCCAAGCTTTTGATATGTAGAATTTTCCACAGTATGAATTTTACCAATTGCACATTTATTGCATTTTCATTGTTCAGCATTTCTCTGTCTCTGTATCCTCTGCAAAGTGTCACATAGATCCAGAGGCTTGGTCAGACACAGGTCCAAATACTTTGGCATGACCGTGGTGACACTCTGCCCTTTCATCACTAGAAACTGAATTTGCTTATCTGTTGTAGAGCTGCTTCTCTCATCCACTGTGTAATTAATTACCCCTTGGTTCAGTTCATATAAAAAAGCCAACATAAATGTTTATTTCCTTTATTTACCAGGTTTTGAAATAATGAATTGGCTCTCTATTATTTCCCAAAGGTGACCAATTAGTTTTGTTTTGTTTCTTTTTCATTTCATTAGGAACTTATGATTTAAATACTATTCATGAGCTTCAATTATTTGCAAATACTATACTTACTGAAATTCAGATTTTCTTAACTTTGGCCAGTGGAAGCCTCTTAAACGTGATTCCTAATTCTTCTTGTTATATCATAGTAGTTTTGATAACTTTTTAAATATCTAGTATGGTAAGATGTTCCACGCCCACCATGAGCATTTCCTGCTCCAAACTTGGAAACAGCCATTTTTCCAAGAAGTCCTAGTCTATATAGTGGACAGTGATATTTCAGGGTTATAATCTGAGTGATCTGGATGTTCCTGGTACTGGGCTAGTCATTGATTTTAGTCCTTTGCTGAGGACAGCATTAGGAAATGTGTGGATATATGTGTGGTTTTATAGTCTTTATCTTCTTTTCCCACACAGAGTATCTTTGTTCTCAATAACAAAGGAAGAATCGGAATATTCTATAATTACTCATTTATATTATCTCACATTAAAAATACAACAATCTTTTGCCTCACATTTCTTTCCTTGAATATCCCAAATATTTTTATCCATTTTCTTATGGCATGTAAATTGTTTGTGAAAACTATAAATACAGAAAAATGATTATTATAAAAGTCAGGAAAAAACTATGATGATAATCTAATTTTCTTCCTCTTTTAAGTCTCTATTTTCCCAAATACCCAATTTTTTTTTTTTTTTGCGGTACGCAGACCTCTCACTGTTGTGGCCTCCCATGTTGCGTAGCACAGGCTCCAGATGCACAGGCTCGGCAGCCATGGCTCACGGGCCTAGCCACTCTGTGGCATGTGGGATCTTCATATGAACCCGTGTCCCCTGCATTGGCAGGTGGACTCTCAACCACTGCACCACCAGGGAAGCCCCCACATATATATATATTTTTTTTTTGACTTTTTCATCCCCCACATATTTTTTAATTCACTATATTTACTAGAACATTTCTTGATGTTGGTCATTCTCATTCAATATTCCAGGTATATAAAGTGATTTCTATTGTGTTTTTAACTGTGTAATTTCAATGTATATACATTTTTCTATTTTATGAATTTTATTTTATATGTAGCTATTGTATTATGTTCTCTTACTGTTCCTTTTGCTTGATTAAAAAAAAATTCAGTATGTTTGATCTTATTTGCCTCTCTTAATATTTGTGAATTTCTTTTGGATCCATTTTGTCTTTTTGTTATTTAGATTTTTAATATATCTTTTAGATTTTGAAATAGTTTCAAACTTATAGAAACATTAGAAGTGCAATACCAATAACATTATTTTTCCCTGAAACTTTGGATATATGTTTTTTACATGGTGCCCACTATCAGCATATAATTTACGATGTATTTCCTCTACAAAAGTACTTTGTACAATACAATCACAATCAACTGTCAAAATCAGGAAATTAACATTATTACTGTCTATCTTTCAGCAGATTCAGTTTTTGCCAATTATCCCTGTCAAGACTTTCTCAGATTTAACCAGACATACAAGCTAACATCTTAAACTAACACAGTTTCATGGATGCTAACAGTATACATATGAACCTTGGGTCAAAGACAAGACATTTTTACTCACACTACAGCAAGCAACGTGAACTTCATGTTTGTGTCAAATTCTCTTGCTCCCCAATTTCCATGGAAGTGACATGGTATGGCTTAGGGGGATGCTGCCAATGCAATGGAAACATACCACAGATGAAAAACTTTGAGCCAAGGAGACCTCAATATTTTTGTAATGGGCTGAAAACTATCCTCTCTAACCTTTGCCCTGGAGAGAGACATTATTCTTTTAATTAGTTATCCAGTTAGCAAACGAATTTGCTATCTGCTTCAAAGAAAAGTACCATCTCTGAAAAGGTAAAAGTACCATCTTTGAAACGATAAAACAAAATAAATTACGTCAGTACCTTTGTTGACAAGATGTGGAAAAAATGTGAAAGACTCATGGAAAATTGTCTGCTGACATCCCAAAAATGTATTTATGGGTTGTGTCTCTCCATTCTCCTTCAATGGACAGGAGTTTCTCAGTCATTCTTTGATTTTCATCATCTTAAGATTTTTGAAGATTACAAATTTGGTATTCTGTAGTGTGTCCCTCAATTTGGGTGGCTTTATACTTTATCATACATAGATTCAATTTATGAATTTTTGGTAAGAATATTATAGAAATAATGATCTATTCTTCACGTATAATATTGTTTGTCCCATAACTGATAATGCTGACTCATCACTTTATTAAAGTGCTATCTCCCAGATTTCTTCATTCAAAACTACTGTTTTTCTCATTTAATTTAGTAAGTATTTCATAGGAGCGTACTTTGTATCTTGCTTCTCGTCAAATACTTGCCATATGTTTTATTACCTACTAAAGATTTTTGCCTGAATTCATTATTTTGAGGGTAAACAACTAATGGATTTTAAACTTCATTTTCCAAATCTACGTTTATTTATTGGCATTCTACTTTAAAGTATTTTCATTTATACATCCATTTATTTCTTTATGTGAGTATGGATTCACAGATTTTGTTTAATGGATTGTAATCCCTTTCTGTCGTTACTTAAATTTTCCAATATTTGGCAACTGAAAGCCACTTCAAGCTGGTTGCAGTGTCTTTTGACAGTTTTACAGTCCTGACATATTATGGTGTAGGACAGTTTTTAGAAAAAAAAGATCCTGGCAATAGGTGGGCTATTATTATTGGGTGTTACTATCCACAGGCATTTGCAGTGGACCAAGATCGGAAATATAGTGTACTCATATATTTATTACTATATCACATTTATTAATATATTTATTCCCACAGCTACCTCTATATTTGGAAAAATATCAGTTCATACTGATAAATTGCAATTCAATATCCAATACCATTTTGGAGAAAAAGGGGAAGGAAAAGGGAGGACAAAGGCAACGAGAAGGGATGCATTATCTCATTTTAATTTTGAAAATCTTCCTCATTTTTATCTAGCATTTCTCTTTAGATGGTATCTGTGATGGTTAGTCACTCTTATGTTTCTTCTAACTTATTCTTCATTTCCAATGAAAAAAATCTAATTCCTTCTTGAGTTCTCCATCTTATTTCTGAAATTTTCAAGTTCTTATGTTTTTTATAAAATACATTTTACTCTTTTTTATTATCTTTGGGAATATTTTGAAATAGTACATTATAGTTTACATTTGCTTTGTAGGCATGTTTTTCTGGAATGCTTTCATTGTTTGCAGGATATAATTGTGTACCTTTATCTCCTTTCCTCATAGTGACTTTGATGAGGATTTGATTTCAATATTTTCTGCTTCTCATTTTAATGTAAAATTGGTCTTCCTGGATTATACAAATGAGATGTGATCCAGGTTAGCTTTTATAAATTTGCAGAAGATTCAAGAGTTTGCAAAGTTCAAACTACTCCAGTTGCTTTGGACCTTACATTGTACCTTCCATTCATGTGCAATTTGATAGGGAGAAACTCCTCCCATTTCAATAGCTGTTGTCACATTGGCCTGATTTGTTCTCCAGTGAATTTCTGTTGGCTCTTCTGGGGTTCTCATATTTTTCTAGTTTATCAAGTAACCCTTTAATTACCTTCAGTTCATTCTGCATAGATGTTGATACCAGGCAGGTTTTTTTTGGCTGTTGGTTGTCTTTATATACTTATATTTGGAGATTTTTGGGGCAACCCATGTTACCATAATTTGGTGCAAATGTTGCCCCATTATTTTTCAGGTTTGCTGTTTTATTGTATTGTCTGCTTTCATGTGATTATATGGAAAGATTTAAAAATTATGTCACTAATGCCCCCAACATGGTCCTAGAATCCTGTGTTAATACTTTTAAACAGTATCTTTCATAAAATGATGAAAGTTAAATGATAATTATAAATATTATTTTATAATTTTGAAGTATTATAAGCAAAAAAAATCAAAGTATTCTAAGCTTTTTACTCTACAAGAAAATTTTTCTCCATAAGAAAGTACAATTTAAAAAAATGTCTTGTTGGCCCTAGACTGAATTGCTTTCAAAATAGAATAAGTTTTATGGAAAACCAAATTTACATTTTATCATGAAGAAAACCTACAAACAAATAATATTTCTATTTTTCAATAACTTCTGCTAATTATAGTGCTTGTTCATTGTATGAATAATTGATTAAAAATGCATGCATGAAGAAAATTTACATATATTTACAAACAACATTATATTGCACATGTAACCTAGGTTATATGGCATATCAACCTGCCTATGAATATTTTCCATATCAAATAAGTATACTTCTAATTGACAAATGTAGTAGCCTGGAATTAATTTTAGGTGTAGTATCCACTAGGCTGCTTATTTTATCATTTTGGAGGAGTTGAAATTTGTACATAAAGTAGATGGCAACATGCTATATGGTAAATGTTGAAAAATTGAATAAATGTAAATACATGTACAAGGATGGAATACATCATTGAGCCAGCCCTTACACAATTTTGAAAGCAGAAACTCTGTCCTGAATGATTTGATTTCTCTTGTTAGTTTTAATGAGCTTTATTTAAAAGGGAATACGAATAGATCCAATCACAAAGAATTTTGTGCACATTATAACAGATGTACTTAATAGATATCTATAGAACATTACATCCAAAAACAGCACTTTTTAAAGTGCACATGGAATATTCTCCAGGATAGATCATATGCTAGGCCACAAAACAAGTCTCAATAAATTTAAAAAGATTGAAATCATATCAAGCATCTTTTCTGACCACAATGGTATGAAACTAGAAATCAATTACAGGTAAAAAACTGGAAAAAAAACCCCACATGGAGACAAAACAACATACTAAAAAACCATGGGATCAACCAGAGAAATAAAAGAGGAAATCAAATAACAGCTTGAGAGGAATGAAAATAGAAACTCAACTTTCCAAAATCTATAGGATGCACCCAAAGCAGTTCTAAGAGGGAAGTTTATAGCAATATAGGCCTACCAAGAAACAAGAAAAAAAAAAACTCAAATAAAACCCCTAATTTTGCACCTAAAGGAATCAGAAGAATGAACAAAGCCCAAAGTTAGTAGAAGGAAGGGAATAATAAAAATTGGAGCAGAAATAAATGAAATATAGTCCAAAAAAAATAGAAAAGATCAATGAAACTAAGACCTATCTTTGAAAACTATAAGATGTTGATGAAAGAAATTGAAGACTATACAAATAAATGGAAAGATGTGTTTATGCTTTGGAAGAATTAATATTGTTAAAATTTCCATACTACCCAAAGCAATGTACAGATTCAATGAAATCCCTATCAAAATACCCATGGCATTTTTCACAGAACTAGAAAAAAATAATCCTCAAATTTGTATGGAACCAAAACAACAACAAAAAATCAAGTAGCCAAAGCAATTTTGAGAAAGAACAAAGCTGAAGGTATCATGCTCCCTGATTTCAAACTATAGTGCAAAGGTAAGCAAAACAGTATGGTACTGGCACAAAAACAGACACATAGATAAATGGACCAGAATAGCAAGCCCAGGAATAATCCCATGCACATATGGTCAATTAATCTACAACATAGGAGGCAAGAATATACAATGGGGAAAAGATGGTCTCTTCAATAAGTGATGCTGGGAAAAGTGGACAACTACATGTAAAAGAATGAAACTAGACCATTTTCACACACTATTTACAAAATTAAACTCAAAATGGATTAAAGTCTTAAATGTAAGACCTGAAACCATAAAAATTCTAAAAGAACACATAGGCAGTATGCTTTTAAAAATTGCTCTTAGCAATTTTTGATCTGTCTCAGGCAAGGGAAACAAAAGCAAATATAAACAAATGGGGTCAAATAAAACTAAAAATCTGGCACAGTGAAGGAAGCTATCAACAAAACAAAAAGGCAACCTACTGAATAGGAGAATATATTTGCAAATTATATGTCTGATAAAGGGTTACTGTCCAAAATATACAAATAATTCATACAACTCAATATCAAAACACAAACAATGTGATTAAAAATGGACAGAGGACCTGAATAGGCATTTTTCCAAAGAAGATGTACAGTTGGCCAACAGTCACATGAAAAGATGTTCAATAGCACTAATTATCAGGGAAATCCAAATCAAACCACGCTAAAATTTCACCTCATACCTGTCGGAATGGATATCATCAAAAAGATAAGAAATAACAAGTGTTGGTGAGGTCATGGACAAAAGGGAACCCTTGTATGCTGTTGGTAGGAATGTAAATTGGTACATCCACTATGGCAAACAGTATGGAGGTTCCTCAAAAAATTAAAAATAGAACTAAATATGATTGGGCAAATCCTGGGTATTCATCAGAAGAAAAGAGAAACACTAACATGAAAAGATATGTGCATTCCAGTGTTCATTGTAGCATTATTTACAATAGACAAGATATAGAAGCAACCTAAGTGTCCATCAGAGGAATAGATAAAGAAGCTGTGGTATATGTAATGGAATATTACCCAGCCATAAAAAGAATGAAACCGTGCCATTTATAACAAAATGGATGAACATAGAGGGTATTATGCTAAGTGAAATAAGACAGAGAAAGATAAATACTGGGTTTTCACTTATGTGTGGACTCTAGAAGACAAAACAAATGAACAAATAAAACAGAAACAGACTTACAGATATGGTGAACAATCTAGTGGTTGTCAGAGGGGAGGGGTTAGGGGATATGTAAAGTAGATGAAATGGGCTATAGAACTATAAACTATAATTATAAATTAACAAGTCACAGGTATGTAATGTACATCACAGGGAATATAGTCAATAATATTATAATAACTTTGTATGGTGCATAGTCTATAAAAATATCAAATCATTATGTTGTACACCTGAAACTAATATATTAGAAGTGAAGTATACTTAAAAAAAAGAACAGAATTATAAAAAAAGAATCATGTGGTCTACAATGTTTGGAGCAGTTGTCCTTGGTGTACACACTTTTTATGTGCTTTTTAAACATACTCAGATTTTTAAGCTCCCATATACAAATAGGTATGTTACAAAGTTTAATGGGCAAACTCAAGTCCTATCACATACACACACACAAATTATAGTTAAGTTTTCTCAAAGCAATCAGAAGTATATCCATTAATAGAATTCAGTAAATATCTGTTATACCAGGTAACATTATAGGTACTAAAGTTATAACATGCAGCCAAATAGATAAAAATTGCTGTCCATATGGTATTTATATTATTGTAATAATAAAAATATATAAATTATATTGGATGTTAGAAGATGGTAAATATTTTTAAGATACCCAAAGGTAAACGAAGTGTGACAATGGGGGTTGTTAAAATTTTACATAGGTTAGAGAAAATCTCACTGAGATGGTAACTTTTGAGCAAAGATGTAAAAAACTTGAGTGGATGAGTCATGGAGATATTTTCAGGAAGGAGTATCAGTATGAACAGCAGAGGAAAAGTTCCCCAGCATGTGCAGTGTGCTCAAAGAACAGAAAAGAAGGCACCCTCCAGGAGCTGAGCATAATTGGAAGGCAGGGACTGTAGAAGAGATGAGGTCAAGTGGAAAATTTGGGGGAGACCAAGATCATATAGAGCCTTCTAGGCTATTGTAAAGATGAGATTTTACTCTGAGTGAGATCACAGATCGTTCAGAACTTTGAGCAGAAGGATGATATAATCTCTTTTTAATTTTTAAAAGATCACTATCACAGGTGTGTTGAGAATAGAATATAGTAAAGAGGTGTGAAAGAGGTGTGAAAAGACAGGGCTACATGTGTGGAGTCCAATTGGTTAGATAGAGGGATAAAAGCTGATGATGATTTAACCAGAGTGGTCTCAGTGGAAGTAGTGAAAAGGAGTCACATTCTTTGTTTTGTTTTTTGTTTTTTTTTTTAATATTTATTTATTTGGCTGAGCCGGGTCTTAGTTGAGAGACAGGATCTTTGTTGCCACATGCAGTATCTTCGTTGCTGCATGTGGGCTCTTTTTTTTTTTATTAATTTTTATTCAAGTATAATTGCTTTACAATGTTGTGTTAGTTTCTACTGTATAGCAAAATGAATCAGCTATAAGTATAAAAGTATATCCAAAATAGGTAACCAATGAGAACCTACTGTATAGCACAGGGAACTCTACTCAGTGCTCTGTGATGACCTAAATGGGAAGGAAGTCCAAAAAAGAGGGGATATATGTATGCAGGATCTTTAGTTGTGGCATGCAAATTCTTAATTGTGGCATGTGAGATCTAGTTCACTGACTAGGGATTGAACCCAGGACCCCTGCATTGGGAGTGCAGGGTCTTGGCCACTGGACCACCAGGGAAGTCCTGAAAAGGAGTCAGATTCTTTATGTTGAAGGTGGAACCAACAAAATTTCTTGATGGATTATATGTGGTTGTCATCTAATTTAATGTCATGGGTGTGTGACATGTACAGTTGCACAGGGCTATAAGCTCAGAAGGACCTTACGTTTGATATAATGCTTTGTTTTGCCATCTTCAAATAATTTTATCTTTCATTGTGTTCATCTCTAGTAACAGGGGAAGGCAAGGATATGTGTATAGGTATTTGTAGATACACAGAGATAAAATAAATTGGGAGCTTTCTCTTCTGATTAATTCTATTTTCTCAGTAAAAAGGTATGCAAGTTCATCTTTTGAAAGAATGGGGAAGCTATTAGAGATCTAAGGAGAGAAGAATGGAAATGATTTCAGCTCTGTTGTCCACTACATCAGAGAAGTCTTTTCCAAGTCCCTAAAATATTTATGCTTTTTAGCACCATCTTCTTTTTTCTATATAACTTTACATTTTATTTGTATGTTTTGTGTCATATTTAACTTGTCTGTTTCTCCCAGTGGATTGTAAACCCTATAAGGGTAGACTTTCTTATCAATCGCTATGCTTAGCAGAGTGTTTTCCACATAGTAGACACTAAATTAATAGCTGTTGGAGTTTAATTAGACATGTGTTTCTTGTGAAACTGTTATTTTGTGTGACTGAAATATCAGAAGAATTTAAAAAGATAAATGTCTCAAGCTTCTAAGTCCACTTTCTTCAGGATATCCAATTCTTTTCCCAGGTATTATAAAGTCTAATCATTTTCATGCTCACATCTAGGTTTCTGATTCCCCCAAAGGAAACAGAAATTGTGATGTCTCAATTATTGGAAGTATTTTGTTTCTGTCATTCTACTTCAACACAGATGAGGAAGTAAACCCCTTTTCTTGATGTTTTATCCCTGAAATCAATTGCACAGACACTTTATATATGTAGGATATCTTAATGGAATTATTGGTGAGATGGTTACAGTATTTATATCAGAGCGATGCAAACAACTATAAATAGACTAATTCACTGGTCACACTTCCATTAGAATTTTCATACTGGTCATCTATAAAGTAACAGCCTCTTACCTAGTTGTTGGCCTATTTCTGTCTCCTCCTCCTGACTCATCTCTCTGTTATAATCCACCACCAAATGCCAAACCTTGGCTCTCTTTGTTTCCTTGTAATTTTTTTTTCAAAGTCTTTCTGAGTTTAAATGTCTTACTAAGGTACTTTCCCCACATAAACAAATTTCTAGCACATTAGGGAGTGTAGGTTCAATCTATGGAATCATTTCATCCTACTATACTAGCATAGTATAGAAAACTAAATCTTCTTAATACTTTGTAAAAGTATATCAGTTTCTTATATCCCCACTTATATTTCAAAAATATAATCTGAAAGAAGATACTAAAATGCCAACAGAATTAGCATTTTCTGCCTGTTTTCTATTCAAGTGTTCAAATTAATTAGAGATTCATTCCATACTTCATTTAAACAAGTTATTCATTCTTATAGATATCCAGAAAGGATTTGAATTGTCCTGGGAATTACTCTGCCACATCCTAGATACATGCTCCATGAAGAAATCGCATCTTTTTTCCAGAAGGAGCCTTTAAACACACATACCTATACTTTAATGCTATTTTATTTTTAATTTTAGCATTCTCTTTGTGGAGCTGCTGCTACACATTGGTGGAATCTAGTCACTTTTCCAATGAAGCCAGTGGCTGTGGGCAAATTCTACCTACTACATAATGTGAGTTTTGCTTCTCTGTTCCTTGGTGTCATGTACTTCTTCATTTTATGACATAAGCTTTTTTACATTGTTTTTAATTTTCTTTTGGTCATTTAAAAATTTTTCCAGCTTGGATTATTTTTTCAGATGCCCTAAGAACTCATCATCCTTTCTAATAAGATGAAAGGTGAAGCGGTACTTCTTAAAACCTTTAACATTTTCCACTAAAAGAAAACTCAGTTTGCATTTAAAGCACACTTAACTGGTATTTGCCTCAGGTAGGAATATATACATAGCACTAACTTTAAGTTTATTGGAACATTTCCCTCAATATCTCTACCCAGCACTTCATGGGGGAAACTACAGTCTTTTGTTAATCTCCCTAGAATGGCTTCTGATAATAACTTTGGAGATTGTTCACAGGTTCACACTGCTATTTTTGAGCTGGTTTGATTTTGTTTCTTTTCATCCTTTCTTTCAATACCAATTTAATGGTGAATGTTGATAATAAGGTTTCAACTATTTAATATACACAATCTCAAATGCATAGAACCCAACAATCTCTTATGTCTTCTGAAAACAATGCATCAATATTTGAAGAAAAATTATTAAAAATAAGTTTCTGCTTAATACTAGAAGAAACCAAAATATTTTATTCTAAATTCACAGGCTTTGCTAAGTATGGAAAAAACATGTTTACCACATGTTTCTATATTAATCATACCACCTTCTATATTTCCAAGGGAGATTCCATTCACTCTTTTTTAATAAAATTCTGTACATAAAGAATAAATGTGCCAGAATAAAAGGTTGGAAAGTAAACAACAGCAGGTTACCTTTGAAATATAATACTTGAAAATTTAGTCATGAAACTTTGAGTGACCTTAATGATGATGTTGGAAGTAAACCTCCCTCTGCTTTATTAAATCTACCTTTATATATAAGTACATAGTCAAGACTAAAAAATATGGCCTTAACTGACTCCATTATGCTGGGATGTTGCAGGAAAAGTGATGTGATATGTATTCTTTATTGTAACTGCATGTTAATACTGTGTCTTCCACTGTCATATGATAAAGTGATTCTTCCAGAAGCAGTGTATGTGTATGTGTGTGTGTGTGTATGTGTGTGTGTGAGAGAGAGAGAAAACCAGTGTGAACAGCTGCATATTATCTCAAGATAGCATAATATGTATCTTCTGACCAGTAGATTACATGTGGCAGCATGCACTGAGGAGGGAGAAAGACAGTGCTCCTTTGTAATGATGCCAGAGTTAAACAAATATCTACAACCAGAACTGAAACGGGAACCTACTCCTTTAACAGGGGGAAAATACTATTGCATTAATCAACCTACTTATTTTTAATTTAGTGTTCTCTACTTCCTTTTATCTCTAATCCCAGTTAATATACTTACCTGCTATGGCAGCATGTATATATTTAATTTTTTTAAAAAAATCTGTGCCTCTTAATGATTTTCTCTCAACCTTTCTTTTATTATCTACCCTTAAATGGTCAAAGCCAGTTTGGAGGACATGCAGAAATATAGACTGGCTTTTTCTGACAGATTGAAGAAGTAGTTACATGCTTTATGTGTACATCAATTGTGGTACGTGTGGATAGAACAAGGTATTTTAACTGTAAAGAGCTTGATCAGCCTTACTCCTATTTTCCTTCCATCTGGGTTTTTTCCACCTCCTAAAGAAAGCTCTCCTTAGACTACCAGGGGGCACTCTATGTGTGGTAGCCCATTGGTACCTTGAATTTGACAAAGAGTTCTGTCTAGTAGAGGCAAAGGAAATAACTTAACAAACTAGAATTTGGTTATTGTAACACAAGAGAATGAGGAGACAGGAATAAAATAACCAGAGGTATTTCATAGATGCCACTGGAGGAAAATCTTTCTAGAATATCCTTGGTTTCTGTTCCAGTTCATAGATATCCTAAAACAATTTACTTTTTCATGGAAGACTGAGTGCATCTGTGGTTATTACAACATAAAAGGCCTAAATAACATGCCCTTGTTTCTATAAATGTGACAGTGGAAGCAACAGGCAAATCCTTGATTCAATTTTGGAATGATTATAAAATCTAGGTTAGATTCAAAATAAATGGAAAAATAAAATTAGTAGGTTAAGAGGCTTAAGTTTGGTGAAGTTATGGTTTAAAGTGATAACTGTATTTTTTTTTGCTAAACTTTGTACAATTGACCATTAAAAAGATTAAAATGTTTAATTCGGCTTTTCATCTTACCATTAAATTTTTGTGCTAAGATTTTCCATTTATTTAATAATATTCTTTTACACTGGTTTAAATACCAATTCATTAAAATATCTGTAGTACTTATAGTTTTCAATCACTGTAGAGCAAAATATCTTCTTAGGAAAATTTCCACCACTGGCAGAAATACTAGATACCACTGAATTCAAACAAAATTGCCATTGAAAACTCCAGGATAATGTGACTCTATATTTTTGTTTGGAACACTATATTTTTAACCTTCTAAGGACTGATAAATTTTGCTGTATATATATAAATAAAGAAAAATAAGCTACCACTTGCAAATAACATAGACAAAATCAAACAAAAAATCACAAGCTGGGAAAATGTTTACAGCAAATTATCATAGACATTAATTAAAGGGTCCTCTCTCTACCATAAAAAGATCACCTGAAAATAACAGCTACTTTCTAACAAAATGGGAAAATGGACAAAAATTTAAAAAAACAAAAAGACATTTAAAGATATGGAGAGATGTCTAATCTCATTCATTAAAAGAGAAATATAAACTAAAACTACATTGAAATACCATTTTCACCTCTAAGATTAGCAAAAGTTCAAAAGCTTGATAACTCACACTATTAGCAATGATGCATAAAATCTATCAACATTCATTCATTGCTGGTAGAAGTGTAAATTGGCACAACCCACATGGAAAGCAAGTTGGCAGCCTCTATCAAAAGTACAAATGTGGGCTTCCCTGGTGGCACAGTGGTTGAGAGTCCCCCGTGCAGGAGACACGGGTTTGTGCCCCGTCCGGGAAGATCCCATATGCAGTGGAGCAGCTGGGCCCGTGAGCCGTGGCCACTGAGCCTGCACGTCCAGAGCCTGTGCTCCACAATGGGAGAGGCCACAACAGTGAGAGGCCTGCATACTCAAAAAAGAAAAAAAAAAAAGTACAAATGTACTTTTGACCCAGAAATCTTAAGAATTTGTCCTACAAATTGTAATCACTGTATAGAAAAATGACCTGCAAAATTTTATTCACTCATAGTGTTGTTTGTTATAGCACAAAATCGGGGTAGTATCTAAAAGCCAACCTATAGAGGAATTGGTAAATAATTTTTTTTTGGTTATTCATACAATGGAATGCTATTTAGCTTTTAATAAATGTAAAACGACTTTTGTGTTCCGATGTGAAGAAATCTCTGAGAGATATTATTACATGAGAAAAAGGAAGATCCAGAACAGTGTGTCCAGTGAACTGTGGAAAAGAGAAGGGAAAAAAGCCCAAATTGTATATGCATGTATATGCATAAAACTATTTGGAAGAATAAATAAGAAGTTAAATAAAATTATATACAAAGAGAAATAAAATTAGAGGGACATTTACAACTAGGTCATCAGGGGACATTTCCATTTTCATCAGATTCTTATGCCAGTAGTAGACATGACAAAATATATAGATGGAGGAAACTATAGAGTGGATATGTTCATTCATTCATTTAACAAATGTTTAGGGAGGATTTGTTATATGCTAAGCACTGGCATAGACATTAAGAATATAAAGATAAATCAGACAAATTTTGTCCTCTAGAAGCTCACAATCTAAGGTTGGAAATGGGGAAGACCAACCATGTTATTATAATTCATTGTGATCAGTGTTAAGATATCAATATGCACAAAGTGATACATGCACTTTGGAATATGGAAGAATAATTTTCTGAATTAGTCATCTGAATTCTAATGCCTCCTGTATGGTGTGTGTGTGTGTGTGTGTGTGTGTGTGTGTGTGTGTGTGTGTGTGTGTGTGTGTGTATTTATATATATATATATATATATATTTATATATATATATATTTTAATGAAACTTTATTTAAAAAGCAGCATCTACTTGGTTCCTAACATAGTACTTGGGACACAATTTAATAAAATTGTGCTTGTTTTGTTTTTATCCTCCCAAAGTATAAATGCCTGTCGAATAACAGATTTAATTTTATTTAAAGAAACTACCAAACTTTGTGGTAGGCTGTGAAGAAAGAAAACCGAAAGAAAAGTAGCAGTGTGATGACAAAATAAATTCTTTAGTTAACCTGAAAAGAAAACGTCTCTTAAACAAGACCTTTTAATTTTTCCTTTGACTCTCCAGTCAAATATAGAAGTATACTTATAAAGAATACTACTCAGCCTCTTAAGAGAAAATTTTCTCTAAATATACTGCAAACCACTGTCAAATTCAGAACTACTCTGTATCCTAAGGAGAATGACTGCAAATATGAAACATTTTGCTTCATAGTCTTCATATTAATTTGTATTTTTATGCTAATATTTTGTTGTCCAACTAGGTAGATTGGGAAGAAAATATTATCATTTTTCTTGTTAAATATCCATCAAAATTATTAATACTGTTCTGTGTCTAGTTAATAAATATGATGATGTAGTTAAAACTGTGCTATGATTCTCTGAGAGGGAGAAATAATCCTTCCTCTCTTGGACTGCTATTCTCAGTATATATTGTCAGCTGTTAGAAAATCACATCACATAAAGAAGCCAGAGACTTTTAGATCATGTTGTCAGTTGCTATGCTCAGCCAACAGAAACCATAAACTCTATTTCACATGGAAGAGCTAGACCAATGAATATTTTGCCCTCTTGATTTTCATGGGAAACAGCTTTTCAAGAAGTCTTCTTGAGGTTAAGCTGTTCTGATTTTTTTTTTTTTTGAGAACAGGTAATAATCTATTTGAATACATTGGTGGTAAAATCCATAGCTGTAACATAAGTCATTCATTAGAGTTGGCAATTCATGAGTAACAACTAAAAACAACTGACACAGATTGAACGTTTGCATGTCCACAAAATGTTTGTGCGCCCCCAATATGATGATATTTTGAGGCTGGTCTTTAGAAGGTAATAAAATCATGAGGGTGCTTCTGAATGGGATTAGTGATTTTAGAAAGAGACCCCAGAGAGGGCAGACAGCAGAATCAAGAACTAGAATTCTGCAGACTGTGGAACGAAAACCACATTCATAGAAAGATAGACAAAAAGAAAAGACAGAGGGCTATGTATCAGATGAGGGAACAAGATAAAACCCCAGAAAAACAATTACATGAAGTGGAGATAGGCAACCTTCCAGAAGAAGAATTCAGAATAATGATAGTGAAGATGATCCAGGACCTCAGGAAAAGAATGGAGGCAGAGATCAAGAAGATGCAAGAAATGTTTAACAAAGACCTAGAAGAATTAAAGAACAAACAAACAGAGATGAACAATACAATAACTGAAATGAAAAATGAGAAGGAATCAATAGCAGAATAACTGAGGCAGAAGAATGAATAAATGACCTGGAAAACAGAAGGGTGGAATTCATTGCCACAAGCAGAATAAAGAAAAAAAAATGAAAATAAATGAAGACAGCCTAAGAGACCTCTGGGACAACATTAAAGGCACCAACATTCACATAATAGGGGTCCCAGAAGGAGAAGAGAGACAGAAAGGACCTGAGAAAATATTTGAAGAGATTATAGTCGAAAACTTCCCTAACATGGGAAAGCAAATAGCCACCCAAGTCCAGGAAGTGCAGCAAGTCCCATACAGATTAAACCCAAGGAGAAACACACCGAGACACATACTAATCAAACTGACAAAAATTAAAGACAAAAGAAAAATTATTAAAAGCAACAAGGAGAAGCAACAAATAATATACAAGGGAACTCCCATAAGGTTAACAACTGAATTCTTAGCAGAAACTCTACAAGCCAGAAGGGAGTGGCATGATATACTTAAAGTGATGAAAGGGAAGAACCTACAACCAAGACTACTCTACCCGGCAAGGATCTTATTCAGATTTGACGGAGAAATCAAAAGCTTTACAGACAAACAAAAGCTAAGAGAATTCAGCACCACCAAACCAGCTCTACAACAAATGCTAAAGGGACGTCTCTAAATGGGAAGCACAAGAGAAGAAAAAGACCTACAAAAACAAACCCAAAACAATTAAGAAAATGGTAATAGGAACATACATATCGATAATAACCTTAAATGTGAATGGGTTAAATGCTCCAACCACAAGACACAAGCTCACTGAATGGATACAAAAACAAGAGCCATATATAGGCTGTCTACACGAGACCCACTCGAGACCTAGGGACACATACAGACTGAAAGTGAGGGCATGGTAAAAGATATTCCATGCAAGTGGAAATCAAAAGAAAGCTGGAGTAGTGATACTCATATCAGATGAAACAGATTTTAAAATGAAGAATGTTACAAGATACAAGGAAGGATACTACATAATGATCAAGGGATCAATCCAAGAAGAAGATATAACAATTATAAATATATATGCACCCAACATAGGAGCACCTCAGTACATGAGGCAAATGCTAACATCTATAAAAGAGGAAATTGACAGAAACACAATAATAGTGGGGGGCTTTAACACCTCACTTACACCAATGGACAGATCATCCAGACAGAAAATTAATAAGGAAACACAAGGTTTAAAAGATGCAATAGACCAGATAGATTTAATTGATATTTATAGGACATTCCATCTGAAAACAGATCACACTTTCTTCTCAAGTGCACACGAAACATTCTCCAGGATAGATCACATCTTGAGTCACAAATCAAGCCTCAGTAAATTTAAGAAAATTGAAATCATATCAGGCATCTTTTCTGACCACAGCTCTATGAGATTAGAAATAAATTACAGAGAAAAAAACATAAAAAACACAAACACATGGAGGCTAAAAACTAGTTACTAAATAACCAAGAGATCGCTGAAGAAATCAAAGAGGCTATCAGAACATACCTAGAGACAAATGACAATGAAAACACGATGATCCAAAACATATGGGATGCAGCAAAAGCAGTTCTAAGATGGAAGTTTATAGCAATACAATCCTACCTCAAGAAACAAGAAAAATCTAAAATAAACAATCTAACCTTGCACCTAAAGAAACTAGAGAAAGAAGAACAAACAAAACCCAAAGTTAGCAGAAGGAAAGAAATCATAAAGATCAGATCAGAAATAAATGACGAAGAAATGAAGGAAACAGTAGCAAAGATCAATGAAACTAAAAGCTGATTCTTTGAGAAGATAAACAAAATTGATAAACCTTTAGCCAGGCTCATCAAGAAAAAGAGGGAGAGGACTCAATAAAATTCAAAATGACAAAGAAGTTACAACAGCCACTGCAGAAACACAAAGCATCATAAGAGACTACTACAAGCAACTCTGTGCCAAGAAAATGGACAACCTGGAAGAAATGGACAAATTCTTAGAAAGATATAACAACCCAAGCCTGAACCAGGAAGAAATACACAATATGAAGAGACCATTCACAAGTAATGAAATTGAAACTGTGATTAAAAATCTTCCAACAGGGCTTCCCTGGTGGCGCAGTGGTTGAGAGTCCACCTGCCGATGCAGGGGACGCGGGTTCGTGCCCCGGTCTGGGAGGATCCCATGTGCCGTGGAGCAGCTGGGCCCATGAGGCATGGCCACTGGGCCTGCACGTCCGGAACCTGCGCTCCGCAGCGGGAGAGGCCATAACAGTGAGAGGCCGCATACTTAAAAAAAAAAAAAATCTCCCAACAAACAAAGAAGTCTGGGACCAGATGGCTTCACATGTGAATTCTATCAAACATTTAGAGAAGATCTAAAACCCATCCTTCTCAAACTCTTCCAAAAAATTGCAGAGGAAGTAACACTCCCAAACTCATTCTAGGAGGCCACCATTACCCTGATATGAAAACCAGACAGAGATACTACAAAAAAAAGAAAATTACAGGCCAATATCACTGCTGAATATAGATGCAAAATTCCTCAGCAAAATGCACGCAAACAGAATCAAACAATGCATTGAGCGGATCATACACCATGATCAAGTGGGATTTATCACAGGGCTGCAGACATTCTTCAATATATGCAAATCAGTCAATGTGGTACACCATATTAACAAATTGAAGAATAAATACCATACGATCATCTCAATATATGTAGAAAAAGCTTTTGACAAAATTCAACAATTATTTATGATAAAAATTCTCCAGAAAGTGGGCATAGAGGGAACCTACCTCAACATAATAAAGGCCATATATGACAAACCCACAGCAAACATCGTTCTCAATGGTAAAAAATTGAAAACATTTCCTCCAAGATCAGGAGGAAGACAAGGATGTCCACTCTCACCACTGTTATTCAACATAGTTTTGGAAGTCCTATCCACAGCAATCAGAGAAGAAAAAGAAATAAAGGAATACAAATTGGAAAAGAAGTAAAACTGTCACTTTGCCAATGACATGATATGATATGATACATAGAAAATCCTAAAGAAGCCACCAGTAAACTACTAGAGCTAATCCATGAATTTGGTAAAGTTGCAGGATACAAAATTTATGCACAGAAATGTCTTGCATTTCTATACACTAACAACAAAAGATCAGAAAGAGAAATTAAGGAAACAATCCCATTCACCATTGCAACAAAAAGAGTAAAATACCTAGGAATAAACCTACCTAAGGTAGTAAAAGACCTGTACTTAGAAAACTATAAGACACTGGTGAAAGAAATCAAAAATGACACAAACAGATGGAGAGATATACCATGTTCTTGGAATGGAAGCATCAATATTGTAAAAATGACTACACTACTCAAAGCAATCTACAGATTCAGTGCAATCCCTATCAAATTACCAATGGCATTTTTTACAGAACTAGAACAAAAATATCTTAAAATTTGTATGGAGACACAAAAGACACTGAATAGCCAAAGCAATCTTGAGGGAAAATATTGGAGCTGGAGGAATCAGACTCCCTGACTTCAGACTATACTACAGAGCTACAGTAGTCAAGACAATATGGTACTTGCACAAAAACAGAAATATAGATTAATGGAACAGGATAGAAAGCCCAGAGATAAACCCACGTACCTATGGTCAACAAATCTATGACAAAAGAGGCAAGGATATACATCAGATAAAAGACAGTTTCTTCAATAAGTGGTGCTGGGAAAACTGGACAGCTACATGTAAAAGAATGAAATTAGAACACTCCCTAACACCACACACAAAAATAAACTGAATATGGATTAAAGACCTAAATGTAAGACCAGACACTATAAAACTCTTAGAGGAAAACATAGGAAGAACACTCTGACATAAATGACAGCAATATCTTTTTTGACCCACCTCCTAGAGTAATGGAAGTAAAAACAAAAATAAACAAATGGGACCTAATGAAAGAAAAGCTTTTGCACAGCAAAGGAAACTATAAACAAAAAGACAACCCTCAGAATGGGAGAAAATATTTGCCAACAAATCAACGGACAGAGGATTAATCTCCAAAATATATAAACAGCTCATGCAGCTCAATATTAAAAAAAAAAAACAACCCAATCAAAAAATGGGCAGAAGACCTAAATAGACATCTCTCCAAAGAAGACATACAGATGGCCAAGAAGCATATGAAAAGCTGCTCAACATCACTAATTATTAGAGAAATTCAAATCAAAACTGCAGTGAGGTGTCACCTCACACTGCTTAGAATGGACATCATCAGAAAATATGCAAACAGTAAGTGCTGGAGAGGGTGTGGAGAAATGGGAATCCTCTTGCATTGTTGGTGGGAATGTATA
This sequence comes from Orcinus orca, assembly GCF_937001465.1. Classification (NCBI taxonomy): domain Eukaryota; kingdom Metazoa; phylum Chordata; class Mammalia; order Artiodactyla; family Delphinidae; genus Orcinus; species Orcinus orca. Next base: position 111,822,071 of record NC_064563.1, read on the forward strand.
TTGGTACAGCCACTATGGAGAACAGTATGGAGGTTCCTTAAAAAACTAAAAATAGAATTACCATATGATCCAACAATCCCACTGCTGGGCATATACCCAGAAAAAAACATAATTCAAGAAGACACATGCTCGCCAATGTTCATTGCAGCACTATTTACAATAGCCACATCATGGAAGCAACCTAAATGCCCATCAATAGACAAATGAATAAAGAAGATTTGGTACATATATATGGCGGAGTGTTACTCAGCCATAAAACGGAACGAAATTGGGTCATTTGTAGAGATGTGGATGGACCTAGAGACTGTCATACAGAGTGAAGTAAGCCAGAAAGAGAAAAGCAAATATCGTATATTAACGCATATATATGGGATATGGGAAAATGGTACAGATGAACTGGTTTGCAAGGCAGAAATAGAGACATAGATGTAGAGAACAAATGTATGGACTCCAAGGGGGGAAGGTGGGGGTGGTAGGAAAAAAAGAGACCCCAGAGAACTCCCTTGTCCCCTTCTGCCATGTGAGGATACAGCAAGATGGCCATCTATGAACCAGGAAGCAGGCTCTCACCAGATCCTGAATCTGCTGGTACCTAATCTTGAACTTCCCCACCTTCAGAGCTGTGAGAAATAAATTTCTGTTGTTTATAAGCCAACCAGTCTCTGGGATTCTGTGAGAATATACCAGATAGACTAACAGTCTTACAAGAAGAATCTTGAAGGCTCTGCACATGTCCATTTTATCAGAGATTTATATTATGCCATATGGTACATGTTAAAATACTGGCAATACCTCAAAGGTAATTCATTATTATGTCTGACACTCAGTTCTACTGTCAGTACCTACCAGCTTATATGGTCATCTCTTTTTCACACTTTGACTTGATTCTATTCTCTATCAGTTCTGCTTCTTAGTGGTAAGTGGCATCTCAACCATTTCTTAATGTGTGCAGAATTGCAGTAAATAAATAATATTTTTATATTTTCAAAATTACAAGCAGAAAGGAAAATTACAGAATACAATTCTATGAAAATCTTCAGTTGCAGCATAGTGTAGTGAGTTTTTCCTTTTGTGACTACCCAGTATCCACTTACTCTGTCTTGGTAAGAACACCCTGGCTTCCTTTGGAATTCACATCTGTTCTTTTGGCCTTTGTGTTTAGTTATATTCGTAGCACTTCCTTGGTAAGCATCAGTCAATCAATCATCTCCATTTTAAAGTGTCCTGTATTGTTCAAAGTGTTTTACAATTTATAGTGGGAGTCAGACATAAGTGGGTTATATGCAAATTATGTAAACTGTGGGAGCATAGAGGAAGGAAGTGTTATTTTACCATAAGGGGACAGAAGAGATTATCATTCAGAATTCATTGGAGACCATCTCCCTGTTGCTTTGGTACAGTGTATGTTGTTTCTTCAGTAATGTCCTATTTTCCAGTCTATAACTTTTTGGGTAGTGATGATAGCAGTGGCCAGTCTCCACATTCCAATGTTCAATCATTCACTTCTTACAAAGTTGAGAGGAAATTTGTCTAGTCTTGTTCTTATCCTTGGATCAGGAAAAAAAGAAGTTGCCTTAAAAATCTTGCATGTCTGTATTTTATTGGTAAAATTGATTGATATCCAGAATCCTCATTGCACACTCTTTTGGGAAATTCACTTTTTAGCTTTCAGAACTTTATGATTCAGGAAGACATATTTAAAGTAGGTGGGCATGAAAGCTGAGTGCAAGTCAATCATAACTGACACAGGGAAGTATTGAAAACATCTACATCTGGTATATTTGACCACAAATTCAGCATAGATCTTTAAATTTTGAAATCATGTTGCTTTGACCACAGCATCAACCTAGACTTGAAGAAGAGAGATTAGAGGAGGAAACCATATGTCCAAAGTGGGTGAAGAGCTTCATCTCACTGGGTATGGCTTGTCTTGAATCCTGAGAATTTTTATTTCCTGAAAATGTGTTCTTTGTTTCCCTATTTCCAAATAGAATTATATTTTAATGGTTTTTCTATCTGGTTATGCTTATTAGTGCTTTGTAATATCTTTTATCAGAACACTGTTTCCACAGGATCTTAATATGTGCTCTGTGAGATAAAAGGTCCTGTGTTCAAGTAAATTTAGGGCATCTTATGTCTATATCCAAGAATTATTTACCTCCTCAGATTTCTCCACAATTTAATCCATCGATAGCTGCTGCTTATCCAGTTACCTAAGGGTAAAAATGTCAAAACTATTTTATAAGGACAATTTTCTTACTCCTTTTATATTGCTTTCACTATAGCCAACACGTTTTGATAAAATGCATCCATCCCCAGCACACAAGTGATTAGAAAGACTTCAAGAGTCCTTTGAACACCTCTGCTAGTTTTAGACTTGATATATATATATATATATATATATATATATATATATATTTTTATGTGTGTGGAAAAGAGCCCACCTCTAATTGCCTAGGTGATATATTCTGTGCCAAGGTGGATGCTTGTATATAAACTTAATATTTTTGTTAGGTTATTAAAATTAAGGTAATAAATATCCATAGGGCATGTCATAGAGTTTTGTTTTTTGAAAAAACATTTTAAGTGTGAATTATGTAAACATTTTTATTTTAAGTAGGTAAAAAAAAATTAGACAAAATGACCCCCCAAATCATAGTAGTATCGGGAGATGATGTTCCAGGGATTTCTCCATTACCATGCAGACCAGGCCTTCTGAGCTAATAACATTTGATAAGCAAACATGCTTTGCGAGCTGGAGATAATATATCCTAGAAAGATTTGGAGATGAAAACTCTTCTAACACATTTACTTGTACTGCAGCATAATAACCTAGAAACTCCTTACCCTCTCCCTAGGAAGAGAATTCCTTAATGAATAAGATCTCTTTCTCTGGAGGAAGGGATAGACAGCTGTACTAGTAGTCCCATATAAAACTAATCTGCCAGTTTTGTGTTTCCTCTCCTGTAGTGCAACCCCCTGCATGCCCAGGTAAACAACTGACTCTCATCCTTTGGCACTTTAGAAATTGGGGGGAATGGCTTCACCTGCTGATTTTGCTGAGAATAAAATCCTCTGGCTCAGGGGTCTTGTGTTTTGTTAATATAGGTACATGAAATTGTAGCAGGCTAATTTGCTAGCTTACAAGCAGGGTAAAATCTTAGACCCGTTGTAGAGTCTGTGTTATCGAAATACTTCAAAGGTCTATTTGGTGCTCATGCCTCTTTCTCACTGTGGATGAGCTGGGGCATTCTCTATAGCGTCCTCACTCAAGTAAATAATAAAGAGCATGGTATAGAGCTTAGCCCCCAGGAATGATAGTCACTTTCACTCTCATTTTATTGGTCAAAGTAGGGCAGGGAAGGTAGTCAGAAAGGTAGGTAGTCAGGAAAATTTAGTGAACAGAACTAATGTTTACTACAGATAATTAATTGACTAAGGGGATAGATCTTATTGAAGGTCTTTGGGCAAAACTAGATGCAACATGTTGGGAAAATGTGAGGTCCTCCTTTTAGAATCAATTAAGTAAATTCATAAGTTCAGCATGAAAGAGTCATAGTTTAGCAGCAAAGAATCAGAATTTTTATTCCTTCTTCAGTATTCAAAATGAGGATTCCATTTCCAAAAGTGAAGGTGACATTTAATATTTAAGTAACAACAGAACATTTATAATAAAGGAGCCACCTGTCAGAATGGTTGTGAATCAAAAGATAAGAAATAACAAGTGTTGACAAGGATGTGAAGAAAAGGAAACCCTAGTACACTGTTGATGGGACTATAAATTAGTACACCACTATGGAAAACAGAAGATAGCGAGATTCCTCAGAAAATTAAAAATAAACTACCGTAGGTTCCAGCAATTCCACTCCTGGGTGTTTATCCAAAGAAACTGAAAATACTAATTCAAAAAGATATATGATCCGCAGTGTTCATAGTAGCATTATTTACAATAGCCAAGATATGGATAAGTGCCCATCAAGAGATGAATGGATAAAGAAGATGTGGTGGTTTATATATACAATGGAATAATTCAGCCATAAAAAAAGAATGAACTCCTGCCATTTGCAACAACATGGAGGGATCCGGAGGGTATTATACTTAGTGAAATTAGTCAGAGAAAGATAAATACTATATGTTTTCACTTTTATATACCATCTAAAATGCAAAACAAAACACAAGGACAAATATAACAAAACAGAAACACATTCACAGATACAGAGAACAAACTGTTCATTACCAGAGGGGAAGGCTTGGTGAGATGGGCAAGGCAGGTGAAGGGGATTAAGAGGTACGAACTGCCAGTTACTAAATAAATAAGTCAGGGATGCCATTTACAATACAGGGAATGTAGTCAATATTTTATAATAACTTTGAGTATATATTCTATAAAAATATTAAATCACTATGTGGTATACCTGAAACTAATATAATATTGTGAGTTCACTATACTTCAATAAATTAAAAATATAAAAATAAAAAGGAGCCACATTTATCCAACTATTCCAGAAGCATCTATTTCTGTTCTAAACACCACAAATTAGGAGGGCCTGAGGTATACTGGAATTTGATGAAGAAATTCAAAATAGTTTAACATACATATATATAGTACTCACTCTATACTGTTTTATACTTAATACTGTTCTAAGCATTTTGCAAATGATAACAACCCTAAGATGTAGGCATTTTCATTAACTCTATTTTACAGAAGATTTCACTGAGGCACAGATAAGTTATCCTTATGCCTTAGACCACACAGCTAATGAGTGGAGAGATGCCCAGATTTTAATCAAGGCAATATGGCTTCAGAGTCTGCCCTCTTAAATAACCTACAGTACTATAAGGATGTCTCTTGCTTCATTTGAAAATAAAATAATTTTTGGTACTTATTTGCAGTATTCAAATACTGGACCACTGACTTGTAGAAGAAAGTCTATCTTGATTCAGTATGTCACTAAGGATCAGATTGAAGACCATGGATGGAGGCATATTTGGGCTCAAAATATAAATAAATCTTCTAAGTCAGATGATTATAAAATTTTATATAGAAGGTAGTGATTTATATATCAGAGCAGTTGTCATACTCACGCTGAATTACCACTGATTCTACAGATAGAATTAGCATGGTTACTGATATTAATTAACATGAATTCTCATTTATAAAGAAGTAAATGTCTAATTGGTCTTGGTTGAGATATAGACCATCTCCCCTATTTTATTCCTCTCTTTACACACACACCGTGTAGTAAAGTCCAGGTTGTTTATGTGTTCAGTATGTTCATGTACATCTATTTACTCTTCTTCTCTTCCATGAAGGTTAATTTTGTGATTCTGTAAGAAAAATTCCATCCAATAACTGTTTTCCTAGTAAGCTTAGCCCTGTACTCAACATATAGGCCTGGATTAAAAATGCTTTTCTTTCCCCCCCCCTTTTTTTTTCTGTAACTACAGAGTGTTATTCTGAACAGCTTCTCAAACTTTGGTAACAGTGCCCTAAAACACAGGAATTTTCTTCAAAAGCAGAACCTGGAAAGGACCTATAGCTATAATTTATCAATTAGACAGACACTGACAAAGAACTAGACACTGACAAAAAACTAGAGTTTTTATGGAGAACTCTGTATGCAAAAATTGGATTGGAAAAGAATTGAAAGAAATACTAAAACACAGAAAAATCACATACATAAAGTTCAAATCTACATGCTATAGTTGAAATTTTAAGAACTTTGACAATTATATAATTTTTCTGAATATAGATTTTAAAAGGTGTGAAGACATAAGTGACCTTTTTAAAGCAATTTGTAAAGTTAACTGTGAACTAGCTCTTCTGTTCTCTGCCACGAGAAAGCTCCCTTGCCACACACAAAATTTCAGTGGCTAAAAAGGTTAAATAAAATTCGTAAAATGCTTTAGTTTGAATTCTTAATGATATCATGCACAAAAGCACGAACTTGACTCATACACCATTCTCTTACCACACTTTCTTTTACATCACATCCACTTTCCATTATGACAGAATTCCATCCCTTGAAATAGCCAAAGTTTTCAACTAAACTGTGTAGGCAGGTTCCATTTTACCCAAAGGACATCTTGCAAAACACTATTTGGAACTCTCTGCTCACAGAAAACATAGAGACAAGTCTCTCATTGGTCTATATATGTTTCTCTTGCTAGAAAAGACACAATTTTTAAAGATTGTATTGCTTATTTTAATCAGAAAGATGAGTAACATCGCAGGTTTATATCAAACACAAAGAAATGTGCTTGGTATCATATATGACCTAGGCTTTCTGCCTATGTTACAGTCAGAGTCTCTGTAGGAAATATATGGAATGCTCACAGTAATTGAGGAAAGTTTCATAGACGTACTTTTTAAAGAGGTCAGGATTGGGTAAAGGAAGAAAACTGTAGAAGGTTTAATATCTTGGGGATAGCAATAGCAGAGCACTTTTACTAACTTCAGTACTGAAGGCATGGGGAAGGGAGCATATATGAGAACCTAGAGTGTAAAGATCACCACAGAGCTGGTGCTTCATAAAGTGATTCATTCAGTCTATGGGGGAATATTTACTTGACCTTCAGCTATTTCTGCCCTGCAGTGTACTGCTTGTGATGCCCATATATTTTCACATATTTTGTTTGTTCTTTAGGTTCAGTGTTTGTTTGTTTGTTCATTTTTTTCCAGACAGGAGGTTAAATCCCTTCCCTACTACTCAATCTTGTCTGGAAGTAGAAGTTCTGTTAGATTCCCTTTTAATCTCTGATTTGGGTGTATGATTTTTTTTTTCCTTTTGTAAAAATATGAAGTGTTTCAAACGTGATTAAAACTACAAATAATACTAAGAAAATACTCCAGTTTCCTTCACCTGACATTAACAAATCACAGTTTTCTTTCACAATTGGTACATTTATTTTGAAAATAAATTATAATAATATAGACTAATAGCTGATGAACAGGGTTTTCACAAAAGTAATATTCAAATGGCCAATAAGCACATTAAAAAGTGCCCATTTTCTTTACTCATCAGGGAAATACAAATTAAAGCTACAATGTGATACCATTAAGCACCTCTCAGTTAAAATTTAAAAAGATTGGTAATACCAAGTGCTGTAGAGGATGTGGAAAAAGTGGAAATCTAATGGTCTGCTATTGGGGAATAAATTACAACAATGATATAGGTAGTAGTATGTACAAAGTCTCAACACAAACCCTATGATGAGAAAATTCACTGCCATAGATAGATAGGTAGATAGATAGATAGATAGATAGATAAATAGATGAAACCAAAAGAAATGTGAATGAATGTTCACCAAAAGACATGTACATGAATATTCCTAGGAACACTATTCATAATAGACATTGACTGGAATCAACATAAATATCCATTGACAATGCAGTTATTAGATGAATGAATAAATAAATACATATGTAAAAAACTCCAACAGATTGAAATCCTTTGAAGTATGAGCATTAACAAAATATTGCTATCAGACACAATAAACATAAACCTTCTAAACATAAATAAACTTTAGTGAAAGAAGCCAGACACAATAGAGCACATACTTTATGATTCCATTTAGGTAAAGTTCAACAACAGGCATAACAAACCTATGGTTAGTCAGGAGAATGGTTGCTGTTTATCTTGACAGAATTTTGAAGACACTATTTCATAGCCTTCTATATTCCTATATTGCTATTGAAATAGCTGATAAGAGGGAACAGATGAGAGGACTTCTGAATATTGTTAATGTTCTGTATCCATATCTGGGTGATGATAACATAGATGAATTCTATTTGTGTAAAGTTATTGAGTTGGACACTTAGGATTTATCTTCTTAAGGTATGTTTTACTTCATATACTAAAAATTATAATCACATATATTGATATAGTTAAAAACTCATATTTCTTCCTCCATCCATATATAGCTATTGTTCTGAATTTGGAGATTGTGATTTCCATAAAGATTTTTATACCCTTGGTATATATTGACAAACAGGTATAGATCTAAAAGTAATATGTAGTGCTTTGGGGATTTTTTAAAGCATTTTATATAAATAAATAAAACTGTATGTGCAATTTTAAAATATTTTTATTCAATACATTTTGAAATGTGTTCATATACATATATTTGTGTATTTTTAATTCATTTTAATTACTGTATGGTTTTCCATTGGTGAAATATACCTAATGTATTTATCTCTTTTCTTCTTACAGATATTTAGGTCGTTTAGAATGTTTCCTTACTATTATGATATGATATTGCATTGCACATTTTTGAACATGAGTATACATGGATTTACCATAGTAAAGATACTTAGAAATACTGGGTCATAGGCTACCACATTTTAAACTGTTCAGGCTTTATAAATTTATCTCTAAAGATGTTATTTCAAGTCACATATTTTAAAATATTTAGACTGAAATTATTATGATCCCCCACCCTTAACATTCAGTAGTACATTCTTCACTAGAGGTCCTTTCTCTAAGTAATTTCTGAGGGTACAAAGAATGATTACATAGTGGGTTGGTAATCTTTCATCTTGCACTCCTGCTGTTGAGTTACTTCTCTAATAGTTCTCTTGCTCTTTGTTGCCCTGGAGATCAGATCTCCAGAACTACTGGATGAACAACCCTTCCTCAGACCTCATTGTTCTCCTTCTCAGAGCTTCCCCATACTGTACCTAGAGCCATGCTTTCCTGAAGACATTTTGTTTAGAAATTTTTGTGGGGAAATTTTTCTCTCTCTCAATCCCAAATACATTCCATTTGTAGGACCAAATGTATTCCAGAACAATTGGTGAAGGGCATATTTACTGTCTTGCCCTAAGCCCATGTGAAATAATCATAATTTAATCTGATATGGTTCATATGGCCTGAGCTACTAAATGTTTTCTATAGTTATTTATTTTATAGATAGTTAATTAGCTTATGAAATAATAAAATGAATGAAAGAGGAATCATCTGCTGATAACTCTCTATATTTGTTTTTCTTTTTTAAACAAACTGTCCTGTTTCTTTAACCAGTTCAAAAAATTTTGTCCATGTGTAGCAGGCAGAGGTTTGCCTGTACTTTTTCATTTTGTTTCATGGATTTTCTTCTTTTTTTTTGTTGTTGAATGTTGTATGATTTTTAATCAATTTTTTACTAGAATGTGTGTGTCCAGATTTTACTCCTACTGTTAGACATATATTTCCTTATTGCAGGGGTAAATATAAATGAATGTATATATAATTTTTTATAAATGAATGAATGTGACCATAATGTAGCTATTCATTGACTCTTTATAGCAGCTTTGTTGTATTTTATTTTGTCTTTTTACTGACAGTCAACACTCCCTGGTTTTATTTCAATTATACCTATATTCCTTATCCACTCCAATACCCTAGTAAAACAATGACAACCTTGTATATATCTTTTCATATTTACCTCATACTCATATCATCACACAGATAACATACACACAATCTTGCCACAGATATATAGCCTTTTGATCAATATTTTATATAATTTTCTTTTATGCTCTCTATTCTATATCTTGCCACTCTCCAATTTCCATAAGTTTAATATCCATTGTTCTCTTTCAGTGATTAAGTCGCCTCCATCTGTTCACCCAGGACGTCAGTCCAGAATTAGTTTGGATCTCTCAGCAGTTTTGGTATCTGGCCCCATGATACCTAAGATTCAGTATCTATGATCAAGTGATAGTTTAGTTCATTTCCTGGGAAATATGAGATTGTGTCCTCCCAACAACCTAAATCCCCAGAATGTTATAATATCCATCCCATGTAACAGTTGGCAGTCGTAGTATTTTTTAGCTCCTTTTTCAGTAGAGACACTGTATACCAGGCGCCTGTTCAATCAAGGATTCCAGCTCTAGTCTACCATATAAAATGAATCACTTTTAGTCATTCTGACCTTGCAGGAGTGAACTTCTAACTACTACTGCCTGATCCTGGATTCAGAATCCCATAGATCTTCAGATACAGTGTTGTTACTCCCTCAAGATTTTCTTCCATTTGTTTTTGTCTATGGGGATATAGCTTCTTCAAGCTGACCTCATTTTTTGTTTCATTTTTTATATTTTGTTTATTTTTATACTATGTTCAAAGCAGAGGGTATGCATCAAAGGAATAACTTCTGTACTGACATGAGTGGGGACTTCTGTCTGTGTACTTTCTGATAGTTACTTTCCCTCTCCTCTGTAGCTTTTAAAATCTTCCTTTATTTTAATGTTCTGCAATTTTGTGGTTATGTTCTGTGGTCCGTGATTTTGTTACTCATTACACTGGTTACTCTGTGGACTTGTTAAACCTTAAGATATATTTACTTCAGTTTGGAATAACATAATTGTTCTATTTACTTCTTATTTTTCTGCCCCTTATTTTCCTTGATCTCTCTTTCTGGAATTCCTGTTAGCTGAAATTTGGGCCTCCTTGATTGATATACTAATTGCAAACACATGTTTTACTTTCTTTTATATCCCCCATCATTGTCTTTATGTTCTGCATTCCATATGATTACCTAGACTTTCCTAGATTTATTTTCAAAATTTTGAATTGCATTTTTATATTTGTTGATCATATTTTATCTTTCATGAGCTCATTTGTGTAATGTGAATTCTCTTTTTGTAGTGTACTCTTCCTGTTTCACATATACAGGATCTTCTCTTACTTGTGAATTGAGTTAATATTTTTAAAACATTTAGAACAGTGCCTGCCACAGATTAAGCAACATATAAGTATTAGTCAAATCAATAAACAATCCAATAAATACAAGTATGTTGGCAGAATTTTTTTTAAATATGCTTCTTTATATGATCTCTTAACTTCTTCTCAGTTCATTTTATTGATTTTCTTTCTTTCTTTCTTCCTCCCACCATCCCTCCTTCCCTTCTCTTCTCTTCTCTTCTCCCCTTCCCTCCCCTCCCCTCCCCCTCCTCTCCTCTCCTCTCTCTCCTTTCAAAGAACATCCTAAAAGACTGCTAAACGTTGATTGTCTAGTAATACTGAAAGTATAAAACCAAAAATATAATGAAATGTGCAAGATTTATTGACAAAGTAAATGGATTGTAAGAAAAATTTTACTTGGAGAACATTCAAGTGTCAGTATTTTTACTTTTGTTTTCTTGGGGTCATTTACATTTCATGAGAATGATTGAGTGTCCTCGTCTGGCAGTAGGGTAGAGTGTGGAAACACGTTTATGAAAGTCTTGAGGTATCTTTGTGTAGAATGCATTTGTTTACTGCACACCACACTTCACCATCATCTGTTATACTGGAACCTAAATAGAATGCCATTCTTTTGCTCCAATATCTTTAAAGAGTGAAATTGTCCATCATTTTCTGAAGTTAGAGAAGGATCATTACCTGCCTCCTCAAAATAGAACTGGTGCCTAGATAATGTATTTTTATTAAATGGCCTTTGAACCAATACTTTAATTTTTTATTCCAGTTTTATTGAGATATAATTGACATATAGCACTGTATAAGTTTACAGTGTACATCATAATGATTTGACTTAATATATATTATGACATGATTATCACAGTAAGTTTACTGAACATCCATCATCTCATGTAGATACAAAATTAAAGAAATAGAAAAATATTGTTTTTTGTGATGAGAACTTAGGATTTACTATGTTAACAACTTTCATATATAACATACAGCAGAGTTAATTATATTTCTCATGTGTACATTACATCCCTAGGACTTATAACTGGAAGTTTGTTCCTTTTGACTGCCTTCATCCAGTTCCTCCTCCACTCCTCTCCACCCCTGCCTATGGTAACCACAAATCTGGTCTCTATGTCTATGAGTTTGTTTGTTGGCTTATTTGTGTTCAAAATGTAATTGACCTACAACACTATGTTAGTTCCTGTTATACAACATAGTGATCCAATACTTCTGTACATTTCAAAATGATCACTATGATAATTCTAGGCAGCACCTGTCAGCATACAAAGATGTTACATAGTATTGACTGTACATTTCATACCCATGACTCATTAATTTTGCAACTGGAATTTTGACCCTCTTAATATCCCTAATGTAATCATTTCCTCCCCCCACCTACCTCCCCTCTGGCAACCACTAGATTGTTCTGTGTATCTATAACTCTGTTTCTGTTTTGTTATGTTTGTTTATTTGTTTTGTTTTGTAGACTCCACATGTAAGTGAAATCATACAATATTTGTCTTTCTCTGTGTATTTCACTTATCCACTTTCTCATAAATTGCAAGATTTCATTCTTTTTATGGTAGTGTAATATTCCATTGTATGTATGTATGTGTGTATGTACATATATGTATGTATACAAAACATGTTTATCCATTCACCTATCAATGGGCATTTAATTTGCTTCTTTATCTTGGCTATTGTAAATAATGCTGCAGTGAACACAGGGTTGTGTATATCTTTTCTGATTAATCTTTTCTTTTTCTTTGGATAAATGCCCAGGAATGGAATTTCTGAATCAAGTGTGGTAGTTCTATTTTTAACTTTTTGAGGAATGTCCATAATCTTTTCCACAGTGGCTGCACCAATTTACATTCCCACCATCAGTGCATGAATTTTCCCTTTTATCCACATCCTTGCCAGCAGTCCTTCTGACAGGTGTGCAGTGATATCTCATGGTGGTTTTGATTTGCATTTCCCTGATGATTAGTGATGTTTAGCATCTTTGCATGTGCCTGTTGGCCATCTGTATATTTTCTTTGTAAAAGTGTCTATTCAGATTCTCTGCCCGTTTTTTAATTGGGTTGTTTGTTTTTTTGATGTTAAGTTGTATAAGTTCTTTGTACATTTTGAATATTAACCACTTATCGATATACTGTTTACAAATATCTTCTCTCATTCAGTAGGTGGCTTTCATTTTGTTGACAGTTTCCTTTACCGTGCAAAATCTTTCTAGTTTAATGTCATCCCATTTGTTTATTTTTGCTTTTGTTTCCCTTGTCTAAGCATACATATCCAGAAAATATTATTCTGTCCAATACCAAAGAGCATATTGCCTCTGTTTTCTTCTAGAATTTTTATTGTTTCAGACTTTATATTTAAGTATTTAATCCATTTTGAATTTATTTTTGTGCATGATGTGAGAGAGTAGTCCAGTTTGATTCTTTTACATGTAGCTGTTTTCCCAACATCATTTATTGGAGAGGCTGTCTTTTTTCCCATTGTATCTTTTTGCCTCCTTTGTCCTAGATTAATTGCCTATATAAGTTTGGGTTCGTTTCTGGGCTGTATATTCTGTTCCATTGAGCTATGTGTTTTTGTGCCCATAACATACTGTTTTGATTCCTGTGATTTTGTAGTATACTTTGAAATCAGGGAGTGTGATACCTCCAGCTTTGTTCTTCTTTCTCAAGATTGTTTCAGCCATTGGGTTCTTTTGTGTTTCCATACAAATTTTGAATTATTTTTTCTAGTTCTATGAAGAATGTCTTTGTTTTCTTAGGGCTTGCATTGAATCTGTAGATTGTCTAGGGTAGTATGGTCATATTATCAATATTAATTCTTCCAATCCATGATCATGATATATCTTTCCATCTGTTTTTGTTCTCTTCAGTTTCTTTCATCAGTGTCTTATAGTTTTCTGAGTACAGGTCTCATCTCTTACCTCCTTAGTTTTATTCCTATGTATTTTATTCTTTTTGACGTAATTATAAATGGGATTGCTCTTTCACATAGTTTATTTGCAGTGTATAGAAATGCAACACATTTCTGTGTATTAATTTTGTATCCTGCAACTTTACTGAATTTATTAATGAGTTCTAACAGTTTTTTGGTGGTGTCTTTAGGACTTTTCATATATAGTATCATGTCATCTGCAAATAGGGACAGTTTTACTTCTTGCTTTCCAATTTGGATTCCTTTTATTTCTTTTACTTGTCTGATTGCTCTGTCTAGGACTTCAAATACTATGTTGAATAAAAGTGGTGAGACTGGGCATCCTTGGCTTCTTCCTGATCTTAAAGGAAATGCTTTCAGCTTTTCACTGTTGCATATGATGTTAGCTATGTGCTTGTCATGTATGACCTTTATTTTGTTGAGGTATGTTCCCTCTATCCCCATTTTGTAGAGAGATTTTTATCATAAATGTGTATTGAAGTTTGTCAAAAGCTTTTTCTGCATCTATTAAGATGATCATATGATTTTTATCCTTCAGTTTGTTAATGTCCTGTATCACATTGATTGATTTGCAGATATTGAGCCATCCTTGTCTCCCTGGGGTAAAATTCTACTTGATCATGGTCTTTGATCCTTTTAATGCATTATTGAATTCTGTTCGATAATATTTTATTGAGGATTTTTGCATTTATGTTCACCAGTGATATTGGCTGGTAATAATCTTTTTTGTGATATCTTTGTCTATTTTTGGATCAGAGTGATGCTGTCCTTGTAAAATGAGTTCGGAAGAATCCTCCCTCTGAAATTTTTTGGAATAGTTTGAGACGGAGAGGTGTTAACTCTTCTCTAAATGTTTGGTAGAATTCACCTGTGAAGCTGTACTTTTGTTTGTTGGCAATCTCCAATACTTTAATTTTTAATGTTTAGGGCCACCATCTTCTATACCACTTCATAAGGTTTTTCAGTTCTGCAGGCTACAAAGGCCTAATTTTTTTCAATGCATAAGTTTTCTAGTCTGTTGTTACCACTCTTCCATTTGCATTTTACTTCCAAAAATGTATTGATATTTTATTTCTGTTTTATTTGTGTGCATCCTTTTTGTCCTTGTGGGTTTATGTTATTTATTCTTTAACTCACATTTTAACATGTTATATAAGGAAGCAGACCATAATTTGTCAAAAATTTAGATGAATACTATTTGACCAATCAAAATAATTCTTATACAGAGTTAAAAAGAGCTCATACAGGACCAGGTGAATATGAACCTGTGGGATTGTAGATAAATCACTTTTGTGTTTCTGCATAGATAAAGCTCTCTGAAAAAAATATTAGTAAAATTTGGGACCTGGGCTAAAAGATCAAGCTTTAGAAGTTAATTTACAAATCCATGTATAGCTAATGAGAAAACTTCAGAGATTCACTAAACTCCAGAGGTATTTGTTTACATTGGTGGGGAGATGAGAGTGTTATATTGGATACTGGATACATCCTCCCTGGGTTGTAATAAAACAGAAGCCACCAAGATTATCTGTCTCCTGGAAAAATTATTTTCCTTCCAAAGGTTCAGAGGAAGTACCTAGGATCCTATCCAAGGAGCAAAGGTTATTGTCTCCTTCTTTCAGGAAGTGAAGAGAATAACATGTACATAAATTTCCAGATTCATATTTAGTTTTTTCTGTCTTCTTCATCTATAGACTCCATGTGTATGTATATGATGAAATCTGGCTCTCACTATAGCACACCAGCGGTAAAAAATTGGGGCACTGCACACTTTATAGTTGCTTTAAAATAAATAATAATCAGCTCTCTCCAGAACCTCCTATCAGAATAGTAATGATAATAATAGATACTAAGAACGTATATATGCTTAAAGAGTACTGATAACTAAAAGATATGGTATTTTACAGTATTTATTTTAAATACTATGTGATTTCATGCTATACCTCTAAAGAGCTAAAAGAGATGAAATGTAGCAAGAATCTCCCTTTATATTTTTCCTGTATGATATTATCCAATAGGCAATAGAGTATCAATATCTTGAAGGTTGAATCACCTGTATTCTTGTGCTCTTAGCTTAAGGAGCAACCAAAAGATTTCCTCCCAGACTTATTGCTGTCCAAGATTAATAGAGCTGCCCGTCTTTTGTTCTTTAGAGAAATGTTTCAACATGGACTATTTCCTATAGATAGGAACAGTAACTCACAAGGGGCAAAACAACTGATCATAATATAGCAGTATGTTTTTACTACTTTTATAACATTTTTTTAATAGTCTCTCCTAATGGGAGGTTTTTTGTTTAAGCTTATTCACCTTTATATCCCCCAGATTACATTTACAATATGTTGAATAAATGTTTATCAAATGAAATGACTTTAAAATTTTATAAAAGTCTTTGTCTCTATCTCTCTCTGTCTCTGTTGTATGTGTGTATATACATACATATACACATATGTATATCTACACCTCACATACACACACACGTATGGAGAGAGAGAGAGAGATAAAAATTGCTAAACTTTTATAATGTGAAAATTATTAACAGGAAACCCCATTCAAACTGTAGTTGGGAAGCCCTGAAGGGGGAGCTTTTACACCCTACCACTCATTGCCATCTGCAGACACCAAACAGGAAACACATACCTTGTATCTCCAACAGGAAGATGCTTTCTACTTTACTAATCCAGCAGGAAGAAGGAAGATTTTTCTTTTCACCAGGAAACAGCCCAAGCCAATGAGAAACTACCACCACTCAGCCAATGAGAAATGTAACCACCCTGAACTCTCAGTTTCCACCAGTGAACTTTCTTTCAAAGCAGCTTCTCCCAACTTCCTCTTTTTTTTTTTTTCCCTATAAAGTAACATTCTTCTCCTTTGTTTTCTGGACTTGCCTATGGTTATTACCATAGCTTGCATGTCCTGAATTACAATTCCTCTGCTATTCTTAAATAAAACCATTTTGCTGGTAAAATAACTGGTTGTTTTATTTGTAGGTCGACAATATCCTGTTCAAGATTTATTATTTATAAAAATGAATAGGGCTTCCCTGGTGGCGCAGTGGTTGAGAGTCCGCCTGCCGATGCAGGGGACATGGGTTCGTGCCCCGGTCCGCGAGGATCCCACATGCCGCGGAGCGGCTGGGCCTGTGAACCGTGGCTGCTGGGCCTGCGTGTCCGGAGCCTGCGCTCCACAACGGGAGAGGCCACAGCAGTGAGAGGCCCTCGTACCGCAAGAAAAAAAAAAAAAAAATGAATAATACTGTTTTTTCTTCAGAGTAATAAAAGGCCTATATATGCATACAATGCTGCTTTGGGATTTCCTTAGGAATTATTCAGGAGTAAGGGAGAAAGATAAATTAGGAGTTTGTGGATTTCAAATACATTTAAGATTACTACGTGTACTTCTGTCATTTTCAGTGAATTTTGCTCTCCATGGAAATTTGAAAACCAGGTTTAAGTGTATTTCTGGAGTGGCCAATAAATTTAACCTTTACCCTAAACCCGTCGGGATGATTTTGATGTTTGTCATAGTATTTTATATTTCCCATTCAGAGGCAGCCTTTCATATGTCATTAAGGACTACAAAACACCATTATTTTTTCTGTGCTTAGAAAGAACATCATGTGTTTTAGTTTCAATGAACTTGAAACAATGTTCCATAGCATAAGATATGACATTAGAATCTTTTTCACACCTTATAAAATTTAAGCATTTATTCTAAGTCTACCTGTATATTCGTGGTTCTCTATTTGTATGTGAGTTCATTCTCCCCAAAAGGTAAAAACATCATGTCTTGTATAAGTATCAGTTGCTTGTCACAAGGGATATCTTACAACTAACTCAACTTCCAGTGTGATTCTCACACATCCTTTAGGACTAGTGAAAAATCCAGTCTTAGTGTTATTAGGTCTTCCTTCCTTCATAGTCATTTGAAAGTCTCAGTTGTCACATACTGTGAAAGCTCTGTTTGGCCACCCTGGCTAACCTGAGAATGCCTAACTTTCTAGCCTTGAGATCCAATGATTCTCAGCCCCTCACATCAAACTTGGAGCCAGGGAACATTGACAAGATCATACACTTTAATGCTTAGGACCCAGCCTTCCTAGAGAGCTCCTCACACAGCTGTTTTGAGGTCTTTAAAACTCTCAAGTGAGCCAATACTGAATGCTTATCAAGTTCCCTCTCTCCAAAGATCTCTTCCAAGTTTGGGAGAGTTTTTCTTTCTCCGTCCCTGCTCCTCCAAACATCTCTCCTTGTTTTGCTTTTACTCTTTGAAGTTCCTAGCATATTTAGTTTAGTCAGTTTAGACATTTTACAAATCACATGAAGAATCATTAACTTGAACCAACTTCTGAAATGAGGACAGCAAAATTCTCTCAGACAAATAAATGCAAAGTTATGGCTAACTTATTGGCAGAGAGAGTCTAAAATATTAAATGCAAAATAACATCTAAGTAAATTATCTTGCCTCATTTATATTTATCAAATTAGTTTTTATTTTGTAGTGTATTATTTATTTATTTATTTTTCAGACCTCTCATGGAGCAAAGTCACAGAGTTTTCTAATAAGGAAACACAAACTTTTAATGCTTTCAGACAGAAAAAAAGTGTTTCTTTTGTTTTTAATCTTAAGTTTTGTTGTGTTTTTTATGTTTGGCACATAAAAGGGATGATATTTCATGCCCAGGAGTATTGTATATTTTGAGCAAATACCTTGTGCACTAATGCTGCTTCCAGGAACATTGAGGAAGTAGGGAAAACTTCTCTGCTTGTCTCTAATCCAATTCTCTTCCATTGCTTCCTGTACTTTAACCTCATGAACCATATTTCTCAAATAAATGGCATCTATTACTCTAAAAGGAGACTCCTCTAATTCCATTTGAAAGCTGTAGCACAAATTTTCTTTCTTTTCACAACCTATATGATTTGAAATAAAGTAACAACTAAATCAGTAGTTTTACTAAAAGTATACCATTAGGGTCTGCATTTAAAACTCTGAAAAATCAGTCATGACAAAACTATGTATTGGTTATAATACTAAAATAGTCCCAGATCGTGATTTGCTCCATTATGTATATTGTTTGTCATTTAATTTGGTCTCAGTTTTCATCACTTCTTATAATGAAAGCATATATATTTAAATGATAGATCATTTAAAAATATGGCTTTTTCTTTTTTAGCATATTTAGGAGTGTTACTAGCAATTCCCAAAATCTATTTGGATTGGAATCATGTTTCAGATTTTTTTCTATTGCTCATCAAAATGAAGACATGAATTTGATTACATTTTCCATCTATTAAGTAGTGGTATTTGTCTCTGTCACAGAGAAGGAAGAAGAGAGTTAGGGAGAAGGAATGAGAAATGAAACAGAAACCAAAATTTTGGAAGCAACTGTACCATAACTCACAAAATAGATAAACTGAACAAACAGCGAGCCTGAGTTCAGATTTTTTTTTTTTAACATTAGCTTACTAAGGCCGTATTTTTCAGGATGACAGAAGGACTGATTTAACTCTTAACATTGTAGACTTGTCCCAAGGATGAATTCATGAACTTTTCTAACAAATTGTCTGTTTTACCAAATCTCACCAATCCTGCCAGACTGCCCTTTTTGATACATTTATGAGACTGAAAAGATTGTGCTCTGCCTTGCAATTATGATAAAGTCAGCTTTTCATGAAAAATATGTTTTTCTTGGTGTCTTTATATGAAAACTAATAGGAAAAGAGGTAGAAGGGACAAAATCCCTTTGAGTGCAGAGGTTGTATAAATAACTTTTTTAAAGAAAAATGGCAAGAGGAACATAGCTATAGGAATTTGTGTAAACTATAGTTTGTCCAAATATTAACAGTAAGAATGACCTGTTAAAGAATGAAAATAAATTTAAAGTAATCAAATGGGAGAGAGTGTGAAAAACTGAAGGAGGGAGAAAAACCAAATGGGGAAAATATTCATGGAAATGAAAAGAAAACAAATTACATTTTAAAGTGGTTTTGACCAATTTATCATTTTTTTGTTATTATTTCCATATTTACATCAAATATTCACATGAAGATTATAGAAGGTAAAAGAGAGACAAAATACTTATACAGTTTCTTTGGAGGGGCAAGAAAAACAAAATCATGATGCTAGTTGCCCAGCAAAAGATTGTTTACTAATTCAGTTGAGATAAAGCTCAATGCTCATATTTGCATTAATCCAAACTTCAGGAAATAAAGAATTTGATAAGATTTCAGATCTCTAGAATAAAATGCATATACTTTGGAGACTGTATCAGATGCAAAAAGACCAGTTTATCTGGAAGAGTGATCTAAAATGAATGATAAATACTCAGCTCACTCTTTAGGAAGAGTAGATATGGAATATGTAGTCCTTTCGATATAAAAGTGATTTTAACCATTCCGGTAAAAGTAGAAGATGGAAGTGAGGTTCAGATTAAGATATAATAAAAGAGTTATTATTTATTGAGTATCTCCTGCATGCCAGGCAATGTTCAAGGAACTTTAAGTTATACCAGTTTTAATCCCACATAACACCGTCAGGTAATCTTATTGCCATTTTACAGATGAGGGAATTTGGTGTTAATCAATTTAAATATTGCTTATAATCCTATTACTCTGAATGCAGAATTTAAGGTCTTCATTTTACTCCAAGCTACTTTACAATATGCAAGCCTACAAATGGACAATAAGCTTAAGCACGTCCAATTTTTTCATTGTTATTAATTAAAATCAGCGTTGGACTAGATTGGAGTCAAAGTTATGCTATAATTGTCAATAAAACTCTTAATGTGGAAAGTATAGTAAGGTTTTTTTAAGAGTATAAAACAAATAGTGCTTGTTTATATGCAAACTGTCCTGAAGCATTTTAAAATCAGAGGCATGATGGCACTAATACTATTGTTACTAGCAGTATTACCACTACTGCTACTATCACTACCACCACCACAAAAAATAACTCAAAAAATTAATTATGATTACTACCATTTTATAGGTTAAGACACTGAAACTCCAGAGTTTATTAAATTCTTCATAATGCTCAGGAGGTAAGAGGCAAACCTAAGGTTAGGAGTCAGTTTAATCTTTCTGCAAATTCCATGTTATTCAGCTGTGCCATTTGCCTGTTTATATGTTACTTCACACATGGAATTGCATTTTTATATACATTTTATGTATGCTTTTTCTGAATTTATTTATTACAATTAGACAATGAAATGGTCAAATCAGATGTTAATCTTGCTTTTCTTTTTTAAAGATACAAAAGCTGAAGTTTCATTTTCAATGCAGGTGGTACAGCAAGAGACATCATATTCTAACCTAATCATGTTCTAACAAAGGTAGAGGCAGGAATAAAACTTCAAAAAGTTTTCTTGGACCACTGAAACTGCCTTTGAAGTTGCCATCCCTTTTCTCTGCCTCCAAACTCAATAGTTCATACTATTAAAATGTCTACTATACTGTCGTTTCTTTTTTTTTTTTTTTTCTCTTCTCTTTTGTCTTCTTTTATCTTCTCCTGTCCTCTCCTGTCTGGTCTTGTTCTGCCTTGTCTTGTCTTTCCTTCAAAATTTCCATTTTGCTAAGGAAAAGCATCCAGATTTCTAACACTGATTGACAAAAGTCTTCTCAAGCTGGTCCCTGACTAACACTCACACTTTGTCCTGATACATTCTCCCACTCATTTATTTAATGTACTCCAGCCATGTCTCTCTTTTTATTGTTCCCACACCATGCTAGGTTCATTTCCAACTTGCGCTGTGTATATTTGAGTTTTTTTTCTGTCTAGAGTGTTATTCCCCTAATTTTACTATTGCTGGGAATTATTTTGCTATTCAAGTGATCAGAATTCCAAAGTGGGTCTTACAGGATAAAAATCAAAGTGAGAGGAGGGCTGGTTCATTCTTGAGGCTCCAGGGGAGAATCTGTTCTTTGTCTCTTCCAGCTTCTGGTAGATTCTGACGTTCTTTGGTTTATGGCTTCATCACTCCAGTCTCTGCTTCTGTCCTCACATTGCCTTCTCTTCTTCCGTTGTCCACCATCTCTCTGCATCCGTCTTATGAGAACACTTGTGATTACATTTATGGCCCACCCAGATAAACCAGGATAATCTCTCCATCTCTAGATTCTTAATTACACCTGAAAGACCCCTCTTGTCATATAAAGTGATACATGGGGTCCAAGGATTAGGATGTGGATATTTGGGGTGAGGCTATTTTTCAGCCTACAACATGACAGTAGAAAAAATTCTGAGCTATTTGTATATTTATATTGAAAATGAATTAACAGAAAATAACTCTTAGAATTTTTCAAACTGTTCTAGTTAATATATGACTGCCCATCATAGATATCTCTAGTCTTTCTTCGTGCTAACCTTAAAGCTGAATTCACTACTTATCACATAAATGAAGAGATAATCAACTCTACAAAATATTAGTGATAAATATAGGTATTCTGAAGAGTTGTCATAAAATACATATGAGTAAATATATAAAATGTACATAAAAGAGTACATACATACACAATTTAACTTATTTTAATATATAACAGTTAATTTAATTTAAATTCTATTTATATTTTTGTATTTCTCCATAAATTACTCTTTCTGCCATCCTTCACCAAACCTCATTTTCACCCTTGCACTTTTCTCAAATCAGTCTTCAATATCTCTTCTATTTTTTCAAAACATATTATATGTGTTCAAGTTCTCTCAATCCTAATAGATAGATCCAAAGATCAGTTGTTCTATTTTCAGAGTGGGCTTATTAATTAAAATATTACTTGACCTACAATGCTTCTCTCCATAGATGATGAAGATAAATATGGGCTAATTATTTTGCCATAAAGATGTATGCTTTTTAAAATATTATGAAACAAGGATAAAAAAATTCCTACAAGAATTCAGATCACCTATTTAACTTTATAGGATAAAGTAAATCAGATTGGAATCAGACTCTTCTTCTAGAGTACTATATCTCAGAAACAAATTGAGACAAATATTTTCAGAGTTTTAAGGCAAAAAGATGATAATTGATGCTGTTTTTCAAGATTCTCTAGAAAAACAAATATTTAAATACATATATAAAATACATGTTATATAATTTATAATGTTATTTTATTGTGTTATAAGTATAATAATGTTATGATGTTATAGATATAACATATCTATTATGTATTCTATATAGTTTCTATACACATATGTATAATATATACATATTTTATATATATATATATATATAAAGAGATTTATTATAAGGAACTGACTCACATGATTACAGAGGCTGAGAAGTCTGAAAATCTGCAGACTCAGGAGAGCTTATGTATACTGAGTCCAAAGCCTCAGAACCGGAATAAATGGTGTAAGTTCCAGAGAAAACCTTCAGGAAGAGCTGAGATTTCAGTTTGACTCCAAAGGCCAAAGAAGACCAATATCCTCTCTCAAAGCAGTTAGGTAGGAGGTATTCTGTCTTATTCATGGGAAGAGTGTCAGCCTATTTAGGCCTTTATCAGATTGGATGAGGCTTACCCATATCAGGGAAGGCAATCTGATTTACCCAGTCTACCAATTCAAATGTTAATCTTATCTACAAACTTTCTCAGACACACCCAGAATCATATTTGATCAAATATCCAGGTACCTCATTCTCCAGTCAAGTTGATACATAAAATCAACCCTCACAGTTGACTAAGAAATATATGTCTAGCCAGGTCTTCACATACGTGTGATGGCAGAATAAGAACAATCTTAGAAATTCAAGGAAAAAATTACTATATGCTCTTCCTGAGATATTTATTTAAATAAGTACTTCAATAAATTGAGAAATAAATAACAATTAAAAACTCACTTTCTAATGGGTTCAGGAATTCACCAGTGAAGTCAGTAAAGCTGATGGATAGTGGAATAGTGGAAACTAATTCAAGCCCCCCAAATTTGTAAAAGACAAGACATGAAGCAAGAAAAAATATCAAAGAAAATAACTTGCATTAAAATTCAAAATTATTAAAATAGGCCAAAACAAAACAAAAGCACAAATGAAAACTACTGGTTAGAAGAGAGTAAAAGAATATTTCTTATATAAACTTGCTGGGTTATGAGGTAGAACAAATGTTCAGTAAATAATATATTATCTAAAATGATATATTGAGTAATTTTTAAACTTACTACTAGTAACAGTGGACTAACATAACTAATGATGGAAAAAAGATTGATATACAATTTACAATGAACCAAAGAAAAATAAATGGTAAGAAAGGAAATCTGATCAAGACAAAAATGAATAAATAAAAATGGCAACAATGGGAAGAGATAAAATAAACTGAGAAGAAAAAAAATATGCTGTCAAAAATAAGGCTAAGTCTTGTATCAGTAAGAGTAACTAAGAATGGAGTAGATAAATAGGATTTAACATTAATAAATCACATATTAGAATAAAAAAATTGACTGCTTTGTTCCAAAAGGCTATATCCTTAAACCACTTAAGTGTATAGGGGCTGTGAAAAATAAGAAAATATATTTGAAAACAGGTTAACTATTTTAACATGAGACAAATAGAACATCATAGGAAAGATATTTTTATGCCCATTAATTAAAAATAAAATTTCACAAGCAAATTTAGGTACACATATTAATTTTTCATGATTGATCCAATTACTTTCATGAACTTATATTAAGTACATTATTTAAAAACACAGAGACATTAAGTATGGATGGAAAATTGGTAACTATTATACATATAAGTGGACAAATGCCTTTTTCATTAATATATTAAAAACTTGCCTAAGTCAATTAAGAAAAATATTATTTTAGAAGAAAACATGAGTGAAGAGCATAAACAGTTACTTCATAATTTATTGGTCACAAAACAATTGTAAAATAAGTATTCAACATCAATGGTGATCAAATAAAAGAAAATAAAACACTGGGTACAAGAGCTTCAAGATGTCAGAAGAGTAAGACGTGGAGATCACCTTCCTCTCTACAAATACATCAGAAATACATCTACATGTGGAACAGCTCCTACAGAACACCTACTGAATGCTGGCAGAAGACCTCAGACCTCCCAAAAGGCAAGAAACTCCCCACATACCTGGGTATGGCAAAAGAAAAAAGAAAAAAGCAGACAAAAGAATAGGGATGGGACCTGCACCAGTGAGTGGGAGGGAGCTGGAAGGAGGAAAGGTTTCCACACGCTAGGAAGCCCCTTCATGGGCAGAGACTTCGGGTGGCGGAGTGGGGGAGCTCCGGAGCCATGGAGGAGAGTGCAGCAACAAGGGTGTGGAGGGCAAAGCGGAGAGATTCCCGCACAGAGGATCGGTGCCGACCAGCACTCACCAGCCCGAGAGGCTTGTCGGCTCACCTGCCGGGACGGGTGGGGGCTGGGAGCTGAGGCTCAGGATTCGGAGGTTGGACCCGAGGGAGAGGACTGAGGTTGGCTGTGTGAACACAGCCTGAAGTGGGCTAGTGCGCCAGAGCTAGCCAGAAGGGAGTCTGGGAAAAAGCCTGGAGCTGCCGAAGAGACAAGAGACTTTTTCTTGCCTCTTTGTTTCCTGGTGCGTGAGGAGAGGAGATTAACAGTGCCGCTTAAAGGAGCTCCACAGACAATGCAAGCCCGGGTCACTATGCACACCACCCCTCCTGGGAGCCTGTGCAGCCTGCCACTGCCAGGGTCCTGTGATCCAGGGAAAACTTCCCTGGGAGAACACATGGTGCCTCAGGCTGGTGCAACGTCATGCTGGCCTCAGCCACTGCAGGCTTGCCCTGCATCAGTACCCCTCCCTCCCCCCAGCCTGAGTGAGCCAGAGCCCCCGAATCAGCTGCTCCTTTAACCCTGTCCTGTCTGAGTGAAGAACAGACACCCTCAGGCAAAAAAAAAGTTTAACAAGGACCTAGAAGAACTAAAGAGCAAACAAATAGTGATGAACAACACAATAAATGAAATTAAAAATTCTCTACAAGGGATCAATAGAAGAATAACTGAGGCAGAAGAACAGGTAAGTGACCTGGAAGATAAAATAGTGGAAATAACTACTGCAGAGCAGAATAAAGAAAAAAGAATTGAGGACGGTCTCAAAGACCTCTGGGACAACATTAAATTCACTAACATTCGAAGTATAGGGGTCCCAGAAGAAGAGAAAAAGAAAGGAACTGAGAAAATATTTGAAGAGATTATAGTTGAAAATTTCCCTAATATGGGAAAGGAAATAGTTAATCAAGTCCAGGAAGCACAGAGTCCCATACAGGATAAATCCAAGGAGAAACACGCCAAGACACATATTAATCAAACTATCAAAAATAAAATACAAAGAAAAAATATTAAAAGCAGCAAGTGAAAAACAACAAGTAACACTCAAGGGAATCCTCGTAAGGTTAACAGCTGATCTTTCAGTAGAAACTCTGCAAGCCAGAAGGGAGTGGCAGGACATATTTAAAGTGATGAAGGAGAAGAACCTACAACCAGGATTACTCTACCTAACAAGGATCTCATTCAGATTTGATGGAGAAATGAAAACCTTTACAGACAAGCAAAAGCTAAGAGAATTCAGCACCACCAAACCAGATTTACAACAAATGCAAAAGGAACTTCTCTAGGCAGGAAACACAAGAGAAGGAAAAGACCTATAATAACAAACCCCAAACAATTAAGAAAATGGTAATAGGAACATACATATTGGTAATTACCTTAAATATAAATAAATGCTCCAACCAAACGACATGGACTGGCTGAATGGATACAAAAACAAGACCTGTATATATGCTGTCTACAAGAGACCCACTTCAGACCTAGGGACACATAGAGACTGAAAGTGAGGGGATGGAAAAAGATATTCCATTCAACTGGAAATCAAAAGAAAGCTGGAGTAGCAATTCTCATATCAGACAAAATAGACTTTAAAATAAAGACTATTAGAAGAGACAAAGAAAGACACTACATAATGATCAAGGGATCGATTCAAGAAGAAGGTATAACAATTGTAAATATTTGTGCACCCAACATAGGAGCACCTCAATATATAAGGCAAATGCTAACAGCCATAAAAGGGGAAATCGACAATAACACAATCATAGTAGGGGACTTTAACGCCCCACTTTAACCAATGGACAGATCATTGAAAATGAAAACAAATAAGGAGACATAAGCTTTAAATGATACATTAAACAAGATGGACTTAATTGATATTTATTGGACATTCCACCCAAAAAATACAGAATACACATTCTTCTCAAGTGCTCATGGAACATTCTCCAGGATAGATCATATCTTGGGTCACAAATCAAGCCTTGGTAAATTTAAGAAAACGGAAATCATATCAAGTATCTTTTCCAAACACAAGGCTATGAGACCAGATATCAATTACAGGAAAAAATCTGTAAAAAAATACAAACACATGGAGGCTAAACAATACACTACTTAATAACCAAGAGGTCACTGAAGAAATCAAAGAGGAAATCAAAAAATGCCTAGAAACAAATGACAATGAAAACACAATGATCCAAAACCTATGGGATGCAGCAAAAGCAGTTCTAAGATGGATGTTTATAGCAATACAATCCTATCTTAAGAAACAAGAAACATCTCAAAGAAACAACCTAACCTTACACCTAAAGAAATTAGAGAAAGAAGAACAAAAGAACCCCAAAGTTATCAGAAGGAAAAAAAAATCATAAAGATCAGATCAGAAAATAAATGGAAAAGAAATGCAGGAAATGATAGCAAAGATCAATAAAACTAAAAGCTGGTTTTTTGAGAAGATAAACAAAATTGATAAACCATTAGCCAGACTTATCAAGAGAAAAAGGGAGAAAACTCAAGTCAGTATAATTAAAAATGAAAAAGGAGAAGTAACAACTGACACTGCAGAAATACAAAGGATCATGAGAGATTACTACAAGTAACTCTGTGCCAATAAACTGGAGAACCTGGAAGCATTGGACAAATTCTTAGAAATGCACAACCTGCCGAGACTGAACCAGGAAGAAATAGAAAATATGAACAGACCAATCACAAGCACTGAAATAGAAACTGTGATTAAAAATCTTCCAACAGACAAAAACCCAGGACCAGATGGCTTCACAGGCGAATTCTATCAAACATTTAGAGAAGAGCTAACACCTATCCTTCTCAAAATCTTCCAAAACATAGCAGAGGAAGGAACATTCCTAAACTCATTCTACGAATCCACCATCACCCTGATACCAAAACCAGACAAAGATGTCACAAGAAGGAAAACTACAGGACAATATCACTGGTGAACATAGATTCAAAAATCCTGAACAAAATACTAGCAAACGGAATCCAACAGCACATTAAAAGGATTATACACCATGATCAAGTGGGTTTTATCCCAGGAATGCAAGGATTCTTCAATATATGCAAATCAATCAATGTGATACACCATACTAAAAAATTGAAGGAGAAAAAGCATATGATCATCTCAATAGATGCAGAGAAAGCTTTCGACAAAATTCAACACCCATTTATGATTACAACCCTCCAGACAGTAGGCATAGAGGGAACTTTCCTCAACATAATAAAGGCCATATATGACAAGCCCACAGCCAACATCGTCCTCAATGGTGAAAAATTGAAACCATTTCCGCTAAGATCAGGAAAAAAACAAGGTTGCCCACTCTCACCACTATTATTCAACATAGTTTTGGAAGTTCTAACCACAGCAATCAGAGAAGAAAAGGAAATAAAGGAATCCAAATCAGAAAAGAAGAATTAAAGATGTCACTGTTTGCACATGACATGATCCTATACATAGAGAATCCTAAAGATGATACCAGAAAACTACTAGAGCTAATCAATGAATTTGGTAAAGTAGCAGGATACAAAATTGATGCAAAGAAATCTCTGGCATACCTATACACTAAGGATGAAAAATCTGAAAGTGAAATTAAGAAAACACTCCCATTTACCATTGCAACAAAAAGGATAAAATACCTAGGAATAAACCTACCTAAGGAGACAAAAGACCTGTATGCAGAAAATTATAAGACACAGGTGAAAGAAATTAAAGATGATACAAATAGATGGAGAGATATACCATGTTCTTGGATTGGAAGAATCAACATTGTGAAAATGACTCTAATACCCAAAGCAATCTACAGATTCAATGCAATCCCTATCAAACTACCACTGGCATTTTTCACAGAACTAGAACAAAAAATCTCACAATTTGTATGGAAACACAAAAGACCCCGAATAGCCTAAGCAATATTGAGAAAGAACAATGGATCTGGAGGAATCAGGCTCCCTGACTTCAGACTATACTACAAAGCTACAGTAATCAAGACAATATGGTACTGGCACAAAAACAGAGATATAGATCAATGGAATAGGAAAGAAAGCCCAGAGATAAACCCATGCACCTATGATCACCTTATCTTTGATAAAGGAGGAAAGAATATACAGTGGAGAAAAGATGGCCTCTTCAATAAGTAGTGCTGGGGAAACTGGACAGCTACATGTAAAAGAATGAAATTAGAGCACTCCCTAACACCATACACAAAATTAAACTCAAAATGGATTAAAGACCTAAATGTAAGGCCAGACACATCAGACTCTTAGAGAAAAGCATAGTAGAACACTGTATGATATAAATCACAGCAAGATCCTTTTTGACCCACCTCCTAGAGAAATGGAAATAAAAACAAAAGAAAACAAATGGGACCTAATGAAACTTCAAAGCTTTTGGACAGCAAAGGAAACCATAAACAAGATGAAAATACAACCCTCAGAATGGGAGAAAATATTTGCAAATGAGGCAACTGACAAAGGATTAATCTCCAAAACATACAAGCAACTCATGCAGCTCAATATCAATAAAACAAACAACCCAATCCAACAATGGGCAAAAGACCTAAACAGACATTTCTCCAAAGCGGATATAAAAATTGCCAACAAACACATGAAAGAATGCTCAACATCATTAATCATTAGAGAAATGCAAATCAAAACTACAATGAGATATCATCTCACACCAGTCAGAATGGCCATCATCAAAAAATCTACAAACAATAAATGCTGGAGAGGGTTTGTAGAAAAGGGAACTCCCCTGCACTGTTGGTGGGAATGTAAATTAATACAGCCACTATGGAGAACAGTATGGAAGTTCCTTAAAAAACTAAAAATAGCACTACCATACGACCCAGCAATCCCACTACTGGGCATATACCCTGAGAAAACCATAATTCAAAGAGTCATGTACCAAAATGTTCCTTGCAGCTCTATTTACAATCGCCAGGACATGGAAGCAACCTAAGTCTCCATCAACAGATGAATGGATAAAGAAGATGTGGCACATGTATACAATGGACTATTACTCAGCCATAAAAAGAAATGAAATTGAGTTATTTGTAGTGAGGTGGATGGATCTAGAGTCTGTCATACAGAGTGAAGTAAGTCAGAAAGAGAAAAACAATTACCGTATGCTAAGGCATTTATAGAATTTAAACAAATAAAATAAAATAATGGCACTGATGAACCTAGTTTCAGGGCAGGAATAAAGATGTAGACATAGAGAATGGACTCAAGGACATGGGGTGGGAGGAGGAAACTGGGGTGAAGTGAGAGTAGCATTGACATATATACACTACCGAATGTAAAATAATTAGCTAGTGGTGGGAAGCAGGAGCATAGTACAGGGAGATCAGCTCGGTGCTTTGTGGTGACCTAGAGGGGTGGGATTAGGGAGGATGGGAGGGAGGCTCAAGAGGGAGACGATATCGGTACATATGTATGCATATGGCTGATTCATTTTGTTGTGCAACAGAAAGTAACACTGTATTGTGAAGCAATTATTCTCCAATAAAGATGTTTAAAAATATAAATAAATAAATAAATAATTTAATTACTTAATTAAAATGAGCCCCTAAACTTGGAAAAAAATGAAATAAGGATGATATTTATAGATTGTTTTGTCTATAGCTTTAAAGTTTTTATGAAAACCCCTTTTATTCCATTTTGAAATCATAGATAGTGGTTAAGTGATATTGTGTTCATTTCCTACATCTGCCATAAAATAGTATCACAAACTGAGTGACTTGAAACAACAGAACTTTATTCTCTCAGTTTTGGAGTCTAGAAGTCTGAAATCAAGGTTTTGGCAGGGCCAGGCTCCCTCTGAAAACTATAGGGGAGGATCTTTCCTTGCCTCTTCCTAGCTTCTAGTGGTGATCCTTGGTTTATGTTTGCATAACTCCAATCTTTACTTCAGTCATCACACGGTATTCTTCCTGTGTGTCTCTGTCTTCTCCTGTTCTTACAGAAGGACACCAGTTATACTGGAGTCGGGCCCAACCTACTCCAGTATTACCTCATCTGAATGTGATCACACCTGCAAAGACTCTGTTTCTACATAAGGTTACATTCACACCTTCTGAGGATTAAGATTTCAACATATCATTTGCAGGGATACAGTTCAATCCACAATAGTTATTAACTTTTTTCTTGCATCTGTAAGATACAAAAATGTCTTTAATGACTATATTATATACAAAAATACACTTTAAATGGAAAAATATTAGTGTAGAAAAAAGAGGTCACTTTATAATATAAAATATAAATTCATCAGGAAGATACAAAAGTTAGTTTATCTCATAAAATAGATGAATTTATATGATTTTGTTTATGAGTTTTTCAATCCTTTGAAATTTGTTGATACTTTGTGGCCAACATATAGTCAATTTTTATAAAAATGTTTATGTGTATTTGAATTGTATGTGTATTGTATACATATTAGATATAGTGATCTCTAGCTGTTATTTACATCAAATATGCTAATCAGGTTTTTAAATTATCTATATTCATATAGATTTCTTTCTCCTGATTGATTATTCTGTCAGTTACTGAGAGATATTTGTTATAACATCATTATAATTATGAATTTGTCTATTTTCCACTTATCTTTTGAGTTATATCAATTTTTGTTTTATATATTTTGCATACATGTTTAGAATTATTGTATAGGCCTGTGAATTGATTCATTAATATGAAATGCCCCTCTATATCTCTAGCAATGCTTCTTGTCTTAAAGTGCATGTTCTCTGATATTAGTATGGGAGCACCGGCTTCCTTTTTATTTATTTATTTATTTATTTATATTAGAGTATAATTGCTTTACAATGTTGTGCTAGTTTCTGCTGTAGAACAAAGTGAATCAGCTATATGTATACATATATCCCCTCCCTCTTGAGCCTCCCTCCCACGCCCCCTCTTTCCACCCCTCTAGGTCTTCACAGAGCACCAAGCTGAGCTCCCTGTGCTATACAGCAGCTTCCCACTAGCTATTTTACACATGGTACTGTATATATGTCAGTGCTACTCTCTCAATTCGTCCCACCCTCCCCTTCCCCCACTGTGTTCACAAGTCTGTTATCTACGTCTGTGTCTCTTTTCCTGCCCTGCAAATAGGTTCATCAGTACCATTTTTCTAGATTCCATATATATGTGTTAATATATGATATTTGTTTTTCTGACTTACTTCACTTTGGATGACAGACTCTAGGTCCGTCGACATCTCTACAAATGACCCAATTTCATTCCCTTTTATGGCTGAGTAATATTCCATTGTATATATGTACCACATCTTCTTTATCCATTCATCTGTCGAAGGACATTTAGGTTGCCTCTATGTGTGGCTGTTGTAAATAGTGCTGCAATGAATATTTGGGTATGTGTATCTTTTTGAATTATGTTTTTCTCAGGGTATATACCCAGTAGTGGGATTGCTGGGTCATATGGTAGTTCTACTTTTAGTTTTTTAAGGAACCTCCATACTGTTCTCCAAAGTGGCTATATCAATTTACATTCCCACCAACAGTGCAAGAGGGTTCCCTTTTGATTAATATTTATAAAGTCCATCTTTCTCCAAGATTTTATTTTCAAACATTCTTTATCTTCATATTTAAGATGTGCCTCTTTTAGGCAATAATTTTAAATTCAGTTTTAAATGTAGATTCCATCCTGCAGACTGAGAACAATTAAAGCATCTATAGGATTCACTAAATAAAACAAAATATACTGGTTTGAGAGCATGGTTGTATGAGATAAAGATGAATTGCTCGATACTTATTCAAATACTGTTGTCTCTGGTGACAGAGAAATTTGATTTCTTTTAAGTAGTAATGAGTCATTTAGTAACAACATAATATGAGATTTTATGAATATCTATATTATTGTGAATATAGGCAGTGAGATAAAATTGGTGCCATTGAGACAAGTTAAGAACTATTGCAGTGAGATCAGGAGTGGTCCTATTTTTATTAATACACACTTGCAATGATTATGATCCCTGTTAATAATGTAAAAGTAGAAGGACAGAAGAAGTGATCAATAAATTCATTCTGACAAGGAAACAGAAAGGGATGTGTTATATCTATAGATTTTTTCTTTAAATATTTAGGGACTTGTGTTGAAATGATGGTTTTGAATATGGTAAGCAAAAGGTTTTGAGTTCAGTTTTAGTCTGGTTAATGTTGATTGTGGGCTTACCACAAACAAACAAACCAAAAGTGCAGATCAAGCAAAGTTAAGTGTATTAGACTTCCTACAGTATGGGAGTACACCACCTTAACCCTTAAGGAGCCTCAGTGTTGCCTCAAATCAAGGAAATAAGAGAAGGATATTTATAGGATTTTAGGATGCGGGCTGTAATATTTTAAGGTGACTGAGATTTTGTGACAGTTTATGGTATAGTAGTTTTAGGTTGGTGGGCATAAAGAAGAGAGGTCTTAAAGCAAATGCAATGAAGAGGCTGAATGAACGTAAATGTCTAGTTCATTCACGGAAGTTAATGTAGTTCACTAGATGTAATTCTCATTATTTTAGTACTTCCTCCAGGTGGATGCTGGTTCTCTGGCAAAAACAAAACAAACAAACTAAAAAGAGCAAATACAAATAGAAGCAAATATACACATAAAAAGCAAACACGAACAAACAAAAAACCTGCACATGTTATTTTAGAAAGCAAATGCCTCCAATTATCAGAACTGACACATTTTTTTAAAAACCAGATTTATCTTCCTCTGTTGAAGAGATGTCCTAGAACAGAGAGAAGCCATGTGAACCCCAGAAAAGAGACACCTGAATTGGGAGCAAGCACTAATGGGGGAATAACAATGGAAAATAGCTCTAGGCACTGGGGGAATTCTGTAATACTTAACTATGTATTTAATGTCTGCTTTCTCCCATTTGATTCTCAGGTACAGATTTAATGAATAGACAGGTTGAATTGAAAGTTACAGGGCTTGATTTTGAGAAGATAGAATGTTCTAACCTTTCCTGACCAATTCAATTTTTTTGTGTGTGTTCACTATTGTCTGGCCTTCTACACTATAGTTAGTCCCATAATATAAGATATTGCCCTGTTCTAAAATGCAACCACGAAGGAAAAATGACCCGTCATGCTTTATGATTTCTTTATTGTTAAGTGTGAATGATTTTTTAAAAAAACGCTTTTCTGATGGAAGTATAACACATTTTTTCATAGCCTAATATGAGGGGTTCAAAAATTTTAATTACACAAGAGAGTGGCATATCACTTCAAGATTAATATGGCAAATATTATTCATTCTTCAAAGTAACTATATTTAAAATGGAGACATTTATTTGTTTGTTTTTACTTGTTAAATCATTAAGAAATAAATCTTTCAATGATCTCAAAATGTCAAAATTATCAGAGATAATCACCCCAGAAGACATTAACTTTGGTGTACCTCACCTCCATTTGGTCATGGGGTCTGGAAGAGAAATAAGCAAATCTCCAAATATATCCAGATTAAATTATTGTGGAGTTCTGGTGAGAACAATTTAGCCACTAGCTCCATATCTTACTGGGAGAGAGCTGCTTTGCCATTCCAGTCCTATAGTCTTTATCTTTAAAATGCAAGTAGTAGTGTGAATGACACTGAGCCCTGGAACATTTTCTGATGATGCTTATAAGATCCTAGCTTCCAAATACTTTTCCTCACTTCCATGCTAAACCCAAGTTCACCGACCAATGGCTAGTAAACTAAGTCCTGCTGCATGTGCATCCTGTTCCACAATTCACAAAACCTCAGTTTCCACATACCTTCTGAGATTTTGAAGAGTGAATAATTCTCAATACACAACTAAACCTCGACTGACCTTCCCCAGCCAACCCTAGACAATCTGTATGGTAATTATTCTTTCAGAAAATCATCTTGCACTGTTTACACATTGCAAAGCTTTTAATAAAGGCTTAAAATAATTGATTTTGAGTTGTTTTTTCTCCTCCCACAGATTTCGTGTTTGGGAAATATTGATAAGGATAGGACATGCCAAAGACCCTTTGTTATTTCCATTATTATGGGCCTTTATGCCTGGAAAGCTGGATACCTTCTTCCCCTGTCTGGTGCTCTGCACTTTTGTGTTAGAGTGCTGCTCAAGCCTTTATATCATCATCATCATCATCATCATCATCATCAACATCATCATTCTTGAATGAGAATCTTGTACTTGTTTTTGTCACTGTTAGAACCTTTAAGGGGAGGCAAGAGTACAAGCATTTGATTAGGGGGTGCTTACTTGTGTTTTTCATTTCCCACCACTGGAAGGCAACAGACAACTGTCAGTTGGAAAGCTCACAGCAAGCTGGTACCCTATTTGTACACGTGCCTATACCCCCAATTATTTGAATATTTCAAGAAAATTATTAAGAAAATTAATAATTAAAGTAACAATTTTGAGGAACTTTTGATATAAGCAAATTTGTTCAATTGAGAGAGGCCTTAAGACAAAATTGGTAGAAACCCTCATTTAATATCATTGATTTTGAGAATATAGATATGCGTTGGTTTAATATGTTGATGAAGATTACATAGCCAGATCTATCTAAAAGATAGATAACTTAAGAGAGAGATTACTTTATTTAAATAAGCTTTAATAAGTCTCTTCTGTGTGAGTCAGTGTGTGTGTGTGTGTATATAGATTTCATTTGTGTCTAAAGTAAGCTCCCTCTTAATTTTCCTCTGTGTGTGTGTGTGTGTGTGTGTGTGTGTGTGTGTGTGTGTTCTTCCATTCTTTTTTCCTTCTCTCTGGATATTTTCAATATTAATCAAATTTTGTTTTTGTTATTATTGGTGGGATCTAAGAATAGCTAGTCTAGATACACATTTAGGAGTTTCTTAAAGACTTAAAGCAAAATTATTATACTGCATTTCTTTTGCTTAAAAAAGCAGTATATGTTAAATTATTTAGCTGCATGTGTAAGTGAGTAATTCCCTTGTTCACTAGTTACTAGCTGAGAAAAGAGCTCATTCTAACTAAGAAGAGTACTTCTAAGTATGGTCTACAGAGTCATTGCACTTCAGTTTATATACACCTATAAATTATATTAATAAAAATTTTTTGTACTATTCCTTTTAAACATATGAATCTTTAGACAAATTAACATTATTTCATTGTATTGATTTAAATATTTCTGTCTCCTTCTGTACCTTATTAGGTAAAATTAATGTCAACTCAATATTCTAATGTATATAACACTAGGATTAAACTTATCATTTACTTTTAATAAATTTCCTACATTGGTTTTTGAGAGTCAAATGAGATGTCATTGTTTTGACAAATATTTAAGATATTGAATATAAAAAATTGTATTCAAATAAACTTGTAAAAATGGATGTCTTTAAAAGAGGTTAATCTCATAAATAAATTCTTAAAATATTACAGATAGAGTTTAATGTATTGGTTTCAATTATAATTTCCATATTTTAATTAAATTTAAGACATTAGACTAACATTAAATTGAGCAACTGAACATTTTCAAAGTAAGAAAAAATTATAAACCTCAGTGATTAAACTTTTCACTTACCCTATTCTTATACATTGTAGAATATACAAATGACTTTTGGTAATGTGTATAATATGTGTATTTATCTTTCTCGCCACCTTAAGATTTGTAAAGTTGATATAAAATATATGCTCACGAAGATAAAGAATCAGGGAGTTGGTGATTTTCTATCTTCTAGTCTTCTCTGTGTCTCTGGAAGAAACAAGAATTGATTTTGTTTTTTGGTTGCACCGTATGGCTTGTGGGATCTTACTTCCCCGACTACAGATCAAAC